>NC_051067.1:25087176-25687176 GCF_004664715.2 Peromyscus leucopus | reverse complement strand
AATAATTTGTTCAGCCAACTCTTGAACACAGCGCAAAGACTGTGCTTCATCTCGGGCAGAAGGGAAAACTTCAATCTCAGCCTGCAAGGCAATTCATCTAATGTCCCTTACCCCCTCGGTCTCATTGCTCCACCGCTGGTAACTGGTAATCTGTGAAGTAAAACTGGGGAACGTTCGTGAGATGAGCCCGTGGCACCAGGTCGAGTAACAATAGTTGTCACTCTCTCTTGTTTAACCCTATAGTGGAGTACGACAAGGAGTTCTCCCCACGCCAGCGACACCACAAAGAGTTCAAGTTCAACCTATCCCAGATTCCTGAGGGTGAGGCGGTGACGGCTGCAGAGTTCCGCGTCTACAAGGACTGTGTTGTGGGGAGTTTTAAAAACCAAACTTTTCTTATCAGCATTTACCAAGTCTTGCAGGAGCATCAGCACAGGTAGGAAGGCTCAGGGAAGCCCAAAGGTGGGGCTACTCCCTGCTTCTCACCCTCTCTCCTCATAGGACTTCAGGTGTCTTTGGAAGGTGGTCTGGAGGTCAGGGGCTATTGAACGTGAAGAGCTGGTGCTCTGAGGGGTAGCATTTAGCTCTCAAGGTGTTTTGCTGTTAAGTAGATTTTTCAAATAGGGGTCTTTCCCTAAGCAAGCCAGTAAGCAGTACTTAGTAAACATCCTTGATGACCAGCCAATTGATGTATTGGGATAAACTGTTTCCTGTTATCGTTTGGTCCTCAGGTTTGATGATGTGTGAGTGGCTAAAATTAATGCACACATTAAAATTATAGAATAATGCTTACAAGTAATTGCAAGTCAGGTGACTGAAAGGTATGTATTTGTGTATATGGTATACATACATGCTTACTTTGAATAAGCAGATATAGCCACTACCATTTAGGTACAGGGAATGATAGATTACTGTTTTCTGTATGTCTGTGTTATTATGCTTTGCCAAAATGAGTTTAGACTGATTTATGGGGGGGGAGGGGATCTGCAATAAAGTATATTCATGGTGCTGCCTGGCAATGAAGAAAATATTCCCCAGCAACTGCTGGAGCTTGGAAGGGCAGAGGACTAGGCAGTAAGACCTGAATTCAAGTCTGTAGTAACGGAAAGGAAAACAATCAGTGTGTTGAGCAGGTGGGGATCTGTTTAGCTTATCAGTCAGTGAGAACAGTGTACAGGAAGCAGAGATTCACATGACACAGGGAGTAACCTAAGTCACTGATCATGCCTGCAGAAATTAGAAAGCCAAGGCAAAGATAAGCATGAACGAGGGGAGGAGACCCCATACTTAATAGACCCAAAGACAATGTGGTTTGGCCTTTTTCCAAAGCAGGTTGCCATGTAGCTGAGGCTGGCCTCAAACTTGCAGTCTTCCAGCCTCTGCCTCCTGAGTCCTGGGATTCCAGCCTGCCCTCCCCCACTGTCTACTTTGGCTTCAGAAACAAAATCTAATTGAAAGACTATTGACTTTCCAGTAGGTTCCAGAGATTCCAGACTGACCTTGGTTTCTTCTGGATATATGGATCTGTGTGTGGGGATGGCAAGGAACAGGAGCTAGCCCTGGGGGAGGGTTGTTTTAGTTTTGAGAGCACACCAGTGTCCAGGAGGGAGATGTAGAAGGCTCTGAGAGCTGCGAGACACACTTAATAGAGTGGATGAGGAGTAGCAGGTGGAGAGAGGCAGCAACTTAAGTATTAGACTCTAGAATTTGGAGTCAAATCTGGTGGATGGCAAAAGCCAGCAGAAACGAGCAAAGGATCCTTACATACCTTAAGAGAGACAGGTCAGCAGCCTGGTTCAGAGAGGTCGAGTCCCTGGGAGGGGAACTTATTTATGCCGCTCCCAGTTTCAGCACCCCATGAATGTAAAAAAGAAGCAAAAGGAGAACGTGACTCTTCCTAGGTATGGTGGAGGTTGAAGTTTATTGTAGATAAAAGGGAGAATGTAGCCAGAAGCAGACACATCTGGAAAAGTCCAGAGTGAACATGGCTAGACTGAGCCAGACCATGTGAGGAGAGAGGCCGGGGAGGCACGACACACATGATGACCCGAGAGGAGCCACAGACCAAGAGTGGCATCCTGGACCAAGAGACTGGTGTAGCCAAAATGGCTGAGTTATGCAGGGGCCAGAGGCACCAGGGAAGGGAAGCCAGAGAGTCCAGGGTAAGAAGCAGGGTATGCCAGCCAAGGAAGACCCTGAGACAGGTAGGGACTGAGGGATGGTGGAAGAATTGATGGCCAGCATCCACTTTGATATGTTAAAGGCATCTCAATTAGCCATTTGTCCCAGGTTTGAGACCAAACACTAGAAGAAGGACCAATAGATGCCAGGCACTGGGAACACATCATGGTGCTGCTGAATATATACACTAAGGTCGTGTCTTAGCTGGGACAGTTAAATGATGAGTAAAATATAGCCATTGGGGTATGGTGACAATGGACCAGAATTTTAGAGCAAGGAAGTTTCCTGGTCTTTTCTCTCATAAATACACGTTTATCTGATAACTCTACAGCAGAAGGCTTGTTTGGGAAAGCAGAATCTCTCCTTGCTAGATATTCATCTTTTGATGTGGCGTTCAGTGGGTCTTGGACCCCGTCTTAGCTGTGGGCTTTTCAGTCTGTCCAACTGGATATTCCATTTTACTTCTCTGGTGAGAACAGCCTGAAGATACCTGTTGGGCTCACACGTTTGTTTGAAATGCATGATTTTTTCCCTCTCTTGCAGAAAAAAAATGATAACAAAAACACTAGGCTAGAAGTACAGTGACTGTGGAATTTTTCAAAGGAATTTTTATTTTAAAGAGAGAGCTAGCAAGAGCTTTGTGGGCTTCAAACTGAACTCTAGCCAAACGGGAACAGCTGTCATGTGCTCACGATGGTGGTGACATCCTTCCTCAGGACCAGCCGTGAGTTTGGAAAGCAGAAACCAGAATGGCCCCAACCTCGGATGGCTCTCTGGTCCATTTGTCTTGTAGGATGGGAGCATTTGGCAGTTGGATGTGTTTCATTTGTGCGCATAGGAGAAGGAGAATGCTAGGGAAGTTGGGAGACTTTCATGCTTTTGAAGGGCTCCAGGTTGGCTGGGGGAGGTTTTCTTATCTGTGGGCCAGGAGCCCAGGCCTCCTGCTACTTCCAAATGTTCTTACAGAGGTCTCCAGACTTAGCTGCAGGGCTCCTTCTGCAGGTTTGACCTCACCATCTGTACCATCTTGGGGTGTCTTGGCTGAACACGCTTTTCTGAGCGGAGAGGAAACTTATTTATCTAATCTGTACTGAAGGGCAATTTGTAGCGTTTGCTGTGTTCACTGAATGTAACAAATGTTTGGGCTACACAATAGTTGGCCTCCTCAAGGCGGGAAGTTGGGTTTTTAACTGCTAACACAGAACTTTAGTAAAAGGCAGAAGAAGTAGTATCGAGTCTTTTGACACAAAGAGCTGATTGGAGGTTGTTAAAGCCTCTGAGAAGGCAAGGACTGGCTGTAGAAATGTGTTTCTGTAAATAGCTGGAACAGATAAGTTTATAACAATAACAAAAATTGACTTCCTAAGTACAGGGTACTTATTTGAGAAACATGGTACTTGAGTCAAAGCCTGAGAATGGGTCTTGAGATAGAGCATATGTAAGTCATGGAAAGACCTGAAGTTAACCTCAGGGTGACTTGATTATTTTGAGGTCCAAGGCATTCATTGGACTTATGTATATTACTTCTTTTAAAATTTACTCCATGGTGGTCTGGCAAGATGGTTCAGCAGATAAAAGTGCTTGCCATTCAGGCCTGGTGACCTGAGTTCAAGCCCCAGAACCCACCTGAAGGGAGAAGCAGCCCCACAAAGTCGTCTTCTCATCACCACACACATGTCACAGTAGACACACGCATCACGCACACAGACACATCATGGGCACATGTACACAATAACGACAAATAAAATTTAAAAATTACTCGGTGGTTTTGTAAATGTTTATATTTTAAGATGAGTTTAATGGAATGTAGCTCAGTGTAGAGCGCTTGCCCAGCGCGTACAGAGTGCTGGGTTCCGTCCCCAGCACCTGAAAAGGGGAGAGTGGGTGGGGGTGAAGAGTGTACCTGGGAGGAGTTAGGGGGACGACAGGGAAGTGGATATGATTAAAACACATGGAATGTGTGTTAGTTACTGTTCTACTGCTGTGAAGAGACACCATGACCAAGGCCACTCTTATACAAGAAAGCATTTAATTGGAGGCTTGATTACAGTTTCAGAGGTGAGTCCATTTCTATCATGGTGGGAAGCATGGCAGGAGGCAGGCACAGGCTGAGAGCTCCATCCTGATCCGCAGGCAGAAAGATACTGAGCCTGGCGTGGGCTTTTGAAAACCTCAAAGACCACCCCCAGTGACAGACTTCCGCCAATACGCCACACCTTCTAATCCTTCTAATCTGTCTCCAAGAGTCCACCAAACTGGGGAGTTAGCATTCAAATATGTGAGCCTGTAAGGACCATTCTCATTCAAATATCACATCATACATGTATGGAATTCTCAAAGAATTAATAAAAATGTATTTAAAATGAGAGCAAGGTTTGGTACTGAAAACGAATACATCCTTACAGTAACACTGATACAAATTTGCGTTTTATATAGAACTGGCAGTTTGGAAAAGGCCCTTCCCTTCATATCCTCTCATTAGGATTTTCCCCTGTTCCATCAAATAGGAGAGGAAAAGGTCACATTTAAGAGAATAAAGCATGGCACATTTGAATTTTGCCAAGGCTAAATCATGCTGAAACTATGGTTTGTTGTGTTTCCTAAAAGTCACCCTGATAACACGGAGGTTATCCCTAAGCTAGGATGAGCAGGAAGTGCCCAGAAGAGGTCGGCAGGCCCCATACCTCCATCTTTTGAGCTCAGATGCAGGCGTCACAAGGATGCTCCAGTCTGCTCCCATTGGTGGCAGAGCATGTCTGTTAGAATTTGGCCTTCCTACAGAAAGCCTTTCCATTCTTCTCTTGACCAACCGCCCGTCACCATGTTTTGTAGAGGACGGGAGGGGAGGAGAAGGACAACGAGGATAAAGTGATGTGCCACCACCTGCAGGCTTTCACAGATCGTCCTGTCCATTTACCTCTTCATTATGATCTTCTGTGTGACGTGCACAGTAGCTGTCTTCACACTTGGAGTGCACTCACAGGCCGCCCTGAATTCCTCTTGCCCTCCCATACCCATGCAGAGTAGCAGGATGGTCACGTGTCTTTTCCACACACTCCAGGACTTACTTCTATCACATCTGCGTTAGTTACTTTTCTCATCACGGTGACCGAGTTGAGCTGGGAAAGCGCAGCTTGGGGAAGACGGGATTTATTTTAGCCTACAGGTTTATGGCCAGGGAGGCATGGTGTGACTTCATCTGTGGTAGAAGTTGGGGCACAGACCATTACATTTTCATACATGAGGAAGCAGAGAGAGACTATGGTGGGGGGGGGGCGGGGAGGAATACCAGGGCTGGCTGTAATTCATAAGCACCCCCACCCCCCAGAGACCTACTTCTGCAAGCCAGGTTTCATCTCTTAAAGATTCCACAACCTCCCCAAACACCCACATCAGCTGGGACCCAACTCTTCACACTCCAGTCTTTGGAGGTATTTTACATTTAAAGTATAGTAGCATATTTAGGTAAATTAGGCGATTTTTGAGGCCTTTGTGTCAATTTTTTGTCTACAGATCTTATTCAGTAAACTTTTGCATTCCTGAAAGTCCAAGAGATTCTTGTGAGAGCCAGTCAGGAATCCTGACAGAAATGGTTACTTCCTGAGGTGTGGCTGTTCTGCGCATGCGTCAGTCATCTTGCCTCTGCTGGTTCTGGCTTTCCACATCTTCCCTCTCTGACAGTCACATTGTTTGGCAGTGGTGGCTTATTCTCCTTGAGTATGATCCTTTCTTTACCATCTTCTATCATACAGGTTTCTTGGGAAGATATTTAAAGTAAGAATGAGCAAGCTTAAAATGCATTTTTTTTTCCTGGTACAAATGGCATTAAGATGGGGGGGCGGTGGCGGGGAGGGAAAATGCATACATGTGGATGGAGAGGGTTGAGTAGAGGCCGGAGAGGGGTGTCAGGTGTCCTCCTCTCTCTCACATTCTCTACCTTATTCCTTTGAGGTGGGGTCTTTCTCAGAACCCAGAGCTCACAATTTCTGGCAAAGCCAACATCCAGCAAGCCCCAGTGATTCCCCTGTCTTCATGCTATACCACTCTGGGTTTACAGAAATGTGAGTGACCATGCTCAGCTTGTTACCTGAGTACTGGGGTTCTCATAGACCTAACTCTGGTCCCCATGGTTTCACAGCAAACCACCGAGTCGTCTCTTCAATCCTGGTGTTGAATGTCTACATGCTATCATAAATGGTAGTGGGCTGGAGAGATGGCTCAGCGGTTAAGAGCACTGGCTGTTCTTCCAGAGGCCCTGAGCTCAATTCCCAGCAACCACATGGTGGCTCACAACCATCTGTAATGAGATCTGGTGCCCTCTTCTGGCCTGCAAGCATGTATGTAGGCAGAACACTGTATACATAATAAATAAATAAATGTTTAAAAAAAAAAAAAAAAAAAAAAAAAATGCCGGGCGTGGTGGCGCACGCCTTTAATCCCAGCACTTGGGAGGCAGAGGCAGGCGGATCTTTGTGAGTTCGAGGCCAGCCTGGGCTACCAAGTGAGCTCCAGGAAAGGCGCAAAGCTACACAGAGAAACCCTGTCTCAAAAAAACCAAAAAAAAAAAAAAAAAAAAAAAAAAAAAAATAAATGGTAGTGTAGGGCAGTGTGTGTGAGTGTGTGTATAGTTGGTTTGTGCTCCCATGTAGAACCGCAATTGATTTTTGTGTACTGATCTTCTATTCAGAAACTTGAAATTTTATGTTAATACTAATCATTTTTCTGTTCAGACTTTTGAAATGTCTGAGTATGATCATATCATCTGTAAATATTTTTTATTTCTTTCTTTTCAATGCTGTTTTTTTTTATGCTGTTTTTTTTTCCTTTTAATTTTCCTGGCTAGGAAATCCAATGCAATTCTAACATCTACTTATACACTAACCTTGGGGGATGAGTGACAGATTTGCTATCATGTTATTAAGGATGATTGTTATAAATGTCTCTATAGACACTTAAACTAAGTAGACTAAAGAAATTATCCTCTAAATTTCCTAAAAGTTGTTGTTTGTTTGTTTTAAGATCAGGAATTGATGTGATATTTTATATATATATTCTGATTTCATAGGATTGTGTAGTTTTTCTCCTTTATAGTGTCAATACATTAAAATTTCAAATACTAAAACAATTTTAGACCCTGGAACAAGTTCAATTTGTGATTTGTTATTGTTATATACACTTGGATTCAGAAACTGCATCTGCATCTAGTGTCCGGATCACCTCTGAGTCTATTGCCAACATCTTTTTAGTCCCTTGATTGTTTCTCCATTTGATTTTGTTTCCTGACATGCCTGACAACTTTTTGTTTATTCAATTTTGTGTATAATTTAATAAAAACAGCTACAGACATCGTTGCTTTCTTGCAGATGGAATTCAACATTCTTCGGGAAGCCAGAGGCAGTGCAGAGCAAATCATTTTACCCCTTTGTCTTGGATGAGGCTGGACTTTGGGCTCCCTAAGGCTCATCTGTTTCTGGTCCCCCCACCTCTTGTATTTTAGCCCCCTGGGGGTTTCAGCTGAGACTAGGATACTTATGAGAGGCCCTCATCCTTGGTGGGCTCTGAACTCTCGGGGTTTTTTTTTTTTTAACTCCCCAGCATTGTGAAGCTGCCAGAAACCCTCCTCTGTTCTGGAGCTTCCAAACAGCTTGCTTCTGCTTGTTTGCTCAGCTTCCCGTCCCATGTATACACAGCTTAATATTTGGCAAATATCTCAAATGAAAATATTGGTGTTCATGGCAGCCAGAACTTGAGGAAGAAAACTGAACCCAAACCTCTGTGAGATCACGTTTACATGTTCACTTCCAGCAGGCTGCTTCCTTTGAGCCTTTCCTCCTTCACGTCCTGTCTACTTTCACCCCGTCATCATTGTCATCATCATCATCATCATTGTTTGAACTCTCATTTTTATCCTTAGCTGGTGATAGCATGTCAAGCGGCTGCTTTCCTCTTTGGTGTATTGATTGTAGGAATTTACAAGTGTTCTGAAACGAAAAAAGGCAGCAAATACCTTGCCTCAGTGCCCCGCCTCACTCTGGGATCTTGAATTTGACCCCTCATGTTGCCTGGCTTCCTGCTCTATGATGATTTCAAACAGGCTTGAGTTTTTGCCAACAAATTCCTTTTTTGGGTGGTGGGGTTAGCTTGACACATCAAAACCAGAAGTCTACATCATCTCAGGAGACCAGCGTCTTACTAGCATTTTAATTGAGAAGTCTCTTAATGGATCCCCCATAAATATTGATGAATGTGTTATTAACCAAACATAGATCTATAAGAAGACCAGAGTCCAGTAGCTGGCCCAGAATAGCATTACTTGTGGACAGATGGTGCTGTTATGAAATGCTATTGGGTTTTCAGCTAAGATAAAACTCAACCTTTTCAGATACCCGACAGTTTCTTTTCTAAAAAGAAGGGCACACTTGGGAGAATCAGGATGAGAAGTTGCTTTTGCTGATGGAGGAGAGGAAGGCCTTCTGTCATGTGGCCCAGCCACACAGTGTTCCCTTTTCTACCTGGCTTTCACAACTGAGTGTGGGCCTCAGGCAAGCAATAAGCCTTTTAGTATTTGTTCTTTTCCATTTGAAAAGGGGGTAATGCAGGCCATCTAGAGCTTGGGTTATGTAACTAGCTAGCATCTCCAGCTAAGTATATGCCCCTTCGACTTGGAATGCTCTCTACCTGAAGAAATACAAAACCAAAGCTCAAGCTTGAGAACCTCCCATGCCTCACTCCCATGATCCATTTGTAAAGCACAGTGTAGAATTAAAATGATAAAAATACTGCATATACTCAGAAGAATGCAGAGGTGTTTCATGTTGGAGGGAAATCGGGGTGTGTGTGGTAGGAAAAGACAGCAAGCCTTTGGGAACTGCCTACCTACTTGGTCAGCTTGAATGAGATAGGAAAATGAGTTTATGTTTCTCTGCACTGAGCCTATGTATTATTCATTGCTGAAAGCTGATTGCTTTTGATTGCATGCATCTCCATACATGCGGAGAGACAGGCTGCATTAGTGGTTAGGATTATTTTATGAAACTTCTTTTTCTCCCCCCCAACCAAATTAGCAGTCTTTTAACTGTTTCATTACCCTACATTGGACAAAGATGTAGAAATGTAGGATCAGATAATTAAAACAGGTAAGATTATGATGTATTCTTCCTCAAAGGGTAGAGGGATTCTTCACTCCCTTTGTGTTTGTCTCTAGGGCAGGCTGGAATAGACTCTAGGACATGGAGCCATTGTTTTAAGCAGCTATAGAAGACAGGCTGAGAAGCCCTGCATGTACATAGTCATCAGTTCCCGTCCCAGCTTCTCTATCTTCTCAAATACTGCAACTTTGGACTTGATCTTTCTGTGACTCTGCTTAGAAGCCTAACTCGATAGCCAGTCCATAATACAACCAACCATTAGCTCATGGCCCAGCTTCCATCTGATGTGTACTGTTTCTGGAAGGAGAGGAAGAAAGACATCTTGAGAGCAGATGGCCTCCAAATGTATGTCAACAAGCAGGCAAAGGGAGAGCTGAAAAATTGAATGAAGCAGTGGGATGCTTTGGGCCTTGCCTCATGGAGTGTTCTCCACGTCCAGTATTAAATGCATCGCTCTCAAGTCTCTGTCAAACACACACCTGCTCAGGGCCCACCTGGGCCTACTGAGCCCGAAGCTCTGCAGTTGAGGGGTCAGAGTCTAATGCAGTCTTCGAAGTCTTCACTGGAGACTGCAGAGAACATGGTTAGGGGCATGTGCTATTTGGCTGTGTGACCATGATGGCCAAGCTACTTAAACTTTTGGCAAACCTGTGCTGGTGCTGGTCACATTTCTCTATTAGGGTGCCAATGAGGAGCTAACACATGGAAGAGCTCTTGGAACAGTCACAGGGCAAACACTGCTAGTATTTTCTGTGTTTGTGTTCTGACAGCAAAGTGCTTTGTATTGGGTAAAAATGAAAGGGTGCCTGCTGGCATTTCAGCATCTTCTTAGAATAGGATAGTCACTGAGGTGAAAACCTAGCACAATGTGCTATGAACTCAATTCAATTGACCAATTTATGTATTTCTTCAGCATTGCCTCTCAAACCCATGCATGTGCCTGTATGCGTGCGTGCATGCGTGCGTGTGCGTGTGTGTGTGTGTGTGTGTGTCCTGGTTTGTAATACTCTATCTTCAAATTATAGTCCCCCTGTCCACCTTTCTAGTGGCAAGAATTTAAATACGTACCTTACATTAAGCAAAATTCAAGTGTCAAATATTCTTCAATTTTTTTTCTTTCAGTCTACTCAAAAGCTGGAGTCTCCTTGTTTTAATGAGTTTACCAATATTTGAATTTTGTTTTGTCTTAACTTTCCAGTAAATCCAGACCCATACACGGCAAAGGAATGTATTATGAATCTGCTTATTTTGAAGGAATACATTCTACTTTATCAAGAACATTTTTTTCTAACAAAATGAGTTCTGGCAAACACAGCTGTTTCTGACAGGGCACTGTGACCTTGGGTACAATCTGGAGAATGGATATTTGGGCACCTCCTGCCCTTCTCTGGAATGAATGAAGGAAAGGCCCACAGTGTTTTACCCAGGGGAGTATGATTAACCTGGAAAGTACTTTGGAAGCTGAGTCACAGGGGAGACCACTTGGGGACAGTTGTGCCCACCAACCTGAACCTTCCAGGTCTTTGAGTGGAATGCTAGTTGTCAGCTTTAATGCCAGTGTTAATTTTAATTTGTAGATCTCTTCAGTTAGCCTTGTTGATTGGTTAAAAAAAAAAACAAAAAAAAAAAAAAAAAAAAAAAAAAAACAACCTCTTCCAGGATGATTATAGTCTGAGGATAATCACACACTAGAATGGAAACACCTAGACGAGCAACATTGTTCTGTCTCTGGACATGGAAACCTTGGTTATCAAACACAGTGGGATCTGAGTGGTGATTGAGAGCAAAACCGTCAACAGATGCCTTACGGATTGTATCTTTTTGGTTTTAAGAATTCTTTTCTTGTTGTTATAGTTGTTGTGTAAGTGGAGTCTGCCATGTCAGCAAGAGTCCAAATGACCAGTTGGGGTGACTGTGGTTGGTGGGGATTCTCCATTTAGCAGTGCAGGGTCTCCTACCTGAGGCCATCTGAACTCAGGTCTCTTACCTGAGTGACAGAGTGTGATTAAGAGGAATCAGATGCATGTTGTTTGGCTTGGGGGAACTCTTATTCTCCCAGTGCTGGCACTGGAACCCTTGCACATGCTGGGCAAGTTCTCCGACAGTGAGCTAGAGCCCTCCATCTGCCCGAGGGAGGCCACACTTTACAGAGGAGTCAGTGCACTAAGAAGGCCACAAGTCACCAAAGTAAACGAATAGATGTGGCCAGAGAGTTCCTAGAGGCTGTGAGATTTAGAGTTTTCTTCCTCTGTAAAGTTCCTTGTGTTAGTTGTGTCAATGGGTGTTTCTTGGTCCACTTTGTTCCAGTATAACAAAATACCAAAGATTGATGTTTTCTTTTACAAAGAACAGAGATCTCTTAGTTCACAGTTCTGGGAGATGGGCAATCCAAACTAGGGAGCCACAGCTGGTGAGGACCGTCTCTTATGTCATCACCAGAATGGAAAGTAGATGGAAAGAGAAAAGGGGGAAGCTTGTCCTCTATCAGGAACCTTCTCTGGTGACAAGGATACCATCCATTCCTAAGGGAAGAGCCCTTGGGACTTAATCACACCCCAAAGACCCCCCTCAGCACTGCTCCATTGGAGAATAAGTCCCCAACCTGTGACTTTGGGGGCAGACACCTTCAGACCTTAGCAGACATCAGTGAAGCCATCACACTGAGCGCACCATTCTCTTGAATGGGAGGAAGAGGGAAAAGTCAGGAAGGTCTTAGGGGTTCCACCACAGCTAGCCATAGTGTGCCTGCCTGGATGCACCTCTCAGGCACCCTGATCCTAGTGTGTGGGGCCGGCTCATGATTCTAACCCCGTTTCTGCCCTGTTTCCATAGGCAGCTGACTCTGATCTTTAAACACACTGGGTCTTGATTCCATACTTTATTTGAGCCCTTGCTTGGTATTTGCAGCTGTACTGTGGCCATTCCTAGACTCTGCTTTTTATAGATGGGAATGGGGGCCATAAAGAATGAGCCTCTGGTGTACAAGCCAAGAACTACTGCAAGAAATTCCTCCTAATGGAATATTCCAGACAAGCTTCTTGATGAGGACATTTGCATATATGGCCATCTCTATCAGTGAGCTATGGCCAAATCCTGCAGACAAACTCTCCAAATCAATGGTTTTTATTTCAAGTTTACATGAACTCTTCTCATGAAAGCTTCCATTTGTCTCAACCTCTTCTGAGGGGAGGTAGGAGATGTGGTATGGACATCTGTGTGGAGGTCAGAGGGCAACCGAGTGCTTTGTTGGGGTGTGGACATCTGTGGGGGGGGTCAGAGGGCAACCTAGTACTTAGGTAGGGTGTGAGCATCTGTGTAGAGGTCAGAAGGCAACTGCGGGCATTGGTTCTTGCAGTCTAATTCGAGACAGTGTGCCTTGTCTGCTGCTTCTTATACTAGGTTGGCTGGTAGCTGTAAGATGAAGGCCAGCCTGGTCTACATAGTGAAATCCAGGCCAGCCAGAGTTATATAGTGAGGCCCTGTCATGCACGCGCATGCACACACACACACACACAGAGTGGCATTTTGGGAGGTGATAGGCCTAGCTAGAGACTAGCTTGGGGTTTATTCCAGAGGGTATGTTGTTTTTGTTTCTACTTTTCCCTCTCTTCCTTCTCCATTCCTCCCTCTCTCCTGTTTTCCCTCCCTGTATATCTTCATACATCCCTCTTCACCTTCTGTCTCAAGAGACAGCCTTGAAGTAAAGAGCTCTCCTCTATAGCATGTTCCCACAGTCAGGATGTTCTGCTTGTGCCCACAGGTCTAAGCAGTTATGAATTGAACCCTCTGAACCCGTGAGCCAAAAGTAATCCTTCCTTCCTTTGAGTTGTATTGGGAATCAGTATATTGCTGTCCCTTGCAGAGGACCTGGGCATCCTAAAGTCAAGCTCCCTGCCCACCATGTCTTGAGTCAGTAGCTGTTGGACTGCATTTGTTCAGCCAGTCTCATAAAGCATCGAGAACTGCCATGATCTTCATTATCATGAGCAATGGGCACCACATGAACAGCTATGCATTCTGGGTACTACAGAATGCAGTGGTTACGACAGAAACTCAGCCCCCAATGTCCACTGATGACCATAAACCATTGTCTTCGAGTTTCTGTTGCTGTGATAAAACACCATGACCAAAGCAACTTGCAGTAGAAAGGGGTTATTCGGCCCACACTTCCACATCACTGTTCTTCACTGAAGGAAGTCAGGACAGGAACTCAAACAGGGCAGGAACCTGCACAGGAGCTGATGCAGAGGCCATAGACGGGTGCTGCTTACTGTTTTGCTCTTCATGGCTTGCTCAGCCTGCTCTCTTATAGAGCCCAGGACCACCAGCCCATGGTTGGTCCCACCCACAATGAGCTGGGCCCTTATTCATGAATCACTAATTAAGAAAATGCTCTACAGGCCTGCCTACAGCCTGATTTTATGGAGACATTTTCTCAGTTGAGGTTCCCTTCTCTCTGATGGCTCTAGCTTGTGTCAAGTTGACATAAAACTAGCCAGTACAGCCGTATAAATAATTTCTTCCACACTGTAATAATGAATCTTTCTCACCACCTCTTTTCCAATGCTTTCTCAGATTTTACTTGCTCCCAGATCCATAGTTTGGCCTCCCTCATTCCCTTCTCTTTCTCCATGTTCTGTTTTCCATCTCCGTTTTAGACAGTGATTTTTCAGGCTAGGATTACATGTGCACCACCATGTTCAGCTCTCCATCCTATCTTCTGAACCCCTCTCCTCAGAAACAAAAACATAAAGCCCGTTCCAGCTCTGTGCGCGAGCCTTGCCTGCCAGCCTTGCCGTATCCACACTGCACCTGTCTGCATCCATCTCTTGCTTCCTTAGATATTAGGTACCTGCTGCACAGCTAGAGCTCTGTACCTAACCACTGACCCTTGTCAGGGGCTCTGTATGTAGGCACACACTCCACCTCCTACCTTGAACTTCTCTCTGGATCTTGGTTCTAGGGAGTGCCAGTCAAGGTCTGTCCCTACCATGATGACGTCCTCCGCTTTCTTTGGGACCAGGCTGGTTTTCCCACAGAGCCCTTCGTCCCGTCTGTGTTATTTCTGGACGAGAGTTTCCTATGACCTTGCCGAGTGGACCTTCTGTCTTTCTGCATCTCCACTTCAAAGCGTTGGACTCGCGGTCCCCTCTTGCTGTTTTCCCTGAACACCCCTCATCCCCCTGCTCGAAGTTGTTGCCCCAGTCACAGGGGGGCAGTCTGTCCACAGGGGACGTGACACATCCAGGTGGGGGAGAGCTTTAAAGAGGACAGGCTTGAGTGTGCCCCTGCAGACTGCTGAGCAGCTGAGTAAACTCCCTGTCACTCTACCTACTGTTTACATGTGGGGACCATGACACCAGAGCTCCCTTCGGACGCCAAGCCGCCTTGGAAGGGAGAAGTGTGTTTCTCATCTCAGAAATCGAAGATTCTAAACTCAGATGTTGCACTGGCCTCCAAAAATGCCGATGAATGAGAAGTGAACTATATTCATGTATCACAGGATGTCTTGGGAAATAATCTCAAAAGATAGTCTGTTGTTATGAAAAACTTTTTGAATCAGTGCTGAGCTCCTTGCTTTGTTCATTCACTAATTTCCCACACTGGTTTGCTTTAATCTTGGCTACATAATCCTGACCCATAACCTCATGTCTGAGACTCCGTTTCCCAGCTGAGAATGGAGACATATACTCCAACAGTCATGATTATTGTGACAACTAGGTAAAGCAAGGTAAAAGAGACTGCTCTGTAAATGTACACTATTAGAACTTGATGCTTATTTTAAACTAGTGAAGACATTAGTATCCACTATGTAAATTGCATGGGATTAGGAGTGTTTCTGGGAATTTTTTTACATAATGAGATATTTTGAGAATGGCTGCTAAGTCTAAATGCAAAATTTATTTTTGACTCACATATATCTTTTTTTCTCTCTCCCCAACTCACATATATCTTATACGCATGGCCTGATGATATTTGTAGAGATTTGATGCAAGACACCTAATCATTATGTATTAGTTGGATCCTGACTTAATCTTGTCTTATGCCTATTGCTCCCCACCTTCTACTTTTTAGAGTTCGCTAGCCATAATTAAGCTATTAACCAATAAATAGCATCATAAATGAGACAATGCCATAATAAAAAATGAACTAAATATTGAGACAAATGAAATAATATTTGCAATTATCCTAATTCCAAGAAAAAAATTATTGTGGGAAGCAGTAGGTGGTTATGAATTTAAGGAGCCCCCCGATCGCTCATGTCCTGCGTCTTTCCCAATTATGTTGTGTCTGTAGACTACGTGGTGTCATTCAGGCAGAGCTGTGGCTGGTAACACAAACGGGCACGATCTGACTTCGGCATTCTTTAATGACAAGACACAATAGGAATGAGCCACAGGACAGCAGGTGACTCGCTGCGCCATTTTTCTTTCTTTCAGAGACTCTGACCTATTTTTGTTGGACACCCGTGTAGTGTGGGCCTCAGAAGAAGGCTGGCTGGAATTTGACATCACAGCAACCAGCAATCTGTGGGTGGTGACACCACAGCATAACATGGGGCTGCAGCTGAGTGTGGTGACTCAGGACGGTGAGTTGTGATTTGCACTCTGCCAGCATCTACCCACAGTCATTTCCATTCATTTCCTCTATAGCAGCTGCGCGGAGACCATTGTTTGTAGCCCAGTCTTGGCGCCAGGATGACCTTCTTTTCTGTTTCCTCACGACCATATCGAAAAGCAAAACCTTTCTTCTAGCAAGGACTTGGAAGCAGGCTCAGGCCATGTCCCCTAACGTCCTCACTCCACGAGACTAACAATGGGAGGCTAGCTTCCCCAGGCTGAGGCAGGTGGGAGAATCCCCAGAGGAAGGCAGGGAGCTTGGGGCAGGCAGCTCAGCGATAGAGCACTTGTCCAGCCTGTGTGGATCCCTGGGTTCTTTCTACCCAGCACCAAAAGATAGAAGAGATGGAAGGGAAGAGGAAGGAAAGGGAGAGCCCAGGAAGGGGACAGTCGTTAGAATCTGACTGTCCAGTGAGTTTGCCAAGGGACCCTTGAGGAGACATCCCCTCCTGACTGGCTGCCTGCTTCAGTTGTTCAACTCCTGCACAGTTGTTCCACGGATGGGGAGAAATATAGCCAGAAAGGAAGTGTGAACACCGGTGAATAAGAGGACCAGAAACAAGAGCACTCCCTGGGTTGATCCTGTACTTTTTAGAAGGCACACTTGGAGTCTGCCCATCTAAAGGGAACCAGCCAGGGTGGGAGAATGTGTGGGGCCTTGCCCATACTTTCCACTCTTTACTACTTTAATAGTATGTGGAAGAATAGAGTCGCCTCATCATGTAGCTTTGAGACTAAGGTTCTGTGGAGTAAAGAGGGGTGGGCTTTGGTTTGCATTAAAGGACTCCACGTCAACCCCCGTGCGGCGGGCCTGGTGGGCAGAGACGGCCCTTACGACAAGCAGCCCTTCATGGTGGCCTTCTTCAAGGTGAGCGAGGTCCATGTGCGCACCACCAGGTCAGCCTCCAGTCGGCGTCGCCAGCAGAGTCGCAACCGTTCCACCCAGTCACAGGATGTGTCCCGGGGCTCCAGTGCTTCAGGTGAGTGTGAATGGAGCCTTGGTACCCATCAGGACAAAGGTACCTCTGGCCCCAGATGTTGGACAGCAGCTTCTGCTCAGCAAATACAGTGGCTAGTGGGGGTTCCTACAAATTGTGGTAAATGTCCTGGCCACAGATACCTATATAGACTCCTAGGACCCTCAGCCTAGAGCACTATTACCCAAAGGCTAGAGCTGTAGGCATCCCCACCACCTCTTGATTCAGACAAGCATTCTGTTGGGTGGGATTTCTACTTTTTTTTTCCTTCCCACAAAAATCATGGAAACACCTCAATTATTTTAATTTTTAGATACATTTTATTTAATTCATAAATGTGTTGCCTGTATATATTTGTGTGTGTTACGTGCATGCCTGGTGCCCATGGAGGTCAGCAGATGTACCAGGTCTTCTGGAACTAATTACAGATGGTTGTGAGCCACCGTGTGGATGCTGGGAACTGAACCCAGGTCTTTCTGCTTGAGGCCAGAAGGGTTTCAAATGTTTCTTTTCTTCAGATTTGGGGATAGGTACATATATACATAATGAGATTTCTTGGGGATAAGACCCATGTCTGACAAAATTAATTTATATTCTCTGTTCACTTTACATACATATGGCTGTATGTTAATTTTATACGGTATTTTTAGTGCACCACCACCCATCAGCTGATGCTTTTCAGACTTGGGGTGCTCAACTTGCATGAAGAAGTGTTGTACATTCATGCTCTGTGGGGCTGGAGAGATGGCTCAGCGGTTAAGAGCACTGACTGCTCTTCCAGAGGACCCGGGTTCAATTCCAAGTACCCACAGCTGTCTGACACCCATGGCAGAACACCAATGCACATAAACAAGAACAACAAAAACCAATACCCAAGGCCATTCATGCTCTGTGGACTTCACCAGAACCCTTGACTGGGAGCAACAGTCCACTCAGAGCCTCTAAAGTGGATTTTATTAGTTCACTGAACTGAGAAGTTCAGAATTATTTCCTGCTTTAGTTTGGTTGGATTGTTGGGAACTAATGGTACTGGAAAGTTTTGTGTCTTGTTGGTGGGATCCTCAGAAAGTCAGTTAGTGTATGGTATAGTTTCCCAGGATCTCAAGGTGAGACCTCAAGAATTCTTCAAATACAAGAATTCTCTCCCTTGCTGGGTTCAGCAGGAAGCCAGGCCTTGATGCTCACTGGACTAGCTTGTACCATATGCCCAACCCTGAGCACTTGCTGCCTAGGCAGTGCTCTGATGGGCCAAGCCTACATTGAATACTCAGTTCTATTCTGGACAAGCAAATCCAAAGGGTAAGAGAGAGGAACCAGTGTCTGAGGTTAATTCCAGCTTTCAGAAGTCTTCTCTAAAACTGGGAGAAGTGGGAAATGGAAGCTTCTAGAAGCAAGTGCATAGCTGTTAAGTGGTACCGAATTCAAACCGCACCATTGCTCACGCTAGTACGAGTGCTCCTGGGTCCTGGATTCCTTGGGCTGTTCAACAGCCCAGAAATCAAGTGTGACACTGAGCATCTGCGGTGAGATTTTTCTGACAGAATTTTCTCTTTCTTGCAACCTTGTGGCTTTGGAGAAACCTGCCCAGTGGGCCTGAGCTTCAGTTCATCGCTCTGTCAGTGAGGGTGCAGGATACCTCGCAGGGTGTTAGGACTTGGTGAGATGCAGTCACAGGGCACATAATCACCTCCAAAGATTACTTACACCCCCTTGTAGGAAGTAGGTGCTTAGAGTATGTGCTGGGATCCCAAGGAAGTAAAACACTTCTAGAGGGTGTGTTTATTTCCCAGGCAGCTCACGACAACTGTCATTTTTGGTTCCCAGGGGGAATGAATGCAGTTTCTCAAAGCACCCCACTTTTCTCTGGGAGGAAATGTCTCCTAGATTTTAGGCTGTGACTTACTAAGGTTTCTCTTATGCTGGTAATTTGGATGTGACTCTTGAGTAGCCACCACCCGGTGTGATATGACATTTTGTTTCTCCTTGTCATGGTGTTTCTTGGAAACACTGCACAGCATGGGTGTTCCTGTATTTACCACTAGAAACAGTCAGTATTGAGGCCTTAAAAAAAGAAAAAGGAAAAAGGAATGCCTTGCTTTGCTTTATTCCCCTGGGAGGCAGTCTGCTGAATTGAATTAATAGTCTGCATTTTCCTCTGGGGCCTGATGATAAAGTCAGCCAGTGGTAGACTTCATTTGGGAACTGTGGCCAGTTTGGTTACTAGGACCTCAGACTGTGGAGGCATCCCAACAGTGTTGATTGCTTTTTAAAATTATAATTTCGCATGATTGACTCAGCACTCACCCTGCCCGCCTAATACATAGACCAGTTCTTTTTAATTAAGAAAACATGTCTCTGATTGGGCTTTAGCAAAGCCATCCAATTACTTTTGTCCAAGTCCCTTTCAACTTTTTCTTTCAATCTGATGAGTTAAAATTAATTATGGATATTAAAGTGGCCTAATTTGTAATAAGGTCCAGGGTCCCTGCTGTCCCTCGGTCTCCCCGCTCCACTTCCCAACCCAGCCCTTCTGGTTGGCTTTGTTCCTTCAGTAGTCTGGGGCAGAGGAATCCATGCCAAATCCCTGTGATCTCACATATTTAAAACCCCCAAGAAAGCACTGAGCTGAAAGGGCCTGTCATCTCAGAGCCTCCAGTGAGATGAGCTGCGACTCGAATTCAGCCCCTCAAACTCTGTTTATGCATTTGGTTCTTTCTTCACTTAATGGAAATGGACATGCAAAGGGCCCAATTCCGACCTAAGAAAGGATTTCTAGGGCTGGAAATGCAGCTCAGTTGATAGAGTACCCGCCTAGCATGCACAAAGCCCCGGGTTTGATCCCTAGTTCTGTATAAACTGGGTATGGTCGTGCATACCCATAATCCTAGCACTTGGGAGGTGGAGGCAGGGGGATCAGCAGTTCAACGTCAGCCTTGCCTACATAGAGAGCTGGAGGCCCAAACTCTTGTGCAGAGCCTAAAACTGTCTCAAAGTAAATACATAAAAACCCTAAAACCAACTAACTAACCAACCCAACAGCAACAAACCACAGGAAAACTAAGAAAGAAAAGAAGGAAGATTTTTCAGAAATATGGCCTGTGCTTGGAGAACGGACATACCTCTTTCTAGGCCCCCCTTCCAGGCTGTCGAAGGGACAGAGGTTGCTGGGCCTTTGGGAACTAGTTCATCTTCAGAAAAGACGCCATCTGCAGTGTGACTCCACCCACTTGCCCCCTGTAAGCCATTCAGGAGACTGGAGAGAGAGTTTTCTATTCTTTGGTTACCCACTTCTTCTAGAGTACACTCCCAGGGCATTGACACTTCTTCCCAAAGAGGCCCTGTCTAGAAGAAGCCCACCAGGGACATCCTGCACCTGAGTAAAGATGTCAACATCATTCATCAAATCACCTGTCAGCAGAGTGAAACATGACAAGCAACTATTTTAAGAACCGAGCTGTGGATTTCTGAGACAGCCAGGCCTGCCCACCACAAGGAAGTGGCCAAGAGCCCACCCGTGGCCTTCCGGTCCCTGGAGCCTGCCCCAACCTGCTCTACCATTGGTACTTGACTTCAAGATGGCCTCGGCAGACACATACACCGGACAGTGGGTTTGGAGGGAAGTCTCCCTGCATGGTGTCCATGTGCCCATGCTTCTCTACAGCTGTCCTCTCCACAGGAATGGTGGACGTTGGCTGAGCTGCACTTTTCTCATGGGCTTGGACAGCCTCAGGACGTGTCTTTATTGTTTTTACACCTGTTTGACAGTGCTGGGCCAAGCTGCTCTATGGAGCCCAGGAGGGATTCTTATGAATCTGGCAATTGTTTCTCAGCCCTGGTTCTTGCCGGTCTAATGCGCTCTGAGACCCTGCCCTAGGTCCTTCAACTGTAGCCTGAAGTCTCTGCTGGCTGCCATTCTCTCCTCTTCTGTAATATTTCTCTTGGCCTCTGCTGTTTCGTCTTGTCGGGGACTGTGATATCACTGGGCCAATCCATTGTGACGTCAATGAACGGATGGCCTTGAAGGATGATTTCCTTTGGCAATTCTAGGTTCTGCTGCGGCTACGTTTTCGAGACTCTCCATGACACATTTATGTCATTTCAAGTTATCTAATGAGTCCGATGCTGTGACTTTGAACTGGTCTTTGTTTTATCAGATGATCATTGGAATTGCTGCTGTCACTTTTTTTCCCTCTTTGCAAGGGAGGGCGGTTTTCTTTTGGTGGCACTGGGCTTTGAAACCAGGACTTTGTGTGTGTTAGGCAACTGCTTTACCACTGAGCTATAGCCCAATCTTCACTATCACTGTTACCAGATGACGTGAAATTCTGTTCCTGCTCTTTCTGCCTATGAAATAGCAAGCCTTCAGGACTGAGCACCCTTGGGTATGGCTCTGTCACTATTCTATTGCTACTGGGAAAAAAATTCTCCTTCCTTCTCTTTCCCACCCACCTGAACATACATCTCTAAGACCTCTCAGGAAAGTGTGTTTCCAACAGTTCCATGTGCGGTTGGCCTTCTTATTGATGGTTCATATCCTCAGTCCCTTACATTTCCCATTGGGGTCCATTCTATATGCTTCCAGCACAAGAGAAGTAACCAAAATGAATGTCTTAGAAAACATGTCTTCAATTACTTTATTATGATGTGTGATCTTTGCTGTAGAATTCAGGGGCCCTGAGTCACATATTGGGGGGTCACATCTTACAGTGTTCCTGGTACTTCATCTCTGGCTCCCATGGGCTGAGGATGCTGAAGCTGAGGGAGTGAACCTACCATGAGCATCATGGTTCAAAAGAAGCCAGGACCCAGGTCTGAAAATGCCAACTTTTTGATTTTCCAAAGGAGGTGGGGATTTCACTCTGTCATTTTGAGCTTAAATTGAAGTTTTAAAGCCTGACCTTGGCTTCTAGATGCCTCAGCTAAGAAGTGCTTGTTTGGAGTGTGCTAAATGAAATCAAATCTTAATCTTGAATAGATGTACAGGACTAAGTGTGGGCCAGTGACTCAAAAGTTGGAATCATTTCGAAACCCTCCTTTATCATGCTTGGCTTTTGCTATTAGATTGCTTTAGGATAATAGTTATCAGGGGAGCAATATAGGAGAGCCTTCTCCCTAGGTCTCCCCCTGTGATGGTCAGCAATCGGAAAAGTCAGTCCAGACCAAGCATCCCCAGTCTGAAATTTCCAAAATGGAAACACTTCATCTAAAACCATTTGAATGTCCTGTCAACAATCAAAGTTTCATGTTTGGGGGGGTGGGTTTGTATCAAAGAAGGTTGACTTAGGATGCAAGTATTCCAAAATCAGAAAACCCTCAAAATCTGAAACTCTTCTGCTCTGGTCCCAAGCATTTTGATTCTCAACCTTAAGAAAGCAGAATAAGCAGGTGTAAGATGCCCGGTAAGTCAGAGTGGTTACCAGCCATGGGAAGGTCCAGGGAGTCAGGAGACACCTCAGTCTAGGAAGTGACACAGTGAAAGGAAGTCACGTGCAGCTCATGAAGTCTCAGTGTTTAAGGGCAATCTTCTGCTTTAAGGCATGTAGTTGGGAGGAGATCAGTGTCACATATTGATTAAGTGGCATGTATGTTAATGTAACCTTGAAATCCTAGAACTCCACCGGATGGGGCCTTCCCATGGCCTCTAGTACTGATCGGACCGGTATAAACAAAATCTAGACGAAAGCCAAGCCACTCTGCAGTCTGTTATGAGGCTCCTGAAACCAGAACTCTGAACACCACTGGGTCCCCCTGCATTTGCCTGATGTGGCAACACAAAGAGCTGGCACCTCCTACATCCCCCTCAATGGCATGTTGTTCCACAGGGGGAACGAGTGGGGGAGAGACTGTTCTTTTGATAAGACTGGGCCTAGGAGCTCAGAGATAAGGCAAGGACAGCCAAGCCCCTGCAAACAGAGGTGTCATTTTAACAGCTACTGTTTTTTCTTGCCCTTGTCATTTAAAGAGAAAAGGGGGGATAAGAGTGAGTATGCCCCCTTGAAAGGAGGAGAAAGATGAAGGAAGGAAGGAGGGAGAGTGGGAGGGAGGAGAGAGAAAGGAAGAGAGAGGAAGGAAGAAAGAGGAAGAAAGAAAAAAGAGAAAGAAAGAAAAGGAAAGGAAGGAAGGAAGAAAAGCAAGAAAGAGAAAGAAAGAGAGAGAGAGAGAAAGAAAGAGAGAAAGAGAAAGAAAGAGAGAAAGAAAGAAAGAAAGAAAGAAAGAAAGAAAGAAAGAAAGAAAGAAAGAAAGAAAGAAAGAAAGAAAGAAAGAAGAGGAGGGAGGGAGGGAGGAAGGAAGGAAGGAAGGAAGGAAGGAAGGAAGGAAGGAAGGAAGGAAGGAGAAACTGGGAAGTCAGGCCATCAGGCTTGGCAGCAAGTGCCTTTACCTGCTGAGCCATCCCACTGGCCCTGCCCTCCTCTCTGGAGCAGAACCTCTGTGGGGTGGCTGCGGGCCAGGCTTTGTTTGCTGTGTTAAGCTTATAGCAGCCAGAACTCCTTGAAGATGTGTCTCGAGGCTGGTACCAAGTGTTCATGTCAGTGTGTCCCTGGGCTGCCTGGCATCCTGGGGGCCAAAGCAGACTTTGGCTCTATTTGGAGCAACACTGTCCCCTGCCTCTGATCCTCCAAGGTGGCACCTGTGGCTCTTGTGTGCTCAGACCCACCCGGACAGCAAGACACTTGTTCCCGGTGGTTCTGACCTGGTCTGGATGGAGCTCTAGTGTCCTTCCAGTGGCACTGCTGGTGACGTCCATGAGCCAGACACCGTGTCCAGGGCCCTATCACTGGCCTTGGAGCTATGGTGGCTCTGTGTTTTCACGCTTTTGTTTTTGCCTCTGACTCTGTACCTACCCTTTTCTTCCTCTGCCCCCACTTGGACAAAAGCTGTGACCTTTTCTTTTCTCCTATTTAAGTGGATATGTTCTTATTAAATTTTAGCTACATACT
Source organism: Peromyscus leucopus (assembly GCF_004664715.2). NCBI lineage: Eukaryota > Metazoa > Chordata > Mammalia > Rodentia > Cricetidae > Peromyscus > Peromyscus leucopus. Next base: position 25,663,312 of record NC_051067.1, on the reverse strand, counting down.
CTTTAAAAAATAAAAACCTGGCCTTCCTCAGACTTCTCTTGTAAACAGATATCAATGGTGGTGTGGGTAACAGGATTTTTTTTTCAGCTGCCTGTCAACCTGTAAAAACAAAACACACAAAAAAAATTGGGTCAGCATCATTCCACGTGGAATGCAGGGCGCCCACCCCTGAGCTACAGAAACAAGTATTCCAAAGGTCAGTGACCTTCACAAATATTTATACGCTCTTTGCCAGCCCTCACCATGGAACTATAAGGAAACACAAGCTTGGCCTGAGAATATCTGTAGGAAAGGAAACAGGAGGATTGAATTCCTGCTTTTCCTCTCTCTGGCCCCAGTCCTTAATAACAAAAACGTCAATGTCTGGCTCTGAAAGAAATAGCTTCTCTTTCCAGAAAGCTCTGTGTGTTGAGCACCAAGGGGGTCAGTCCAGGCATGTTCACAGACAGCTGGGATGGTTGGGAAGTGGACAAAGTTCTTGGATCATGTGATCTCAGGTCTGCTGCAGAGCGGAAGCTAGAAGTCCAGGGGTGAAGAAGTTGTTCCTTTCTGTGTTCTGACAACAGTTTTCGAATACTGACCACCCAGGGGACCGTTAGGTCTGCTCTAACATGAGCTAACTCATTAGAGCAAGGTCCCCAGTAGGAATGCCATGCCCACCCCATCAGACACTATCCTGAGCTGAGGTCTCCAAGCACGCAGGTTTGTGTCTGGTTTTCCTACAAGTTGAGGAGTTTCTGTGTCCGCTTCTTCCTATTTACTAATTTTCTCCAGGAGGCTATGTATTTATGGTCACCATTTTGTTATGAACTCAGGAAGAGCCAAACCAGAGATCTAGAACAAGGTGGAGTAGAGTTTGGGGTCTTGGAGTTTCTGTACCCTCTCCAGGTGCGCAGTTCTCTTACAGCATCAGAATGTACACTCATCTGGAAATCTCGCTGAGTCTCATGGTCCACGGTTTCTATGTGGCTCAGTCCAGTTTGTATTGCTATAACAAAGTGTCTGAGACTGAGTACTTTATGAGAAAAAAAGCATATTTCGGCTCATGGTTTGGAAGCTGAAAAGTTTGAGCAGCTACATGTGATTAAGACCTCATGGTGTGTACAGAAGATGGATCCAAGGACAGAAAACGGTACACAGTGGAGATAGCAAACATGGGGTGGCCTTGTGTCATCGGAATCTAGTGTCAAGGTAACTGACCTAGTCACTAGAGGGGCATGCAGCACCTTGTGAGGTGGTGCCCCATGACGTCACTACCTCCTATGAGGCCCGCTTTACTTCTCCCTCATAACTTACCTTGAGGACCAAGTTTCCAGCATGCAAACCTTGGAGCAACATACCATGTGTGAACCATAGAATGTGGGATTTTGTTGCTGTGCACAATCAAATAATTGGTCACATGATTATACTCAATCTCCAAAGGTGACGCAGGCCCAGAGCTCCAACCTTTTTCTCATGTGCTAGGCTTTTCTGATGACCAGCACCCGTCTTGATGCTTTTTATGGGCCTACAATGAAGGATATAGGTGTGAGTATGTGGTGGGGTCTTGTTAACACTCCTATCAGCAAATTCCAAGGGCTTTCTATCCCTCAGCTAGGAAATAGAGACAAATATTTTTTGAGACAGGGTATTACTTTATAGCCCTGGCTGACCCAGAACTCATTATGAAGCTCGGGCTGGCTTTGAACTCATGGTGAGTACTCCCACCTCAAATTTCCCAGGTTCCTAAATGCTGGAATTACAGGTGTGCACTACCATGCCTGACCATGCACATTTTTTTTATTATTATTCCACACTGCTTTTATCTGCCTGACCTCTGAAAGAAATTTATGTAGAAATTTCCACTTTTTATGTGGCTAGTGATTCTAAGATTGATCGAAAAGATTTTGAGGAAGTTTGGAGGAAGGACAAACCAGAATTAGGTTGATTAGGGACATTCCAGATGAGTACCCAAGTCTGGGATCATATAGTTGACCAGGATAGTTGCAAGGACCTAGGGCCTTAGAATCTCCAGGAGACTGAGCCTATGTTCCCAGCTAGCAGGAAAGAGAGAGACCCAAGGACCCTAAAAAGTGAGGAAGTCTTATAGATGGGTAAAAAATTTTAGATTAGTGGGATTTTTCTTAATGATATTTAATATTTGAATGCACATTTTTGTTAATTTTACCATCAATCTACTTAGTAATCTTTCTTTAATCTGAGCAACTTTTGAGAATTTTTCTGTTTAATATACTCTTATTTCACCAGATTTTGACATCATAAGAATTTATTTATTCTGCTTAGGACTCCTCATGCCTTTTATTTGAAGGTGTTTATCTTTTTCAGTTCTAGGAAATTCTCAGAGCCTTTAGGTCTCCAAATACCACTTGCCCCTATCACTGTTTTCAGGAGTTCCAGATAGAAGAATGCCAGGTTTTTAATTCTGTCTTCTAAGTCTCTTTATAGATAGTCATATTTTCCTACCATTTACTTTTATATTATATTTGAAGAAGTTTCTTTAAATGAATGGTCTGATTTTTCTATCTTAAGTGAAGTCTTCCATTCTATTTCCAATGCTTATTGTTTTTATAAAGCTCCACTTGTTCTTTTTTTTTTGCATCCACCTATCTTTTCATATCTGCCCTGTTCTTTTGCCATAGTGTTCTTGCTTTAGTATGTCCTGCCTTTCTATTATTTATGCTTCCTTTATAGCCTTATCTAGAGGTTACTCTGACTTGCGATCCCTGACCCCTTTTTCTTTGATGGGTTATTTTCAGCAGGAAAGGCTGGTCTGTGCAGTGGTAGGTCATAATGAGAATCCTCCATGCCCTGAATAAAGAAACTTGCCCCTCTGGTGGCTCTGAATTTCCTTCTCATGTGGACTTAAAACTACAGGTGGGGGAGGGGTTCTTCTGCAAGGTCAGGTAGGCAGGGGCTGAGGGTAGAAATGAGTAAGTTTAGAATTGGTAAATACTTGACCCACATCTCTCTTCCCAGGTCACTAGCCTCAGGTGATACTGTTTCTTTACAAAATTATGACTTCTGCACACTTCTGATTTGGGGTTGGGAATTCCCAGAGTTAAAGTGTGGAATTCCAGTCCAAAGACATCTGTTAGGTAGCTCATCAGTTTGTATAGTCGATTGACAAGGGCAGGGGTAGTATGTGCGTGATCTAGACTCTCTCTCTTCTTGATCATACTAGAGGAAGAATTTTCCTCCAAAACTTCTTTTCCTCCTTTCCCTTCTCTGACCCCTCATACCTAACAAACACACCTGTGTCTTTTAAAATCATAGCTCTGAACTCCCTGATTCAAAAACCTTCCAAGACTCACTTCCTACTTCCACTAAAAAGTCCATTTCATTGTTGGCATTCTGAGTCATTCATTTCTCCAGCTTTATCTCCCAGCTCCAATGCAGTCAACAGAACTGCTCTCTCCCCTCCCAACCCCTCATTGTCCCTTCTATAAGCCTCAGTAGTATTGACTCATGACCCTTGACCATGCCATTTGTACGCTGAGTTGTATTTGAGCTACTTGAGTACATTTCTCATACAGACCCTTTGAGTCTCCAAGTTCTTGGGGGACAGAAGCTATACATGATCCATCTCTCTACTTCCCTGGCACCAGGCAGAAGACATGCATGACACAAAAACTGCTCTGATGGGCTGAAATGAATCAAGATGTTCCCAGGCCTCCTGATGAGGGTTGCTAGGCCAGGCCAGTGGCTCTGAATTGCACAGGCCAGGCGGGCTCAGCAGATTGTTTCGGGGAACTGCTGATTTTGGAATGATTGTTTTAGGGCACATATAAAGGGTACAACAACAGCAGTGAGGCTGGAGCCCATGAACAGGAGAGCGTGGCCGCCCAGTGTCATCCTTGCCCCCATTTGGGGGCCAGAAGCTATCACCCAAGCCCTATGCCATGTCTGCATAGCCCACATTTGAAATACAGTGACTCTGCCTGACACAGTTACCTGCTAATGACTCTCATCTCTCACATCCAGTGGTGAGCTCCGCACATCCATCTGTAGACCCTGCAGAAAGCAGATTACATGATGCACATCTGCTCTTTAATGGTGTCCATGAAAACAACAGGGCGCCCAAAGCAGACCCCAGGATGGGCAAGTGCGGTGTGTTCTAAAGCTCCTCTAACTCGGTGCCAGCTTTCTCTAACTCTTATCGCATTCTTTCACAGCCCAAGGGGAATGTGTTATTTAAACATTTAAACCACTTTTATTTTGAAAAGAGATTAGAAAAAAATCGAATGATTAATTTCTCCAGTGGCTCTAAATTTAGGCAAACGACTGGAAACTCAACTGAACTGTTGGGGGACCCTGTGTGCCAACAGGGGCCTGGTTCACAGCTGTCCTGAGCATCACACAGTACCTGGCATGTAGGAGAGGAAAGTTCTCATGTAAGTTTTTAAGTGAAGGAAAATGAGTTAATGAATTACTCCTTTTATCTCCTCCAACAGACTACAACAGCAGTGAATTAAAAACAGCCTGCAAAAAGCATGAGCTTTATGTGAGCTTCCAGGACCTGGGATGGCAGGTGAGTCCTCAGAATAGGGACAGGCCTTGATGGGTACCTTGTTCATAACTCACCAAAGGCTGCCGCCATCAGCTTCCGGGATGAGTTGATTCTGGAATCCAAGCTCTCAACTGCTCAGGCTGCTGGCGTAAGGCAGGAAAACCTGGCAGGCTGGTGTACCAAGCGCCCTGCCCCCTTTATGGGCTCCCCTCTTTCCTCATTCTTTCAAAACGCCAGACATATGTATTTATTTGGACATTTAAGCAACTTTTACTTTGAAACAGGTTTACCAAAAAAAACTGATGATTAATTTCTTCAGTAGCTCTACATCGGCTCACTCAATGGACCAACATGTTTGACTCACCTCAAGCCCAGCTGAATATGATGAGAAATGGGAAAAAATAGTTGCTCTGTATGTAGGTGGCATTACTTAGACAGGGACATAATGGGATCCTGCAGATGACCCTTTGGGTCTAAGTAGACATGATAGATCCTGACCTACAATGTTTTAACTGACCCTTTTCCAGCGGTATGATGACGCAGGAGCAGTATGTGTTCACTAGATACAGTGCTCTGAGTTTTGAAGTTGAGTCTTTCTGGGCTTAGAGTCTCATCACTGGACATGATGTGTGGCAGCAGCAAGCTGCAGCGCCCAGACAGCCCCAAGGTGCACCGTGCTAAGGCTCAGTTTTTTAGGTGTATCGTGGGCATTTTCAACTGGTACTTTTTTGGGATGTAACCCCATCCTAAGCCAAGAAGCATTTGTCCATCAAGCCAGCCACAAGGGCAATTCCAGACCTAACAGGTTCGTAGCAGCTTGGAAAGACTGAAGACTCCAGGGTCAGACCAACCAAGTTCATCCCTTAGCTTCACTTGAATGTGAACTTGGGCAATTCCCAAACCTCCCTGCATGTCCCCACTGTGCACCATGATCAATGCCTTCTCTGGGGGCCACTGAGAGTGCAGATGATGTAGGGGTGCCTGGTGATCTTTCACGGCTTCCTTCTGCTTTATCTCCAGGACTGGATCATTGCACCCAAAGGCTATGCTGCCAACTACTGTGATGGAGAGTGTTCCTTCCCACTCAATGCGCACATGAATGCCACCAACCACGCCATTGTACAGACCTTGGTGAGTGCCCTGACTTGGCTGTAAGTGGGATCGAACCCACATCAGGTGTCATTTCTAACAGTGCCCTCTCCCGTTTCTATTTTGGGACAGGTTCACCTTATGAATCCTGAGTATGTCCCCAAACCATGCTGTGCACCAACTAAACTGAACGCCATCTCGGTTCTTTACTTTGACGATAACTCCAATGTCATCTTGAAAAAATACAGGAATATGGTTGTGAGAGCTTGTGGATGCCATTAAGTCAAAGCTGGTTGTGGGGGTGACTCTGCCTTGGATTCCTAACTAAATCTGCCTTAAAACACATGAAGCAGCACAGTGAAGTGGGATGATGACTCTCTGGAAGCATCTCCTGCTGGTGCCTTAGCCCAAGGGGGGTTTTATGAAGACCTTGCTGATGACTTCCCCAGTTCATAACCGAGCAGTTGCTCGTCTGTCGGAAGTTGTAATGCTTTCAGTGCAGGCCTGGGAACTGCAGAAACATGCCTGAGCTCACTTCCTTCAGTCCCACCCAGACTAATTTTAGCGTTTAGACCTAGCTGTTTGTGGTGTAGAGAATAACCTCGAAGGAATATTAAATATCCCCTGGCTGAAAGACCAGCTGGTTCAGTAGCACTCATCAGTGGGAGACTGCAGATAACAGACTGGAGGGGAAGAGAGAGCTTCCTATCACTCCCTCCCCAGCAAGGCCAGCTCACCCAAGACCTGCATCCTGGCCATCAACATGCTTTGTGGAGGTGCCTTTTGTCTGTGGATGCAGTTACATGTTTTTTTGTTGACTCTTGGTGGTGTGAAATGAATATTATTTTATTCAAAACAATCTGTAGCATTTCTACACCTCCCTCCTCCCTTAGTTTCTGAATTCTTTACTAGAACCCAAAGTAGACAGACCATACTTTGTGGTAGGGCCATGAGCATCTGCAGTAGCCTCCATCTAAACCATGTAACAGCAGAAAGTGATTCTGCACCTCTTAGGCAGACTGGCTTGACAAGCACATTAACATCAGGAACACTGGCTCCAACACACCAGCTCTAACTCTGTTCTTTGCCTTTTCCCTACAGTAGTATTCCATGGCTCAGGGCTAGTCTACAGCAGAAACCCATAGAGGAAGGGCCCCTGCCTCTAAGAATGGGTTTGTTGAGATGAGCATGCCATTTGTGAACCAAAACCACGATTTCCTCTTGTAGAAAGACTCAGATTAAATCTTAGAATATTTTTTAGATGTCTTTTTCACAATCATGTACTGGGAAAGCCAATTTCATACTAAACTGATTAAATAATACATTTACAATCTGTAACTGTACTTACAGCTTTTTTTGTAAATAGAAACTATAATTTATTGTCTATTTTATATCCATTTTGCTGTAACATTTAAGCAAAGACCAGACTTTTTCTTTAAAAAAAAATTTATTTAGAAAGTATAAACCAATTGTACCACTCGAGTTTTCTTTTAATACAAGACTCATGATGCAAAGCTGAAGCCACTGTGAGCTGGGCCTCAAGAGCTGGTTTTCCAGGACAGCTGTGACCCACACACGATTAATAATAAATGTCCGGGATGGGCTGGCGGGGTGCCTTTGCTGCTCAGGAGTAGATGTCTTGTTTCTAGTCTCCTTACGATATGTTCTGTGCCAGGTGTTGAGTTCACCTGCTCATGGAAGGTGGGTGAAGGGCTGGGCACACAATGGCAAAGACAGACAGACAGACAGGCGCGAGCTTTGCTGCATCTCTGCAAGGGTGAGAGCAGCAATGTCTAATATCCAGGACGGCGAGAATTAGAAGGAGCTAGTGCGACATCCAACCTTGGGCTGGGGCAGCCCTGCCAACTGCGGTCTTTGGTCTTGAGGTCAATTGAACCCCACTGCTCATACATTAGAAGGTCAGCCTCCTTGAAGGTGGACATCATAGAACAAACTGCTGAAAGGACTTAGGAAGTGAATCAGAGCTGTTGCTAGGAAGCCCGAGTGGGGCTGCAGAGTCTCCCTGGGCCTGCCTGGGCAAGCCCATCGGGCGCTATAGCCCCAGGAGGCAAACAGAAAGGTGAGCACCCACTGTGTGGCCTTCCCGCAGAAGACATCTACACCTCCCACCTTATGCAAAGCAGACAAGAGGATCCTTTGAACATCCATCAGAAGTACCATCATTATGGCTCACCTCTCTCAACTAGAGAGGCACTAACAGAATCAGGAACCCAACAGTGGCTACAAAGGTATCTTCAAAACTCTGTGGATTTTTGTTCTGTTTTAACATCTCCAAACTATGGACCACCACATTATGAAGTCAATTGTGACCTTCAGATCAGAGGGACATCATCATGCCACAGGCCACCTTTCCAGAATTCAGGCAGTTCAAATAAACCTGCTTTTAGATGAGGCATTTCCCCACATCCCTCAGGAGCCAACAGAGTTCAGCAATTTGGTTTTCCTTCACAGTATTTTAGTAGCAAGGGAAGCCAATTTAATTTTGTCAAGAGAAGGTTATAGGATGAATCGCCACTGAGAATGTCTGCCCAGGGACCGTGAGCTATGATGAGAGAGGCAATCACATCCGTAGTGTGCCGGGGCTGAAGAGGCACACACGGAGAAACTACGCGACTCAGTGCAGTGGACAGGCGGCTCTGCATCGGATGCCACTCCCATGCACTGGGTGCATGAAGCCAGGGTCCTGACGTCATGGGGGCTCCTAGAGTTCATCCTTTGCCTGGCGCAGGACGAAGCTGTGTAAGGAGTCAAGGTCTCTACCTCCATTGTGCTCACCCACTTTCTGACCTCCGCGGAACAGCAGCAACGTGGGATAGCCTCGGACCTTTAAAAGACAGAGAGGAGAAGAGAGCACTTGAAATCACACCGACAGTGTTCCTGGGAAATGGAGTGGCAGGGGAGATGGTTCGTTCCGTCAGTAAAGCGCCACCCACGTAAGTATGAGGACTTGAATTTGGAGCCCAGCACCCTATAGAAACCAGACCCTGGGGTGCCCGTCTGCAGTGCCAGGGTTGGAATGGCGTCTAGGGGTTGAGATTGGCCAGCCCAGCCAATCAGTTCTGGGCTCAGTGGAAGATAAGGTGGACAGTGACTGAGACAGACATCTGATATCAACTTCTGGGAGTCCACACATCTATGAGCACACAGGCAAGGCTGGGGGTTCGGTGACTAATGTCAGTAGTACAGTTTGATTGGGGTACGGGTGAGGCCCTGGTTCCATGCCCATCATCACCACACAAGAACCAATAATAGTCCATAACGTCCATCATACGATGGGCTCAGGACAAAGGCACCAGTTAAACAGACTCACTCTCTAGCCATGGCCTTTTCCTAGGGTGGTTTAGATGTCTAAATTTCTTTTAGCTCCGTCCTTCAGGATGCTTGTTTGTAACTGAATGCTGAGCCCTCTGGTGGTTAGGACAGGGCACCAGGCCGCTCCTGGGCAGGCAGGGCCACGATGGCAGGAGCACACCTCTCAACACCTGGCACCTCAGTACCGTACAGCTAGACCCAGCAAGGCCTCAGAACCTTCTCTGCAGCACAGGAGAAGGCTGGCCTTTCAGAGAGTCCTTTGTTTCTCAAATGGCACAACTCAAGATAAAAGCCACTCTCTAGAGAGGTCTAGACAGTGAACTCATTCCATGCTGCCAAGTGACAGTCCCCCGGGGTGCTGATCCAAATCTTCAGTTCGCCTCCCCGGGAGCGGTACCCACCGAGTACTTGCTGCAGACATCCCGCTCAGCAGTGCAGTCTACTTCTGCAATGGTGACCTCTGGCAAGCCAGGGAATTCTTTTCTAGAGAGCTCCTCCCAGGTAGGAGCCAGGTTTTTACAGTGGCCACACCTAGAAGAGAACAGGGGCGGCTGTGCTGAGATCTGGGTCGAGATCATTCTGTTTCACCTACGTCACAGTCACAATATCCTCAGAATCCACACCATCGAATTCTCCCACAGGGTACACGTGGGCCCTTCCCTTCCTGAAAAGGAATTCAGAGTCATGCCACATTTGGTAACCTGACAGCTTCAGAAGGAAGGGGGGATTCTGTGCCCACTTCCACACTATGGTGACGGGAGGAGCAGGGGTGAACGGGACAGACAGTGCAGATTCCTCGACACCTGGGCCACTTCCAAGAGGCCACAACAAAGTCAGGCCCAAGCCTTGCCTTCTGTGCTGACAGTCACTGCTTCTGTCCTTGCTCACAACAGGAGGGTCTTCTTTCTGCACTGTCTGTATGGCCTGAGCGGTTTTCTAAATAAAAAAATAACTCGAATGGCATTATGCGGTAACGTTTCTTTGTTGTTGTCTCTTCTCTTTGTAATCCAAGCTGGCCACCACCTCACAGTGCTCCTGCCTGAGCCTCCCTGGCGCTAGGATTTCAGGCATGGGTCACCATACCAAGCTGCCCAAACCATGCGTCATGTCCTCATTAACCTCACGCTCCTGAATCCACGGAGTGAAGAGCTGCTCAGAGGGACCGAGTGGCCTCTGCGTATTTAGGTCAGTCATCTAACACTCTTCCACAGACTCTGTCTTCATAAGTACAACAATCACTTGAACAAGCAAAGTGCTGTTGCAATTTTACAGCTAAGGAGAAGAGGTTCTGGGGTCTCAAAAGGACATGCAGCGTCCCAGCCATTCATGGAACCTATCTACCGTCCTCCGGAGCTGGGCTATCTCGGTCTCAGTTTGCTCTCCATCCACTCTTACTCTGGTCCCTGAAGACCACATGGCAGGGAGGTTCAGGTAACTAGGTCACGCACTGAATGGCTCTACGAGAAAGCTGAGCTCTCCTGAACTTTTTATACGCCCATCCTAATTCACTTTCACATCTGTGCCTAAGGAGATTGAGCTTTAAAGCAAATTAACGTGTCTTTTTTTTTTTAATAAAATAACTTTTGCTTGACAGGGTACAGTGGCAGTATTCCCTGCAAGACAGCCTGTGTAACTGTGACTCCAGCCCATCAGCTGGAGAACATGCTGTGTGACAGGGTGCTGGCCCAGTGTCGAAGACGGCCACTTACCACGGAGCATAGAACTTGATGAAGGTTATTCCTTGTGCAATGGTGTCCTCAAAGTTCTTTTCAGTGAGTGCCAGCACAGTGCCCTTCAGGGAAGGAAGGTCAATTTAAAGACACCGATTAAAAGAGAACAGGGCAGAAAGATGGACTCTAGCCAGAGCCATCTACAAGTTATATGCAGGGCATCCAGAGCTCTTACTGGGCAGACACACTATCATATCACAGAGCTGCTGGGGGTGGGGGCAGTAGGCCGAAACAGACCTCCCAGGTCTCTATTCTGCCCATAATCAGCCCAGGGGCTTCAAGTACAGGCCCTATCCTCCAGGGCTCTGCAGCATGGACCAGTCCATTCTAGGCATAAGCCTCTAGCTCCCAAGCCTGCAGCCCAAGATGCCTGTGGATCTGCATCAGCTCACATGCCATTTTTCTCTGCCCTGCTTATCTTCAAGCATTTATCTCTTCTAGCCAAAAGGAACCTAGCAGCACGGATGTGACTGTTGGTTTTAATCACACCCATACCAATGGGCTACTTATTCTGGTGTACAAAAATAAGTGTGAGTATGGCGTCCATTGCAGGCTGGAGAATTTCACACAGGCATTTTAAAGCAATTCTATCTTGACAGTTCTTCATGGGATCTCATCGGTATTTCTCTAATAAAAGTAGAGCAGGCCAGTGAAGGTGCCGCTGTGGGGCACTGATCGCACAGCTCCATGGCTGTTGGAGACTCCCAGACTGAGTGGGCCGCTGCAAACAACACTACCATCCTTATGTCCACAGTAAGCAGCCGCACTCTCTGAGAGGCCGGATTAGTGACGGAAAGCTTTGTTAAAAATAGCCATGGTGTGCGAAGAAGGCACTCGAGGCGTGTAATTACCCTGTTAGGGATGGCCATCATGACACACATGTTCCTCTGACATCTGTATGTGGTCACACTTCTTAAACCAAAAACTTCAGACTGTCCGCAACCAATAAGGAGCACAGCTAAGGAACGGGTCCCTGTGCTTGGAGGGAGGCCCTTGCTGGCCCACTAAGGGGCAGGAGCAACTGACACCACGGATTTTTTCCAATTTCAATGTAATGGGTTTTGAGTGTTGGCCACAGTGAGTCTCACCCTCTCTGCACACAGTGGGTGTTCAGTGGGTCACTGCCCTCATCCCAGGGGACAAGGCATGCTCACCAGCCCTGGCCATGGCCCCCAGGGCCTCACTACTAAGGAAAGAGCTCAGTGGTGGAAGCTAAGCAAAAAGGTCCACGCAGTTCTCCGGTGGTCCCTATGCCAGAGTCCAGGGTTTGCTCACGTGAAATGACTGGACAATTTACAGAGAGTACACACACATCCTCCCATGCACTTTAGCTGGTTCCTGTCACTCAGTGCGGACCTCCTGCTCTGGTCCCGAGTCCTGTGCTGCCTGCCCACGGTTTTGTCTCTACCCTCACACACGCACAACCTGGAAACCAGACTCAGGCAACCAAACTTGCTACCACCCACACCCCCTTCTTACCTGTGTTGAGTATCTGCCAGAAACTCCTGAGATCTGAGTCACCTCAGACCCCTCCTTCCCTTGCTTCCTGCTCCCCAGGAACGATCCTCACTGGAGTGGGATCCTTAGGCTCCCTCCCCCCCCCCCGCCCCCCTATCTCACCCCCCGTGCTTGGGGTCGCCTGGTGCTTCAGGGCCCAGAGCAACAGTTCTCCTCACCCCAGCAGTTGCAGGGCATCTTCCTGAAGATGACCTGCTCAAACCTGCTACGGCTCCTCCCTCCAGCTCCCATCCCTGCCCCTCTTGGGCACCCACTGCACCACTGGAGCTGGTTCCTCTCAGTGCCTTCCTGCCTGGCTGGGGCTCTGCTCTGATCACGAGGGCTCCTTCTCCCAACTGTATCTGGCTCATCAGCGCCCCCCTCTGGCAACTTTAGAGCCGTCAGTTCTGCAAACACTTGGCTCATCTCTCCGCTCTCTAGGCTGGCCACCCTGCACACACGCTTGTCACAGCCTCGTGACACCTGCTCATGGTTTCCTCCAGAGACCCTGCACCCTTCACAGGCTGGAAAACAGTTATAAGGGTTTTTGTTTGTTTTCCTGGCAGCCTATGATAGGACCTAGAATGTGCCTGAAGCTTGATAAATGCAGAACTAAAAATACTAAAAGTCAAAAACCCAAGATCCCTTGGGGCTGGAGACATGGCTCAGTGGTTAAGAGTGCATACTGTTCTTGCAGAGGACCCGAGTTTGGTTATCGGCACCCACACTGAGCAGCTCAGAAACGCCTGGGATTCCAGGTCTAGGGGATCAGATGCCTCTGGCCTCTGCACGCACCTGCACATACACACATCCGCCTATACACTGAATTCAAGTAAGAATAAATCTTAAAACCCAAGATCTGGAATGAATAAGGGCAGAGGCAGCAGAAACAAGTGAAATATTCTGTGATCTGGCTACCCTTCCTGCTGCAGATCTCCCAGGAGCCTTTGCTACAGGGTCATAGTAAAATGACAGCAGCCAGTTCTGGGGTCAACGGAATGGGGCCAGGGCAGTGGGAAAGGCTGTGCAGCAAACCTCATGTACACTGTCCCCAAGGAACCAGGGCAAAAGGACCAACTCTGGAGGCCTTTCACACCAAGTGCCTTCTCTCAGGATTGTCTCACATCTACCTCAGGTTTCTTTGAGGGAAACCTCTGCTGACCTTGACCATGCAAAGAATGTAATGTAGATGAGAAGTCATTTTGCAGTGAGAGGACTCTGTAGGGAGGCAGGACCATCTCCCTCCACCTGACAGACACCCACCTTGTCACCTGTGGGCTCAGCATCCAGCACGGGGGCCTCGGAGGGTTCCACAGTCTCTGGAGCCTCCTCTGGATCCCGCAGTTGCGACTCCACATAGTCTCTCAGTGACCCCAAGTCCCTCTTTCCCTTGTACTGATCCACCTGTCCAAGACACAGGCCACAGTGATGCCGTCAGCAGTCAGTCACACGCCTCCCCCAGATGAGGGGTCTCAGCTCCAGCTCTGTGTCTCCTGTGATACCTGCCTGCTCCCACTTAGATGGGAAATTAGATTCCACAACACCCACCTCCTACCCCTGCACCCTCCCCACCCCCCTACCCCCCCACCCCCACCCCCGCCAAGCTATACATCATCAGAGTCTCAAGTACAGGCTAGCCATCCATCTGCCCTACTTCCTTGAGAATTCTGAGATGCTGACCATGGGCAAGGCATGGAAGAGAGGCAGGGACAGACCCCCGCTGAGAGCAAGCATTACTACTGTTCCCAGGCCCGGCAGGTCTGTGTTCATACCACAGCACAGGTAGGTGTCTAATTCCAATGAAAACCCAAGCTACCAAAAATGCCTCAGAACAGTCTGACAAATGTCAGTTTTCCTATCTACTACGTCTTATCTAGTTAGGGAAACACACATACTGCGTTCCACATACACGTTCCTCCAACAGTGGACAGCAGCCATTTCCCATACTGTGAACTCCCAGCAACTCAGCCACGATGGCTAGTGGAAGGATTATCCCCACACAGCACACAGGAGCTGAAGGCATACCTTCTTGCCATCTCGAAACCAGAGCAGAGTCGGATAGCCTCGAACCTGGTTTTCTGAGCAGAGTCCGTAGTGCTGTGTGCAGTCAACCTGTGAACCAAGTACAATCAAGCACCCAGTAAGTTCCTTCATAGCCTTGTAAAAAGCATTATCAGACAATTTATACTTAGGAAAAAACAAAACAAACCAGTTTTACTCCAGATTCCATAGCATCTGTGTGGCAGCATCCTGCAAGTTTTAGAGCAACTTTGCCTGGAAGCCACCCCCACCCCCACCCCCACCCACGCTAAGGGCACATAGTGTGACAAGAGTTAAGATCCAGGATTCATTTGAATTCAATTGAAAATGGCAGATTTAGAAGCCTCGGAAGCCTGACACCTGGGGAAGGGGTGTGAGCCAGGCTGCTGTGAGGAAGACACTCACCCGGGCAGTTCCCGGTGACACGGAAATCTACTGTCACTCAGTTCTACAGTTTCAGATCAAGGCGGGGGGCACAGTTCAGTGACATGCGTGGGTCCCTGCCGTGTGATTCCTGTGCATATACCCCCCCTCCCCCAGTGTGTAGAGAGAAGTTTCTGTGTCCCACCCAGCCCCATGATCCGGCCAAATCTCTCCCGCCCACGGTCCCACAGCCGCTTATAATCACTCAGGGGCTTATATTAATTACAAACTGTATGGCCTGTGGCTCAAGCTTCTTCCTAGCTAGCTTTTATAACTTAACCCATTTCCGTTCATCTCTGTCTTGCCACGTGGCTTCCTGGCTTCCCCATGCTTTCACAGCTTGCTTCTCCTGGTGGCTGCTCGCAGCGTCTGCCCTGCTCTCCATTCTTCTCCTCTCTCTCCAGCTCCAATGCCCCGCCTAACCTTATTCTGCCTCACCATTGGCCAGACAGCTTTATTTATCAACCAATCAGAGCAACATATATTCACAGTGTACAGAATGACATCCCACAGCACAAGTGGGAGCAAGTAGGTCATGTTTAACAAGAACATTTGGGAAGTGTGGCACTATAACTTGTCCAAGTGACAATTACAGTAGCTGTTTGTTTGGGTAGGAACTGAACCCAGGGCCCTGTGCGTATGAGGTAAGCACTCTACTGCTGAGCCACATCCCCTGCCCTTGTTAAAACATGTTTATTTTGAGATAGAGCCTCAATAAATTGCCAGAGCTGGCCTTGAATTTGTGACCCTCCTGCCTCAGACTCCAGAATAGCTCGAGTTAAGAGACCTGTAACATCAGGCCTCGCTCAGATTACTTCATGTAAATCAAGATTCTGCTTGCCTGATATTTTTACAAGCATTATTTTTAAAAATTTTACCAGCATGAAAATTAGCCAAGCAGAGCTAAGCTGGTTTTTAGTATGTCAATAAAGGATTTAAACAGCATTAAGCTGTAAAACTGCAGTGAGAGCCATTAGAGTGTTAAAATGAAGTCCGGGAAGCTTTAGGCTACGTCTGGGAGGGGCACAAGCACTCTCCAGGGTCCTGTCTAAAGCAGCCCGAGTGCCCAGCAATGAAGGCCTCTCACAGCTGCTGCTCCTGCTCATGCCTGCTTCTGCTTAGAGCCTGGATAAATCACTTCCCATAAAACCCCACAAAATCATCTGAGTAAGGACACAGAGGTTGGGGCAAGACAGAATGCAAGGTGACGTGCATTTCCCCACAACGCTCCATGACTGAAATAATCACAGCATACAACAGGGCACTGGAAACACATCAGGCGGAGAAAACCCATACAACACGCAATGAGAACACCGCTAACTGACTCAGCATCACCCCACCCCAGGGGCCATGCTAAGCAGCCAGCTCTCATCTTCTTGACTACACAATTCACCCTGTTTCCCTTCTGCAAAGGGGGATCTGAGGGGAGACATCTTGACCAAGGCCAGCCTGCCAGGTCTACCCAACCCTGAGGTTCTGCTTCTGACTATCATACCCAGATACACAGCTCTACTTCTGCATGCAAATAAGCCCTGTGGCCAAGTGGAAAAAGGAGATTTTCTTTTGAGGAATTCCATAAAGAGTGGCTGGTGAGTATCAGAAAATCAATGAGATTCAAAATACCCAGTATCCCAGGAGCTGCTCCAGATAGTTCCAGAAAACCCGGACACACAGAAGTTGTTACACATTACTTCTGACTCCTCTGTCTGAACAGTTGGAAGGAACTGTGGACGGCAGTGCAAAGGAGGGCTCACCATGAGGAATGCCTGCTCTGAGCCTGCATGAGTGCAGAACCCAGGACCCCTGAAGAAAGCTACTGGCTGAGCTCTATGGACATCCAGCGAACTTGCTACAAGGCTCTACCCCATATCTTTATATAGCTTCAGGGCCGCCAACTCAGAATTGGCCATCCCTTCAGAATAAATCGGCCAAGGCCATAATTTATCTCCAGGCTGTGGAAAAGCCAGCAGACTCCCAAACCAGGCTGCCATCTGTGAAGGCGAAACGAATCGTCAAGTGGCACACTACCTGGAATAATTAATAAATCAAGTTTTTTACTTTGTACACAGAATGAATAATGGGCTACTCTGCTAATTAATCCATCCCAAAGCAGACTGTTTGCAATTTAACAAGGGTTTGCACTTACCTTGCCAATCTTGACAGTTTCGGAATGTTCGAGGCCCAGGGCCAGCTGCTCCCAGGTCGGAGCCAGAGCTTTGCAGTGACCACACCACGGAGCGAAGAACTTGATAAAGTGGTTGCCTGTAGGGAAGGCCGAAGCAGAGGAAGGGGAAGAAGTGTTGAGCTTTACATCTCAAGAGACCAGATGCTGAACTGAAGAATACAGCCCTGTGCTCTTGCTCACAGATCTCAAGCCCTGCTTGTAAAAAGGGACTTGCCACCATGTATGTTTATATTTGAGTTCAAAACAGTAACTCAAAATCAAACTTGCCATCTCTGAAGGGTGACAAAGAACCAACTCAGACTGAGAAAATTGGCAGAAAGGTAAAGAACTGTACATTTACCCTGCCTCTTTTCCCACCCTAACGCTACAAGTATAAATGAGGTCCGCACCAACAAGTCTGATGAGGGAGGAACCAGACAGTGGCCATCAGTGCGGCTCCAGTCACAATCACAGAAACAGACATGCAGAGTCACTAGCAGCCATGAGGCCTTCCAGCATCCCAAAAGCATATATGGGAAAAACAAAACTAGGAAATGTGTGAATCCACAGGAGATTTATTTAATCAGAGTCCAGACTGCGGGGAATTGGGCAGGTCCACAAACCAAGTGCTCAGTAAATAACTGAGCTGGAAGAAATGCTGGAGAGCATACAGATCAACAGAGCCTTACACAGACACTCCCAGCCGTCAGTGAGGTTTAAACAAAAAGCATTTAAGATGCATAAAATCCAACATAAGCTTGGAAGAAAAAAAGAAGAAGAAAAGCAGTAAACTGAGCCATGATAAGTCAGATGACTAAAGTCTAGTGTTTAGTAACACACACCTGAGCTATGAGGCCATAAGGAAAAGCCAAGGGCCCACATATAGGGCAAGTGCCTTTGGAGAGAGAATGGGAGAGCGGCCTGGGATGTGGCTGGTGCCCAACAGGCTTTCTGCACTTACATTATATTTTGCCAAAAACCAGGTTTAAAAACAAACAAACAAAAAACAATAACCCTCTGGAATGTTTTTAGAAAAAAACAAAAAACCAAAAACCAAAAGCAATCAAGTCCTCACACCATTATTCTCTGGACACTGGAGATTTTTATTGAGCTGTTCTTCTTTACATAGGCTGACAGCAACCCCCAATCAGGAGAGAAGCCCCAGTGGATGTCAGGCAGTGGGATGGTGACCTGCCACACTGATGGCTGAGGCTATGGTCTTCTTGCTATGACAAGAATGCATTTCAGGGAAATGGTGAAACACTTGTTGGAAATTATGAGCAACTTAGCTTCACAGCTAAAACCATCTCTTCGCAGACATGTGGAGTACTAACCCTGGGCAGCAGGATGGAGATTGAATCCCCAGAACCCAAGCATCTCTGATGGGAAGCCAGTGAGGGCAGGGAGCCCTGACTGCCTTTTGAGGAAAGAGCTTCAGTGAGCCCTGGAACACCACCATGTGGGATCTGCGGGGTGTGTCCTGCAGGAGACACCTGCTCTGGGTAGGGCTCGGCTGGATTGTGGGAGACTGTCTATGTCAAGGTGACTCGGGTGCACATTCTACGCAGACCTAGTTTGACTTCCCACAGGGAAACCACCGAGGTGCCATTGCTGAAGTGCTGGTATAGAGTACATAACTCATCCGAGCAGGGCCGGAAGCCACCAGGACAAAGTATTTGAATAATACAGGTAGTGTGGAGGAGGTCTGGCTCCCACCAGGCACAGCTTCCAGGGCAGATACAGGTCTAAGTTCTTTAACACAGTGTGTACAACCCAGTCTTCCAGGGGGGGTTCTCTCCAGGGCAGCACTTGATAATGGAGCCAGCAAGGAAGCTGTGTTTGCTTTCTAGCTATACGTGCTTGAGCCAACTTCTGAAACATGTCCACTGTTAACAAAGGGAGGCTTGTGTTTTATTCACTGTAGAGACTGTAGGTAGATCTTTAAGAGACCAATTCCAAAAAGTGTGTATACAGAACATCTAATTTGATTCATAGTTGTAACAGTCCAACTACACTGTTTAAACAAAAAATGTGCTTGCTCCTGCCTCCAGCCAGTAAACACGTGACTAGCATTAATAAAGACTTTCTTATCTGAGTGTGCTCACAGCTTTAGCAGAGGTTTGGGCAGGCAGGCCTACAAGGATGACAGGAGGAAAGGTGTTACATCAGAGCACGCTCATTCAGCAACAGTCCACCGGTGCTGAAGAGACAACGGGAGTCGTGACTAGATGTTGCTATGAGCCCTCACTCAGCAAGAGGAAAAGCCAGCCCAGACCCATGGCCACCAGGTCCATCCTTACCTTGAGAAACATGCAGCTCAAAGTTGTTGGCTGAGAGCTCATACAACCCCTGCTTGAGCTCAGGGGCTCTGGGTGGCTCCGCTTCCGGCTCTGGTGTCTAATAAGAAGCAAAACAACCATCTGTGAGTTTGTTTGTTTTTGTTTTTGTTTGTTTGTTTTTTGGTTTTGTCCTTGAGGATGGCGTTGATGCAGGGAGGAACAGTCCTCACCTGTCTATCTCACACCTGTGCTGAGCCAGGCCAGACGGGAACTCACCTCCACCAAGTACTCCAGGTGCATTAGCACCAAGCTCGCCCTATAGAGCTGAGGCTCCGGAGCAGCCGCCTCCATCCCAAACTCAACCAACCAAACAAGGTGAAGTCTGCACAACCCCAAACCCTGCCCTCTTCTTGGACCTGGTATGAGATTCCCCATGGGATTCAAGGTAAATTTCCAATGAGAGGCTCCAGGCAGGCAGGCACTCACGACACAAAGAGGGAAAACCAGGCACAGCTAGAGGCGAAATCACAAGGGAACAGGTCCCCCGACCCTCCGTTCATCCCGGGGGCGGGAGAACATGGGAGACGCCACCAGAGTGACAAGAATCAAGAACCCAACAAGCCACAGGAAGCAGAGGACTGGATGGGATGGCTTGGTGAGCTAAACCTTAAGACGGCAACTCACACGACAAGGTTGGGGACAGAAATTCACAGGCAGCACAGCAGCCAGTCCTTACAGCAAGTGACACATCCCAAGAACCCTGCTTGAAATCACGGAGAGAATCAAGCCCCGCATCTGCTGCTTTTCCTGAGTATGCACGCCTGTGACAGTTTAATTTGTAAATGAAGCACAATGGGAGATCTAATAATAACTAGTGATAAAATAGGAATCACAACAATATACTATAAAAAAGCTATTTAAAGCTTGTGAATTGGAGAGAGCCCTTAGCAGCTCTGGCCTCGTTCCCTTCACACCTGGGAGGAGCCTGAGCCAGCCCAAGTCACTTCATCCTCAGAACCATGACCATGAGGCTGAGATCCGGGAGCCACAGCCCAAGCCCTGAACCACTGACACCAAGTCAGGCGTCACCGGCAACAGAGGCCCAGACAACCCCATCAGGTGGCGTGTGCCAGTGAGGACCAGAAGCCATGAGGTTTGGAGAACAGGAAAATGGCCAATGTCAGAAACAGATGTGTCTCCCCTACAGGAACATACAGCCGACTACCATCAAGAACCAGAGGAGGACCTTCGCAGTGTAGGGGACAGGGAGAAGCTGAGTTTGATGCCGTTGAAGGAGAAATGAGATTGGGGGAGCAAATGTTACAGGCCTTGGTGGAGTTCCAGTGCAAGGCTGTGGTGGTATTGTGTTCCCAAAATATTGTGTATCCTAATAAACTTATCTGGGGTCAGAGAACAGAAAAGGCACAATATTAAACATAGAGGATAGGCAGTGGTAGCACACGCCTTTAATCCTAGCATTCCAGAGGCAGAAATCCATGTGTTCAAGAATACAGCCAAGCATGGTGACTCATGCCTTTAATCCCAAAAAGCAAGCCTTTAATCCCAGGGAGTGGTGGTAGAAAGCAGAAAGATATATAAGGCATGAAGACCAGAAACTAGAAGCATTTGGCTGGTTAAGCATTTGGCCTGGTTAAGCATTCAGGCTTTTGAGCAGCACAGTTCAGCTGAGACCCATTCTGGATGAGGACTCAGAGGCCTCCAGTCTGAGGAAGCAAGACCAGCTAAGGATCCAGCGAGGTGAGGTAGCTGTGGCTTGTTCTGATGCTCTGATCTTTCAGTGTTCACTCCAATACTTGGCTTCGGGTTTGTTTTATTAATAAGAACTTTTAAAATTCATGCTACACAAGGCAGTAAATACGCAGCAGACCATAACCCTTATAGATGCTATCTGTCTTATAGAGGTCCTCCAGACAAAGATGATAGAATTTCCAGAATAGTGAGAGTGGGGAAGGAAGAGGTATGGAGGGCCCACAGCACTAGTCCTGCCACAAGTGAAGCTTCCCACTTTCCTGTATGTGTGGAGTCCACTGAACACACAGTATTCCAACAGTAGGAAGAAGGGACAGGGGATGTAACAATCAGGGTTCAGCCAGGCAGTGGTGGCTCTTGCCTTTAATCCCAGCACTTGGGAGGCAGAGCCTGGCAGATCTCTGTGAGTTCAAGACCAGCCTCGTCTACAGATTGAGATCCAGGATAGGCACCAAAACTACAGAGAAACCCTGTCTCGAAAAACCAAACCAAAACAAGCAAGCAAAAAAATCACGGTTCAGCTGAGCAAAGCAGACCAGTGACACAGAACACATATGGGTTAGGGACTACAATTCCACGGGGCCCTCTTCACCAAAGACAGCCTAGAGAGGGTGGCAGTGGAGAGGACAAGGGAAATCGAGGAGACGAGATCAAGGTCAGCAGTCACCTCATCATAACCGTCCCTGCAAATCTGTTTACTAACACAGATGCCCAGAGAACCCCACAGAGCAAGATGCCACAGAGACAAAAGCAGCCAATCTCCCAGCTGAGAACGTATCTGCTCCTGAGGCTGAGCAGGGCAGGGCTAAGTGGCTAAGATGGCATACCATCTCTACCAACATCCGGTTCAGTCATCCATCAAGAATAAACGAATATAAAATTCTAGCCATAAGAAATGAGCAAAGGGGGCTGGAGAGTCGGCCCAGCAGTTAAGTGTGTATTGCTTTTGCAGAGGGCCAGAGTTTCGTTCCCAGCACCCACTCAGGCAGCTCACAGCCACTTGTAACTCCAGCTTTGGGCCTCCAGCAGTCTTCTGATCTCCAAGGCAATTATACTCATGCGCACATGTCTCCACATAGATATATGCATATACATAATGAAAAATAAAAACACACATACTTTTTAAAAAGAAATGAGCAGAAGACCAGGGCTGAGAACCCAACGCTCCTCGACTCACACACTCAGCCTCGCTGAGCTGCCTCTGCAGCACAAGCATTTTAATGTATTTACCGTTTGGTCATGACAAATATAGTTTTTAAAAAGCCTGGTTTTTCTCAATACATCTTTCAATGTTTTTAAATTGCTTCGTATCTAGTCAAGCTGAGATTTTTAAGAACTTGATTTTTCATTTAAACAAAAGTGTATGTTCTAGTTGTTTTCTGTTGCTGTGATGAAAACCATGACCCCAAACTAACTCGGGGAGGAAAGGATTTGGCTTATAATTCCACATCACAGTGGATCACTGAGAGAAGTCACGGCAGAAGCAGAGGTCATGGAGGCTGCTGCTGACTGGCTTGCTCCCAATGGCTTGCTTGGCCTGCTTTCTTACAGAGCCCAGGACACCTGCCTATAGGTAGCGCTGCCACTTTGTGCGCTGGGCCCTCCCACATCAATCACTCATCAAGAAAATGCCCTACAGACCTGCCTACAGGCCAATCTTACGGAAGCATTTTCTCAGTTAAAACTCTCTCTTCCCAGATTAGCTTCAGCTTGTGTCAAGTTAACAAAAACAAACAACCAACCATGACATTGTCTACACTACAAATTCAACATCCTTAACTCCAACCACAAAATACTCAAAAATCTGAATTTTTTTGAGCAAGCACCTGTAGTTTGTTTTTTTGATTCTTTGGGGCCTGCCACCCAGCTCCCAAATAAATACACAGAGACTTATTCTTAGGTCTCTTATGAAAAATGAATGCATGAATTTGAATGCATGGCCTTAGCTTGGCTTGTTTCTAGCCAGCTTTTCTAACTTAAATTATCTCAATTCTCTTTAACTACATTTTGCCTCTGGGCTTTTTACCATTCTTTGTTCTATATGTCTTTCTTTCCTTCTTACCCTGTGGCTGTCTGGGTGGCTGGCCCCTGGCATCCTCCTCTCCTCCTCCTTTTCTCATTCCTCCCTCTTATTTTCTTGAGCCTAGATTTCTCCTCCTATTCTCTCTGCTTGCCACCCCTGCCTAGCTATTGGCCATTCAGCTCTTTATTAGACCAATCAGGTGTCTTAGACAGGCAAAGTAGCACAGCTTTTGAGTTAAACAAATGCAACATAAAGAATGCAACATGTCTTTGCATCATTAAACAAACATTCCACAGCATAAACAATGTAACACATCTTCAACTAATACTCCACAACAGGTACCACAATGGGGGAAACCGCACTGGCCTCGTGTCACAGACTGAAGTCAGAAAGCAGGCACACTAAAAACACTGAACAATATTTACCTTTGGGACATACATAAAAAGCACATAACAAAACTATGAAACAATGAATCTCATGTTTAGACTTGGGGCTCCTCCCCAAGCCATCCCATTACATAGATGTGAATGTGTCAAAATACAATCCCCCTACTCCCACCCCCAGCACATGCACACAGACACAAATTAAATAGATAAATGTAATTTAAAAAGAGAAGAATGCTCTATAGAAAGACCACCTATTTGGGGTTGGGAGTATGGTAATACCTGCCTTGAGTCAAGGCCCTGGGTTCAATTTACAGTGCCTCAAAAACATGCATATCTAAAGTTTTCCACCAGGAAGCATGCTGCCACTGTCGTTCTTCCTGGGAGATCATCTGAGAGTCTACTGCTCAGAGACACTAAACATGAAGCCTAAGTGACTGGTCCTGGCAGCCATCTCTCTCCTACGCTGATGAGGAAAAACCCTCCAGACATCTGTGCTGAGCCTGGCTAGCCCACCGCCCTCCCAGCCTGTACTTCCCAATGGGGAGGCAGGCCTCTACATACATCTATTCTCTTTCTGACACCGTGTGCAGGACAAGGCATCCCATCAGTAGGCCTCTTTGGTGCAAAGCTTACTTTAAAAGTTTTTTTGAGACTGTTACCTCCTCTTTAAAATTTTCTCCCTTACCGCACACCTACCCCTCTGAAAAAGAAACACTTTCATAGAGAAAACAATGCTGTTTCAATCTATATGAAAACCCCACTTGTCCCTGCAGCTTTCCAGCATGAAAAAGATGCAAATCCACCGAGAAGCTTGTGGCTTCTGGTTACCTAAAATGAATGCAGTCTCCAGGCAACTCCTCAACACTGTGGACACAGTAATGGAGGTTTTAAACGTGAGGTATGGAAAGGAGGCAAGTTTCTGATGAGCTGGGACATCCCCAGAGTAAAGACCACAGCTGGAGAGGGGCACACACCCTTGAAAATGGCACCAATGAGAAGTGGAGCTCAAACCAAGTGTCAGGACCCCATGCAGCCACAGACAGCCTTCCCATCGGCGCACAGCTCCAACACAACAAACAAAGCAGCCCCAATGAACTGCTCTCCCTGCAGCTGCACTCAGAAGTCCTGATGCTCGTGACAATCACCAGAGCGGTGAAACCAGGGAATGCTGGCTACTTTTCCAGTCCCACCAACACCACGCCACAATCCATCCAAGTCCACCCACCCTTATCTAACCACCCACAGACAGAAGGACAAGGAATTGTGCATGATCATTATGATTTAGAACACAATGAAGGCTTCCACGTCACCCTTAGTAAGTAACACTCTTACAGTGTTCTGATGGGACCTACACACAGCGAGATGCAGGAAAACACAGGAGCATCTACTAAGAGCTTTACATCATTAGTAAAGCCAGGGCAGGCCTGGAAAGCTGAGGATCGAGACGCAAAGGAAGAGCCACACTATGGAGAGCCAGTGGGAGCAAGCCCAAGTGAGCTATGTGAGCAGGAGCTGGAGAATGAAGAGACAAAACACTGGCTTGAACAGGAGACTCTGTTCTGGACCCGGGCTCACCTGACTCCCGGTGGCCCAAGCCAGCCACTGGTACAAATGCACGGTTGCTCACTGCACTCATGTCAAAGTGACTTGGTGGCTATGTTACAAAGCAAAAAGTGTGTCTGTGTCCTGAAATATTGACAAATGACATTCCCCGGGACGGAGGCAGGAGGGATCAAGAGGAAGGGGAGACAAGGCTGACAAAAAAGGCAAAACTGCACTTTTGTACATGTTCGAATATTCTACATGAAGAAACTGTTTTCAAGTTATTAGCAGTCAGTTCTAAGAAAGGTGCTTAAATAAAAATGGAACCTGGAGACTGTGGGAGGCTCTCCTCCAGCCTGGTAGTCCTGCCTTGTCTTGAATGGCATAAGGAAAACTGAGAAGTAAACCCACAAATCTGAGACGACCCCACCGTTGGCCAAGGACAGACAACCATGGTGGTTTGCTATAGGCAAAGGACAGCTGCAGCTTCAGTGAAAGAATTCAGGAAAGCAGATAATGTTACGGATGGTCTCCATGACAAAGCCATCTGAAACAACCTCCAAGGACTGGGAGCAGTCTTGCACCAGCTGCCACCTAGACAGCTCAGAATGGAGTAGAAAAACTATGATAGCTTACTCAAAATTTAACATTCACATGAAAAATTCATAGAGCAGGTCAGGTGGTGGCGGAGCACATCTTTAACCCTAGCACTCGAGAGGCAGAGCTAGGTGGATCTCTGTGAGTTCAAGGCCAGCCTTGTCTACAGAGTGAGATCCAGGACAGGCACCAAAACTACAGAGAGAAACCCTGTCGGGGGGGGGGGGGGGGATCATCATAGAACTCTAAGGAAATCATGGTGAACTACTTACAGGAAAAAGTATACAAATGAAAGGTAAAGTTGTTCAGCTACAGAAGGAGCAAGCAATCAGAAGCAAGAGCAAGTATGGTGGCACACACCTATAACCCCAGCTCTGGGGAGGTAGGGGGGGGGGGCACCTGAGTTCGAGGCCAGCCTAGGCTACACACTGAGAAACAGAGTGAAGTAAACAGAGCCACCCGAGGACTTTAGATAAGGAACTGAAGACTGTTAGGAAGAATCCATATCTCATTCTTGTCCCAGGAAACCAAGAATAGTTCTTTAAGGGATCAGTATGATGGACTGAGAAATGTACAGTTGTCCTGACAACAGGATACACCCCGCAGAGGTATCCAATGAACATGCTATGGCAATTCCACCGTTTGCTTCTTTTAAGAAGGAGGATTCCCACATACTCAGTACCTTGTATCTTGTACTTAAGAGAACATGCTCGGGGGTTACACTGTGTTTTCTGAGCTCCTCTGTGCTCATTAAACTCATTTGGTAACGTGAAGTGGCAGCAGCTGAGAGGAGCCACTTACAATTGCATCAAGAACTGTAAACCTTCACCTCTTCTGGCCTCTGGGCTGTGAAGGGAGGGAGGGGGGACACTCACAGGCGGCTCCTCGTTCAGTGTCTGCAGCATCCAGTTTTCCAGTGTTTCGAAGTCTCGAGGGCCCTGGTACTTCACCGCTTCTTGGCCAGGCTTGAAAAACTTTAGGCTGAAAAAAACATCAACAGATCAGGAAGAGCAGACATTTAAATGTTTAAAAGCCGCTCTGGGTTGAGCGCAAACCCATGCAGTGAAACAGTAATGGAGTCAGTCAGGGACCTATCCGCCACTCAGATAAAGCTTCAAAGGGAAACAAAGCCGATGTCGCAGGAGACAGCATGTCCCCGTGCTCCTGAACTTTCACACACGTCTGATGTTCCTCAAGCGAGGTGAAAACTTCCGGATGGATGCAGGCTGTGAGTTAAACCTGCCTTCAGTATTTCTCCCAGGCGTCGCCTTGTTAGTCTCCCCTATCTGTCCTTCCTGGCCTTGGGCTGCTGTTCTGCCTCGCTGCTCCTGCTGCCTGTCGGCCTCCCCTGGGCAGCAGCAGACAAAACACTCTTCTGCAGTTGGTGTGTCTGCAGACCACTGTGGCGGATGGACACCCAGTCACTGATGGATCCCAAACATCAGGGCACTCCAGCTGTTGCAGCCCATCTAGAGTCCCTCACACTCCCCCGCATCCATCCACTCCCATCCCTATATCTTCGCTTGCATCCCCACGGAGCAAGAATCTTTTCTATTCACTGGCCTCTGAGGATTCTTCAGAGATGGGGGAACAGTTCCTCTGATGGTGACCAAAAGACATCACCAGAGGATGAATTTCACACACCCTGGTCTTGGACCATTCCACTCAGGCCTAGAAAAGACTATATATTAAACAGGTGGCTCCTGTCAGAAGGAAGAGAAATGCAGGCCAGAGGGCTAGAGTAAACCTGCCGACCAAGGAGCCCTCTAACGCCTCTCAGCAATGATGTGGATTTTGTGAGGTGATTCAGAAACAGATTTTTAAGTTAGGATGTGCACAGCTCGGATAGGTAGGTGGAGTGTCACAGGCAGTGTGGGCGGCAGCGACACAATACGACTGGCCTGGCATCCCATAAAGCAAAACAATTCATTTCCTATAGTTCCGGAGACAAAAGTCCAAATTCACAGCGTAAGCTAGCCAGTGTCTATGGTGGCTTTCTGGTTCCCTGATGGTGCTCTCTCCTTGGGTCCTTATGGGGCAGGAAAGCCAAGAGAACTTTCTGGAGCCCCCATAATAACATCCACTTCCTATACCAACACATTGGGGTTTAGAATGTCAGGATGTCTTCCAAGACTCGAACATTCAGCCCATTAGCAGATAGGTAAGTTCCCTTTAAATGAAGGCTTTCAAACAGAAGCCTTAAAGTGAAGTTCCATGGCTCTACAAGGAAACCACACTCTATGGTGGAGTTTTCCAAAGGATGAGGTAGGAGGCTAGCGAATCTGAAGCAAGCCTAGGACACACAGTAAAAGCCTGTCTGAAAAGAACAGAGGACGCTGCTCCGCAGTAGAGGGCTTGCTTAGCACACACAAGACACTAGGCTCCATCCAAGAGCACAAAAGAAAGGGGAAACAGCACATTAGCTCAAGCTGGCCGTTAGGAGGGCAGACTGGCCTTATGGAGAACATATGAGCAGATGCCCGGAGTCCTCAGGCACTCCGAGACAGTGATCCTCAGCTTACAGCAGGTTTACCCCCTCACAAGCACATCCTAAGTTAAAGCCACAGTAAGCTGAAAACGACCACTTAACAAACATCCCACCCGGTTTACCAAGCACTCAGAGCACACAGGAGCCTCAGGTGGGTCAAGTCACCCTGACACCAGAACAGTGTTCAACGTCTCCTGTAACTTACTGCACTGAGGGCCGTGAGTGGAATGGCTGTAGGGGGGGGGGGCTGCTTCTGCCCCATCCTGAAGGTGAAGGATCTCAAGCCGAACTACCATGGGGCTCTACACAAGGAAAAGCTAAAGTCTAACGGATCTAGCCACTATCCTGTTCCTGCAATGAAGAACATATGAAAGCTAGGCAGAGGCACACACTCAGTATCCCAGCACTGTGGGGCCCGAGGTAGGTGAGTGACCCTGAAGCACAAGGCCTAGGAGTTGAGTTCCAGGTCATCTTGGCAACACAATGAGAACCCGTCTGAAAAGAAAAACCACCCGCGACAAAACCGAAGTCTAAGCGAGCTACGGTACGTTGTCATAATTCGAAGATCATCTGCACCCGCTACAGGGCCTCCTGCGGCTCCGGCAAGGAAAGCTGGGGTCCCAGAGACGTGGGAGCCGCATGTTCCATGTCTCCACCTCCCTCTCCCTCTTGGTAAGTGCCTCTCCACACCAAAGTGCTGCAGAGTGGGAAACAGATGAATTCTCAAAACACCAGAGAGAACCAGGGCTTAAACTCATTTTGTTGTTGTTTCTTTGCTAAAGTTAAAATATAATTAAGATCTAGCCTGTTTGGGGGGGGGGGTGTCTCTAATTTGATACACAACTGAGCAAAACAAAAATCTCTTGTTGGATTAAAAGAATCTTTCCACGCTTAAGTCTTCGGTTCTTCCTTAGTAAGTTGGAAGGACCCCGGGAGGGCTAGAGAGCTGTTACAGACCCGCCCATTAGCCCGCTGCCCCAACTTTAATTCTCAGTTGACATAGATAAAGAGGTCATGGACGGAATGAAGGCTACTGGCCCCAAGTTCAGCCCCCAATTTGTCTATTACAAACTTTCCGTGGACATGTGTGTCTCCTGGTGATCTGTGTCTCTTCCTGCGAAGCTACAGAGAAGAAAATCCCCACTTGGGCATCACTCTGCACAGACTATTTGATTGTGACCTCCAAACAGAGCTATTAAAAGCCTAACCCAACCTGAGGATGTGGCCTCACTCAGACCCAGGCCTTCACAGAGGTCAATGTGACTCGTGACCTCACAAGAAAGGGACATTTAAACACACAGATGTGCAGACAAGGTCAAGGATGTAAAGAGTTGATGGGGATACAGTTTGGCTCTGAAGTCTCCCAGGGGCCCATCCATCAGAGGCCTGTTCTCCACAGTGGGGCTGCTGGGAGGTGATGGGGCTTTTTAAGAAGCGGGCCTAGGGGACAACTCAGGTCACTGTGGGGGTACACTCTTGAAGACTATATTGAGGCTATGCTGAGCTTCCCCCCCCTTCCTTTCTCTGCTTGACTGACAGTCAGTGCTCTATCTATCACACCGCTATGACCAAATGCCACCCTGCTGCAAGCCGGAAAGCAACAGGGCCAACTGACCCTGCACTAAAACTTACAAAACTGTCCATCAAATAAGCCTTTTCTCTTCTGAGAGGGAGGGAACTGAGACAGAGTTTCACTCTGGTTCCGTCTGGCCAGGAGCTTACTAGTTACCTTTCCTCTGAGTATCTTGACTGTTCTGTAAGAAGCTGAGACATCAGCAAACCTGAGAAGCCAGAAAGTGGCACAAAAAAGCCAAGGAGGTTTGGGCAGCACCTTAACCATACTCCAGCCTCCAGACCTGTGAGGAAATAACTTGTTTTCAGCTGCTGGAGACCAATACAGGTGCTATCCCCACTCAGGCCAGCCCTGCTCAGCATTTCCACCCAAACAACGATTCTTGCCTGGCTCAAAGAGACGATCTATACATTTCCCTGAACATGGCCAGCCGTCTCTCGGGGCTGGGAAGTCCAAATGGCTTCCCTCTCTAATCCTATACTCCATTTAAATGTGTCAGGACAATGTTTTTAAAACCTATATTCTGACACAAAGCCAGAGCTCGGGCATCTATCTCCAGCCATCTTCTGATAAGGCTCTGCAACACTGTTTGAGATGGGACTGTCTGAAAGGAAGTAAAAGCACACACAGGTACACTCACCTGCCTCAATGCAGCCACCCCGCAGCACTCTGCCTCCTGCATTCTGTGAAAGCCAAGACCAAGCAAAAGCTTGTCCTCGGTCACTTCTGCAAGCCCCAATCAATATGGGGTCCCTCTTGGACCACATTCACTATAGTCTAGGCTTATTTTCATTTTCTTTAAACACACACACACACACACACACACACACACACTCTGATTTACTCAGGAGGACTAGATTTCTAAATGAGTCAGGATGCAAAATGCAAGGTGTTTTTAAATTTGTTGGTGGCATCCATGGGGTCCTGATGTTGCAGTACAGAACACCTCCAACTGTAGAACCCTGTTAAGCTTCCGCAGTGGCTAGTTTTGTCAACATGACACAATCTAGAATCATTAGGAAAGGCAGTCTTGGTGAAGGATTGTCAGAGGAGGGTGACCAGTGGGCATGCCTGGGGGGAAGGGGTTGTCTTGATTACACTGATGTGGTAAAAACATGCTCACTATGGGTGGCCCCACTCCCTAAGCCAGGGATCTTGAACTACGGAGTAACCTGGCTGACAATGAGCCGGCATGCATTCTCCCTCTACTTGACTGTGGATATGACTGGATCCTCCCTCGACTCGACTGTGGATGTGACTAGATGCTTCAACTTTTATCCACCTTGATTTTCCCACAATGACAGTCTATCTATCGCCTAGCATTCAGAGCTAAAATAAACTTTCTCCTCCTCTCATCTGCTTTAGTTGAGTTAGTCTATCACAGCAACAGGGAACTAGGACAGCTTCCCTCTCAGGAACACCTGTCCTTCTCAACCCACTGTGACTCCAGTTTCAGCCTCACCACATGGAGCCCATCAACCTTGACCTTCCAGACCTGGAGGCTGAATACAGCTTTACTCCTGTGTCAATCATCCAGTCCACAATGCAACTATAGCAACAGAAGTGGACAAAGACAACCTCTTTTCTTAAGAAGTCAGTTTGTCAGTCAGCTTTCTGTTGTTCTAACAAGGAGCTGGGATCATCAACTTAGAAAGAGAAACAGTGGCTTTTGACTCTGTTTTAGATGATTGGGGCCATGAGAGGACTTGAATTTGTTGCCTTTGGTCTGTACCAAGATAGAACCTAACAGACTCTCTCCTTGTAGCAGATATGAAACAAAAAACATATAAAAGACAACAGGAGAGGGCTGAATCACAATCTCCCCTTCAAGGACACAATTCTGCCACCCACCAGCCCCCACCTCCTAAAGGTTCTATCCGCTCCCCACAGCACCACAGCTGCCCAGCCTAACACACCGGTTTTGGGGGGACATTCACCCAGACTGTAGCAGCCAGTCATGGTTTATCAAACCACGCAGATGCCTGTCAAGGGAGTCAGTGGATGCTTGTGAGGCTTGCTGTGCTCTGGTTTGTTACCCTCACCCTCCTTCCAACAGAAAGAGACCTGATGCTAGCCCCAGAGGATGGACCTTTAGGAAAGATCTTGAATCAATAAAAAAAAAAAAAAAAAAAAAAAAAAAAAAAAGGAAGAACTGCAGTAGTGGTAACAGTTCAAACCAGAAGTGATACCCAAGTCCTGGCAGGCTATGTAAAATGTATTTGAAGCATCACATGGGGCTGGATCTCAGGCAGCCAGACCCCACCACTGCCCTGCAAATGCTCACTTTCTCATAAATGGGAAATGCCAACCAAGATTAATTAAGGCTTTCCCCATGCAAAGTACAAAAGGTGTCTATAATAAATACTGTTCAACATAATGTGTCCTAATAGCAGGGACCACCTGCTTACACTCAGGGATTCAGATCTATGAAGGAAGGTACCAGTTCAGCTTGGGTGTTCCTTGGTCACAGACAACAGACACACAAACGTGGAAAGCACAGCACAAAAAGGCATGCATTCTCTTTCTTCCTACTTACGTGGGGTATCCTCGAACACCCTGGGCGGAGCACACATCGGAGCTGGCCGTGCAGTCCACTTTAGCCACGTAGACCTTGGCATCCTCCATGCTGTTGTATTTGTCTCCCAGGTCGTTCCAAGTTGGCTGCAGTCGCTGGCAGTGCCCACACCTACAGTGAGATCAGAGGAAGAGCACATTGAGGCCCAGGTCCCAGGGTGTCCAGATAACTACCTCAGCCTTCTCCACCAAGCAGTCAACTCTCCACCCTTGCTTTTCTCAAAATGCAGCAGATGGATAGCTCAAAATGACAACATTCTCCATATTAATCAAAAATTTGCAGGCTACTGTCCTAGCATTATTTTTTTACCTCTATGTCCAGCCACTACCTCCTTGACTTCCAGCTGGCCTACAGGGACAGCGGCAGTATTTCAATTCCCTGAAAATTATAAACTTGCTGAGCTCCTGGAGCTCAAGGTGTATATACGTACAGCCTACCAAGAATGTCCTTAAACTCCACCTGCATATTTCTGTTTGTCCTTCAGTTTTATTTGTACATCACTTCCTCCAAGGAGTCTTCTTTGGCTCCCAGGCTACCTGCACCCACTCTCTTCTCTTCCTCCTCTTCTGGAAGTCTCAGACCCCTGCCCTCCTCAACCGGCTTAGCACTCCAACTGCTCCATGATTTACAAGGACAGGACTCTGCTACTACATATCCAAATGTACACAGATGCAAGGAGATCTCATGATTCATCAACTCTCTGCCTTCTCCCATCAGAAGCCTTAAGCTAAAGACATTTCAATTATTTCTTTATGTCGACAGGTCTTGGGTATCCAAGGCCGGCTTTGAGCTCACTATGTAGCTGAGGATAACCGTGAACTTCTGCCTTTCTTACCTTCACCTTCCAAGGGCTGGGACTGCCCGTGTGCCCAGCCACCCTCAGCCTAATGTGGTGCTGGAGATCACACCAGGGCTTTGTGCGCCGGATAAGCACTGTGTCATCTGAGCTACACTCCTAGACCCCCAAACAACTAAGGTTGGTAGAATCGAATATGTGGTATTGACTGTGGGATTAGTCATACACAAATATTTTTAAATCATCTATCATTTAATACCAGCACTGCACTGCAGCATCAGGATCTCTCTTGTCACGGGCCCTGAAGGGCAGTGCTGACCATCGTCTCGCATTCTCATCTGTACGCTGTACTACATCTGAGTTCTGAATGGGTGAGATCGCGCAGCATTAAGGCACAGGGCTGTGGTTTCTTATCTAATAAACAAGTGGTTTGTGTTTATCACCTAACCACTTGCCGTACTGCAAGGGATCCTTTTAAACAATGTACTGAAAATTGGTATTGACTCAGTAATGTCTCAATAAAATCTGTGGCAAGCCTCTTTTTTGGCAGAAGACCTGACCTCCAAAACAGCCATCTAAAGGTAGTCCTGAAAAGCTGGCTTAAAGCTAACGTGTTTTCCCAGCAGCACTTTCTTGAGAAGTTAAGACAAATCCCTGTTTTATAAAGGCCCAAATGAAATAGGGCTGGAGAGAGCTCAGTAGTTAAGAGCACTTGTTACTCTTTCAGAGGACTCAGCACCCACACCAGGCATCCCAACTGCCTGTAGCTCTGCTTCCATGGAACCTGATACCCTCTTCGGGCCTCCTCGGGGACCCACACACATGGCACACAAACCCATAGAGATACACACACGCACATAAATTAAAACATATAAACAAATAAAAGCCTAACATACAGCATCATTCCCTTTTTCTGGAAGATCATTGGTATTCTCTTTATGTATTTGGTACAAGAGCCTAAAAAGCCAGCACCGTCCTGTCCAAACACTTGGTATGCACTAAGTGCTTGGCAACAGAAGCAGAATGAATGGGGTGAAAATCCACACAGCGGAACTGTATTTGAGGACTTCACTCCTGTGAATCTGGCAAAGTTAGTTCAGCAAGGTTGTGGGTTGGGGAAGAAAGGATAGATAGCAAGGAAGGGAAGGAAAAAAAAAAAAAGCCAAGACCCAAGACCCAAGGACTCCTTGAGTGTGTACACAATGGGGCCCATGGACTTTCTGTTCCCCAGCTGGCCCATGTTCCTGTTTGCTCCTCATGGCATCTGGTACTTAATCAAAGAAAGCAGGATTGGTTCTAATGGTGGAACAGAACCAGGTTATGAGATGTTGCTGGGTGACTGAAGGGTGACTGCCTTCAGGTGGCCGCCACAAGGGATTTCCAAGGGCAGTTCTGATGTTAGAGGAAATCTCATCTTTTAGAATTGGACACTTCCTCTGCATCCTTGAAAAGACTCTTATGACAATACAAGATTAGAAATGAGAACAAAGATTTAGTTCTCTGCAGCCCAAGTTAAACTGACCATCTGGGGCCATCACCAAGCAGGCACGACCCTCTGCACCCACCCAGGAGCATCGATGAACCCACTGGCTCTATCTAGCTGGCATTTCTGTTTTGGAGCCCTTGTGGATTCCAGCACCATTGAGACAGCTAGCTGCATTTAGAAGGTGGCCTGGGGCCAAGGGACAGCAGAGGCACCTAACCTTAATCTTGACCTTACTGTCCCCAGGTTCAGTGTGACCCACAGACTGGCACTTCAGGCCCTGTGATCTGATGCTGGCACAAAATGAACAGCAGGGCAGTCCTGCAGCCACCAAGCGTAGAACAAACAGACACAGGTCAATGTTTTCATTACAGTGTCCTTGCCCCCAATATCACCGGTAGGCATCTAACATTCTAGGCACTCAGACTGAGAAAGAAGTGGGGACGGGACCCAGTGTCTTCTATCTTGAACTTCATGTTGTTCTTAAAAGTCTAATTTCGAAATCTTAGCACTCCATAGCCTGAGACAAGAAGATTGTGAATTCAAGGTCAACTTGGCTACACAGAGAGGTCCTGTCTCAACTTCCCTTCAAAACAACAAAAAATCTAGCTCCCAAGTCCATGGTGGACACCTACATATCTCTAATATTTTAGCAGAGTAGTAAGAAGCAAACAACTAAAGGCTTACTTTGGGGAGAGCAGCAGCAACATAAATACAATGAAAAAAGAATTTATGTGGTATCTATTCCCCTGACTGGCAAAGACTAGCTGGTTATTTATTGGGAATATTCTAAAATTAAAATTCCATCAGCACTGCAGAAAACCTAACTCTATCTGCATGTCAATTATCCTTATAAAACTAAAAACCCATAGATTGATTCCACTGAAACTGGCGGCAATTATATCCTGAGGTGTACTTAACTGGAGTCACTACTCTGAGAATACTCGTGCAGAGTAACTATTAACACCCACTGAATGTTGCAGTGCTACAGATTCAAGTCAGCTGTCCTTGGGAACCAAGGTAAAACAATGTATTCCATTTGCGCATTCTTAATGGATAATGGCTGTGAGCCAAACTGATCCTTAAAAGTTAATGTAACCCCAAATGAATTGAAATGCAAAAATAACCCACTATAGGGTTAAAAGGAAAGTTTCTCCCACTTTGGACAAGGCACAATCACTGAATAAGTTGGATTCCACAAATACATTTTTCTTAACCGCTTAACCCCTTTCCTTCACGAGTCTCTGCTGAGCTAGGGGAAGAGTACTTTGCTCAGCAATAAACGCAGCCAGCACATCCCCACATCTCAGGCGGCTAAACTCTAAACACTGCTTTCTGCTCTGGATCAGAGAGAACTTCTCCGAGCATCTAGGCCCCAACAGAAAAGCACTGCTGTGTCTAGAACAATTCCTGAGGTACAGTACTCTTGATTGAAAGCAGCTAGGTGCACCAGGAAGCCCCAACTGGAGAAAGGAAGCATGAAGATGCATGACTTCTACAAAAACTTCCACCTCACCTCACACCTTCCAACTGACCGGGCCCCAGAAAGAGCAAAGGACAGGAGGTGACAGAAGACAGCCTTGAGTTAAAGGCCTTGGGAACACAGCTCATATCCACTCCAGTGTGCAGCGGGGACTCCAGAACTGGCACTTACTCTGGGCTCCCAGGGGTCGGGGTACCCCCAACTCCTCTATCTAGGTTATCTCTTCCCACCCTCGACACAGAGTGGGAAATCACATTTCGGAAAGGCCTTAGATTTTTCAATTCAACCCAGTATGGAAGGGCCAGCAGGGAGGACCCTCCAGGCTAGGGCACGTGGTCGCCGGGCTCCCGCCGCGTCCGGCCAGCACAGGAAGTTTGGGGGAGCTGGGCAGGGGACTTGTGTGTGTGCATATGTGTGTGTGTGTGTGTGTGTGTGTGTGTGTGTGCGCGCGCGCCTGTGTGTGCGCGCGCGGGGGGGGGGGGCAATGTCTGGGCTCCAGCAGAGTGGCGGGGCGGAGAGGCCTTTCCGGGACTCCCCTCGGGGCCCGCCCTTCCTCGCGCTCGGCCCGGCGGCTAGCGCCACGTCAGCGGCGAGGCCCGAGCGCAGCGGCCCACGCCCCCCGCACAGCCCGCGCCCTCCCCCGGTCTCCGGTCCCGCCGGTCTGCGGGAGCTGCAGTTACCAGGGCGCGAAGAACATGACGAAGTGCGCGGCGCTCTGGATCCCGTGCGTGAACATGTCGGCCGTGTACAGGTGCTTAGCGTGCGGGTCCTGCTCGGCTCCGCCGTCCGTCGCCGCCGCCGCCTCCTGGGCCCGGGCACCCCTGCGCGCGCCGAGCAGCAGTAGGAGCGCAGCCAGGGCCGGCATTCCGGCCAGCGGCGGGAGGAGGCGTCCTGGGCGCGGGGGCATCGCGGCGGGGCTGGCGAGCTCTCGCCCGGGGCCGCGGGTCCCCTCCGCGGCGCCACCTCCCGCCCCGGCTCCTCCCACGACCGCATAACCACGCCTCCATGCCAGAGCCCCGCCTCAACCACGCCCCAACTCTCAGAGGCACGCCCCTGGCCTGTCCGACCTCCCGGGGCAACTTGCTGCGTTCTCCTAAAAGCAGCCAGGAAGAGGTCGCTCAGATCCTGAGGTCCTTCGTGCAGCACCTCCAGGGCTATCCCAATCCGATTCCGGTCCATCTCGCCGAGCTCCTCCACCTTCCCAAGCCCCTCGGCAGCCTTATTCCCTTCGTTTCCCTGTTGGGAACGTAGAGGCCATGCAGTGAAGGCGCCGGTCAGTGGCAGCCTCTGTTGACCTAATCACACACCAAGACCCCGAGATTTCAGGACCAAGCTGAGCTGCTGTCAGCAGAAAGGAGGAAAATGGGCAAAAGTGGGTGGGGTTTCACTCTCATGAGTCAAGATTCTTAGCCAGAGCTGAACTGTGATTTGAGGGCCTGGCCTCAGGGGGTGTGATGAAACCACTTCCCAGGAGCACCTCTGTTATTCAGCCCTGCCTTCACTTAGGGTGAAAAGGAGAGGCAGTCACAGCGGCCCCTCCTTCCTGCACTGGCTATGCCCTATGTGTCCTAACTCACCCTGGTTACAAAAAAATGAATGCCAACTGCTGCTCGGCTGAACCGGCCTTGTGCTTGCCTGAGAGCCGTTGCCTGGGCTGAGGTGTAACTCACGCCAACACTCGAATCTTATGGCAGGTGGCAATCCACGCTCCCAGCCCTGCCCTGAGAACCTGAAATTAAATTAGGGAGAGTGAAACAACCAATAGGAACACTTGAGAGTGTTCCTAGCGCTGCGCTCTATGTAGATGAAAAAGAAACTGATGTTGTAAGAAGTGATCCCTTATTGGGACGTCTCAGCAGCATTTCTGAGAATTACCTGATCCTTTATTAGTCTCAGCCTCCCTAAACTGAAAGACTTTATTCTTGGGTTAGCAACAGGGGAAACTGGCATCATCTGTAACTCCATCATCAAAGGAAATCTAGATTGTTCTCTGTTTCTAATATCCGAGTAAAGATGCTACGATTCGGGTCTTGAATGTCCTGCATGGGGTCCATGTGTTGGAGATCCAGAGCGGTGTTGGTAGGAGGTCCTGGCTCTTTCACAGGTGGGAGTGGGAGGTTGTAAGATCATTGGGGCAGGGGGCATCTTCACAGGCAATCTCAGGATCCCCACCTCTCATTCCCTGGCTCCTGAGGTGAGGAGGTGTATAGCCCTATGTGGTGCTATCTCACCACAGGCCTAAAAGCACTGAGATGATTCGTCATTGCCCAAAAGCTCCAAGCCTGTGAGTCAAAATAGTTCTCTGTTTCTATGTCTCAGGTATTCACTGTAGTGGCAGAAAGCAAAGTTACACAAAGGCATCCCAGTCTGATCGTGAACACGCCATTCTCTTCAGCTCCCTGAGCTCCTCTGCAGTGTTGACACAGTGGACCCCCACTGCACCTGAATGGGTGACACTCACACACCCGAGTCTGCCGTCCTCTTCAGCTTCTCTGATTTGCTTCTCTAGACACTACTCAGGCTCCCTCTCCATGTTACCCTCTCAGGGCTTGGCCTCCAACACGCCTGCTGTCTACACTCACTCTCTTGGAGACCTCCTGCATTCCCATAGCTGTGCACACCTCCTTGGAAGACAGCACCCCACAACTTAGCTCCAAGAAGGACTTGTCTGACCCCAGAAGGAAAGAACTCCTGCACTGTGCACCTGTGACACTTTATCCTTTCCAGGCTGTGAACAGGACATTGGTCCCTGATGCTATCGTTTCTTTGTGTGGCAGACCTTGCTCAGTGTCAGAGCTCCATGGCGTGAGGATTGTAAAGATGTCTGATGCCCAGCACCTGTTCATGAAATGAACAAATGGAAAATCCTAGCTGTTTACTCTCAGAGGCTGACTTCCTTGAGAAGGTGTCCTAAGAAGACAAGCAGTGAACATGGGGGCCATTACTGAACAAAGACATCCTGGCACACCATCTTCTGACTGCGCATCTTAAGCCTTCGTGGGGTTGTGGTTCCTTCTAGCAGCTATTTGTGGGGTGCCCGGTGAAGCCTCCTGGTTCCAAAGCTTTCTGTGTCCCAGGGCATCCCATGAAAATGGAAGCAGGAGGAATCACTATCAAATGGACGAAACTGAAGCTTTCAGGTTCCACCTCCTCACAGTGCCATGAACCCCTAAAATAGCACTCTGAAAAGAGTACCCCACAAAAAGCTCAGAAACTGAAATGCCACCACTTGAACTATCTTAACAGGTGCATCCTGAGTTATTATTGGGCTGAAAATGCTACTTTTAAGCAAGGACCGAAAGTAAATACATCCGGCTGTTCTAACTTTGCCACAGCATTCTTGGTGCCTCTCTAGAGAGAAATTATGTTCTTTTTTTAGAAATTAACTTTTATGATTGCTCAAATATGAGAGATGGAGAGGAGGTCAAAGAGAAGATTATTGTGATCACTCCCCAGGAAAAAAATCTAAAGAACGATGCAATTTCTCAGCTTGGAATCACTCAGCCATCTTCAGTGTTTTAAAATAGTGTAAGAAACTTAATATTTACTCATTACCCACATAAGCTCTTGGACAACACAGCCTCCTGAATAGTTAATAAGCACAGACAAACACATTATAACATAATAGATTCAGGACTCTAATGGAAGAGAAAAGCTTTTGAAATCCATATGAGATCATTGTGGACAGCAGGGAGGCAATAGAAACTTTCCCTGTGGAAAGAATGGTGAGACCATTGAGATCTGTGTTGTCTGGTGAAGTCCATGGAGCCTGGCTCCCACTCCCCCATGGTCCTGAATCTGTACTGATGCTGGGTCTTCTTCCCACCCATCACCTCTCAGCCCTTTGACTGCTGAATGCTTCCACGGAAGCTCCTCTGTCCTCCTCCCACAGAACCCCTGCACACAGGGCCAGCAGACAGAGGCACAAGCTTACCAACCATCACCCGGGGTCCTGCCAATCTTCCCCTGCTAGCCATCACTGACAGCAATCTCTGTGGATCTGTGATGTCCTGGTTTGGCATGAAGGTACATTTCTCTAACGGTGCTTAGGAGACAGCTTTAATGGACTGCCTGAATCCCAGAAGACTAGTCCAAACTCAGAATCCAGGAAAATGGTTTGACTAACACAGCAGTTCTCCATTCTGGCTGGCCTGGAATCACATAGTTCTTAAAGACAATATGGATGCCCTGGCCCAACTCCCAAGGCTTGGAAGCACTGCGATTCAGTGGTGCTGCCTCTGGTGCTCTTGGAGGAGGTTATGGCTGGACTGAGGAGCATGTGGAAGTCGGTATTTTCTTAAAAGTCAGGTTCTGACTCAACCATGTTTGGCGAATACTATGTTTATACCCCTCCAAAATATATAAAATTTATTTTTATCCCCTCTGTCTCTGTCTCTCCATTTCTGTTCATCCCTGTCTCTATGTCTGCCTGTCTATCTGTCTATCTGTCTCTGTCTCTCTCTCTCTCTCTCTGTGTGTGTGTGTGTGTGTGTGTGTGTGTGTGTGTGTGCAGGCACATGAGCCAAGGTATACATTTGGGGGTCCTAGGACAGTTTTGGGGAGTTGATTCTCTTCTTCCACCATGGTTCTGGGTATCAAGCTCAGGTTGTCAGGCTTGTGCAAGAGTTTTTACTGGCCGAGCCATTTCACCAGCCAAGAGGTCAAGTGCTTGCCTATCATGTGTACTGACCTAGGTTCAAACCCAGCCCTGGAAGAAAGAATGAAAGAGGGGAGGAAGAGGGAGGAGGGAACAACAGAGGGAGAGAAACATTTTATCGGTGGTAAATGCAAAGGGCAAATAGGGAAGGGGGTATTAAGGGTCGGGGTTCAAGATGACAGGGTTTAGACTTCTAAGAGAAGGTAGAGAATAGCACAGAAGAGCATTTGGAGGAAGAACAGTTTAGCTCTGAGAACCGCATCTACGAGAACGCTTGAGTAGAATAAATTGAGGGACAAGTGTTACTGGGGGTAGTGAGGGGTCACGGGCACAGGATGAGGCAGTGTGCAATGTGAATGTGGCTTCCCTGACTGACAGGGATGTCCCTAGAGGACTGTCAGCAGAATCACGACATGATCTGGCTTCTGTGTCAACAGCATCGCTAGGGCAGATGTTAAGTGACCAGTGAGGGAGCTGTCACAGTTGTGCCACAGGAGATGCCTATGACTTAGGCCGGGGTGGAGGCAGTACTAGGTGATGAGAAGCGGTTGGATCCCATAGCTGTTTTGATGTAACTGCCAACAGGATTGCTGAGTGGGCAGCTGTGGGCTGAGAGCTGTGGGACAGAGAGGAGTCAAGGTGACTTTGTTGGGTTTAGCTACCGTAGCAACCAGGAGAACTGAGTTGTCACCAGTGGAACTATGAAGAGGCTTGGATGTCAGAGTCACTCAGCACTGAACACAGGAACTGGAGATGTGTGCAGGTCCCTGGAGTTGGCACACAGATATTCCAGTCCAGGGAAGAGGTGTGGGCCAGGTCGTTTAAGAAGCATTAGGGTGGAGGTAGCCTTTAAAGCCGTGAGATGGAGTGAGATCACTGTGGGAGTCTGAGAGGTACAAGGGCCAAGCCCGAGGGGGGGGGTGGTCTCTTAATGTTTCAAAACCAGCAGCTGAGGAAAAATAGGGGAAAGACTGACAAGGAGCAACCAGGAAGGAGGAGGAAGGCCTGATCACTGTTATCCAAATGGAGACACAAATAGAATTAACAAGGAAGCAGTGAGCAGCTGTCTCAAATCTACCAGCAGATCTTGAGTTTCTGTGAACAGTCCCAGCTCATGCCTAGTGACTTGGTTTTGTTAATTCCAATTTGCAGAAGACTGTTGGTTTGAACTGGGTTCCTACACAGGGCAGGCAAACGGCCCAAACCAACACAGAAGTTAGCCACAGTGACTAAGCTTTGGTTGGTTGCTGGAGGCCCTGAAGCTAATTATCTAATGAAGCTGTAATCCATTGACTGATTGGTTGACTAAGCTGTAGCCAGTAAAGACTACGCCTCACTTCTGATTTCTTGTAAATGCTGTCAGATGACGTTGTTGGCTGGGGGTGCCAGGGTCTGCTAGCTGCCTGGTTTGTGGATAATTCTTGTTTTGCATTGTTTAAATAAACTCTACTAGGTAGGTATGAACACTCATGCATGCATGTGCTACCCCCAGCACAAGAAAGGTACAGGAGGTAAGAGGATCAGGAATTCAAGGACACCCTTAGGTACATATCAAGCTTGATGGCAGCCTGGGCTACACGAAACCTTGTAACAAAAAGAAAAACAACAATAAACAAACAAAAAAAACCCACTAGGTTTATTCAGTCTAAGGAAGGTTCTCTTTGAATAGTTCAATCCTTATTAGCATCTCCAATCATTCTTAAATGTGTCCCAACTTAGCCAACAAGCAGACAAGCTACCCTCTGGTAGGGAAAATAGATAAGCAATGTATAGGTCAATGGTGACCTTGAGAACAGTAGTTTCAGGAGGTACAATGCAAATCTGATGGGAGCAGCTTTGAGAGCTCAAAGAGGAACTGGGGATAACTGGGGTACATGGCACTTTCAAGAACTTATCTTGTTAAGTAAGAAAGTAAGGAGGGGGACCAAGGCGGTTTTGATTTCTTAACATGAAGGAAAAGTCAATTCACCTGACTTTGCATCACAAGAATGATGACTTGAAGCTGAATGAGTGTACAGGGATGTCACCAGGTGAACAGGAACCTCAGCTTTCCATAGGGCATGGATGTTGCCTGTGATGTGAGCAAACTCAATGGGTAAGGATAGAACCAGAGAGACAGGCGGATGATGGTTTGGGGAGCTTGCATCCGTCCTCTTCCAGCATCTTCCACTTTCTTGCTTTAATGGGAAGCGATATCTGGAGTGTAAACTGAAGATAGAGGACGTATTTGAGGTTTGGAAGGGCGGAGAAGGTCTGAAATGGAGGTCTAGAAATGAATGGGCAGTGAACGGATCAGGGTAGTTGAACATTATTGCCAGTGGCTTCGAGGGTCCAGCCATTGTGACATGCCAGGCATGTTCTGCTGTACGGTTCATCCCCAGAGCATACAGAGAGATGGGTTTAGTCATCTTGCATCATGGCCAAGTGGAGTAGCAGAGGCAGAGAAGCAACAGAGTGAATGTATAAGAGACATAATAATACTGGATCATATCATCTAAGTTAGCCAAATAATGTGATATCTTAGAAGTTGTAATACTCAGCTATGAACATAAAATATGTGAGTCCATTAACTCTTTGACCTGTTAATAATTTTCAGTGAATTACCTGTCAATTCATTTACTGAGACATCATATTCTATGTGGATTAGTCAGCTTCCTTCTATGCTAAGTGCTTAATATAATTTAATTATAAAAGGTAGAGTTTGTTTTGGCTCTCTGTTGGCCTCTGGCTGTGGGCCTGAGGTGACACACGTCATGATGTCATGGCAAGAACATTCACTAAAGCAATGCCACTCACCTCATGGCTGGGAAGCAAAGGAGAAAATGGGGAGGGGGGCCGCCATTGCCTTTGTGGACACACCCTTAACGACCTAAGGACTTCCCATGATGCTCTGTTTCTTCAAGTTTTGTCCAGCTCCCAACAGTATTTCAGGAGGGTGACCAAGGCATTACCACATAGACCACCAGGGAACAATTAAAACCTAAATTACATGGTATTGGCCCAGTGACTAAAGTATTCACTACACTGGCATGAGGCCCCAGCTCCAATCTTTAGCACCCATGTATAAAGGACATGGTGGCATAGGCCAGTAATCATAGCACTGGGGAAGCAAAGAAAAGAGGGACCCTGGAGTTCACCGGCCTACTTGTCTTGCCAAATTGGGGAAGTCATGTTCAATAACAGACCTTATCTCCAATCGATGATGATGACGATGATGATGATGTGGATCCTGACAGAGGAAGATACCCACCATCAACCTCTGGCCTCCACATGTGTGTACACACACATGAATATGTATACACAAACACATCACATACACATTTGAATTTGAATTTTCTGCAATAAGCATATCTTCATACTACTTTTGTAATTTTAATTTTAAAGATTCCCTTGCTGCTATTTTTTGTTAGATATTTTGAATTTAAGTAAGTATACCATTAGGCATGGTAGTCCATTCCTGTAATCCCAGAACTTGGAAGGCTTAGGCAGAAGGGTCAGGTGTTCAGTGGCAGCCTTGGTTACATAGAGAGTTTGAGGATAGCCTGGGCTACATAACATGGGGCAGGGGGAGTTGAATTAACAAATAGCAGGAACAAATA
The DNA here is from genome assembly GCF_004664715.2 of Peromyscus leucopus. Classification (NCBI taxonomy): domain Eukaryota; kingdom Metazoa; phylum Chordata; class Mammalia; order Rodentia; family Cricetidae; genus Peromyscus; species Peromyscus leucopus. Next base: position 25,619,278 of record NC_051067.1, on the reverse strand, counting down.
CAACAAGGCATCAGATTCAATGGGTAGGTTTAAAACATCTCTGTGGCATGGTCCTGTTTATAAATATTAAACCGACTTTCTGGGAAGATGATCATTAGAATATTCTATCTGAGTATAATGAGAGCTCAGAAGGATCTTGGTTTCTTTTTTTCTTTCTTATTAAGAACATTTCTATTCATTTTTACATATCAACCATAGATTCCCCTCTCCTCCCTCCTCCTGCCCCCAGCCTTCCCCCCCTACCCACTCCCCTTGGTTTCTTATACTTTCTATGTTCTTTGAATCAATGATTATCAATACAGCTCCTCTCACTGTTTTAATAGCAACCCACTTTTGTCTCTACCCATTCTTTTTTCTCTCTTTCTTTTTTATTTGTATTTTTTATTTTTTGTTTTTTCAAGACAGGGTTTCTCTGTGTAGCCTCAGCTGTCCTGTAACTCACTCTGTAGACCAGGCTGGCCTTGAACTCACAGAGATCCGCCTGCCTCTGCCTTCCAAGTGCTGGGATTAAAGGCATGCACCACCATGTCCAGCTCTCTTACCCATTCTTTCCATCTCTCTATTTTATGTTTTTGACAGCATTTATTTTCAAGGTATTGCCTTACATTACTGCAGAGCTGTGTGCCTGTTACTAACCTGCTTGTGTCTGGGGACAGAGCGCACTCACAGGTGACAAGTGACATGGAGCAGATCAACTACTTGCCGATAAGCAGTAAGGGACGAAGTACCCATACTACTACCCACTGTGTACCAGTACCCAGACTACCACCCACTGTGTGCCAGTACCCAGACTACCACCCACTGTGTACCAGTACCCAGACTATGACCCATTGTGTACCATTACACAAGGTCTAAAAATTAGCAGGTGAAGTCTAGGTTGCATTTGCCATAGTTCTTCACAGCTAAGGACAGAAAAAAGAAGTCAGACTGTCTGAATGAGATATCTCAGAGCCCAGGTGACACATTGGGTTGAGCTTTGAAGGACATGCCTCTTGGGAGAGAGGAACAAAGCTTAGGCTATCCCAGGAAACTCCCCCTTAAGTCAAGATATTACCTTGAATGCCAGGCAGTGGTGGCACACGCCTTTAACACCAGCACTAGGGAGGCAGAGGCAGAGGCAGGCAGATCTCTGAGTTAGAGGTCAAGCTGGTCTACAGAGCGAGCACTAGGACAGCCAGGGTTACACAGAGAATCCTTCTCAAAATCAAACAAATAAACAACCCCCCCCAAAAAAAAAGATGTTACCTTGAACCAAGGACCAAGAGCCAGGTAATTTGAGGCAGTTTTTCCTCTCTCAAGGCTATTTCCAGTACATTCTACAATTATTCTTAAAGCATATAAGAAAGATCTATAGGAAGGGGGTGGCTCAAGGTAACCTGGAAAAGTGTCCTGCAGTTATATAAACATATATGTCAGCCCTCCATATCTATATCTATCTATCTATCTATCTATCTATCTATCTATCTATCTATCTATCTATTTTGGTTTTTCGAGACAGGGTTCCTCTGTGTAGCTTTGCGCCTTTCCTGGAACTCACTCTGTAGACCAGGCTGGCCTCAAACTCACAGAGATCCACCTGCCTCTGCCTCCCTAGTGCTGGGATTAAAGGTGTGCGCCACCACTGCCCGGCAACATTAATTTATTAAGGTTTGATTCTATGGAGCTGGTGAGATGGTGCACTGAGGGCTGCTGCCAAGCCTGGCCAACTAAGTTCAGTCTCTAGACCCCATGTGGTGGAAGGAGAGAACTAGTTCCCCTAAGCTGTTCTCTGACTTCCACACAGATGCCATGGCATGCACACCCCCAGTCCCCGTCCCCTCAACACACACACACACACACACACACACCACACACATCACACACGGGGTTGGGGGAAGAGGCGGAGAGAGAGGAGAGACTTGATTCTGCATACTCCGCTTGGATGTTTGTTACAGTCCTCAGTTTACACTTTGATCAAATGCTTGGTTTACTGTTGCATTCCCCACCCTGCTCTCACACATTTGGATACACATCCATTTGCCCTCAAAGGCCAAAGGAGGACCTTGAGCATCCTCCTTTATGGCTGTCCGCTGAACCTGGAGCTTGCTAGCTTTCCTTTAGGTCAGCAAGCCCCAGCAATCTTCCAGCCTCTGCCACGCCCCCGACACCACAGTTACAGGTGCATGGCGCTGTCACAGCTTTTCATGTGCGTGCTGAGGATCTCAACTCCGGTCCTCAAGCTCACACAGCAAGAGCCCCCACCCACTGAGACCACCTCCTCAGCCTGAGGTCTCAGATTTTAATGTGCAGATAAGTCACATGGAGAGCTTGACAAATTTCAGATTCTGATTTAGTGGGTCTGAGATTATGCCTGGGATTGTGCGTGCGTGCGTGCGTGCGTGCATGTGTGGGGTGGGGTGGGGTGGGGGGTGGGGTGGTACTTTTTATTAATTAAATTAGTTCTTTGAAAGTTGCATACACTTGCCGGGCGGTGGTGGCGCACGCCTTTAATCCCAGCACTCGGGAGGCAGAGGCAGGAGGATCTCTGTGAGTTTGAGGCCAGCCTGGGCTACCAAGTGAGCTCCAGGAAAGGCGCAAAGCTATGCAAAGAAACCCTGTCTCGAAAAACCAAAAAAAAAAAAAAAAAAAAAGTACTGAAAGTTGCATACATTTATATAATGCATTCTAATTATCTTCCTCCCTCCCATCCTGCCCACTTCTCTTCTTCCCTACTAATTTCTTCCCCACATTCATGTGTTTATGCTTTCTTTGTGTCTCTCTGGGTTTGACCACATTGCCTGTGTGGCCTTGGGACTGGATCTGTCCGTTGGAGCCTGGCGATTTCACCAGTGTGAACACAACTGAAGACAATGGCACCTCCATCCCAAAGTCTGTCAGGAACCAATAGTTCAGCAGTCAGGGGTTGGGGCTCATGAGCCTGTCCCCCATTGGTGACTCACTAGTGAGAGGGCCTGTCTTGTATGGGTGCAGTGCCTGTCAACTGATCAACCAAGTTCATGATGACATGATCCCTGGGATTTCTAAGAAGCACCCCACCCACCCACCCCCCGTGACAGGATTCTGCTGGCCTGTGGAGCACAGCTTGAGTGGCCCCAGATTGCCTCTGTGGCTCCTCTTCCCTCCACAAAGAATATACCGATGCACATCCACCCAGGTCTCACTGAATCGGGTCTCTGTGAATCTCTCTGCTCTTGACATGTAAAGAGCAACCTGACTGTGAGGAATTTGGGGTCACAAGTTTTCCCCCTCAATGTTGCCTCATTGCCTTTTACTCTATATTGTACAAAGTAGGGTACCTCTGATGCTCCAAAGGCAGCCTCTTTCCTTCTTCCTCTCCCTGTGTGGGACTTCCTTCAGAGTCTGGATGGTGCTGTTTATTTATATGTTTATATTCATACAGGTTTGTGAACTTTAGCCAGGGTGTGTTCTGTCCCTCATGCTCTTCATTTTACTTAATACATGCTGGCCTATCTGGTTTTTTTGTTTGTTTTGTTTTGGTTTTTTAGTATTTTAAAACAGGGTTTCTCTGTGTAGCTCTGGCTGTCCTGGAACTTACACTGTAGACCAGGCTGGCCTTGAACTCAGAGGGGTGTTTTGTCTGCATTTAAGTCTGTGCACCATGACGTGCAGTGCCTGTGGATGTCAGTGGAGGGCATAGGATGCCCTGGAACTGGAGTTACAGCTGGTTATGCTTTGCCGTTGTGTGTTGGGAATAGAACCTGGGTTCTCTGGAGAGCAGCTTGTACTGTTAACTGCTGAGCCATCTCCCTGGTGCCTGGACATTCTAATTCCTAAAAAATTGCTCTCCAGGATAGGAGGATGACCAGAGAGTAAAGGCCCATGCTGCCAAACCTGACTAGATCCCTGGCATGAGGCAGATAAAGAGAACCTCTCCCACAGTTGTTGGGTGGCCACCACATGTGCGGCCACACACAGAGAAATAAACAAATAATTAAGTGTATGTTTTAAAATAATACTTCTTCCATTTGTTCTGGTGGTTTAAAATATATATGTATCAGATAGTCTAGGAGAGCACTCAGTGGGTTGCCAATGGGCCTGAGAACCTGCGTTTGATCCTCATACCCACATGGTAAAAAAGAGAACTGATTCCTTTAAGTTGTCCTCTGACACTGTGGCACACATACACACACTCCTGCACACACACAGGATAAACAAATAAAACAATTAAAAATATTAGCTATACATACCGTGGCTCTCCATTGTGCAACTATAGGAATTCCCATATTCTTTTATCCTTTTTGCATTATGGTGTGGTGTGTGTGGTGTGTTTGTGTGTGGTGTGTGTGTGTTTGTGTGTGTGTGGTGTGTGTGTGTGCTGTGTGTGTGTATGTGTGTGGTGTGTGTGGTGTGTCTGTGTGTGTGTGGTGTGTATGTGTGTGGTGTGTCTGTCTCTGTGTGTGTATGTGTGCATGTGGGCCACTTCCAGGGTGTCTTCTCCATTACTGAAATAATTCTTGGCAGGGTTATGTTCTTTACCACTTCTAATGCTTCTTGAAAACCTGATGTTATCTTCCTGGTTCTAAACCATTTCTTCAATACCCCATTGATTTCCTTTTACGGTCTGCTTACTTATCAACTCTCTCTGCACTTACCTCACAACTCATCCTATTTCATGAGGAATCTATTCCTTGAATGTTATTGAGGTTTAAAATGTTGTCTGAAGTTCACTGATTGCCAAAAAGTCCAAAAATATGCTTTCTCTGAACCCTACCTCAGATTTCATGAGAGAGAACATTGTTTATGGATAGCATAGGTTTTTCCCCCTTGCTGATTGTTGTTAACCCAGTGAGTGATCAGTCTGCGTACAGCAGAGAGCATCCTAGCCACAGCTATGTTGATGAGGGAACTCTGTCCCTGTGATATCTCCTGTGGCTACGGTGAAGCTCCTCTGCTGGCCACCAGGCTTGTGGCATGCCTGCTGCTCTGTCCAGTCTCCGACACAGATGCCACTGTTTCGGTCAAGAGTGACAGTTTGTTAGGCACTGCTTTCGTTCGATCCTCGGTTAGTGTGAGAACTCACAAACCAGCTAGAGGGAGGGAAGGGCCCATCTGGCTCAGGTCGCAGGCCATCTGTTATCAAAGGAAGTCAGGGCAGGAAGTCAAGGCAGGAACCTGGAGGCAGGACCTGAAGCAGAGGCCAAGGAGGAATGCTGCTCACTGGCTTGCTTCCCCCAGCTGGCTCGCTCAGCCTGCTTTTTGTTTTGTTTTTCTACACAGGGTTTCTCTGGGTAGCCCTGGCTGTCCTGGAACTCACTCTGTAGACCAGGCTGGCCTCGATCTCACAGAGATCTGCCTGCCGCCACCTCCTGAGTGCTGGGATTAAGGGTATTCACCACCACCAGCAGCAGCAGCAGCAGCAGCAGCAGCAGCAGCAGCAGCAGCAGCCTTCAGCCTGTTCTCTTACACAGTCCAGGACCTAGGGATGGCACCTCCCCCCGTAGTTGGCTGTCCCTCCTACATCAGTTAGCAATCAAGAAAATGTCTAGCAGACATGCCCACAGGCCAATCTGACAGGGGCAATTCTTCAGCTAAGGTGTGTCTTCTCAGGTGTGTCAAGTTGATAGCCAAGATGAGCCATTGCAGTCACCATCCAGGGATGCTGGTCCCATTACCAGCAGCTTCCTATTAGATGCAGTGGTTCCAGCTCCAAAGTCTCCAGTCCAATTTTACTAGGCAATTCCCACCACTTTAACCACCATTTTTCACTAATTATAACCATGGATCTCTGTACACTGCCTTTGACCCCACAACAGGGGATCCTAGTAGTTCATGCACTTAAATTGTTCACATCACTTCCTGATTGTCTTTATCTACATAGGTGCTGTAACAAAATACCACACACAGAGTGGCTTATCAACAATAGGAATGTATTACAGTTCTGGAAACTGAAAGTCCCAAACCAAAGGGTCAGTGTCTGGGGACGGCCCACTTCCTGGTTCAGAGAGATCACTTTTCCCTGCATCCTCACGTGGCAGGAGGGGCAGGGCAGCTTTCTAGAACTTCCTTTGTAAAGATGCCACCCCAGGTCATGAGAGACCCACCCCAACAACCTCCCTGAGGCCCTGCCACCTTAAATCAGCCTGTTGGCTTCAGCACAAACATTCTGAGGAGACCTTAGCTCAGGGCACCAGGTTCCTCTCATGAACCACCCTTTTCTTCAGAACTCAGTCCCTTAGGTCCAGACTCCATGGAGCTAACGGTTTTACCCCTTTCCTTTCCAGAAGGCTGTGCCAGGGCCTTGGAAACGGCTTCAGTAGTGCTGATCTGACGATTTATTTCTTCATCTTTCTGCGAAGATGGATGTTTTGCCTAACTTTATATTTCTTTAGGTTTGGTGGGGAAGGAGCAGTTTGATGTAAGTGACATCCTTGAACGTCTGTGCTCAGTGAGGGTACCATTGTCCCTGGCACAGTGGTCTGTCTGTTGCTGGTATTTGTTTGATTTGGTTTTCCCTTGTTGTTGCTTTTAAGCAAATGGCTCCTCCAAACTGCACATTCTGAATTGGAAAAAAAAAAAACCAGAATTTTCTGTCTCCCTTTTTCCACTTTAATCCTCTGTGGATTGCAAATTAAATGTTGCCCACACAATTAAAGAAAATATACTTGTGGATTTTTTAAAATTTAATCAGGAATTCAGCACTACAGAGTTGGCTCCGGGGTTAAGAGCACCTGCTATTCTCGCAGAGGACCTGAGTCCTGTTTACAAATTCTATTATAAGTCAGCTCACAGTCACCTGTAATTGTAGCTGCAGAGGGTCCAATGCCCTGTGCTGGCCTCCTTGGGTACCCACACACATGTGGCATAAACACACACACACACACACACACACACACACACACACACACACACAAGAACAAGAAAAATAAATCTTTAAAATAAATTAGTTCATGCCAGGTAGTGAAGGTGTATACCTTTAATTCCAGTACTCAGGAAGCAGAGGCAGGTGGATCTCTGTGAGATTGAGGCCAGCCTGGTCTACAGAGCAAGTTCCAAGATAGCCAAGGCTACACAGAGAAAACTTGTCTCAAAAATACCAACCAATCAATAAACAAATAAATTAGTTCAAGCAAAAGTTAACAGCCTCTTTCTGAAATAATGGATGCCATGGGTTCTGTCATATTTTATTTTATAAATATGCATTTAGAAATGTTGTGTTACTTACTCTACCAATTTAGACTAACTTGGCATATACCTTTGAAAAACAAAAGGGTTTTGAAAAACAAGAAAATTCTCAGGACTGTGCATTCAAATGTCTAATAAACTAGCAGTTTATTTTTCTTAATATCCAAAGATGTTCTATCTGTATCTATCTATCTATCCTTATATACACATATATATCAATAGATAGATGATAGATACATAGATGATAGAAAGAAAGATAGATGATAGATAGATGGATAGATACATATGTTCACTGTACCTGTTTCACTGAGGGAACATATTCAGTCTTCCTGTATTTGAGCCAAAATGTCTGGCAATGAAATTCTAAAATTGTTTATTAACAGCTGTTAGGGAAAAGTGAAAGAAATGCAAAATTTTAAATCCTACATAAATACATGTTCTCTTCTCCCTTCAATTATTAGTACAATTATATTTCCATGGAAACAAGTTCTCATTCTGAAGAATTTCTCAGTTGGTTAATGTGCTGTCTTAGTCATTGTTCTGTTGTAGAAGAGATACACCATGACCACTGCAACTCTTATAAGAGAAAGCATTTAATTGGGCCTTGCTTACAGTTTCAGAGGTTTAGTCCATTATCCTCATGGTGAGGAGCATGGTGGCAGGCAGGCAGGCAGGTGCTGGGGCAGCAGCTGAGAGCTCTGATCCCTAGACTGAGAGAGGCAGAGACTGGGCCTGGAATGGCTTTTGAAACCAAAGCCTACCCCCAGTGACAGACTTCCTCCAACAAGACCACACTTCCTCCAACAAGGCCACACCTTCGAATCCCTTCAAACAATTTCACTCCCCGGTGACAAAAGGTTCATGTCTATGAGCCCATGGGAACCATTCTCATTCAGACCACCACATGCCTCCCCCTGGCACTCATAGGTTTGTAGCTATGTCATGTCAGCACCACCAGGGCCTGAGTTTGGATCTCTAGACCCATATGAAAGCTGGGTGCCATGGTAACATCTATAATCCCAGTGCTGGAGAGGAAGAGAGGTAGATTCCAGGAGAGGGTGGGGGAGGAGATGGAGAAGCAACTGAGAAAGACGCTTGACATTGACTTCTGGCCTCCACATGTACATATTTACATGCGCATGCACACACACACACACACACACACACACACACACACACACACAATCACACACGAAGACTCTGGGTTCACAGTCAATCTCTTCTGGGCATGTCATTTTCTTCTCCTTCACCTTCTGAGTGTTCGTTGTCTCACTATGTAGCCCTAGCTGGCTTGGAACTTGCTACATAGCTCAAGCTGACCTCAAATTGGCAGCAATCCTCCTGCCTCTGTCTTCCAAGTGCTGAGATTTTTAGGAATATGCCCCACATTTCCCCTTTACCTCCTTTTTAAAAATCTATTTGTATGAATACCAAATACACTGCATTAGTTACTTTCCCTTTGCTGTGATAAAATACCCTGATAAACACAACTTAAGAAAGAAGGGGCTTGCTTTGGCTCCTAGTTCCAAGGCACAGTTCAGCAGAGCAGGAGAGTCCTGGCGGGGCAACTTGGGACAGCAGGTCACATTGCATCCACAGTTAGGAAGCAGGGAACTATGGTTATCACTGCTCAGCTCACCTTCTCCTTTTTATTCATTCTGGAATCCAATGGAAAGGTGCTGCCTAGTTACGGTGGGTCTTCCATTCCAATGAACATAATCTAAGTAATCCCTCAGAGGCATGCCCAGAAAGCTTGTTTTCTAGGTGAGTTTAGGACCTGCCATGTTAACAATCAATATTAACCATCACAGACCCTGTAAGAACAGATTGTCTTGAGCTAGTGCAATTACTTTAAAGCCTTAGTTCTTAAGATGTACAAATAACCGGAGAGCTGTGAAATCGTGTACCTTTGAGCCAACATTCTAGGTCCTGAGTGTCTGGTGTTTACTCAGTTGTGCCTTCTTGTTTGGCATTTAACTAAACATAGAAGATTCCATAGCTTCACCCATGAAAGTCAGACATAATATAAAATACATCAAGTATATGTAATGGAGGACGCACCTCAATGATGTAATGAAGACTTTTCAACTAGATTAACAAGCCTCTGTGCTTTTTATAAACATGGTGGCATGATTCCTGTTGTCCAGTCAAACCCTGAGACCCACTGGCTTCCCCTTACCAGGAAGACAGTCATGGCAGCCAGAGGAAGGCTGGTTGCTGGATACAGCCAGGAAGTTTCTGGAGACCCCAGCAGAGAGTTGAATGTCGGCCGAGGTGGTCACTCACATCTGTGTCACCGAGACTCACAAGTGGAATTTCTGACTTACAGGCTAGTTCTGCCAAAGTCTTGCTGGCAGAGGGTTTTGTCTGCAAAATAGGCATGCTAATGAGGCCCTCAAGTGGATTTTTTTTTAATGCCCTACACTCTGAAAACTTCTGTTGGCAGAAGGGAAGGAAGAAATCCACTCTTTCCCCGGGGAGGAAAAGTGTTTCTGCTGTTCTGGGCTTGTCCCTCACGTAAGACACTAACAGCTGGTTTTTAAATGTAAGTAGGGTTATGGATAGAATTTTACCTTAGGACTCTGAAGCCAAATCCACAGGGGATTGTCCCCAAGAGTCTTAAGTGGTCCTTCCTAGTCATGCCACTATAATTCTGCCTAGGCAGGCTGAGTGGGTCTGGGCTCAGAGCCCTGGGCTGCGGCACATGCTGTCTATCATGAGCTGCAATCCTAAACCCAGGGACCTCAGAATGTGACTGAAGACAGGGCCACAAAAGAAAGAGGCAATGAAGTAAAGTGAGGCCGTTTATAGTCCTTATAGGAAGGAGCTAAAAGACACACACACACACACACACACACACACACACACACACACACACAGGTCACACAAGAGGACAAGGGAGAAGATACCTTTTGCAAGCCAAGGAGAAAGACTTCAGGAGAAACCAGTCCTGGCTGAGTTTCCAGTTTCCACATCTCTGATTAAAAAAAAAAAAAATCCTGATATTTATGCTTACTAGACTGTGACACTTTATTATGAAGACCTTATCAAAGAAAACCACCATTTCCCTTGGTGATACAGACCCCAGAATATGCTGCCATTTTTGAGACGTGGATCCCCAGAATGAATGATTGGTGTCTTAGTGAAGGTTTCTATCGCTTTGAAGAGACACCACGACCATGGAAACTCTTTTTTTTTGGTTTTTCGAGACAGGGTTTCTCTGTGTAGCTTTGCACCTTTCCTGGAACTCACTCTGTAGACCAGGCTGGCCTCGAACTCACAGAGATCCACCTGGCTCTGCCTCCGAAGTGCTGGGATTAAAGGCGTGTGCCAGCACTGCCCGGCTTCCATGGAAACTCTTATAAAGGAAAACATTTAATTGGGGTAGCTTACAATTTCAAAGGTTTTAGTCCATTATCATGATGATAGAGGGAAACATGATTGCATGCAGGCAGACATGGTGCTGGAGAAGGAGCTGAGAATTCCACATTTTGACCCACAGGCAACATGAAATGAACTGTTTACCACACCGATCATAGCTTAAGCAAAGGAGATCTAAAAGCCCACCCCCACACTTCTGTTGTGAGATATTTAATTACACGGTGTAAAGATATGTTACTGTGACTGGTTTAATAAAAAGCTAAACAGCCAAGAGCTAGGCTGGAGGTATAGGCAGAACTTCTGGACAGAGAGCACTCTGGGAAGAAGAAGAAGGAGGAGGAGGAGGAGGAGGAGGAGGAGGAGGAGGAGGAGGAGGAGGAGGAGGAGAAGAAGAAGAAGAAGAAGAAGAAGAAGAAGAAGTGTAGGGGGGTCACCAGCTGGACACAGAGGAAGTAAGATATATATGCAGGAGGAGAGGTAAAAGCCACTAGCCATGTGACAGCACATAGGTTAATCTAAATGGGTTAATTAAAGTTATAAGAGCTAGTTAGAAAAAGCCTAAGCTAAGGTCAGGCCTTCAAAATTAATAATAAGTCTCCATGTTGTCTTTTGTGAGCTGGTGGCCCAAAGAAAAATCCACCTACAAACTTCCACCAACAAGGCCACACCTCCATAGTGCCACTCCCTTTGAGGGCCATTTTCTTTCAAACCACCTGTTCTGGCTGGTTTTGTGTGTCAACTTGACACAAGCTAGAGTCATCAGAGGAAGGAGCCTCAGTGGAGGAAGTGCATCCATGGGGTTCAACTGTAAGGCATTTTCTCATTTAGTGATCAATGGGGGAGGGCCCAGCCCATGGTGGGTGCTGCCATCCCTGGGCTGTTGGTCCTGGATTCTATAAGGAGGTCAGATGAGCAAGCTACGGTGAACAAGCCAGTAGGCAGCACCGCTCCATGGCTTCTGCATCAGCTCCTGCCTCCAGGATCCTGCCCTGTTTGAGTTCCTGTCCTGACTTCCTTCAATAATGAACAGTCATATGGAAGTGTAAGCCAAATAAACCCTTTCCTTCTTAGCTTGCTTTTTAGTCATGATATCTTTTCAAAGCAATAGAAACCTAACTAAGACAACACCATAATTGGTGATACCACAGCTTATGCCTATTGATACACAGCTCTGTGATAGAAGTGCCTTTTCCCACCTCCTCTTGTTCCTCCTCCTCCTTCCTCTTCCTCCTCTTCCACTTCTATCTCACGTATCCCAGGCTGGTCACAAACTACATAACTGAGGATGACCTTCAACTTCAAGTCCTTAAATTCTGATATTACGGGTGTGTACCATCACACCCAGTTTATACAATGCTGGGGACTGAACCCAGGGCTTCCTGCATGCTGGGCAAGCACTCTACCAACTGGTCCACATCCCCAGCTCTTTCTGAGCTTTCTCGATACAACACAAGATAATGAAATGGATGAACAAGAAAGCAAGTCAAGAGTGCTCCAGCCACTGAACTATCTATGAAGGAGGAAGTCCCTGCTCAAACCTTCTGCTTATGACTCTGGAGGTGAGTATCTGGGGGTTCTCAGAGACACAGTTTATAGAGAAGTCATGGCTGAAGTAACTACCAAGAAGGCATTTCTGTTAGTTTTCTGTGAAATAAAGGAAGCAAGATTTCTTCAACTCACTTTCAGGAATCTCTAATCCCTTCCTATCCACCCTAGTGACATCGAAGCGTATTTCTAACACCAGGGTACCTTTTTTGTTTGCCCTGTGTTTTGGTTACTTTTCAGTTGTTACTGTGATAACTGCCATGATCAAGAGCAACTTATTGTGTAGCTAGAGAGTTTTCTCTTCTGGTCCCACCAAGCCCCGGCAGTCCGACAGCCCACTTATGAAATAAACACACAGACGCTTATATTATTTAAACTGCTTGGCCATTCACTCAGGCCTATCATTATCTAGCTTTAATCTTATATTCAACCCATTTCTATTAATCTATACTTTGCCACATGGCTCGTGGCTTACTGGTCCCTTACATCTTCCTTGTCCTGGCAGCGGCTGCAGTCTCTCCCTCTGCCTTCCTGTTCCCTCAATTTTCCTCTCTGCTAGTCCCGCCTATACTTCCTGTTTGGCTACTGGCCAATCGGCATTTTATTTATACAGAGCGATATCCACAGCATCATAGACAAAAGAGTTTAACTTGGCTTACAGCTCCAGAGGGAAAGTCAGTAATGGCAGGGGAGCGAGTAGCATTGGGTGGCTGGAGCAGGAAGATGACTGATCACGTTTTTTGTCACCACATCAGGAAACAGAAATAAAACTGAAGTGGGGTGAGGCTATACACTGTCAAAGTCCATCCCCAAGGAATGTACTTCCTCTAGCAAGGTTCCCTGTCATAACCAGTCCATAACCTCCACAAACAGCGCCACCAATGGAACCAAGTATCCAAACACATGAGCCTAAAAGACACTTCTCCTTCAAATCCCCACATCGTGGTAGGTAACAGTTCTTAATCGATTGTGTCTCTGTTTTATATATATATATATATATATATATATATATATATATATATATATATATATATATATTTTGATGGGCTCTGGGCTATTGTAAAAGATACTCAAAGTTTTCAGATCTAGACAATAGCTACAATAAATGTTGCCTTCAGACTGTGAAACTTGCGACAGTCCCTCTCTTTGTTATTAACTGGCAATACGTTTGATCCCCAAGCCCAGCCAGATGTGAGGGACCAAGGGTAGGTGAGCATAGCATTGGAGGCTTTTGCTGGCTGTCCAGGGTATTCCTACTGAGACTTACCATGGGTACTCAGGCAGATATAGTAATCATGACAAGAGCCCAGGCCTGATCTCCTAGTACCCCCAGAGTTCCTGAACTTTCTCCTGGCTCATTTGCAGCAGCCACCCTCTCCTATTACATCTTTGATATTGCTCTTAAATAGGCAAACCAATTAGTATGTGCCTGCAGGATTTAACCAAGCTGCCAGCAAATATGTTTTATTTTCACAGCTGTGCTCACATGCTTACACAATGCTATTTCAAGGGAGATAGCATGACATAATGTTGGTGACAACACAATTGTCATCCCACTCAAGAGAAGAATGTTGTGATTGCAATGGAAAAGAAAAGTGTGACTTTCATCTGAAAGCCTAAATCCCATTTCCAGCCATCATCTCAACCTCTGTGCAGAGCTGGGAGTGGAAATTACTACAAGCTGCTGAGCGGCGATGATGTCATCTTGCCACCCACCAATGTTGTGGGTTTGACAACCCAGAAGATGGCTTATACTCAAAGGAACACAGTTCTGACTAAGTGGACAAGGTTTTTGGGTGTTTGAAAGGGAGCATATTCATAAGAAGTTATTCTGTTTGCTGTTTTCTCTTTTGGTTTGGCAACTACTACTACAGTAACATTACAACTATGACAAGAAGCCATTAGCTCCTCAGAGAGCCATGGCAACAGCCCCCCCCCCCCCCCCCCCCCCCCCCCCGCACTCCCGCATGGAATTGAGTTTTAGGTCCCCTTCTGATTCAGATTTTCACAGCATGGGGCTGTGGAGACAAAGATTTCAAGTATATGTGTTATTTTCTGTCACTCCTTCTGCAGTTTTCTCTGCTAGAGGGCTAATCTCCAGGGCTTTTTGGTGTGACTGCTCAGACACACCACTGTGTACTGAAGTTGACATGGGTCATAAAGAGTATTTCCTGCCTGCTCCTCCTGCAGCTGATCCTGTTTGGGGGCACACTGAGCATGTTTCTCTGTGCTCCGGTTCTTTTCTGTGAAAGGACGCACACTTCAGCATGATCTCCGGCGGCTTCTACGTGTAGCTCTGCAGTCCCTGTCAACTGTATCCATGTGCCCCCAATCCTCCTGTTGGAAACTTCAACAGTGTTGGGGAATTAGGCCGGATAAGAGGTGGCTAGGTCATGAGGGTGTGCCCTTGGCCATGAACGGATGTTACTATCCCAGGACTGTATTACAAATCATGACAGTGGCCTTGCTATAGCAGTGAGCTGCCATCCCTTGCTTTCTCTTGTCCACGTTCTCCCACCATGGAGTGATACCACACAAAAAACCACATCATGTGCTTTTCTGTCTCCAGAACCATTTGCCATTTGTCAAATCAACTTTAGCTTGTTATAGGTTCCCCCAGACCTGGAGATTCTGGTATCCTAGCAAAAAGCACATTAAGACTCGTCATTCTTTGTGTGTAACTATGGTTGTATTAAGGACTATATTTACCAGCAATCCTAAAAGTGGAGATAAAAGAAAAAGACAATTCCAGAAGCAACTATCTACACAAAATCTATGAGATGCTCTGGACACATGAAAATAAATCAATGTACACTGAAACAATTCTTTTTCTGTCCCACCAGTCAGCTTCAAAATAACTACATGGAGTCTTCTTATTAATTATAAAAGCTTGGCCTTAGTTTAGACTTGCTTTTAGCTACATCTTATAACTTAAATTAACACATTTCTATTCATCTATGTTCTGTCACATACCACCCATCCTGCTTCTTCCATGTCTCCTGGCATCTCTTAGGTGCCTAGACTTATCTTCTATTTCTTCTCTCTCTGCCTGGAAATCCTACCTATACCTCCTGCCTAGCTATTGGCCGTTCAGCTCTTTATTTAACCAATCACAGAAATGTATCTTCACACAATGTACAAATATCCTACAACATTTCCCCCCTTTTGTCTAAATAAAAAGGAAAGGTTTTAACTCTCACATAGTAAAACTACATAAAATAAGAACAATTATCAGGTAAGAATTATATTTACAATGTCCAGTCTATCTGTCTTTGGCAAATTCAGAGAAAATATACTATTATCTATCCTATCTTGGTGAATCAAAAGTTTTGCACCTATTTTACTTTTTTGTTTTTGTTTTTTCGAGACAAAGTTTCTCTGTGTAGTTATTGGTGCCTGTCCTGGATCTTGCTCTGTAGACCAGGCTGGCCTCAAACTCACAGAGATCTGCCTGGCTCTGCCTCTTCCTGGCCCCTAATTTACTTTTTATCCCAACTTGTATTAAACCAATCCAAAACTATCCTTTTAGATAATAAAACATCATTTTTTTTTGGGGGGGGGGGGTTTGAAAACACACAGACTTTTAAAGGTAACATATATATCAATATTAAAACAAGTATGGAATGTGCGGTGTGCCCAAGTCAGCTAAAGATGATTTTTTATTCTATGTTTGAGCAGGTAAAGGGCATCTGTCAACTTTATAAGTCTGTTTGGACAATGCAATTATTAGCATCTACTCACCAAACAAAAGGGCACCCAAGCTCATAAAAGAAACACGACTACAGCTTAAACCACATATTGACCCTCGATTGACTGATAGTGGGAGACTCAATACCCCACTCTCACCAATAGATAGGTCATCCAGACAAAAACTAAACAGAGAAACTGACAACAGAAACCAAAATGACCTAACAGATATTCACAGAACATTTCACACAAATACAAAACAAAAACAACAAAAAAACCTTCTTCTTAGCAGCTCATAGAGCTTTCTCCCAAATTGACCACATACCCATACACAAAGCAAGTCTCAACAGATATAAGAAATTTGAAATAACACCCCGCATCGTATCTGACCACCACAGGTAAAGCTGCATACCAACATCAACAGAAACAAAATGCTTGCAAACTCATGGAAATCAAACAGCTCTGTACTAAATGAAAAATGGGTCAAGACAGAAATTAAGAAAGATATTAAAGACTTTCTAGAATTCAATGAAAATTAATACACAACATACCCAAACTTATTGGACATAATGAAAGCTGTTCTTAGACTCAAGTTCATAGCACTAAGTGCTTACATAAAAAATTAGAGAGATCTCATAGTAGTAACTTAACAGCACGCCTGAAAATCCTAGAACAAAAAGACAAAATCACACCCAAAAGGAGTAGATGGCAAGAAATAATCAAACTCAGGGCTCAAATCAATAAAACAGAATCAACAAGAAAACAATACCAAGAATCGATGACATAAAGAGTTGGTTTGTTAGGTCCCAAAGAAATCATGGACAAGTCTCATGCTATACCTCTGGCTCCCCCCACCCCCAGCACTTCTAACCCTGCCCTTTACCCTAAATCTTTCCAGCCCAGGGTCTTTCTTCCTTTCCCCCACCTCTGATCCCTGTATAACTCTGCCATCTGGCTACATGTTCTCTTGGTCTCTTGGCTTGCTCTTTACCATTTGGTCCATGGCTCCTCTCTTGGTCCACTTGCCCCCTCTCTCTTCTCTTGCTCTCTTACTGCCTGCCCCCCCCCATGGCCTGGTCTCTTTTCTGCTGGTCATGTTCAGTCTGGATTCTTCCAGATGCCTCTGGCTGAACTCTTCCTCATCTCTACAATAAAACCTTTCTCCTCAACCATACCTAGGAGCAATCATGTCCTCATTTTTCATTCATGGTTCTTTGAGAAAATCAATAGGATTGACAAACCCTTATCTAAATTAACTAAAAGGTGGAGAGAGATCCAAATGAAAAAAAAAATAGAGCTGAAAAGGGGGACAACAGACATGGAGGAAATTCAAAGAATCATAAAGACATTCTTTAAAACCTGTACTCTACCAAATTGGAAGATCTAAAATAAATGGATATTTTTTTGGATATATACAACTTAACAAAATGAAATAAAGATCAGATAAGCAATTTAAACAGTCATTAAAAGTCTCTCAAAACAAAACAAAACAAAACAAAACAAAACAAAAAAACACCCAGGGCCAGATGGTTTTAGACTTTCAAAGAAGAGTTAATGCAAATACTCCTCAATTATTCCAGAAAATAGAAACAGAAGGAACATTGCCCAATTTGTTTCATGAGGCCACAGTTACCCTGATATCTAAATCACATAAAAGCCTAACAAAGAAAGAGAATTTACAGACCAATTTCCCTTGTGAACATAGATGCAAAAATTCTCAATAAAATACTTGCAATACAAATCCAAGAACATATCAAACAGAACATCCACCACTATCTGCCTTTAACCAAGAGATGCAAGGATGGTTCAATATACACAATTCGATAAATGTAACCCACCATATAAACAAACTGAAAGACAAAAACCACATGATCATCAAATTAGATGCAGAAAAGGCCTTGACAAAAATCTAACACCCCTTCATGATAAAAGTCCTGGTACATTATAATTAACATAATTATAGACAGTTTACAGCAAGCCCATAGCCAACATCAACTTAAATGCAGAGAAACTCAAAGCAAGTCCACTAAAATCAGGAACAAGATAAGGTTATGCACTCTCTCCATACCTATTCACTATAGTACTTGAAGTCTTAGCTAGAGCCATAAGACAACTGAAGAAGAACAAGGGGATTCTTTAAAGGGAAGAAGAAAAAGTATCTTTTCTTTTTGGTTTTTTGAGACAGGGTTTTTCTGTGTAGCTTTGTGTTTCCTGGAACTCACTATGTAGCCCAGGCTGGCCTTGAACTCACAGAGATCTACCTGGCTCTGCCTCCCAAGTGCTGGGATTAAAGGCATGCGCCACCACCGCCCAGCTAAGAAAAAGTATCTTTATTTACAGATGATAGTATATATAAATGACTCTAAAAATCCCACCAGGAAACTCCTACAGCTAATACTTTCAGTGAAGCAACTTGTAACCCACCAAAGAGAAACACTCAGCCGGGCAGTGGTGGCGCACGCCTTTAATCCCAGCACTCGGGAGGCAGAGGCAGGAGGATCTCTGTGAGTTCAAGGCCAGCCTGGGCTACCAAGTGAGTTCCAGGAAAAAGGCGCAAAGCTACACAGAGAAACCCTGTCTCGAAAAACCAAAAAAAAAAAAAAAAAAAAAAAAAAGAGGAACACTCAACTCAATCACAGTTTACAGTCAATTGAAAGTCTTTATTCCAGCTGGCTGGAACCACACCCAAGTGTTCTGAGAACATAGGGTTTTTAAGGGCAAAGACCTTGTAAGGGCATCTCCGTCAATCAGTAGCTGCAGGGTGGGCTCTGAAGAGTAAGCAATTTGAAGCAAGTTTTACCAGATGCTAAGATAAGCAGTTAGCTGGAGGAGGGGTGTCCACACAAACAGGCAGTTTTAACAGAGGCTAAGATAAGTTAGCTAGGACATCCTGAACTTTGGTTCCTAGAAGAGAGTTGGATAATTTTCCATGGGATTCTCCATCAAGGAGACCAGATTCTAGTTAAACCTATAATGGCCTCAGCAAGAATACAAGATGGAGGAAGCATTACATTACAGTGTCTTGCCCTGTCACAGCCTTTCTATGTATAAATGACAAATGGACTGAGAAAGAAATCAGGAAAACAACATCTTC
The DNA here is from genome assembly GCF_004664715.2 of Peromyscus leucopus. Lineage (NCBI taxonomy): Eukaryota > Metazoa > Chordata > Mammalia > Rodentia > Cricetidae > Peromyscus > Peromyscus leucopus. The sequence goes on along the minus strand of NC_051067.1, from coordinate 25,600,428 downwards.
CACAATAGACTCAAATAATATAAAATATCTTGGGGTAACTCAACCCAAGAAAGTGAAAGACTGGTATTGTGAGACCAAAATGAGCCATCTTAGAAATAAGACCAAAATGCTTTCACCCTAAAACTAAGGCCTAAGATTTCTCCTTTTAGGAATAGGCCATTAGTTACTGAAATCAGTCAGTTCAGATTCCAGAAACCAGGAACTGTAAAAGTACAGAGTCACAAGATAGTCACGAGGTAATGCCTGCCAGACTATGGAATGTCCTCTCCCTGGTTTCCAGGGTAACTGACCACAGAAATGCCCCCACCTGAGGGCAGCCAATGAGAAATGGTGGCGGGCAACCACTCCCTTAGAAGTAATTTCTAGAAGTCCCTAGAAGCGAGCCAATCAGAATTGTACCCGTACTAGTGTGAGACCAAAATGAGCCATCTTAGAAATAAGACCAAAATGCTTTCACCCTAAAACTAAGGCCTAAGATTTCTCCTTTTGAGAACAGGCCAGAAGTTACTGAGACCAGTCAGTTCAGATTCCAGAAACCAGGAACTGTAAAAGTACAGAGTCACAAGATAGTCACGAGGTAATGCCTGCCAGACTATGGAATGTCCTCTCCCTGGTTTCCAGGGTAACTAACTACAGAAATGCCCCCACCTGAGGGCAGCCAATGAGAAATGGTGTCGGGCAACCACTCCCTTAGAAGTAATTTCTAGAAGTCCCTAGAAGCGAGCCAATCAGAATTGTACCTGTACTAGCACCCCTAAATGATGTAACCTTGTGACTTTTCCCTTTAAAAACTGAGCTTGCAAGCCGGGCGGTGGTGGCGCACGCCTTTAATCCCAGCACTCGGGAGGCAGAGGCAGGTGGATCTCTGTGAGTTCGAGGCCAGCCTGGTCTCCAAAGCGAGTTCCAGGAAAGGCGCAAAGCTACACAGAGAAACCCTGTCTCGAAAAACCAAAAAAAACCAAAAAAAAAAAAAAAAAAAAAAAAAAAAAAAAAAAAAAAAAACAAACAAACAAACAAAAAAAAACAAAAAAAACAAAACTGAGCTTGCAGACAGGTGGGCGCTTCCTCCAGCCTCCACTGCGTTGGATGTATTGGACGAAGTCCCTGCCTAGGCTTGTATTGCTTTTGGATATCCAGAATTAAACCTTGCTTTTGCATTCCGGCATGCTCGTCTTTGGTGGTCTCTCTGGGGGTCACGATCTGGGCACAACAGTATGATAAAAACTAAAGACATTTAAGAAAATGTAGAAGATATGAGAAGATGGAAATATTTCTCATGTTCATGGATCAGTAGGATTAATATAGTAAAAATGGCCACCCTACTAAAAGCATTGTACAGATTTAATTCATCCCCCATCAAAATAATAACACAATTCTTCACAGATCTTGAAAGATCAATTTTCAGCTTCATATGGAAACATAAAAACCCCAGGATAACTAAATAACCCTGATGGAGGTAGCCCCATTCCTGACCTCAAACTGTACAGAGCTGTGGTAATTAAAAACCACATGAAATCAACACAAAAACAGACATGTTGATCAGTGGAAGTGAGTTGAAGACCCAGACATAAATCTAAACACATATAGACACCTGATTTTTGATTTAAAAAAAAAGTCAGAAATCCACACAGGAAAAAAAACCAGCATCCTCAACAAATGGTGCCAACAAAACTGGATGGCTGCATGAAAAAGAATCCACATAGATCCATACTTATCATCATGCACAAAACTCCAAATGGATCAAAGACCTCAGCATACAACCAGATACACTGAGCCAGATAGAAGAGAAAGTGGGTGACAGCCTTGACCTTATTGGTACAGGAAAAGATTTTATGAATAGAACACCATTAGCACAGGCACTAAGATCAACAATAAATAGGACCTCATGAAACTGAGAAACTTCTGTATGGCAAAGTACACCATCATTTGGATAAAGCAACAGCCTACAGAATGGGAAATGATTTTTTTTATCCACTATACATCTGAGAGTAAGCTAATACCCAAATTACAGAGAACTACAAAAACTGGATCTCAAGAAAGCAAATAACTCAATCAAAAAATGGGGTACAGAACTAAACAGAGAATTCTCAAAAGAGGAAACTCAAATGGCTGAGAAACACTTAAAGAAATGTTCAATATCCTTAGTCATCAGGGAATTGCAAATCAAAACTACTTTGAGATTTTTACCTTACACCTGTCAGAATGGCTAAGGTCAATAAAAAAATGACAGCTCATGCTGGCAAGGAAGTGGAGCAAAGGGAACACTCATCCACTACTCATGGGAGTTCAAACTTGCACAGCGACTGTAGAAATCAGTGTGGCAGTTCCTCAGGAAGCTGGGAATAGATTTACTTCAAGATTGAGCCATATCACTCTTGGGCATATACCGAAAGGCCATTTCATCCTACCACAGGGACACTTGTACAACCATGTTTGTTCCTGCTGTCTTCATAATAGCCAGAAGTTGGAAACAATCTTGATATCACTCAATGAATGGAGAAAGAAAATGTGGTACATTTATACAATGGAGTATCACTTGGACATCAAAAAATGAAATAATGAAATTTGCAGGTAAATAAAGGAACTTAAAACAATCAACCTGAGTGAAGTAACCCAAACCTAGACAGACAAATATGATATGCATTCATTTATATGTGGCTATTAGCTGTTATTTCAATGAAAAGTAAGCTACAAGCCATAGGACCACAGAGGGTAGGTACAGAGTAAAGGACTAGATGGAGGGGGCAGGTAGATCTCCACATAAAAGGGAAATAAAATAAGTAGCTATGGATTTGGGGGGCTGGAACTGGAGAATCAAGCATTAAGGATGAGGGAAGAAGGGGAGGATGGAGGGAGGATGGGGAGAGACAGCTAAAATGAAGGGCCATTTGAGAGACAGTATGTAAACCTAATTCAGAAGAAGCTTCCTAAAATACATACATATAGGAAGGTGACCTAAATGAAATTTCCAAATAATGGGGCAAAACAGAGCCCCAACTGGACATTTCTTGTCACCAAATGAAGCTTCCAGTACCAGGACTGGATAACATAATTGAGTTGTTGGCCAAAGGGGTCCCATGAGAACCCCCTAACAAACCAGGCCATTGCCACGGCTGCTGTCCACAAACTGAAGGCAAGGCCCTGTTGCTGAAGACAACACCTATACAAGCCACTGAACGTGGAAAAATTGAACTGACGCCCACCTAGAGCCTTCACCTCTACAGGCTAGTATTCTTGCTACTTGAGGATTCTGTGCATGCTACCAAAGGAGAAACATAAACACCAATCCAGCTAGAAAACCCTTCTATCTACAACAGTGTCCTGCCTACAAGATATGCTAGTGCAATGGTGGCACAAAGCTTGTGGGTGGGAGTAACCAACCAATGTTTGACTTGACTTAAGACCCACTCCACGAGATAGAAACCATACCTGACACTACTTGAGTGACCCAGAACCCAAAACCAGATATCCCAGGTACCTAGGGTAAAACTAAGGAAATAAGGCCTTCTAAACAGAACAGAACCAATGCACTAGGAACTCAAAGAGACTGAGGCCGCCTGCACAGGGCCCACAAATGTCTGTACCAGATGGGGTCCTAGCACTGAAACAAGTGGACACATGACCTGCAGCTATCTCCAGTTGATATTGATAACCACTTGCAAATGAAATTTTAGTTTTCTCCATAGAAGTCTCACTAGGGAAACAAACTATTCTTAACATCTACCAGCAGTAGATGGTCAAAAGAAAACAAACTCAATGACTTTCTTTCCTTCCTTCCTTCCTTCCTTCCTTCCTTCCTTCCTTCCTTCCTTCCTTTTTTCTTTCTTTCTCTTTCTTCTTACCTTCTTTATTTTTGGATCTTATATTTTTTATTTTTATTTTATTTATTTTTGTCTTTTTTACCCTATAGGTCCTTTGCATATATATTATGGTTTCCAGTTTTGTGTTTGTATAGGATTCTTGAGTGTGTGAACCAGTGGGTCTCTTCATCTATATCTGTTTTCTTGTGCCTTTTCTTGGGGTCTTTTCCTCCTATTTGTTTATTTTGTCCTATTGCAATGCTTTGTTTTTGTTTTATCATATTTTATCTTATTATTATCCCTCAGAAGCCTGTTTGTTTTCAAATGAGAGACAGAAAGGGGATAGATTCAGATGAGATGGGAGGGGAGGAGCTGGGAGGCATAGAGGGAGGGGAAGCCATAATCAGAATATATGAAAAAAATCTATTTTCAATAAAAGAAAAATCTTCATATTCAAATCATGTAAAAATAAATAAAATTAAAATGTCACAAAATGACAAAAAAATTTTCATATTTAATTCATGCTCATTTCTTAAGCTTCCAACAATAAGGGTAAACAGACACTGTGAACGACCCTTCTCGTTTAGGTCAACCCATTTCTCCAGCCTTCTGAAAGCTCCAAGCCAATTCCAAACAACAAAGCAGCACTTGATAAAGTCTTGTCACAAGTTCCCCTCACCTCAACTTCTCCTTTAGGCCTTGTTAACATGCTCATGGAGGCATGAGTGGAAAGTTGGATTAGTTCCAGTATTTAGATGTCAAATCCAAAGTAAATCATATCAAAATTCTTACTTCATATGATGGAACCTACAAGCAAAATAGATGAGACTAGAACCCACAGCACAGACACCCAACAGTCTCCATGTTTCTACTGCCATGAATTGAATCCCACCATACGCAAATCCTGAAACCATTTTGTTTTTCTACATAATTTATAATCATTTCCTATAAAATCAGGGTGACTATTTCTTAAACAGTACAGGCATAACAACTAAATTTACATAGTATTTGCATAATATTACATACCATAAGTAATCAGAGATAATGAAGTATGTAGAAAAGTCTGTCTATGTTATATGTTAAGACTATGCTAACTGCTGGGTGGTGGTGGCGCACACCTTTAATCCCAGCACTCAGGAGGCAGAGGCAGGTGGATCTCTGTAAGTTTGAGGCCAGCCTGGTCTACAGAGCAAGTTCCAGAACAGGCTCCAAAGCTACACAGAGAAACCCAGTCTTGAAATTCTCTTCCACCACCACGCCGGAAAAAAAAAAAAAAAAAAAGACTATGCCAACCCTATAAGGTACTTGAGTTGAGCAATCCTTGGGGTTTAATAGCCATAAGCATCCTGGGATCAATCTCCATGGATACTGGGGGCTAACCTGTATTCTGGAAACTTCAAATATAGAAACTTCAACTGAGTAGAGAAAGTGCCTGAGAATGAAGGTTATCCTGAGAGATGAGAGTTCATTTCAGCAATCCTGCATCAGACATCATCTCTCAAAAGAGGTTAGGCCACATTAGTGGAGTCTGGCATCACAGGCTGCCCTGGATAGAACGTACCATTTGCAAAAGCTCTTGAGGAATCTGTTCCACCACACAGAACAATGGAAGAATAGTTTTAGTCACTGTGTTCTTAGAAAATTCTCCTCATTTTGGTCATCTATATTTTAGCTAGTGTTTGAATTGTTGGCCACATTCCAAAACCATCCCTACAATTATTTTGCTTTTCAACAAAACACATAATAATTCCCCTACAAAAGCGGGGTGACTTCTTTAAAAGTCCTTTGCTCTTCATCAAAATATTTTTTAACTTGCCAGGCACGGTAGCACATGCCTGTGATCCTAGCACTTGGGTAAATTCAAAGCCAGCCATGGCTACCCGGTGACAGCTTGTCTCAGGAACAAATAAACAAACACACAGGGCTGAGAATGCAGCTCAGTTAGTAGTATGCTTGCCAAGCTGGTATCAGGAAGCCCTGGGCTTAATTCCCTCATGCTCCCTTCAAGGCTGAAGGCACAGAGATAGATAAAAGCAAAAGCAACCCATGGCAGGACAAGGGCTCCCCCAGATGAGGGCAGTTATCTATAAGTGTGAGGTGAAGTGAGCACCCTGCAGGACACGGATTGATCCTTTTGAAGCGATGGCTGCAGTAAGGCCTGTGTCTACTGGGGATCCCTAGTGCATGAACTGGCTTTTGGGAGCCCATTCTCTATGGAGGGATACCTTGCTAGGGGCGGGGGGTGGGGAGCAGCTTGGTCTTGCCTCAACTTACTATGTCAGACTTTATTGACTCCCCATGGGAGGTCTTACCTTCTCTGAGGAGTGGATGAGGGTGGGATGGGGGAAGGTGGGGGGTGAGGGGGAAGAGGGGAAGGAGGGGGAACTGTGGTTGGTATGTAAAATGAAAACGGAAAAGAAAAAAAAAAAAGACCCAGAGCTGGGACCATGATCAACCCAACCACACCTTCACCAGCACAGCTTAGTTTTGCATACCTCTTGCTCCTTGGCCCAGCTCTTCTGCTATTAAACCAAAGCCTTATTAAACCAAAGTCAGTCCTTGAAAGTGGACCTAGAAGTTACTGGATCCATTTGTGACTCCCAGAGTGGTGGCATTGATGAAATGTCCTCTCCCTGCTTTTCACCTATATTCATCTTAAAATGACAGACTGGGGCAGGCGGTTGAGTCTTGCGTCTTGGGGCTGCTGGCACCCCAGCTTTTAACCTAAAACTCCAGTTACACTAGCTCCATGGGCTCTTTGCACTGCTCAGAGCTAATAAGCACTTAAAGGGAAAAGTAAGGCTTGCAAAGCCAAACTACGCGTGAAGCCACAAGAGCAGCACACACTTGATAGAGAGGAGTCGGATTCGGGCAACATCAGGTGGTATAGTGTGGCCCCGGGGCATGAGGGTTGAAGGAGTGGGAGGGTGGGGGTGGGGCAAACCAGATCCTCAAGTTTCTAGATTGGAGGCCACTCTGAAAGAGTGACATGGAAGCTGGGTGGAGCTCAGGGGTCAAGCTGAGCTTAGCTGCTGTAGGCCCTGGGTTTGATGGGAGATGGAAAGAGAGAGGAAGAGGGGAAGCAGGAGGAGGCTCGAAACCAGGCTGCCAGGCTTGGAGTCATTAATTCAGCGGCTTGGCCACTCAGCGCTGGGTCCATCCAAGCATCCTCCTCAGCAGTTCTGGGAGATCTTCGCTTCCTTCAACTCCTCTTCCCACTACTCCAGCTGGGCCTCAGTCTCCCTTGCCGGATTTGTGGACAAAATGCTTCTTCTCCTCCTCACCCATCTCCCACCATTTAGCTTGGTCTGTTTCCAATTCTGAATTAAAATTCTAATGTTACTCATCCTAGCCTTGCCCAAAATTGATCAAGCCTTCTCACCGTCTGCCGAATAACACCTGAGTCCCTAGGCCCTCCTTCTGCCTCGTTCTTTTTCTTACCACTCCCAGGCTCACTCAGTCACTCACAGGGCATGAGGAGCCTCAGTTCCCTCACAGGGGCAGCCTCCTTTATGTGGTCTTCTGTCTGTGTCTCCAACACCCCTTCTTGTGTGGCCGGCTCCATTTGTGAGCCTCAGATGTTGACTTACTCCATGAATAGACCTAGTTTTCTGATCTCCACAGTTAAGAAAATCCCTTTGTCTCTCTCATTGTCTCCTAAGAATACTCAGTTCTGGAGCAATTGTCCAGATTGTTGTGATGGTCATTTTCCTCATAAAATTGTAGGTGTATTCCAACAAGTCATAAGGTTGGGGCAATAAAAACCATAGCAAAAGAGCAGTGGAAATCTGGCTTGAACAGCAGCATCGATATTTATGACTCAGTACATATAACAAATACATGGTAATAAAATAGATGATAAAATAGAATACCATGGTTTCTATTCCCTTGGGCTTAACTAAACCTACAGAAGCTGGAAAAAGTGCCCCCTGTAAGTTAAATTCATGATTTTATTTCCAAGACAAAAAGTTCATTATTAAGCTACAAGCTTATTATCAAATGTTACTGCATGCCATGTGTTGGAGGCATAAAATGTTTAGCCTTATAATCCCATAAGGAAATATTCCCGACTGACTTTAGTGCTTTGTTTTATATATACATTGATTCAGGAAGCCTGGTTTGAGTGACAGCTGAGTAAGATGATATGGGACACAATAAGACTCTCACGGCAACCACAGTAGACCAAATAACTCCACACCTTCCTCCCCACCTTCTAACCCAGCACAGGATGCATGACTGCATATTTAAAAGTGCCGAGGAGCCCAGGAGTGCAGGTAGCTGATAAAGATCGCATTAGCAGAGCTTGAGCCTGCAAATAAGAAGCAGCATTATTACCAGGCACTTTCTAGTTAACTCTTTTCAGAAGAACTGATAAGAGAGACCAATAGTTCATTTTAAATTGTTTATAGTCTACAAAAGATATAAGTGATATCTTGGCTGTCAATATTGATAACCTCCAGAACTTTCTAAGAACTGCTCCAGAGTTGGTGGTAAATACAGAATGCCTCAAGATATCCCCAGCACATGAAGGGATAAGATCTGAAGAGATGTTCAGATCTCTGCACACTGGCAGGCTAGATCAGCCTCTCCAGCATGCTGGCAGGCTAGACTGACCTTCCTTGCACACTAGCATGCTAGACCAACCTCCCCTTCTAATCAACTCTCTTGATAATTCCTCAATCATGTATCTCAGGAGTTGGATATTATCGTGATAGGAAGGGGATGTGGGGAAAATGCAGTGTGGATTCTAACCCATTAAAACTTTCATTACACATTCAGACTCATAAAACCTTATAGAGTTCATTTTTTTGAGTGGAAAGAAAAACAACTGCACCACCTTCCCCTCTGTTACCATGAGTCCAATAAAATGCCACATGATTTTGGCAGGCTCATGGCAAATTTGGGAACTCAGAATCTGAAGCCACTGAAAGGGAAGGCCAAGCGGAGTGTATTAGGTTCCAGGCTATACCAGATGCCTAAGACAATAGACTTTCAAAATGGAAGGTTTATTTTGGCTCACAGTTTGGGAGGTTTCGGTCCATGCTTGGTTGGCCCTGTTATTTGGGGGTCTGTAGTGAGACAGCACCTTACAGAAGGAAGCATATGAAGCTGGGTGGTGGTGGCGCACGCCTTTCATCCCAGTACTCGGGAGGCAGAGCCAGGCAGATCTCTGTGAGTTCAAGGCCAGCCTGGTCTACAGAGCAAGATCCAGGACAGGCACCAAAACTACACAGAGAAAGCCTGTCTCACCCCTACAGTGACACACTTCCTCCAACAAAGCCACACCTACTCCAACAAAGCCATAACCCCTAATAGGGCCACTCTCTAAGGGGGCCATTTTCTTTCATATCACCACATTCCATTCCCTGGACTCCATAGGCTTGTAGCCATATCATAATGTAAAAATATATTCATTCCAACTTCAAAAGTCCCCATAGTCTATATCAGTCTCAAACTTATAAAGAAGTCTAAAGTTCAAAGTCTCTTCTGAGATTCATGCAATCTCTTAACTGTTAATCCCCTGTAAAATCAAAATCAAAAAGCAGATCACATACTTCCAACAGATAATGGCATAGGATCTATATTACCATTCCCAAATGTAGGGAAAGAAGCATAGTGAGGAAATATTGGAACAAAGCAAGACCAAAAACCAGCTGGGCAAACTCCAAATCTCCACATCTCCATTTCTGATGTCAAAACCCTCTCCACATCTCCAACTCCATTCAGCTTTGTTGACTACAACACAATTCTTTCTCTTGAGCTGGTTCTACTCCCTGTTAGCAGTTTTCCTTGGCAGGTATCCCACAACTCTGGCATCTCCAACATCCTGGGGTCTCCAAGGCAATCTAGGTTTCAGCTTCACAGCTTCATGCAATGGCCTCTCTCAGCCTCCATTCAGGGACACCCCAACACATGCCTGGCCTCAGCCATTTTCCTTAGTTGAGGTAGAAGATTCCATAACCCCTTTTTTTCTATCCTTGACTCTAAAGCCAATGCCATGTAGCCAAAGCTGTCAAGTTCTTTCTGCTGCTTGTTGGGGCTGGAACATGGCCTCCTTGTAGAATTACATCTTCACCAGCTTTCTATTTTCAATGGTTTCCTTTACTGCCTAAGCTTGGCTGTCCTGAAACTAGATCTGTAGACAGGGCTGGCCTCAAACCCAGAAATCTACCTGCCTCTGCCTCTGGAGTGCTGGGATTAAAGGTGTGCACCACCACATCCAACTCTAAGCTTTTCTTTGATTCCTTTTCACAAGTTGTAAACTTAGCTGGGTGGAATGCCCTGAGGTCACCACTCCCATTATTTCATTTCTTAATCTGTTTATCAAGTCCTCCTTGAACACAGGACTTAGCTCTGTTCGACTTCCTGGTGCTCCTTTTCTCCTCAAATTGTACATTTTTCATTTTTCTTTGCTCAGCTTGCTCCTTTTCCTTATAGAGCTTCATTAGAGTTAACACTAATAACCACACGACGGAGTCAAAACTAGGCTTTTTGAGATTTCCTCTGCCAATGGAATTAATCCAAATCTCTTCACTTTAGCCTCAGGCAGACTCTTTGAACAAAGGCAAAAAGCAGTCACAAGAAAGATCTCTAGGCAACATACTAAAATTATTTCCATCTAATACCTATTGAGCCAGGCCTCTACAGTTCAAATCATTCTCAGCACCATTGTTTTCTATGTTCCTACTAGTATGGCCCACTAAGTAGTGCTTAAAGCATTCTACTGCTTTTCTAACCCAAAGTACCGAAGTCCAAATTCCTCATACAAAAACATGGTCAGGCCTGTCACAGCAATACCCCAATCCCTGGTGCCAACTTCTGTCTTAGTTAGGGTTTCTATTGCTGTGAAGAGACACCATGATCCTGGCAACTCTTATAAAGGAAAACATTTAATTGGGGTGGCTTACATTTTCAGAGGTCTAGTTCATTATCATCATGGTGGAGCATGGCAGCATGCAGACAGACATGGTGCTGGAGAAGGAGCTGAGAGTTCTACATCTTGAGCTGCAGGCAACAGGAAGTGAACTGTGTCACCGGGTGCAGCTTGAGTAAAGGAGTCATTAAAACCCACTCCCCACAGTGACATACTTTCCACAAGATCATACCTACTCCAATAAAGCCATACCTCCTAATAGTGCCACTCTCTATGGGGGCCATTTTCTTTCAAACCACTATACCATGTCATAAAAAAAACTGTTCATACTGTGGAAGAATATCAGATGATCATTAAGTTATTTATGAATATAAACATTAAATGCAAAAGGAATAATTGACTTGGCAATGTCTATTAAAAGCTTAAAAAACAAAAATCTGTCCAAGTCAGAGCTGGAGAGATAAGTCAGCCAAGTGCTTACCATGCCAGCATGATGGCTCAAATTCAATCTCCAGTACCCATCAGAAAAAAAAAATTAAACCAGGTATGGTGACATGTATCTGTAATCCCAGTTCTGGGGAGGTGAAGACAGGAGGATCTCCAGAGCACTTTGGGCAGTCCCATGGAATCTGCAAGCTCCAGGTAAAGAGAGAGAACCTATCCCCAAAAGCAAGATAGAGAGTAGTTAAGGAAAACATCAAGTATCAACTTCTATCCTGCATGCATATACATGTGTACATATACAAACATGCGCGCGTGCGCGAACACACACACACACACACACACACACACACACACACACACACAAACTGCCTTCTATTCAAAAAGTCCTTCTATTCAGAACTGCCTCTAAGAATTTGCTTTAAGAAAATAATCTTGGAGACAAGATCTTCTTGGGGTTTGTCTTTTTAATTGTGCTATCACAACAACACATACTTAACCACTGACATTTAGTATAATAGCAATGGGTTAAAAAATACATATTTTGACTAAGTGCATCTATTTAATCAAATCAGTTAAAATTTTATATCATGACTTAAAATGATACCTTAGTAGAATAGATGGCTGAAAAAAAGTCACACAATTTATTACTTTTATAACTGGTAGTAAACACACAGATAAGCTAAGCCCATTTCTCAGACAAGATGCTGGATGCATAAGATGCTGGATGCAATAAGGATGCTGGATGTAATAGGGCTAGCTACATGCTGAGGTGGCAGCTATTGTCATGTGCACTACAAAAGTTTGATGCTATTATAGACACAAAATTGGAAGTTAAACCCTAAAACAACAGTGAGTATGCCTTAGTAATAGAATTATGAGCAATTTTATTTTCTTCTTTTTAGTTCACATAGTCTAAGTATTCTACAAAGAATATGTAAGAAAGAAACACTAAAAATTCACTACTCCCTAGGTCTATATTATTTTTTAATGACTTCTTATTCTGTGTATGCATGTGTTTTATGTATGGGTATGTGCACATGGGTGCAGGTGCTTGTGGAGACCAGAAGAGGGCATCAGATACACTGGAACTGCAGCTACTGCAGCTATAGTTGGCTGTGAATCACCTATGTGGGTCATGGGAACTGAACTTTTGAGCGCTGGAAGAATGGCAAGTGCTCTTAACCATGGATCCATCTCTCCAGCACACAGATCTATTTTTTCATATAAAATATAAGTTATATCCCCTCTTTAAAGTGCCTGGAATTAATTTATATATAAAAATCACATATCTGTTATGCTGACCACAAATGAAGTTTCAAGATGCTTATTTGCTATTTATTTATAACATCAAGAGAAGGAAGTTTGATGTTTCATTTTTAGAACATGTTTTTGGCAGTGCTGGGAATCAAACCCAGTGCACTGTGGATGCTAGGCAAGAGCTCCACTTAGTTCATCATTTCCCCCTTTGCTAAGACAAAGTGTTATTTTGTAGCCCAGGCTGGTAATCAATTTGTCCTGTAGCCTAAGCTGGCCTTGAACTCATGTAGTAGGACTTTCTTTTGACTGCCAACACCCAAATAATGACACTAAGACTTCTTATTAATTATGAAAGCTTGGCCTTAGCTTAGGTTTGCTCCCAACTAGCTCTTATAACTTAAATTAACCTGTTTATATTAATCTACGTTCTGCCACGTGGCTCATTAATTCTCCTCCATATTGTATGTCCAACTTGCTCCATGTCTCACTGGCGAATCCCACCTCTCTATTTCCCAGAGTTCCTATCACTTCCTGGAGATCCCACCTATCCTCTCCTGCCTATATTGGTCATTCATCTCTTTATTAAACCAATAATAAGGTGCCTTAGCAGAGACACATCTTCACAATGTACAAAAAGATTATCCTACAACAAACTCATGATTCTGCTCTTACCTCAGAGTCCTGGGATTACAGGCACATACCACTCATCTGAGTGAAATTTGACATATAGTGGAGAGGTGCTTCTTGTAGAATTGTGTGAGAATAACTGAATTTCATGTGACCTCAGTTTATGGTTTTCTTCTCAAAAGAGTTTATCTTTCACTCTCTCAATTCAAACTGAAAATTCCCTGCATTATACGTTTTCAGGAGGCAGGGATGATTTCTCATTGACCCTTGTATTCTTTGAAAGTAGTACTGAATACTCCACATTAATGAACAGGTTAGCAAATGTCTAAATATATTTTATACAATCTCTGAAACTCTTCTATTGCACATAATTCGATCATCATCATCATCATAAGCCTTCACTACATTAAGAAACAATTTTCTCTATTTCTCCTGACCAGGGAAATTACCTAGATTCCCTGGGGCTGTGGATTGTAGCCTGGTTATCCTTTACTTTGCAGCTAATATCCATTTATGAATGAGTATACACCATATTTGTCTTTCCGTGTCTGGGTTACCTCACTCAGGATGATTTTTTTCTGGTTCCATTTATTTGTCTGCAAATTCCATGATGCCACGAAACAGTTTTCTCTTGAAAGAATTATGGAAATTGGTTAAAGAGGGCAGTTTTCATAGTGGAATATTACTCAGACATAAAAAAGGAAATTCTGCAATTTGTGACCCATAGTTAGTATTGTCACCTTTATAGGAAATCTAACATAGAATTAAAATTGGAGAAACAGGGAAGTTACCAAGAACTGACAGTGGATAAAACAGGAAAGTTGGTGAAAGGTTATACACTTTAACGCTGAGTAACTTCTGAGAATTGAAAGTTCTGTGAGTGATTATAGTTAATAAAAATGTGTTATATATTTAAAACTTACTAAGCTTATATCTGAAGTATTCTTATTATTTCCCCTCTAAATGTGACTGTATCAGATGATGGACATGTCAACACCATGCTGTGTACTTGAAATCTTAACTTTTTTTTTCTATCACACCTCAATAGTCCTCAGTGCAAAAAGATAGTCTTTAGAAAGTGACTTCTATGGATTAGTCTTCTCTAGAGCCAAAAATCTGGTTTGGTAACAGCTATAAGTGATTTAATGCCTTGTCAAGGATAATGCTGTGGACATCGGGTAGACATGTTTCTTCTCATCCAAGCAAACCAACTTGAGAGGACCCAGTAAACTCGGGCCCTTCAGCACCATGCAGCTGTCAGCCAATCAGGCACTTTTGCTATTTTCTCTCAACCTGGTGTGGTTTATGGCCAGTAAGAGGCAAGTGGGTGAGCCATCTTGTACTCACCTACAAGGAGAGGACAGGGCCACTTTTGCCCTTTTTTTTTTTTTTTTTTTTTTTTTTTAAACAATAAAGGTTGGGGTGGGTGGGGCTTATGGTCCTTGTTTAAAGCATTTCCAGGGCCATCAATGCCATACAGTTCCCGGGTTTGGTACCTTTACACATAGGCCAGCTGCTCCCTACTTTCAAAAGAACACACCTGAGTGGAACCCTCCCAACTACAATCCTAGTGAGGTTCAAAAGCTCTGCTCAGACAGGAAGTTATTAACTGCTGTGCTTCCAAGGCCGGTGTTGCAGATGTCACAGGATGCAAAGCCTTGGTGCTGGCAGCTTCGGTTATTTTCTCACACAGACCCTGTGCGTCTAGTGAGTAACCCCACTACAAGCTGCAGAGAAGAGGAGCGACTGCAGAATGGATTCGGATCGCTTGTAGGTGTTCGTCATTCCACGACATGTTTCCTCTCCTAAGAAAACATTGACTTTTGACATCTGGCAATGGGGCTCCTGTGTGTGTGGACGTGGCTCAGTTCCTGGAGAGAGTGGAGTGAGTTACAGAGTGAGTCACTGGGCCACACCTCAGGGTACTTACCCAGGTCACCAATATGGGATAGAGCACCATTTTAGACTTCAGCCCTGCAAGCAGTGCTGTAGAGGAAGAAAAGGGTCCAGAGAAGGTGGAAACTTTTTTATGTTAATTCAGATTTGGTCTGGTTACTCTGTGAGAGTAGTTTAGCATTAGGGTAAACAATAGCACAAAAATGAGCTTTATACCCTGAACGGCGAACTATCCCAGGCAGGAGCAATGATATTCTAAACAGAGAAACAAGGCCTCTCCCTTTGGCTATCAGACTGTTGAGACAACAAATCTAATGAATTGGGATTCTCTCAGGAGTCTCATGCTGGGAAAGGAGAAGGTTGAAGCCTTTGAAGCCTTGGGCCATCCAGGGAGAACTTGTCTCCTTGGAGAGATTTCACACTGTTCTGATAAGTTCTCAGTCCACCTTGCGGGAGAAACTAGAGCGGAAACAGTGATAGGCAGGACTCCACCTTGACCAGGATTGCTTACCTATGTACACCTCTTGCCCTCTACTTAAACCTAAATAAACCTTATGTCAGGGCCCAGAAAATGGACTTGGGCATTTCCCAAATGTGACCACATTAAGTAAATCATTCTTGCTTTTCACTAATTCTTGGACCATGTGAGACAGGTGGCTGAGCCTAGGCTGTTAAGGCTGCCAGGTCCAACAGGGTGGCTGGGGACAGCAGGCTGGTGGCGCCAAGAGGACCAGGCTTTGACCCTAACCACTCTGGAGACAAAGGGCCCAATGTCCCACCAAGCTGCTGTAGACTTCTTCTGTAGCTTGTTAGAGTTCACATTCTTTTCAATTCTTACTGTTCTCTTACTAACAGGACCGAGATTCTTTAGAATTTCCTATGATTAATTTGTTTAAGTATAAAGGGAAGGAAAATGATCTTTGGGTTTAGATAACGCACTGTGACCAAATACACAGCAGGAAGTAACTCAAGGGAGGAAAGACTGCTTTTCTAGTTCTAATTCTGTCCTAACTTTTTCATCTTTTGTGGTAGGTAAGTGCACAAAAATGTATTCAATCGTCAAAGTATAAAATCCAACACAAAGCTAGCTCCACAGCTTCAGAATTTCTATTCTAACTGTATACAATTAATTGTATAATATTTATGCAATAAAGTGTCAATATTTAAAAAACATTTGGGGAGGCTGGGCATGGTAGTGCATGCCTTTAATTCCAGTACCCAGAGGCAGAGGCAAGTGGATTTCTGTGAGTTCAAAGCCAGCCTGGTCTACACAGTCAGTTCCAGGCCTGACATGGTTACAAGAGACCTTCTCACAAAGAAAAAAAATGTTTTGGTGAAAAATTATATCAAAGAACTAAATAAAAACATAATAATGAGCCAGGTGGTGGTGTACACCTTTAATCCAGCACTTGGGAGGCAGAGGCAGGCTGATCTCTGTGAGTTCAAGGCTAGCCTGATCTACACCACCACAAGTTCCAAGACAGCAAAAGCTACAAAGAGAAACACTATCTTGAGAAAATAAAAACGAAAATGATGTTAAACAAATAGAAAATATCAATGAAGAGATAGAAAACCTATAGCAAATAGCTAAACAGACATTCTGAAATTGAAATTTTCATTAGCCAATTTTTTTAAATGAGATATTCCACCGCAGATTTAGGCATGTGAAAAAAAAGAGAGAACAAATTTGTAAAACTGAAAATAGGTCAATTGAGATTCCAATCTGAAAACAGATGATAAAAGAATGAAGGAAAATGATCAGATCCTCAGAAACTACACGTGAATGTGAGTCTCAGAAGGAAAAGAAGAAAGAACAACTGAAAAAGAAATGGATGAAAAGTCCACAAATTCAATGTAAAACACTTATATGTGGAGTTTAAAAAAGCACTATGTAGGATAAACTCAAAGAGATTCTCATGTGAACATGATCATGATACAAACTGTTGCAAATTGAGGCCTAAGAGAGAAACTTAAAAGCACCAGACGAGAAGCAGCCTCCCTTGTGGACAAGTAATTCTCAGGAATACCAAATGCAGGTCTCTCATCAGAAGAGCCAGGGAGAGCAGAAGGCAGGAGAATGTCATATTCAAAATGCTGAAAGAAAAGCACCTGTTAACGTAAGAATTCTCTACCAGGCAAAGCTATCTCGAGACACGAAGGAGAGACCAACACACTCTCCAGAAAGTGAGAGACACGGCTCTGGCAGAACTGGTCAACCAAAACTAACCAGGGAGCTGGCAGGATGACAGAGCCGGTAAAGATGCGTGCCGGCGGCTCCAGGACCGAGTTTGATCCCTGGGACCCACATGGTGGGGGAAAGAACCGACTCCCACAAGTTGTCCTCTGACCCCTGTGCACAGCTCCCCTGAACAAATAAACGTAATAAAAACTTAAGGAATAATTTGGAAATTGAGAATCTTCTAGGATTAAATGGAGGGATGTCTGGCAGCAGAACAAATCCAGTAAAACAAAAAACAGAAGACCAGCAAAGAAAACCACATAGATGACATGACTGTTACATAAGTAAAAGTCAGGACAAAGACACTTTTGTAACTATTTTCTTTTATTTAAAAAGTAACCACAGTGAGAAATCATATATATATATATATATATATATATATATATATATGCATATAACAGATAAAGATGTAATATATATGCATAGGAAATCAAGAACAAAGTGGAACAGGAGTGAAGTTTTATATACTATTGTAATTCAGTTGGAATGGATGTGAATAATGTTATAAATCAAGACAATGGCAATCTTCAGGAAAATATCTAAGGAAATAACTAAGGAAATATGTAGATAAAAAGATAAAAATGATAATTAGAAGTTAACACAAGAGAAGAGCATAAAGGAGAAATAGAGGAACAAAGAAAACACAAAGTGTATATATACATACATACATGTATATGTGTATATAAATAGCACAGTACAGAAAACAAGTGGAAACTGACATATCTAAATCCTGCCATACTGGAAATTACATTAGATAGAAGTATATGAGAATGCAGAGTTGACAAAAGCTATAAAAACAAAAAGATAATGTTTAGATTTAAAAAGGTATAAATAGATTGCAACTAAAAGGAAGGAGAAATATATGATGCAAACAATTAATGATAAATTGTGTCAGACTACTTTCAGATAGAGTAGACCTTAATTAAAAATTTGTTACAGGAGACAAATAAATTTAATAGAGATAAAAGGATCAAGGTGTCAAAACTATAATAATTATGAACATACATTTCATGCACCCAGCAACAGCAACTCAAAGTCTGAACAGAGAACCTTACAGAGGTGAAGGAAGAAATAGAAACCCCAACATTAGTAGTTCAATAGTCCACTTTCACATTAATTAACTCATTAATTTCTGGTGCCAAAAGTTGGACCTGTAGCCTCTCACAAGTTAGAAGAGTGCTTTATTACTGAGCCACACCCTCAATCCTAGCACACCTTAAATAATGGATAAAACAAATAGACAGAAAGTCAGTTATTATACAGGCGATTTGAATGACTCTATAAGCCAGATCTAACAGATGTTGATAGAACACTCCACCCAATAACAAAGGTAGCCCAATAATAACAATATCCATTCTTATCAAGTGCAGATGAACTTATCCAGATAAATAAATGAAAAGTTTTGGAATCATCAAAGTGTGTTTTTCCACCACAAGACAATGAAATTAGTGATTGGTAATAAAAGGAATTTGGTAAGTCAAACCATACAAAAGTAAAGGGGCATAATCCTAAAATAATCTATGCATTAAAGAAATTATAAGAGAAATGGGGTAATTCTTTAAGATAAATTAAAACTTTAAATTCTATGAGGTGCAGCTTACAGTGATATTTTAGAGGAGAAAAACATGTTTAGAGGGAAACTTATAGTTGTGCATGCCTGCATTTGAAAAAGAAGTATGGCAGGTGGTGAATACAGTCGGCAGAATGCTTGCCTAGCATGCAGCAGGCCCTGGGTTCAACCCCAGCACCCCACAAACCCGGCATGGTATGCAGGCCTGTGATTCCTGTAGTCAGGAGGAGAAGCGAGAGGGTTAGGAGATCAAGGCTTGACTATATATTGAATTTGAGGCCAGCATGAGCTACCTGAGACATTTCAAACAAAAAACAGACATTTTAAAAATCCCAAAGTGATAAACACAAGATGCAAAAAAAAAAAAAAAAAAAAAAAAGAACATACTAACCCCTGGCCAACAGAAGGAAAAAAAAATAACAATGAAAGTATAAAATAATGAAATTAGAAAAACAATAGAGATAGAGAAAAACAAAAACCAAAAAGCAAAACAGAACCAAGGTTTTTAGGTAGACTGATCAAAATACAAAGATAGCAGGGATTCATATTATTAATTCTGGAACAAAAGAGAGAGTGTCACTACATATCTTAGAGATATAAAAAGGAAATTCCATGGATAATTCCATGTCCAGATAAAATGAACAAATGGCTACAAAGGCAGAAACTAGAAAACTGACTTAAGCAGTATGAAGTCTGAATATGTTTATAATAGGCAGGGAGATCAAGGTAATAATAACAACAGTAGTTAATAATAACTACCCACGGAGGCACGAAGCTGGAGACTCTGCAAGACCCTCCGGGCCCGGAGCATCTGAGTGGTGAATTCTTCAAGTCTTTGATTTAAAAAAAAAAAAAGGCCTCCAATAAAACTACATTGCAAAAAATTGGGAAAGAAACAGAATGGAAAGAGTCAAAAAGTTGAAGAGGCAGAGCCTGAAGATTTGTGGTAGAAAAAGTACTGGACCAGCGTGCAGTGAATGGGAAGGTGGAAAGGGTTCACAGATGCTGATAATACTTGGGAACCAGAAGAAAATTTAGATTGTCCAGAATTAATTGAAGCACTTCTTAATTCTCAAAAATCCGGTAAAGAAAAAGATGGTCCAAAAAGGAAATCTTATCTGACAGTGAATTGATGGTAGCAAGTCAAAGATGAGCTGCAGCTGACAAGCCCAGGGGCTTTGCGGGAAGTCCTGATCCTGCACGAATAATCGGGGCCACAGCCGGCAGTGGAGAATTAATGATTCTCACGAAGTGGAAGGACTCAGAGGAGGCAGACTTGGTGCTGGCAAAGGAGGCGAATGTGGAGTGTCCTCAGATTGTCATCGTCTTTTATGAGGAGAGGCTGACTTGGCATTCTTGTCCAGAAGATGAGGCGCAATAATTGTTTGCATTTATATATACAAAATCTGGATCTTGGGTTTTGAATTACTAGTGTGGAAAAAATAGCGTTCTAATGAAAATCGAGTTTGATATGCTGGCTTTGAAGTATTGACAGTTAGTTGGGATATTTTGGGGTTTTGTTCTGCATCAAAAGGCACTGATTCCTTTGAGCAAATAAAAGCTTTCTGTAGTTGCTTCTTTAACAATAGAGTATTTGATACCATGTTGTATTTCCTCAGCTTTGAAGAACAGCTTTTCTTAAACGCTGAGGAGACTTTACAGCCATTACTCAATCAGAAACTTATTTTTAACTGGGACACAGGACCATTCTGTTTTTTTGTTTGTTTGTTTGTTTGTTTGTTTTTTGGCTTGTATGCCTGTATATGCATAAAACACTTATGTAACTGTTTTTCATTTTTTAATACTCAAAAACTGTAGATGAAAACACGTATTGATGAGATTCCATCATTGTAAACATTTTCCTAGAATCATAACCTTTCAGATTAAGTAGATGATTCTGTAATTTACTGGATAGTTTTAAAGCAACCACATCAGAATTTATGTATTATCACACAAGTACAGTAGTTTATATACAAAAGTTTGTCCTTATAAACTCCCTCTTCAGAAAATGGAATTAGACAAAGTAGTAGTATGATTTAATAACAAGACTTAAGCTGGGTGTGGTGGCGCATGCCTTTAATTTCAGTATGAAGGCAGACTGATCTATGATTTAGACTAGTTCAGCCAGGGCTACAGAGAGAATCCCTGTCTCTAAAAACCAAACAAAAAGACTTAAATGGGCATGTAAAGGTTCCTCTAATGAACTGTTCCTTTGTAGAAAGTTGAAATCTACTAAAAGGTTATGATTTGTGGGATATCTGTCTGCCATGGAAATGGAATCATGGTTAGAGATGATGTTGGCAATTTCAGACCCGCTGATATAAATGAACAAAATTTGGTAATATAAATTAATGACTTGCATGCTTTTTCTTTACCCTGACTCATTCCTTGCTGGTAGGATCAGTCTTTTCAGTATTTGGATTCTGGTTCAATGAGCCAGAAAAGTAACTTTGTGGTATCAGAACCAACTGTATATTTACTTTATTGTAAATAATGGTGAGCAGTGGTCAATAAATAGTTTTACATTCTTTTAAAAAAAATAATGACTACCCACCAAGAAGGAGATGCATGGGTTGCTTACCTAGTGAACCAACACCAATCCCTTACAATGTTTCTGAAAAATAGATGTGAGATACTTCCTGGATCTCTTTGAGGCCAGAACTACACTAGTAGCAAACTGATGAATCCAGTTAGAAAAGGAAACTATGTATTTCCCAGGAGTATGAGTGCAAAATCCTCCAAAAAGAGCTGTACCCCAAACCCAGCAAGATGTAAACTGCACTATACACCATAAGGAAGTAGGGTTTATGTCAGTAACAAAAGTCATCTGAAAACAATACCATAGGAAGGACAATGCCCACACACTCTCCTCCACAGATCCAGAAAGAGCACTTAGCAAATTACAACCCTTAACTGATAATGTCACCCAACAGCTAGGAATAGATGAGAACTCCTAGAATCTGCTGACATCAGCTACAAGGAAACCCCCGTGGCAAGAATCATCATCTATAGTGAGAGCAAAAGCTGCTTTGGAGTCAGGAACCCAAAAGGATGTCTGCTCTCACCTCTGTATAGTATGGAGTGAGCATCCTGACAAGGTCAACTGGGTAAGAAAAACATAAAAGCCGTCCATCTTAAAATGTAAGAGGTAAAACAAAGATGAGAAGAGAAGGGAAGGCTTTTGTCTATACAGAAACCTAAGTGTGTGTAGAAGTATTATCTATAGCAGCTGCATGGTGAAGACAATGCTCAGGGGTTAATGAACTGATGATATATAGTATGATATATAATGTATCTCTCTAAATAAATATATATACACAAACATATATGTATGAATACACACACAGGATGGATGAACTTTGAAAATAATTGTATTGTTGTATTAAGGAAATGAAGTTTGGCAGTACAGTCATTTATTAATATAAAAAGTTCTAAATAGGCAAATCTATAGAGCAGAAAGTCAATGAACAGTTATTTAGAAAGTAAACCAATGGGACTGTGAATGCATCTTAGTTGGTAGAGTGCTTGCCTAGCTTATACAGAGCTCTGTGTTGGATCTCCTGTACCATGGTAAACCAGGAGTGGTAGCACTTAACTGAAATCCCAGCACTCAGGAGGTAGAGGCAGGAGGATCAGGAGCTCAAGGTCATCCTCAGCTACATAGGGGATTCAAGGCCAACCTATACCATCCCCCCCCCCCCCCGTCTCCAAAATAAAAAATAACAAGTGAATCAATGCATCTGAAGTTTTTCTGAGGGTGAGGAAAATGTCCTGGAATTAAATAATGGTGATGTTTATACAGTATGGAGAAGAACTGAAAGCCAATAAATTTTCCCACTTTAAAGTGGTTGAAGTACAGGGCTGGAGAGATGGCTCAGTGGTTAAGAGTCCTGGTTGTAGGTTTTCACCCACAGGGTAAAAAAAGCCAAGGAAAAAATCCCGACTCTGACTTGAACCCAGGACCAGGGATTGAAAGCCCACCAATCCCTGAGCTTGCCCTAGAATCAGACCACAAAAATCCACCAATCCCAAGCCACCCTGGAAAGCTCCACCCGCTCCAAGAAACCCTGTATAAGCTCTGTACCCTGTTCAGTTTGCTGCTGCTTCTTACCCAAGGCAGTCACCCTCCTGTATTCTTCATTCCCAATAAATCTCTTGAGTGAGGTTTGTTGTGTGGTGTAACACTTTCTCAGGAGCAGAGCTCAGCTGTAACAAATTTTGCCAGAGCTGGAACAGAACTGTAACACTTTTGCTGGGAAGGCTTTCGGTTAGCAGAGCAGAATTGTTACACTCTGTCGGACCTAATAAGAGCTGTAACACTTCTCCAGAGTTGAGCTGTAACAACTTCCCTGGGAAGTCCTCTCCTGTGGGAGCAGATTTGTTACATTTGCATTGGTCAAACCTTTCCCTGGAGCAGAGCTATAAGCTCCTATGGTTACAATGACTTTGTGCTATGCCTTGGCTCCCAACTGTGGGATACATTTCCACTGGAGCTGCAATGATTACAGGTTGCCCTTCCAGAGGACCTGGATTCAATTCTCAGCACCCACATGGCAGCTCACATCTGTCTGTAAATCCCGTTCTAGGGCTTCTGACACCCTCACACAGTCATACACGCAGCCAAAAAGAAAAAAAAAACACAAAAACAAAAAAACCAATGAACATAAAAAATAAATTATCAAAAAGTGGTCAACACATAAACTCTGCTATGTAATCTTATCATTATTAAAAGCAAATAAAATAGAGGCCATCTCCATCCCCTTGGAACTTGGAGGACCCAGGGTCATGAGGTCCCCTTTCTTTCTAGAGCATCTCCATTCCTTTGAGACTCCCATCCAGCCCATAGGTCAGGTACCCACAATCACCTCACTTGGCTGGGCTCAGACCAGCAAATGGGAGAAGCTTCTTGCAGTAGATGGGAATTAGCAGAGAGACCCACAACTGGACGACAATGTGCGGAGTATGAGAGACTTTGGAGCATTCAGTCCCAAATGGGGTGCCTTTATCATCCTTATAAAAACCTCTCCCCTCAGGGGTCAGGGATCTGTGCTGAAAAGAAGGAAAGACTGTAATAGCCAGGCATGGCGATGACTCTCAGGAAACGCATCTTCCAGACACAACGGAACTAACACACCTATGATCTCATGGAGACCGTGACAGCATGGGCAAGACCTGGGCAGGTTCAAACCAGACAACATCCCAGCACTGAAAAGGTGAGTGGCACCAAGACCCACTCCTAACCAAGAAGTTATTTGCAGTTGATCACCTGCTGGCAGAAGGGAAACCCGTTTTCTCTCCTGGAGTGTTACCGGGTTGATTAACCACTCCAAGGAAGGCCACGTGCCCAGAAGTCACTGGCCAACACAAAACAGACTCAATAATTTTTTTGCATTTTTGTTTTTTTTTTTTGTCTTATTAGCTTTTTGTTTGTTTCTTTTTACTTTTTTGAGAGAGAGATATAGCATGAGAGCATGATGTGGGATGGGTAAGGAGAATCTGGGAGGAGTTGGGGGGGAAGAATATGATCAAAACATAGTTTATAAAAACTTTTAAAATCAAAACATTAATAAAATAGTGGGCAATGATTTTTCTACTGTAACCAGAAGAAAGCCAAAATAATGATACCAGTTTGACCAGAGCATGTGGCAGTATTAGTCCAGATCCTGGATGGGAGGGTGGACACCTTTTCCTCTCACTAGGGAAGGACTTAAGTAGTCCCCAGGAGGGACTTTGCCCTCAGTCCTTCAGAGCTTCTCTTTGAAGCCTTGGGTTACTGGTGGCTTTTGTTGGTCAGATGGGAACAGTGTGACTTAGGGTAAGGGGGTGTCCACCTCAGAAGACCAACAGTGTGGTATACAATGGAGGGGGGGGGGTAGATGTTCCCAGTGGGGAAGAGACTGGAAATGAGATCTACATGTGGAAATCAATCAGGCTCACAAAATGGAGCCATTTAAAACAAACAAACAAACCCCAAACCCTCTGAACACTGAGGCTTTGCTCAACTTTTATGATTGTCAATGTTCCATCCTCTGGTCCTGACCCACCCTGACTCCACGAAGGAGGAACAGCAGAAGCTCTGTGTTTGCTACTTCCTGGGCCTTATGGAGGGAAGGAGGGGACCAGCAACACCTGCAAGGATGGAGAGTAGCAACACCCTGGTGTCAAAGCAGAAGCCAGAGGTGGGCAGGGAAGAACATCACCCACCCCTTGATGGGTAAGCAGTTTGTGGACAGCCTGTGTGGACCATCTGCTTGGTTGGGTCAGAAGAAGATGCAAAGAATATGGAACCCTCCAATTGGCTGAACCGATGGTATGCTCAGAGAACTAACTAATCTCAATAGAAATTGTCTTAGTCTTTGTCCAGTTTCTGCTATAATGTCTCTAAAAAGCTCCCAGACAAACAGATCAGTGGTGGGGTTTACTTTCTTAGGACCCCTGCAACTCTCAGGAGTTTCACTCACTTTTCCTTGATTTTCCTTAATAAAAGCTTGTGTTTGCTTTGCTTGCTTGTGTGTGTGTCTCTCTTTGTCTCTGTCTCTGTCTCTGTCTCTGTCTCTCTGTCTCTCTGTCTCTCTGTCTCTCTCTCTCTTTCTCTCTCTCTCTCTCTCTCTGTGTGTGTGTGTGTGTGTGTGTGTGTGTGTGTGTGTGTGTGTGTGTGTGTGTGTGTAGGCCCCAGGTAAAGGTCAAGTGTCTTCCTCCATAGCTTGTATATTGAAGCAGGGTCTCTCACTGAACCTGGAACTTACCATGTAAGCCAGTCTGTCTAGCCAGCTTGCTCTGGGGATTTCCTGTGTTTGTTTCCCATGGACTAGGATCACAGGCAGGCTACCATACCTATCCAGCTCTTACAAGGTCCTGAGAATCCTAACTCCAGTCCTCACGCTTGTGAGGTGAGGACTTTATCTGCTGATTCATCGCCCCTGTCTTTTGCTGTTGTTTTGAGACAAGTCAAAACATGTGCTATGATGACCTTCAATGTGCTGTGTAGCCAAGTCCTGTCTGCCCTGGAATGATGGGATTGCATGTATGTCTACCACTCTGGCTTCCCTTTTCTAATCTCTTTCCTCTAGCGTGGCAGTTAAACAGCAGGAAGCCGGGATTCATTAGCAATGTCCTGGGTAGACATCAGAGGACAGGTCAACACTACCCATTGGGAAAATGCTTTCTGGTTTCTGGCTGCCTTTGACTGGATCCTGGGCATCTGGATCATCAGGATAGACAGATCAGACACCCACCTGCTATGGTGCTGGCCATTTTCAGTAACCCAGGAGAGGGCCATGTGTGGCAGTCTGATCCGGTTCAACTCCCTGCAGATGGGTCCTGCCTTCCTTCCAAGTTTCCTGTACCATTGTTCACTCTTCTGTATTTGGGGGGTGGGTGGGGTGGGTAGCAGGTCTCACTATGTAGCTCAGGTTGGGCCCTCCTGCCTCCACTTCCCAAATGCTGGGGTTATGGAAAGGCCTGTGCCACTTCATGGCTCATGCCCAGCTCTTATATTCCTCTTTGCGGGGTGTATGTGTGTGTGTGTGGTGGCGGGGGTGTCTTCAGAACAGTAGGCTCTCTGGGTCAGTGTTGGTGATTCCTGAGTTTGCTGGACAAATTATTAAAAGCAAACTCCCTCATGTTTTCTCAATTTCCAAAAATAACCAGAACGTTTACTCAGTTATGAACAATCTGTACCTAGGTAAATGGTAGGCAATGCATTCAGTATAGTCACTGAAACAGAAAACACTTCTGGGGGAAAAAATGGTCTCTGAACTGATAAAATTCTAAATACACCAAATTCCAAGAAAGAAACTTCAGTGGTCATGAAACCATCCTCTCCACAGGTCTAATGTTTCTTTTTATGCTTTCTTTCTCTCTTTCTTTCTCTCTTTCTTTCTTTCTCTCTCTCTCTTCCTTTCTTTCTTTCTGGGGTGGGGTCTTTTGAGACAAGGTTTCACTGTGTAGCCCTGGTTGTACTGAAACTCGCTCTGTAGACCAGGATAGCCTCAAACTCACAGAGATTCACCCACCTCTGTCCCCTGAGTGCTGGGATTAAAGGTATGCATCACTATCACCCAGCACCTGATGTTTCTATGGATGAATTCCATCCAACTTATAAGGACAGAGACATCGAGTCTTCCAGATGGAAAATACAAACACTGTACAGCCCACTTATATGAGGATGTAGCTATCGGCAGATTCATTCAGAGACTGGGAGAGAGGGGTGGAATCAAGGAATAGAATTAGGGTTTGCAGATTTTGTTCAGTGGCAGAGGGTTTGTCCTCAGTTCTGGGCTGGGGGTGGGGGAGGGAGTTAAGAGGTGGTGATAATCATACAACAGAAAAATGGGCTCAACACCACTGGGCTAAACATTAAAAACGGGAAACGAGATCAATTTCACCACAATTTTAAAAAGCTGCCTCTAACAAGTAGGTACCCAGTTGAGGAGGCTCTTGAGTCAAGCTCCCCACAGCCTAGCAATGAGTCTAGGGCAGTTTTAGTCTATGACCAGGTTATGTGTTCCAGAATGTCACGCTGAAAGCAGTTCTGAGACCCAAGGCTATCTAGTCTTGCATAAAGCTGAAAGAAACTCACCCAAGAAACCATAGCCTCTTGGTCGGGAGCACACAAAAATAGCATAAAAACGGATGGAGTCCTGGAAGATGAAACCCTAATGTCCAAGTGTCTGATGTGTAGTCTCTAGCATGGGAAACCATTAACAAGAGAGAATGCAGGATATGACTGCCTCCCAATCTGAGGACCAGGAACCTCACTGAAGTGCCATGGCTAGCTTCTCTGGTGACCTGTAAGAGCGAATAATAACCAGCCCCGAGATCATATATCAAGATATCAAAGGAATATAGAAGCCAGAAGTCACACCTATGACATGCTGCCTATGGGCTAACACCTTACCTCAACACTCAGTTCTTACAACAGTTGACTCACTGAGGCTGAGGGCAGGAAGAACCGGGTTGCGTCTCTACAGGCTGGCACCATATGACAGGGTAAACGTGCTAATTATTTAAGGCATGAACACACTGTAAATATGCCTTAGGTTAAGGTACTCGTTCATGTGCAATTTCTCCAGCTATTCTGTAGCACTTGTTAGGGACTCCTGTGGTGGCTTGTACCTTGTAGACCTTGTTCATTAGTGACAAATAAGAAATAGTTGTTTCCCACAAGTAGAGACGAGAAAAAAAATGGAAAAGCAGTTCTAACATGCTATTCAGAGCCTATGGTGAGTTCACAAAACAAGAAAGAGGATCAGCTCTTGGAGCCCAGATGGCCTGCCTGGAGAAGGGTCCTCTTTGTGCTCTGAAGGAAAAGTGTCAGTTAGTTAGAATCCTGAGGAGCCTGAGGCGCCCAGATGTGATCCCGAGACAGGTGGAGATCCGAGGTGGGGCCTTCGCTTCCTATGAGCAGTGCTGCAAGTTCACTCTCCAGGTGAGGGGCTGGGGGGCCTTGGCAAGGAACACACTCAAATCCAGCCTAGCAGGCACACGGATCAAAGGGTACAGACACCCCGAGGTCACCTGCCAGTCCCCACCTTTACGCATCTGGCCAGCGGTCTCTCACGTTTAGGACTCAGCAAGAAGCAGTCCCAACACCTCACCTTCCCCTGTGATCCCCTCCTTCCTTCCTTCCTTCCTTCCTTCCTTCCTTCCTTCCTTCCTTCCTTTCTTCCTTCTTTCCCTCCCTCCCTCCCTCCCTCCCTCCTTCCCTCCCTCCCTCCCTCCCTCCCTCCCTCCCTCCCTCCATTCCTTCCTTCCTTTATGCTATACAAGTTGGGCAGGATGTCATGGTTCACTAGGAAACACAATGAAGTGGTGATGATATAAGACTCACTGTGGAATGGAATGGAATGAGACAGAGGACCCAGAAACAGACCCACACCACTAAAGCCAATTTAGAAAATATTTTTATGTGTATGGCTGTTTGGGCTGCATTAAGTTTGTGTACCACATGTGTGTGTGTGTCCTTGGAGGCTAGACGACGGCATGATACCCTGGAGCCTAAGCTGCTGTGGACGCTGGAAATTGACCTCCAGAAGAGCTGCCAGTGAGCTCAACCACTGAGCCATCCTACAAGCCCCCAGGTAAGGCCAGTTTTTGACCAAGTCTCAAAGGGAGTTCAACTGGGTAAAGAGAGAAAACTTTCAGCCAATGGTACTTGAACAGCTAAATAGTCACATGGGGAAAAATAAACTTTGAATCTAACTTCTCTAAATGATTCTTTGACCTAATGTGCAGCCCCAACCTACAAAATGTCTAGAAAATCATACAGGAAGCAAGTGTTGTTCCCTTAGGCAAATATTTTTCACAGCTTTTTCTAAAAGGATATGAAAATCACTTATTGTCGGGGTTAATCTTAATTGTCAACTTCATATGATCTGGAATCAACTAAAGATACAGTTCTTAAGTTAGGGAGATATTTCCAGGAAGGGTTAATGGAAGAGAGAAGACACTCCCCTAAGTATGGATGACCTTCTAGCAGGTGGCCCAGATGCAGAGGTCCGAGATCAGTGCCTCCTGACTGCTTTGGCTTCTCACTGGTGGGTGGGTGTATTCTTCCTGCAGTTGCTGTGGGAATCCCCGACTAAACATCAGATTCCAGCTTCTTCCGCCTTCCAGTACAGACTGAAACCAGTGGTGATCTAGGGAGCTTCCAGGCCCTCAGCACAAGACTGGGTCTGCTGCAGCATCAGCATCAGGGCTAAGCAGCTACTGGGTTCTCAGTCTCTCTCCAGAGTGAAAGCAACCACTGATGGACCACCCTGGCTCACTCTATGGGATGTAAGCCATTCTAGTGAGTCTCGAGTGTGCATGTGCTACAGAACCCTACCTAATAATACACTTGCCATGAACGAGAATTGGATAAACTGGGCTTCATGAGAATTAAGAACTTCTGTGTTTCGAAAGAAACTGCTCTTCAGGAGGCTGGTGCCAAGTATTTCTTACCTGATGTGTGATCATGATTTCAACAGTGAACTTGCCAAAACTCAACAAGATGTCTACCTCTTGCTTATGCAGCCTATCGTGGTTAAGTAGAATGTAGTGAAGTTGTAACTAAATTTGGAAATGGGGTCGATGGCAACTAAGTGCATGGTGGAAAAAACAAAGTCAGAGCATAAGCCAGGAGAGAATTAGCACAAGTCAAATGGGCAGAGCATTTATATCTCTAAGGAAGAATCACTACCCAATAAAGGAGGATAAGACATGCTGAACATGAAAATGGAAATAATAGACACATCTTTATATATGGATGTACAAATGTAAAAAAGATGTAAAAAAAAAAAAGAAAGAAAGAAAGAAAGAAATGCAAATTAAAACCAGGCAGAGAGATGGCTACCCATTCCCTATAATAGCTACACTACAAAAAAAAAAAAAAAAAAAAAAAAAAAAGGAGGGCGAAAAGTAATCCTCATTAATAAAAGGCATCTAAAAATGTCAACTTAGAGAAACAGAGAGCAGGATTGTTTGTAGGGTAGGTAGCGAGAGGATGGAATAATGTTGGCTGAAGGTTACAACTTCCAAGATGAATAAGTTTGGAACGCTAATGTACAAACGCTATGGACTATAGTTAACAATTATGTCTATTTGAAATTTGTTCAAAGTAAATCTTAAGTATTCTCATCACACACAGTTCCTATATGAGGTGAGTGATATGCTAATTACCTCCACCGTGATAATCATTTCATAATGTACAACATTCAAGCTATACACCTTCTTCCAATTTTTGTCAGTTTTATCCTATTTTAACAGAAACAGGTGGGGATATATTGTATAGCTTTACCCTCTGAATTGAAATTTCCCTTCCTGGAAGGAGGAGGAAGGCTCACAGGACTCAGAAAACAAAGTTTACAAGGCTCAGGAAGCTCTTGAGACATACAGGAGTCACAAGGATGCTCCTCAAGGTTCTAAAAGCAGTAGGTGATCGCTCACGTTGAGACTCTCTGGCCCTAGGGTGCTTCAAAGTTGTACAGGGAGCTCCAGGGATGTGGTTTCACAAGTTGTCACCCATGTTGGGGTGATGTAGCTGTCTCCAATACACCTGTACTCCTCTAAATAACCCAATAAATTCACTGGTTGATCCAGTCCAGTTCCAGGGCAGTCTATCTCTGGTCTGTCATTAGTGCCTTATCTGGGGTGAGCAAACAGCTGGTCATGTTCCCCCCAGGAGAAGTCACATAATACAGATAAAATATAGATACAGATAGGATGTTCTTATGGCTGGGTGTGGCACATACACCTGTAATTCCAGCACTCACAAGGTGGGGGAGGAGGGTCATGAGTCTGAGTTTGAGACTAACCTGAGCTATATGGTAAGAACCTATCTTTTTAAAAATAGACAAGATAAAAAGGAAAAGAAAAATATGAATACAGATATGTAGATGGTAAACTCTTGCCATAGGAAGGATACACACAGACACTTCGTTGGCCCACGTTGTCTAAGCAGTACCTATGAGACAGTAGAGGTCTTGTCTTGCCCCCTCCTCCAATAATGAAGTGGGCAGACAGTGAAGGTGAACAAATCAGGAGGACTTCTTAACAATTAGAAAGGAAAATAAAAGGTCACCACCCTGGAGAAGGGAGCGACAACTTGAATAGAAAACGAAAAGACTTTAACTTTCAGTGGCATCGGGATGCCAAGTCAGAGAAATTGTGGTAGGACCCTAACCTTTCGGCACTCCTCAGGGCCCCCAAGTGCTGTGCTCCTAAGAACAGGTCTGCAGAAGGCATCCTGATGACCTGAGGGTCAGGAGCAGCGAGTCTCAAAGGGCAGGAATGGTAGGTCACTGAGACAAACAAAACAAAACAAAACAAAACAACAACAAAACCCCAAACAGCCCCCCAGGCAGGGTGCCTGCAATCTTCCATAGACGGCAGTCCCATGAGTCTCAGCTGGATGATGGAAAGGCTATGTCCAGGGCTTATATAGACCCTGATTGGCTGGGCAAGTGTATGTAAATGAGGCAAAGAGTAAGGACCAATCATGAGTCTATTAGCCAAGGAGGTTAAGCATAAGCCTGGCAAAATTCAGGGGCTGGGGGCACAGTTGTCAATCAAGGCCCGTGCTCTATCCCCTCCCTTCTCCCTTACTGATGCACTGGAAGTCGGGTAAGTGGACAAAGTAAGGTTGAAAACCCCCCAAAACTGCTTCCATCATTGCCAGGAGCCCTCCGGATGCTGATGCTGGCTAACTGTAGCCGGGGCCCCTTCTACCCGCCATTCAGTTAAAAACATTGCATTCACCACTACAAAGCAAATACAACTTGTGCTTAGGTGACAGACACACAGTCCACCACACATTTTCCCCAGTCATAGCCACTCTTCTACCTTGTTTTCAAAACAGTCGCGGAGCTGATTCCACCCGAGCTCTGCCCATTATGTCACGCAAATCCATACCTGAACATCCTACAGAATCCACTCTTAAAGGTTGAGCCCGCTCTCTGGCCCCAAGACATGATTCTTAATACAGATAAAGTGCTGGAGAACTTTGATTTTTTTAAAGACGTGGAGCTTAACCTGATACTGATACACCTTCAGGCAGGTAGAACAAGAAACAACAGCTCAGTTTTAAACATTGACATTTTCTCCCCTTTAGTTTAAAATGAAGATTTAAAACTCTGAAAAAGTTGTTTTTGAAAAAATACAAGTGGTGCACGCCTTTAATCCCAGCACTCGGGAGGCAGAGCCAGGTGGATCTCTGTGAGTTCGAGGCCAGCCTGGGCTACCAAGTGAGCTCCAGGAAAGGCGCAAAGCTACACAGAGAAACCCTGTCTTGAAAAAACCAAAAAAAAAAAAAAAAAAAAAAAAAAGAAAGAAAAGAAAGAAAGAAAGAAAGAAAAAATACAAGTCAAGTCACCAGTGATAGCTTTATATTTAATACTATTATAACAAGTTAAATTTTATCTTGAAAACGTAAGATAATTTTTAATTTTAGATTTACTTATTTTTATTTTATGAGTATGGGTGTCTTGCCTGCATTTGTCTGTGTATCGTGTGCATGCAGTACCCACAGAGGCCAGAAGAGGGCATCACATCCTCTGGAACCATAATTACAGCCGGTTGTGAGCTGCCACATAGGTGCTAGGAACCAAACCTGGGTCCCCTGAAAGAGCCACAAGTGCACTTGACTTCTAAGCCAACTCTCTAGCCCCCAATTCCAGTTATTTTGGGGATTTAATAACAGTTATTTTATTGCATACAGAATTAACTTACCTAGACTTTACATGTTGCTACTTCTTAGGATCATGTCTCCTGTAATTTTCACTTGTTCTTAGCTGAAAGGCCAAGATGCAGTCTCTCCTGAAAAGAAAATTTAATATAAAAATCTTTGCCAAACACATACAAACAGCACGCGCACACACACACACACACACACACACACACACACACACACACAATTTCACATGTATCACAGACTTAATACAATCTTACATTTAATATTCATACAGTAAGAATATTCATAAAAACCAAAGCAATTAATCTAACAAAAATTATAATTTATATTACTTGGAAATACTTTGATTAATACAAAACCTTGTATTTTCTATTGCCCATGCTTATTAATCCACAGAATAGAATTATTTGTTTGGAAGGAAATCACCATCAAAATCTATATATCCAATGTTAAATTTTATAGCCTAATAAAACCTTTATCTTATAACACCAGTGAATGTTATTTAATATAGACATGCAACATTTATGTAATATTTACTTGACCCAAAGATACCATATTACTAGGTCCAAAGAATGTCAGAGTACCTCAGTTTATATGTTATGTACTTATTGGGCCTTTTAATATATCCCCAAACACTTATATTTACATATATGCACACACACTTTTTAAAGCAGGCATGCCAATATATACATATATTTTTCTTTAAACTCACAGTAAAAATTAATTAAGGAAAGTTTTTATTTCCTCTTTAAGGTAGTTTTTCATTTCCTCTTTAAGGAAAGTTTTTATTTCCTCTTTGAGGGAATGTTTTATTTCTTCTTTAAGGGCCTCTATCATCTTCTTAAAGTCATTTTTAGGGTTGATCTCTTCTGTTTCTTCTGTCATGGTATGTTTAGGTCTTGCAGGTGTAGAATCACTAGGTTCTGATGTTGCCATATAGGTCTTTATGTTGTTGCCTGTATTTTTGCACTGGCGCCTACTCATCTTTTCCTCTGTGCGGTGCCGGTGGTGTCTGTGTCTGAGAGTGCCTCTCTTGTTCTAATTTTTAGTCTTGGTTTAATAGGGGTTCTTGGTTAAATTGGTGCTATTGGGCTGTTTCTTCAGGACAGCTAATTTCAGTCAGTGAATTATATACTTATGATTCTGGTGATCTGGTTTGGTGACTGGGTAGTGCCTTCTTCTGTGTTCCCAGGTCACGTTTTGTTCATTTGTCAACTCCTCAACTGATCTTGTTTCTTCAGACTTCTAACTGTAGGCATCTGAATCCTCTCCCAGATGGGTTTCAGCTGAGCAGGGTAGTCGCACCAACACCTCCAAGTTGTTGGGTTTCACAGGATCAGCAGTTGGGCCCTGGGTTGTCCCCAGACGGAGTGTCCAGACTCGCCCTGGTTCCGACCCACGGAGATAGCCTCTTCCCCAGGTGTTGGGGCTAGGGGCATCCCTGTTCCAAGCTGCATCCGCCCCTCTCCGTCCCCGGGCCTGTCCACCCCTGTGGCCCGCCGCCACAGGCCCACCTGCGTCCACTTGTCTCCACCGCTGGGCCTGTATGTCCCTGTCAGCTGCCGCTGGGTCTGTCTGCCTCTGCGGGCGGCCAACCGGCCTGTATATCTCTGTCGGCTGCCGCCGCAGGCCTACCTACCCCTGCCCATCACTGCTGCCGGGCCCATCCACCTCTGCTCTGTGAACTGCCACCGGGCCTGTATGTCTCTGCCGGTTGCCGCTGGGCCTGTATGTCCCTGTCGGCCGCTGCCACCGGGCCCTTCCACCTCCGCGAGTCACCGACCTGCGTCTGCCTGTCTCTACCGCGTGGCCTGTCTACTTCTGTGGGTCGCCGCTGGGCCTGAATGTCTCTGTCGGCCGCCGATGCCGGGCCTGTCCACCTCCGTCTGCTTATCTCCGCCGCAGGGCCCGTCCACCTCTGTGGGCCACCGCTGGGCCTGAATGTCTCTGCCAGCTGCCGCCGGGCCTAAATGTCCCTGTCGGCCACTGCCGCCGGACCCGACTACCTCCGCAGGCAGCTGCCACAGGCCTACCTGCGTCTGCTTGTCTCTGCCATCTTAATTAAAAAATTAAAGTGGCCACAGGTCTGGTTACTCAGTTATTTGGCAGAATTTTTAAACCAGTGTAAGCTCAGCCTGTCTTAGTAGGGAGTGATGTACGGACATCTGTGAACACACATGATACCATCACCTTAGCGAGGTGAAAAGTCCTTATCTCTGTTGGTCTTCAGAGAGAACAAGGCTTCCTGTGGGGAGACCTGGAAGGCTCTCCTTTGTCTGTCTCTCTTGCTGGGTGCTGTCAGTCCTGTCTGTGAGCATGTCAGAGGCTGGGCCTTTACCTTAGATCTTCATTGGTGAACTTCAAGACGGCAGAGCCCAGCAGCTGAGTCTGTGGGGCCTGAGTTCCCGAAAGTTCTCCATAGTGTCTTAAGGAAGTTCTAGGGATAGTGTTTAGGCAGTAGAAGGAAAAACAGAAGAGGAGGACTGGCTGAGGAGGACGTTTTACTGATTTGGGGAGATGGATGGAAGATTGGGGTGCATGCCTACAAAAAGGGCAAATATGGAGATGTGGTTGTGTTCAGGGAACCCAGCAGCATTAGGGACTCTGAGCCACCACATGGGTGTCATCATCTTGGCTGGTCTTTACCTGTCCTTGGTTGTCCATAGACAGGTCCTAGTGGGACCCCTGTGTCTTCCAGACTCACCATTAGGTCACCCTGGATCCGTGTGGACCTCCCAGGAAACCCCTCCCACAACTGCCTCTCAGTTTCAAAGGTGGGTGGCCACGTACATTTCTTTGCCCCAGCTCATATCCCAGTTGGGTAGGAGAGAGAGTCTGGTCATACCCTTGTCTCATCTGCCACATCAGCCACAGAGAGGAAGGCAGAAAGAAGAGGCTTATACTGAGCTCCTGGGGCAGTCTGCCCCCAGTTTTCAAGGGCTTGAAGGAAAGAACAGCAGTGAGTTGGGCAAGCTTGTTAAAAAAAAAAAAAGAGTGGTTCAGAAGCTGCTAGAGGCATGGATCTGAGGGCATCTGCTGAAGTTTCTAGGTACGTGTGTCCCTGGACAAAGGACGCCACCAGGGTCACATGGTTACAAGCAGAACTAGAGAGCATTATTAAGAAAGGAAATGCACTCCTGAGAACGGAAGTGGACTAGCGAGAGGGAAAACATACGTTCGCAAATGCTAGGCCACAAGTGTCATGAGCCCTTATAGGTCATCAGCATAGCCTCGGTCCCTCCTATTTCTTGCACATGCTCCGTTTGTTCCATGTTGCTTGGGTGGGGAAGGGTTTCTAGTCTTCTGCCAGCTGGCTTTCTTCACATGTCCATCTTGAAACTACTTTGTGTAGGTTCCGATCTCCAGCTGCAGATTTAGGATGTTGACTTATGTTTGTGTTTACAGCCTTGGGGTGGGGTGAGAGGGATAAGATGAACGGACACCCCTTGCATGGTTAAAACACTCATACAAAAATCAAGCAAGAGCTAAGCCAAAGCATTGCTAAATTGCCTTCCCTTGGGGAGATGTAAACAAGATCTATCCTTCCTCTTGTGGTCCCAATGATAAACTGAGGCATGATTTCACCAAAATTCACTCTGCAGAACCAATGGTCTTCCTTACAGGTCCTAGGTGAGGGGACACAGGGGTATAAGCACCTCTTTCCTAAAAGGCCACACCTGGAAAGGCTTTACCCCACAGGAACAAAATGGAACACCATTCTCCTCTGGTCTTCACACCTGTATACTGTAGCCCTCCCCTGGGGCCAGACACCATGAAGGCAGAGCTGCACATAGCAGGGAGTAGGAGATACTCACGGGGGATGTAAGCAGTTAACAAGCCCGGATGGAAAATCCTCTTACAGTTTCTAAGTACATGCTGTGATATATTCTGGTACATCTGCTTGCTCACTTGCTTGTTACACAGTTACTAGTCTGGAGTTCTCCCAAGAGTTACAGCCCTATTTTATTAAACATTATTCAGTCCAGGTGTTCCAACGGTGCCTGGCCTCGAGGAGAACTGCCGGACGATTTGGTAAACAAAGGGCCATGTGAGTGACCAGAGAATGATGCACAGCCTGTAGAAGGAGGCCAGGAAGCTTCTCTCTGAGAAATAGGTAGATGAAATGAACTAGGGAAGGAGATTGGCTTCTCTGACACCCATTCACCTACTGTCCACCAAATCTCCTGGCACTTTCATCTTAACTACTGTATCTCTCAGACTGAAATCCAAAAACCTGCTTTGCAAGATAACTCAGTGGCAGTCCGTTTCAGGACCGAGGGAACCAGGTTCCCAGCACTAAAAGTGCTCCTGGTGGACTTTGATGCCAGCTGGCTGAGGATGACTAACGTCATGTTTGCGATTCAACTACAGATGGTACCTGACTAATAATGGGCTGACTTATCTTTTGGCTTTATGATAAGCATTCAGTGGAGATTGCTTTTCAAATGTTGAATGTGAGTCTCTCCCCAACCCCAATCTATCAAAAGAAGGGTAATTGTTCCTCTCCCACAATGCAGGACATTGGCAATGAGCCTCAACTCCCAGCCAGCAACCAGAAGGACAAACAGACACTGTACTGTACACTGTGGTATTAAACTGGATTGTTGGTAGGGCAGGCACATTAAATGCATTTCTGACTTCTGATATTTTCATTATGATGTACTTATTAGGAAGTATCTCCATACAAACTGTGGAGAATTTATATAATCTGGCCTATAAATTATTTTATTTTTATATTCATCCATTCATTCATTTACTCATTATTTGAGCCAGGGTCTTATACTAAAGCCTAGGCTGACTGGGAACTTACTATGTAGCCTAGGCTGGCCTGTAACTCACTGAAGTTCTCCTTCCCAAGCCCCTTAGTGTTGGGATCATAGGTGTGAGCCACTATGCTCAGCTCTAGCATAGAAAATTTTGACTAGAGAGGACACAACAGAATCTCTGTGAGGAAGGACAGGAAGGAAATAGAAATTCAGATTTTAACTGCTTTGTTTGCTTTTGGATTTTTAGCACTTGGTATGGGGGGCTTAGGTTCACAAAGGCTAGAAAGTGATCCAAATAATATGATCAGATGGCAATGGGACATGGATGGCTTTTAAATGTGAAGCTGTAATACCCAGGAGGACAGTGGAGAACTGAAGACCGGCTAACTTGGAGGATGGACGTAACCATGACTTTGGGTTTGCTGAGCCTCAGGTAACAGCAGGATGTTCTACAGAGGCTGTGCCATTCACCAAGTCAGCCAATGAAGGGCAAAAGAGCCATGAATGAGAACCTAACATCAACTCTAAATTACAGGTCACTCTCTGCTGTAGACTACTTACCACCTTGTTCCCAGGGCCTGGCACAGGACTTTACAAAACCACCATAGCATGGTTGGAATTGTTTTGTCAATGAGGTGGTCCTGGGACATCTTTTTATAGCATGCGGATGAGACTGGGCACCAGAAAGAATAGAAGGTTGGAATGGGACTGGTGCTCTCTGGAGGGGTCCATGGATGGAGAGTTGGGGAGTGTAGATTGAATCCAGTCACGTGGTCAATAATTAATCAACCATATCAGCATAATGAAAACTGGAGTAAAAAAAAAAAAAACCTCCAGATAGCAGGGACTTCCTGACTGGTGAAGACATTCATGTCCTGGGAGTGTGAGATAATAGATCCCATGAGAGGCAGGATGAAAGCTCACTCCCAGGACCTCACCTTAGGAGACCCTTCCACCTGGCTGCTCCTCCGTTATATCCTTTTGTTAGGAAGCCATAATCCTCTCTTCACTTCTATTCGGGATCTCCCAGGACCCCCAAACACCCACATCCCATAGACACTTGAGTCCCCACATAAAATGGCATAGAATTTGCATAGAGCCTGTACACATCTCCTTGTCTGCTTCAAATCATCTCCAGAGGACATATAGTCTATTGCAATGTAAATGCTATGAAAATCCTTATTATACTGTCTGTATTGGTTAAGGACCTGTGGCAAGAATAAGGACTGTGTTCAGCACAGACACACTTCTGTTTGGCGTACTTTCATGTTACAGATGGTTTTACCTATCTGTGGAACTGGAGGACATGCTATGCCAGCGATGTGGGCATTCACTATGTCATCCCGTTTTAGAGAAAGCAATGTAAAAATAAAGTGCATCTTGAATTTCACTTTCTTTTTCTACACAACTGAAGTCTGGACAAGAATTCTTCACTAAGCACCATGGTATATTATGCACTGGCAGACACCAGCTTTGTCTCACAGATGCACAGACGCCGCACGGCTTTATGGTGCGCAGCAGGCATTCTCCGCGGTGCCCCACGAGAACGGGACCGTCATCAAGGCATATTAGCTG
Organism: Peromyscus leucopus; assembly: GCF_004664715.2. Classification (NCBI taxonomy): domain Eukaryota; kingdom Metazoa; phylum Chordata; class Mammalia; order Rodentia; family Cricetidae; genus Peromyscus; species Peromyscus leucopus. Next base: position 25,561,210 of record NC_051067.1, on the reverse strand, counting down.
GGTGGACACAGAAATAGGAATCCTATCAGAGAGTCTCATGACCAGAAACAGGGCTGGCAAGATGGCTCAGAGGGCAAAGGAACTTGCTGCCAAGCCGAAAGACCCGAGTTCAAGCCCTGGCATGCATATAATGGAAGGACAGAACTGAGTTCTGCCAGTTTTTCCTGACCTCCACATGTATGCCATGGCACTTGCCCCACCACATGTATGCATGCCTACATACCTACCTAATACATACATACATACATACACACACACACATATATATACATACACATACATACACACATACATATACCTACATACATACATATACCTACATACATACATACATACATATACCTACATACATACATAAGTACATACCTCCATACATACATACTCTATTTAAATACCAGATAAATTTCAGGCAAAAGGAAGCTGGGCGGTGAACTAGTGCCCTCAAAGGTGTTCATAGAAGGTTGCCCTACCTGTTCCTGTGCTCTGGGGGATAGAGTGTGTTCTCTTGCCAGGAGCTACTGGCGCCCTTGGGTTTCCAAACAATCACATTACTTCCCCTGTCTCCTCTAGAAGTCCAGCCCAAAGGAGGAGTATCTACAAAATTAAAATTTATGATTATATTCCAGGCCCTGTAACTGACAAGTCCTTCATAACAAATATATCAAGTTCGTGTCTTGCTGGGCTTGGTGCTTCATGGGTTGCCTACAGGAAGGTTAATGCACTGCTCAGTACAAGAGTACTCAGCACTGGCTCAAGAGTTCAGATGCTTAATCACAACTCTGGTTCGACCAAGAGACCAATGATAAAAGTGCTACTGTTGGGTCATGCTCCAGCCTGAGCAATGGAGCCTTATCTTCATTTGCAAAAACTTGATGAAAACAAATGTACAAAACCTAGCACAATTGGCTCTATGAAGGTAAAGCCCCACATTTTGATGAGATCTTTCTCTTCAGAGGACGTAAGTGGCTAACATACAAAAATCAACCTGCCCACATATTAGGCACAAGGAGTGCTGTAAAATCATAGGGGGAGAACACTTTGCTCTTGGTCAGGTAGCTGGTGAAACATCATATGCCTACTGAAGTCTCCTAGAGATTAAGCTATATCACAGCCACTGCCTGAAGGTGAGGAGGTGTCAGTCCAGGGTAGAACTGTGTTTATATACTGTAATTAAGTTGCTTAGTGTCACCCAGGCACTTTTATGTTGAATCAACATTATGCAAAAATTAGGTGTGGATCATGATTGGAACAACTCATCAGGCTAAGAGGTTTCTCTGAGTCACTGCTAAGAACAAGCTGTGTGACTTCAACAAGTGACAGGACAGAGCCCAGTCTCCTTACGCCCACCCGCACTGTGCTCAGAGTGACTCTGGTGAGTCGTGTTGACCCTGCTGTTCAGGACTTAGGGGCACCTGAATGTCTAAGCAATTTACACAACAGTAAGGACCTGGTTATGAACTCATTCCTTTATCACAACTTCAGTTATTATTCCACGAAGCTCGGAGACCATGAGGGGGCTTTTCGATCAATGTCTAGTAGTAACACTGTCAAAGAGGATGCTTGCAGGCCGGGCGGTGGTGGCGCACGCCTTTAATCCCAGCACTTAGGAGGCAGAGGCAGGCGGATCTCTGTGAGTTCGAGGCCAGCCTGGTCTCCAAAGCGAGTTCCAGGAAAGGCGCAAAGCTACACAGAGAAACCCTGTCTCGAAAAAACAAAAAACAAAAAACAAAAAACAAAAAACAAAAAAAAAAAAAAAAAAAAAAAAGAGGATGCTTGCCTGTGTATTTAATGACCTGAGTTGAAGATGCCTCTGCAAACCAATGTGTTCCATTTGTCCTTGCTCCAGCTCTGTAACAATGCCTTGCCTGCATTATGATGCCCGAGAAATGATGCCTGGGAAATGATGCCTTGATGATCTACTTATGAGGAGCACAAGTTTGCTTTAGCTCCCAATTCTGGAGGTTTCTGTCTATAATCAGGTGGACCTGTTGCTTTTAAGGACTTTGGTGGGGGGTGCTGTGGGCAATGGTGAAAACACACAACGGGGGGGGGGAGAGAGAGAGAGAGAGAGAGAAACCAAGTTCCAATAATCACCTTCAAGTTAATACACCCAAAGAGCTAAAATCCTCCCAGCAGCCTCCACCTCTTATAGGTTTTGTTATCTCCTAATAGTACCACTCTGGGACCAAGGGCATGGTCTTTTGAAGGACATTCTAGATTCACATCCCTACTAAACAGTGAATTTTGTCAATAGTCAGTGTTGGTTGAAATTCTCTTTAGGCAGCTCAAAACAGGCAAGTCAAATTACTTTGAATTATCAAATCCATCCTGTGAGAATCAAGGATGTGCCAGTCACTCCAAGGATGATTTATATGACTGTCACAGCTTCACCTTTCCTGGATATGATATGTACCCATAAGCCCAGCACTTCGGAGTTAGATGCAGGAAGATTAGGTGTTCTAGGGCAGCCTCAGCTACATAGTGAGTTTGAGGAAAGCCTGGGCTACACGAGACACTGTCATAAAAATAAAAACCAGATACCACTATTTCTTTCTCTTTCTGCTCCCCCTTTCCTGATGATCCCTGAACCCTGGGGAGGGGGTTGATGTAGATGTCCCATTTAGAGCTGAATCCTTCATAGTCTGCAGTGAAACAGTATTTGGTGGACATGATAGAGCTATTGCACATATGAACTCATAGTGGCTGGGACTGCATCTGCAAGACTCACACAAGACCAAGCTAGCCAAACTACTAACATAGAGGGAGAGGGGTTCATGAAGGCCCACCCCTGCCTGAGGAGCTATGGGAGGAGAGGTGGTTGTCTTCCAGGATGCACTTCTGGAAGGCCACCTGTGCTCCAGCAGATTGTCCTGCACCCGTGCACATACAGGTGGCCCTGGGTGGTCTCCAGGGGGTTAAAAGAAGAAAGCACATGGAGCTGGGAGGGAAAAGGGAGCAGATAGGAAGGAGCTGGAGGGAGGGGTGCGGTGGATCTGATTAATGCACGCTTGAAATTCTTAAGCAATAAAAGGTTATTTTAAAACAGTCATGGATAAGTGAATGGATATAAGTTAAAAATGGATAAGTGAATGAAATATATTCCACACTGAAAGTGTAAAGTTTAATCTGAAGCTTCGCAGTGCCAGTCCAGTTCTGAACGTCAACTCTAACTGTGTGAAGTCCATTACGTTGCACAGACTTTGGGTCTGGTTAATTCTGGTCTGTGATGTTTTTACTTATTTGAAAATTGCTTTTAATAATAAAGTTTATTTTAAAAATGAAAATATAAAAATCTTTGCATCTTTTATACAATCATGTCCTCTCCCTCTCCCTCTCCCCCCTCCCCCTCCCTCCCCTCCCTCCCTCCCTCCCTCCCTCCCTCTCTCTCTCTCTCTCCTCTCTCTCTCTCTCTCTCTCTCTCTCTCTCTCTCTCTCTCTCTCTCTCTCTCTCTCTCTCTCTCTCTCTCTCTCTCTCCCCCGGAACTCACTATGTAGACTAGGCCTTGAATTCAGAGATGGGTCTGCCTCTGCCTTCTGGGTGCTTAATGGCCTGCACCATCAATCCTGGCTCATGTGTCTTTTCTAAGAACTACAGAAAACACATTCTTTCCTCAAGATGAACTGCCTGCATTAACTTAACTTCCATGCATGATCCAGAAATAAACTTTGTCCTTCTGGCTAGCACAGGGGCATTCAACTGTGTTGACGGTGGATCTCCAGGGACCAGGAAACCCTGTGCAAACGGGCTACTCTATCTCCTTTTCCCTTTGCCTGTCTGCCAGGTGGGGCCTTGATGTCCAGTGGCCGTCGGCCGTCTGGCTCTCAGTGGCACCCGCCTGTTATCACTGTCTGGCAAGTCACCACTCGGCTTCCAGAACCTCGGAGCCTTCCAGGGCACCGCCGATAAGGGATTCTCAGGCCATGGTGCCAGGGCTTTCTGGGCAAGGGCCTGAGGAAGGCCATTGTTGTAGCTGGCTGTTATCTCTCACTCCGACTCCACTTGGCAGAGCGGCCAGGTCCATCGCAGCGGTGTGGAAATGGCTGCTGGACACCGGAGGGGCCCGCGCGTCAATAAACACGAGGCACGCAGGAAATAGCAACCAGCCTTGCAAACAAAAAGAGAAACATTCTCAAGTTTATTGGATGCCGAGATGTTTGTCCTTGGTCGTGCTACCCGGCTTTATCTCACTCCACAGCCTTCCTATGGAAGAAGCAGGGAAGTGAGCGTTTTATCAGTGGGGATCGGAGGTAATGTTTACGTTTGGCTGACATAGCTCGGAAAGTATTTTTGGTGCAGAGGGTACTGTTTTTGTTCATTGCAAATGTCTGTCTTTGTCATTCACTTCTTTGTTAGACTCCATAGTCTAGGAAATCCCCAGTCAACTAAGATGTTTCTTGTCTCCCCACGCCATCAGGGAACCTCCAGACTGTGGCCTCATGGAAGGGCAAACTGCCAGTGTGCTCCTGGAAGGGCAGCTGCAGAGTGGAACCCCTCCCCATCGCCGCTGTGGCTCAGAGACAGACACATCTACATGGAGATAGCTTCACCACGCATGCCCCCTGCAGACATTGAATGATGCTGCACTCTGGCCCAGTTCTGGGCAGCACTTATATCAAGTATCAGGATAGCCTTCCTGGGCTGGTCAAATGCTAAGCCTCAACCATGTAGCAGGAACCAAGTGAGATTCAAATTCAACTGTTGAAAATGCCACCCTACCTCAGGATTCTGGGAGAATTGCAGGGAGATGGAGCTACAGTGTTAGATCATCTTTCCACCCAGAGATCTTGAGTCAACAAGAGCAATTAAGAGCAACATTACAAACAGCCCAAGACTAGGTAGTGCTGTCTGGGGTGACTCAGGATGCCTCACACTAATCCTGTAGTGAGAGTCATAGCTGAGAGCTCTGTTTCCTCTAGGAAACAGGTTTTAACCCAGCACATGTCTTGGTAACAGTCTCTTCCATGCTCAGAAAAGCACTTTCATTTGGATGGTAAATGGTCCCCTCCTCATGAGCTGTACCAACAGCACAGCTGCTCTATAGGGCCACTCACCACCTGTGCTTTCCTGTAATTTGGTTTCAGCAAACACTCCTTAGAACAGCTGGGGATCAGCCCAGTGTCCTGAACACACCTATTGCCAGCACTAGGGGGATCAGAGGCAAGAAGATCGAGGTTTGAAGGATATTTTGGGCACATAGTGAGTTCAAGGGCAGGCTGGGCTATATAGTGAAGGGGGATAAAAGGGGGAGGGGAAGAGAGGAGCAGAGAGCCAATCATGGTGACACTTGCCTGTAATCCCAGCACTTGGGAGCAAGATCAGTGGTTCAAAGTTCTCAGCAGCAAAGCATGTTTGAACCTAGCCTGGGGTACTTGGGACCCAATCTCAAAAAGAAACAAAAATAACATAAAAAGCAATTCGTGTCCCCTTTCCCAGCAGTTTACAGGGCAGTAACTGGACCTCAGAAAGGTGGAGTAACTTCTCCAGGGCCATATACAGGGAATTTAAAGACATTTCTATATATCCTGGGGTACCAAGTTCTTTCCTCCATGGCATGCTGGTTTTGTGGTTGTAGTATCTATCCATGAACCGGGGTCTTAGGTGTGTTTTAAATGCTAAGAAGTGGAGTTAGAACAAGTGAGGTTCTAGGATCTCCAAGGAGCTACAACTTGAACAGTGAGGCTAACAGAGGGGATTAAGTGGGGGGACTGTTGGATCAGTGTAAGGTGACCATGAGGAAAGCTGATGGAAACTAGAAGCTGACATACCCTGTCACCTTTAAGCCACAATCGAGGGGGTGTGGGCTGTGAAAAATAATGCACCTGACCACAGGAACAGTAAGAGCAGGCAGTGACTATACCACGTGTGTGCTGGTGCAGTGGGGGGATACAGGACAAGATGAAAAGGAACGGCCAGGATGCGATGATGTCTATTGCAACTAATGAATGCAACAGGATTACAAATGGCTGGGAAATGGACATGTTCTTTTCTTTTCTCTGAACCCATAGTCTTTTTAAACACACAGCACCACTTCCTTCAGAGAGTACTCAAGCCATCGGGATGAGTCTGGAGGGCCTTATTTTCACAGTGCTGGGACTGGAACCCAGGACCTTGAGTGGTGGAGCAAATGCTCTACCACTGAGACATATTCCCTGCCTGGGTTTGAAGTTCTTCTATTACTTGCTTCATAAGTCTAAGATGTAATCAAATAGACTGCGTGTTTTCATAACATATCTTCTCACACAGACAACTGCCAGGGTGCTTGGCGCTTTAAGGAGAAACTTCTGCTATGGTGTCAGCAGCCTCACTTCTGAGACACAGAACTGGGCTGCTGTTATACTAAGCCACCCATCCAGAGAAAAACTTATTAAAATCTATGCTAAGAACCAAGGAAGCAGATAAAGAGCTGTGACTGCCGCCGCCAAGAAGTGGTTTGGCTCACGGATGGAATTTCCTAGTTCCCATGTTGCTCTTGGCTCTGTAAAAATTAGATGCTTGAAATGTTATTATCTAAGGAGGGTATGTTATGGCACTTAGAGAGAGGAAAAGGCCTCAGGAATGCTGCCCATGAGGATGCTTGTGGAGGTATCAGGTTATTAGCACAACCCCAAGATAGAGTCTGAGCTACTAGCTCCTTATAGAAGGGCAAGCACGTGTTACTTTTCCTACAACTGAGTGAAGGATAGCAAAGTGACATTCTCGATTTGTGTTCAATGGTCTTTAAGAAAGAGAGCCAAGCCGGGCAGTGGTGGTGCACGCCTTTAATCCCAGCACTCGGGAGGCAGAGCCAAGTCTGTGAGGTAGAGGCCAGCCTGATCTACAGAGTGAGAGCCAGGACAGGCACCAAAACTACACAGAGAAAGCCTGTCTCAAAAAACTGAAAGAGAGAGAGAGAGAGAGAGAGAGAGAGAGAGAGAGAGAGAGAGAGAGAGAGAACCAACACTCTGCACCAGAAGGAAGACAATTGTTATGTTACTTGGGAGTGCTTTCTAGATGCTCAAGTGGAGCACGCTGGTGAGGCCAGTGTGGTGACTCCCTCTTGGAATCCTAGCACTCAGGAGTCCAACCTGGGATATACAGGGAGCTATAGGCTCTTCAGGGCATGTTTCCAAGACCTCATTCTAGAGGGGAAAACAAATAAACTCAGCCTTGTGACATAAAGGACACGGAAGCTGATGTGGCTTTGCTGTTTTCAGTTAATAAGACAGTTGGTTCCTCAGACATGCCAGCTGCATTTCGAGGACCAGCAGTCATAAGTGGCCACCACCGGTCCCTAGACAGCACAGCACAAACACAGGGCATTTTCTCCATTCCAGAAAGATGACTGGATAGTTTGGAAGTGGAATGTGTCCCTGCTCTAGAGGCAGTGGGACCTGGGAGAATGGAGCCGATAAATGAAGTCTCACGTGATAGCCAACTTTATTTGGAGCATCAGAGCATTTATACTTTGAGGGTTAAGAAAGATCACATAAGTAAAGTTCTCATGAGTTCAAGCTGTATACAATCACAAGGACAAGGTGCACACGGGTGCAAAACATGTTTTTCCACAAAGGCGTGTAAAGGATAGCTTGAACAAAGTTAAACTGAATGCCACCAGCAAACAACAATGCCTAATCTGAAGTAAACTCAATCCTATCAGCTCCATCTGAGAAGAGCTTGAAAACACCTCCCAAGAACAATTCCATGTTTTGACGAAACAGGTCACAGAACTCTTGTCTTGTTTCTTGGAGTGTTCTCACAAGCACTCAGAATTTTTTTCACATCCAGGATCATGCTCTAACAGAATCAGTTTCCAATAGAGGCTCAAAGTTGGGATTGAACACAGAACTACTGGGTTTAGAAGTTTAAAAAAAAAAAGGAGAAATTATAGCTAATTACAATGAAATGTAATCAGAATTAAAAATCACAGTAGAAATGTGTGGGTCAGGGGATGGGGGACAGAGATTAACCGTGGCTGATGTTCCTCAGGTACCATCTACCTTTGTTTTTGAGACAGGGTCTCTTACTGGCCTGGAACTTGCTAATTAGAACAGTTAGGTGGCTGGCCACCAAGCCCCAGGAATCCTCTTGTCTAGGCCTCCCCAGAGCTGGGATTACAAACACATGCCACCAAGCTTAACATTTTACATGAGTCCTAGGAACTGAACTCAGGTTCTCAAGCACTTTACCATCTGAGCAATCTTCCCAGTCCTGGAGAAACTTTAAAAATATATAAGTCAAACAAAAATTAGGGAAATAAGCCTTCCTCCTATCACCTTAAGTATCTGGGTGACCAGCTGTTTTGCCTTTTGTTTGTGTGACAAGCGAGATGCTGTGCCTGTGCGCAGCCCTCACAGACCTGGGGTCCTTGGCTGAGTGGCCTCGGCATTCTGCAGCTGCTGCCTGTCAAAAACGGTCTTGCAATTGAAACACTAGGAAAGAATGGGCCATTTGTCTATACACGAGCTTGTAGACCTGCCTAGCCTGCTGACATCCTAACATATAGAGACAGTGTGTGTGTGTGTGTGTGTGTGTGTGTGTGTGTGTGTGTGTGTGTGTGTGTTGGTTCGATGGGGTGGTGGGGTAAAGGCAGGAGGTGGGTATGAGTGATAGGGCTGAGAGGGAGATAAGAGGAAGTATCAGGGGAAGAGCGATCAGAATATATTGTATATCCTATGATGTTGTCAGATGACAAAATCAATAAAATTTAAAAACCAGAATAAAACAGGGCCCATGGTTCATTTGGTTGTCTCACGGACCTCCACTCAGATTAAGTCAGAGCCTTGTTACAAGAATCCAGTACGAGTCAGGGTGAAGCAAGGTGAGTGGGATTTTAAAGAGAAACGAGAGCACATGCCTTAGGTGGTGAGAGGGTTGGGAAGAAGTGGGAGAGCAGGAGAGAGGGACTTAAGCGTCTTCACAGTGGGGATACATAAGAGCTGCTGCTTTGTAAGTTACATCGTGCGAGGGTTGTGATGGACAACAAGGCTCGAAGATAAAGCACAATTTTTAAATTAAGCACATAACTATGCGTTGCTTTACTTGTCATGTTAAGGAATTCCTGGGACCAGAGAGAAGGCTCTGTGGTTCAAAGTGCTTGCTGCTCTTCCAGAGGACCTGAGTTCAGTACCCAGTACCCATGTTGGGTGGCTTACGACCACCTGCAGCTCCACCTCCAGCGGTTCGGATATCCTATTCTGGTTTCCACTTGTTGCATTAACTTATGGGGACACACAAAAGCACACACACACACACACACACACACACACACACACACACACACACACACTGGGTTTAGGGAGGAATGAGATATGCTAATACTATAAAACTCAATTCCACAAGCATCCTGACCATAAGCAAGAGTAGTTTTTCCTGTCCTTGTTTGAGATGTCTTAGCAGACAGCAGGGAATCCGTAGGGCATCTTGGTTATATCAGCTGGGTTGAAGTTTCTGACCCTCAGCCAGATTTCTCCCTCGTGTCCCTTAATTTTTCCCTTCCTATCCTGCCTCAGTTGGACACTTGGTTATCTTGGGGTTGTCCACATGCAGCAGACTTTAGTTCGTCCAATTTGTCTTGCTCGTGTGGACACAGCACACCGTTCTCTACGTGAATGACTTGTTCTGATGGAAGCCCATTCGACACATTCTGCTCTCGCTTTCCCAACTGAAGACAGAGTGCATGGGTGCAGTGTCCCATGGCTTACAGCCAAAGCTGCCATAGGAGCAGTGGGAAGTGGGCAAGCACTGCTTTGTGTTTTCTGTCTGTCTCCTAGCGGTCAGAAACTACCAGTTAAGAGGAAACGTGAGAAAACAAGCGTGGACAATTTCCTGAGTATCTATTCGGTCTTAGCAGGCTAGAGTCTGTTTGCACAGCACTGCCAACTCAGCAGGGGAAAAACTGAAGCGGATTATTCTGCTTTGGAAATGCTCTTCCCAAGCAGCTCAGAGCCCCTCAGCAGGAGGCTGTCTCCTGCCAGGGTGCCAAGCTCAGAACGGAGGGGCCATGGCTCAGGGCAGGAGCTCCATGGCCCTCCTGGCCTGCAGTCCTTCCCTTGGCCGCAGACAGCATCCACTGATTCGGAAGAAGGACTGCCAGCTCTTCAAGGCAGGCCTAGCTAATCATGTAATGTTATCCTGAGGTGCTGGGAGAAGTCAGAGGGGCCGGCAGGGAACAACTCCCTCCTTGGCCGGAGTGATCAGCTTGCATCCTGCCCCATCAGACTCCACTGCCCTTATCTTTTCCTGCTTCACTAGGAACGGCACAGTGACCAGACTTCCAAGAAAAAAAGAAGAGAAAATCCAGCCACAATATTGGAGGCCATGGCTGCCCGTGGTGGCAACTTCTTCAGACCAGCTGCATGCTGTGAGAAAAGCTGTTTCTTCTCATTTGTTTCCACCCAGTTCTCACGTTGGAGAAAGGGAGACAAAGGGAAGGGCCGTTCCTTCTTTCACTGTCCCATGTCAGCAGGGAAATTTAACCCAAATACCCTCTACCTTCCTCTTCCATACTGCAGTCATGTTAAAACCTTCATTTAAAAAGATAACTTTTTGTTCATTCTGTAAGCTTCATTTGATCCTATTCACCGCCCCCACCCCCCAGTCTTCTCCTCAGTTCCCCCAGACCCACTTCACCTCTGTATTCTCCCATCGCTGTGCCTTTTCATTTTCACCCATGGAGTCCAATCTGTGTCATCCACATAGTCCTTGGGTGTGGGCATCCACTGGAGTGTGGTTACCTACCAGGAGCCACAGTCTTGAAGGAAACTGAGTTTCCCTTCCATAGCTCCTCAGGAGTCAGGAGCAGGGGCTTGCAAACCCCTTCTCCCTCCATGACTGTATGTTGACTGGTTTGACTTTTACTGGTCCTGTGGAGGCAACCACATCTGCTGTGTCCTCATGAGGTCCTGGAATGTCCAGAAGACACTGTTTCTCCCAGATCCTCCTGACCTCTGGCTTGTATAATCTTTATTCCCTCCTTCACAATGGTCCATGAGCCTAGGTGTGTGGTGTGTGTGTGTGTGTGTGTGTGTGTCATACAGGTGTCTCATTTATGGCTGAGCACTCCATTGACACTTACTCTCTGCACTAAGAACTCTGTACACTTGCCTCTGTTTTGGAGACAAGCTCTCACCTAGGCTAGGCTGGCCTGAATCTCTTGATCCTCCTGCCTCCCAAGCGCTATTACAGACATATACCACTATACAGAGCTCAGGCTGACCATAGTAACACCCCTTCATCTGTTAAATGCTGGGATTAGGATTACTGGCATGTGGAACACCTCACTTGATTCTCAGAGTTTGGGTTACAAGGTTTCCAAAACAAAACTGGTGATTCACTTTGGTTTTTCCAAGTTTGACTATGTAAGTACAGATGCTAACCAAAAAGAAAAAAAAGAAAGAAAGAAAAAAAAAAAAGAGCTACCATGGGTGTCATCGTTTCTTAAAATTATTTTGGTGTAAGAGGCCAGAAAGCTAAAATCTGGGAGGAAAAGGCAGTTCTTTGAATTGGATCAGTGTAACTCTATGTTAAACTCACTGTGTTGACTCCTCATAGCCCCGTCCAGCCTGAGACTGCAGGGGACCGTGTGGAGGACCACCACACTGCCCCTCAGGAAGCTCCTGAGCTCCAGCCTTTGCTGCCCCGTTTCTATGGGTACACTGCGGAGTTCTGAGGAAGGAGCTCTAGGACCTGGAGTCCTAGCTGATCGACTTGACTCTTCCTTGAAGCTCATTTGTCAACTTCAGATGAGGGCAATAACAGGAGTCCCATGTGGTGGTATTCTAATTGTACTGAAATGTGATTTTGATTGTATGTTAATAAATAAAGTTGCCCGGGGGTCAGAGCTATTAGAGCCATAGACAGAGTGTGGCGGTGGCGGCAGACGCCTTTAATCCCATAGATCTCTGTGTGTTCAGGGATACAGCCAGCATTGGAGACATATGCCTTTAAGACCTAGGGGGCTGTACATTCAGACAGTGACAAGGCAGTCATGTGTTTGGGTTTACAACCAATGAGAAGGCAGAACAACATACTATAAAAAAAAACGAACAGACAGGATATAGCTCTCTTTCGGGAAGCTGGGACACCGCAGGCGGAAGGGTGAGATTTTAGCTCTGAGCTCTGACCTCTTGGCTTTCTCTTTTACATTCTTTCTGTGTTTCTTATTTAATAAGACGGTTGGTTACATCGACAGCCCCACTGTCTTAGTTTGGGTTTCTGTTGTTGTGAAGAGACACCACGACCAGGGCAACTCCTAGGAAAACATTTAATTGGGATGGCTTACATTTTCAGAGGTTCAGTCCATTATCATCATGGTAGGACATGACAACATGCAGGCAGACATGGTGCTGGCTACATCTTGATCTGCAGGCAACAGGAAGTGGTCTGGGGCACTGGGCATGGCTTGAGCATATATGAGACCTCAAACTCGCCTCCACAGTGACACACTTCCTCCAACAAGACCATACCTATTCCAACAAGGCCACACCTCCTGATAGTGCCACTCCCTTTGGGGGCCATTTTCTTCCAACCACCACACCCACCCTCTTCATAGGAACTAAGTGAGTAAGTTCTGTGACCAGTGAGCGAGGGGTCGAGTACTAATGGACATTTATTAAGCCTCACCAAGCACTAGATACTGGTCACCAAGTGGGGAAACTGAGGCATACAGAAGCTAAGGTAACAGGCTAAATTTACAAAGCCAGGGCAGGGCAAGAGTATAACGGGGTGCTTTGATTAGTTCCAATTTCATAATTTTAATCACTATCTCCATTTTCCTAATGAATAATACAACCTTTACTAAGATTGTTGAAATAACTGTTTTAAATTCCAGCTACTGGTCAAACATACACTAATGATTCAGTTTGATAGGCTTGAGCTCTTCTGGTGTGTTATCAGGGCCTTTACAGGTCTGGCCTTGTTGGTGGTGGTATTTTACTCTTTGAGGGGGCCCTCGACCCAGCTCCCAAATAAATATACACGGAGTCTTATTCTTAATTATGAATGCCCGGCCTTAACTTGGCTTCTTTCTTGCCAGCTTTCCTTAACTTATTCCGTCTACCTTTTGCCTCTGGGCTTTTTCCAATCTCTTATTTCTGTAAATCTTACTCTTACTCTATGACTTGCTGGTTGTGTAGCTGGGTGGCTGGCCCCCGGAGTCCTCCTCCTCTGGCTGCTAGCTCTCTCTCCTCCCAGATTCTCCATCTATATATTCTCTCTGCCTGCCAGCCCCCTATCCTTTCTCCTGCCTCACTATTGGCCAGCTCTTTATTAGACCATCAGGTGTTTTAGACAGGCACAGTAACACAGCTTCACAAAGTTAAACAAATGCAACATAAACAAAAGCAGCACATCTTAGAATATTCTACTACATGGCTCCACAACAATTTGTTCAGGAACCAAAGTGCCACTTGCTTTGTGTTCAGATGCTAAGCAGCCTTTGTGGATAAAAACATGACCTGGCAGGTAAAGGCATAGTCTGTATTGTTCATTGTTCAGGCAATGGGTTGACTGTTCCTGCCAGAGTGGAAAGCTGTCACTGGGTGAAGATGTGAAGAAAGGGGGTGGGGAGCTGGGAAACAGAATGAGATGTTAGATACATCTCAAAATACTGAGCTTCTGTACATGTGTCCATAGAAAACTGCATGAGGTTTGCTGAGCCCGAACCACACCTTGGGGACGACAATGCTCCCTTCTCCTTTGCACTTTATCTAGAATAAAAGGCTATTGACTCTGCCTTCCAGTTAAGGCAGAGTTCTTCTTAGCCAATTCCAGGTTGACTACAGTCCACCCAGGCAGCAGACTTTCATCCCGGCATCTCCTATATCTCCTACTGTGACACTTTCATCAGCCCCCCCCCCCAGCTTGGACCAGGATGCCTCCTCTGATGTCCCCCACCTCACAACCCTGCATTGTTAACTACCATCTGCTTCATCCAGGTACCTTTTCTCATCTTCCCTAACCCAACTCCACTTTAGGTACAAAGGAGACTTCATTCCTCCAGAGAAGGCCATATGCTTTACATATGTTCTTTACTCTCCGGCAAAGGGCATAGACTGCTAGGTCAGCCAGGAGGGAATGCTGACTCTTTCATATAGACATATGCATGAGTCATATATAAAGACACATACAATCTCTAGTACTGTGTGTGCATGCACAAATGCACATATGTATTTAGACTTCTTTTTATTTGGTACTGGGGATTGAACCCAGGACCTTATGGCTACTACACAAGAGCTCTACCACTGACCCATATCCCCAGATGATTTTACTTTTTTACTTTGAGACAGGGTCTCATTAAGTTGCCCAAGCTGGCCTTGAACTTGCAGTTCACCTGCCTCAGCCTCAACCCAGTGGCTGGATTACAGGCCTATTCCCCCTAGACCTGACTGTATACAAATTTTTAAGCATTTGAGCGGCTACCTTATGCCACAAACTGTATTAAGTTCATGTTTCATTAAGTATTTGTCGCCTTCGAGGTAGGTCTTATTATTTCTCCCAATATAGAGAAATGATCAAAGCACAATGAAATGAAGCATGGGTTATGGCATGGTTCGGTTGGTAGAGCACTTGCCTAAGCATGCATAATATCCTCGGTTTAACCCCCAGCAACACATAATGTCAGGTATGGTCAAGCAGACCTGTGATCTCAGTACTTGGCAGGTAGAAGCAGGAGAATCAAGAGTTCAAGGTCATCTTTGGTTATATAGTGAATTCCAGGCCAGCTTGGGCTATATGAGACTTTTTTTTTTTTTTTTTTTAAAAAAGGAGGGAAGGTGGACAGTGAATCAGGAGAGAAGCTGGGACTCAAATTCAGAGCTGTCTGGACTTTGGAGCCAAGAATATACAGAGTACATAAACTTGAGCCAACTATTGTCTCCGGTCCTTGGTATCCTCGTGTAGAAACAGGGATCTAGTGTCCACTCTGCAGGATTAACACAAGTGTGTACATGGAGCTACCGGCAAGGACCCTGGCATTCCCAGGTGGTTCCATGAATGTTTCTCTTTCCATCTCTGCCCAGTGTATTCATCTTTTATACCCTGCTTCTTCCATGAAAGCTTTTGGGAAGAAACAAAGACCTATTTTAACCTATTTCTTCTCTCACAAAATCCAAAAGTTCAGAGTGTAGTTTTCAAGCTATTTATGTTTTAGCTCCTCATGGTTTCTTCAGTTGAAGGATCTCATAGGGTTGTGGCCATATATTATATCTCATTTATGTTGGATGTTATTTAGAAAAGCGTATGGATATATCTAGATAAATGGTGACTGGCTTAGAGAGAAATACCCCAGAATGCAACTGAAATTAGCTCCTGCTTTAGAAAAAATCCATTCCATTTTAACACTGCTTATAAATAGGTACATGGTACATCTATTTACTCAGAATGACTATAAATTAAGAGTGAGGAGAAAAACTCCTATTTATCTTGTTGCCTGAGTACAGCCTAGGATGTACCACCTTGTGTTGAAGGCTGACAGACTCTTGGCATTTACATTAAAAACTGTACTATTTTATCTAGAATTTCTGCATTACTAAGAAAATAACATCTATACTAGAAAACACATTTTTGCTTGGATACATATGGTAGCCTATTAAAGAGTTTTGATCAAGAGTGAAGGCACATGTCCTTAATCCTAGCGTTTAAGGTCAGCCTGGTCTACACAGGTAGTTCCATCTGAGACCACAAAGCAAGACCCTGTCTCAAAAATTAAATTTAAGTTAAAAACAAACAAACAAACTAACTAACCAACCAACCAACAAATTGAACAGAGATGTAATTGTTGATTATTCATAGCTGGTTGCCTCTGGGGCAAATGATATAGCCCAAAGTGGCAGCTATAATTTATAGAATTTGCAAATGATTATGTTAGCCAATCCTAGGAGTGAGCTAAGGCACAAAAACCAAAAGTGATTCCAATGGTACAATATATGCCAAACAATGAAGACAAGGTTCATTCTTAAGTTCTTATGGCCAGGCTAAATGGAGAGATAACTTAAAGGATGAAAACTTCAAATCAATTGTTGTTAGCATTCCACCACTATAATAAAATACAGGTCATCATTACTTTAAAAAAAGAAAATGTAAGCCGGGCAGTGGTGGCGCACGCCTTTAATCCCAGCACTCGGGAGGCAGAGCCAGGCGGATCTCTGTGAGTTCGAGGCCAGCCTGGACTACCAAGTGAGTTCCAGGAAAGGCGCAAAGCTACACAGAGAAACCCTGTCTCGAAAAACCAAAAAAAAAAAAAAAGAAAATGTTCATTGGACTGGTTTCTTTGGACCCATGGTGAAGTAGCCCATCACAGCAGAACCAACTGCTGTGACAAAAGTGACACTCAAGGAGCAAAAAAGACTCCAAGTTGAGGTGACCAGAATCCCACAATTCCTTTAGAGGACACACACCCAGTGATGTAAGGGCCTCAGGCAAGCCCCCATCTCCAGAAGGCTCCATCACCTCCCAACTGTACCACCCTGTGGACCAAGCTTTCAGCACTGGGGCTTTGGAAGATGCTCATACAAACCATAAAATTACTTCCATAACTTCCATATGGTTGATTTCTGAGAAAAAGACAGGGCATTTTAAATGCCAACTTTACACTGTACCTCTCATATTTCATCAGAGGAAAATGTCAGAGAAGTTGATTCCAATGCATCAGAATGGAGAGGAACAGGTTGCTGATGGAGCTCCCAGGGAGGGATCTTTATGGATGTGCTACCAAGCAGATAAGAAAACTCAGACCCAACCTCCCTCCCTCCCTCTCTCCCTCCCTCTCACTCCCTCCCTCCCTCCCTCCCTTCCTCTGCAATGCCAGCGTCTTGGTTCTCTTCTTTCTGTTTAGGATCCTCTTCGGTGGCAGGTGACATTCACACACAGTATTCTACTTTGCATTGTATGTCAAGGGTGGAGGATATGTCAAACCAAAGCCAAACGTTCAGATGAAGCTTGAACAGCAACCTCCTGGAAGTTTCCAACTCACTTTGGAGCTGGCACCATACTGAAAACCAGTTGACGGTCTCCATCGTTTCCTAAAGACACAGAGATGAAACACGCAGCCTGCCGGCTTCCCTTCTGGTTCGAGCTCCAGAAGCCAATGTCTTCCTCTTAGCTGTCTCACTGTTCCTGCCACGGCACCATAGCTACAGTGGTGACATTGAGATGGTGTATTGTTACTCTCTGGCTGCTGTGACAACATCCCTGACAAAGGCGACTAAGGACAGCAGGGCTGGTGTTGGCTCACAGCTGCAGGGTGCAGTCACCAACAGCAGTGACAGAAATTTGAGGAGACAGCGGCACCAACCCAGCCACAGTCAGGAGGGAGGGAGGGAGGGAGGGAGGGAGGGAGGGTGGGGGAGAGAGGGGGAGAGAGAGAGGAGAGAGAGAGAGAGAGAGAGAGAGAGAGAGAGAGAGAGAGAGAGAGAGAGAGAGAGAGAGTCAGTTTGTTTGCTAATTTTTATCCACTCCACCCCTTGGAATGGCACCGCCCACATTTAGGGTGGGTGTTTCCGCCTCAGTGAACTCATCCCAGAAACGCTCACAGGTGTGTCTAGAGATTTCCCACCCCCATGGTGATTCTCAATGCCATCAAGCTGACAGGATTAACCATGGGAGACTGTGAAGGATGGCAAAGAGGATAGTTCTCATGGTGGCACACGGAGGCAGAGGCAGGCAAATCTCTGAGTTCCACGCCAGCCTGGGCTACAGAGTTTCAGGATAGTCAGGGGCTACACAGAGAAACCTGTCTTGAAACAAACAAACCCCAAAATAAACAAACAAAAAACAGGGATACTTTTTAGTTCGAATTCAAGGTCAAAGAAGCCAAGAGGTTAAAACAACCTCTCACACTGCTACAAAACTTGTTTGACTGAAATAGATACCTATTCTTTGTTGAAAAGCATTTTATTATTATTATTTTTAAAATCTGGAGATTTGAAACAGAAGTCCTGAATTATCTTTAGAAAAAAAAAATGAAAACACTGTCATAGAATAAACACAATCCAATAAACTGCAAGTCGTCTCTGGATGGTCCCCGGCCCTCATCTTACAGAATCCTGAATGCAGCTACCAGCACACCCAAGCACATGCCAAGCACATGCCAAGTGGGTAGTGACGGGGGCTCTGGTGGCTGGATCCCGGGAGGTCAGGGGGACTGGAATGCCATGCCTTCATTCATAACACTGCCCCATGGAATTATTTTTTCCGGATTCCTGGGGAAGTTAAAGTATTTGAGGAGACTATGAAGAACTGTTGTTTCAGCCTGTTTTGTGAGTAGATAATTGCCTTCCAGTTCCATTACTTCAGGAAGTGATGTGTGCAGCATTGTTCCGATGGGGGAGGTGGGGTGGTTCGGCCAGCCACACCAAACACGCCGAAACAAAGCAAAGCCGGGAGCGAGGAGTAGGTCTCCACGCTGAACTCAGGCTTGGGCATCTGGTCTGCAGATAAGACAGCCCCAGACAACCTGACCACATACCAACCCCATTATTCTGAAAGGCTGTTCAGTACAACTTGTTTTAGGAATGAGAAATTTCACCACATTACTAAAAGTGATCATAAAAAAAACATTTGGTAAATGAAATGTTATCAAAATGGCTTCAGCAGAAACTTATTTGAAAGGCCAAACTTCTCATTTGGGTCTGAATCAGAAGCCAGCCTGGGAACTAGAAGCCAAACACATTTTGTCCTAAGAAATACCTTTGATCCTATGGAATATATTAGCCGATCTTCCTGAAGTGTGACATCATTTGTGGCACCAGCTGTGTGGGTGCGCCATCTAAGGATTTAGAAAACTTGCCTTCCTGTGGCCTTCGTGTGTATTTTAAGAGTGCAGAAAGCAGTCTAATCCAACTAAACGCTCCAAGGGGAACTGTAACTTCAATTTAAGAAGCTTCAACTTCTTATGGCTGTGACCTATCAACCTTTCAATAGTTATTACAAAGAAATTCCCAATGGGCACCGGGAACTTATGATAGTGATGGCAAAATGGTTCCTGAGCGAGCATAAACGTCACACCTATGCAGTCAGTTCCCTCGAAACTCATCAGACGCATTAGCCCATCCAATCTTCAAACTTAGGATGACTGTATTGGTACTTCTGCCAACTCAAGTGCACAAATGAGGAAACTGAGGTTAAGTGACTTGTCTATGGTCACCCCACAAAGGAAAAGAGCTGGGATTTGAACTCCCACTCACGTGATTTCCTCTGCTTTATCACCTCTCCTGGTTCTCAGACAGTTTTGACTTAGTTCAGTTATAATATGATAGTCAAATATTCTCCTAGCAAGAGCCATTAACTAGTTTTGTCAAGAAACGAGGAGCACTGAATTCTTTCTGGAGACTAATTTTTAATAGAATCAGTAGAATTTTATTTCAACTCAACACACAGTTAGTTGCTATGGGGAAGTTCTGTCTTCTCTCAAGCAGTGGGCTTAGTGTTATTTAGCAAGTGATTTATCTGCTTCACTAAAGAAAGGGTTACTTTTAAGTATCAATGCCTAAAACTATCACTCAACAGTTTATCTTTAAATGTTCTAATGTATTACCTTTCAATGTTTTTAAGAATCCATTACCAAATGTAGTCAGGCTATTGAGAAACGCCTCAATTCTTTCATATTACACTTAAAAATAGCAGGAGTGAAGTTGTCCAGGTGAAAGGAATACTGGGTTACAGCATATTCTACCCATCCATTTACTCACCAATTTATTCACCTACCTACTGACTCACTCACCCATCCACCAGCAACCTATGTGTTCATCCACCCATTAATCCACCTATCCATTTATCTACCCCTCATACATACACCTGACATCCACCCACCCACTCACCCAGCCAGCCAGCAACCCAATAATACAGAGTGGATCAGACAAACAGGCTTTTCATGCAGCTTATATTTTAGTGCTCGAAAAACTAAATAAAAACAGGAGGATGGCGGGCCTGAGAAGGCCTTTCTAGGGAGGTAGCATTTGTACAGAGAGCCAATGAAATTGAGGGAGGGACTCCTGAAAGAAGTTGGGGAGAAATCTGAAAGGCAAGAGCTTCCCTGGTGTAATCAACAATGTTGGAAGATCAAGGAAGCCAGCATGATCAGATAAAACAAGCTTGAGGTGAAACAAGAAATGAGACAAGCAGGACTGCAGAGTTTGGGTTTCATGGTGTGGGCTAAGTCACTGGGGTGTTTTCAGAAAGCAAATGGTAACCTCCACAAGACACAACTGTTGTGTAAAAATGGACAGAGGGAGACAAGCAAGAAGCAAGGAATCTGGTTAAGAGGTGATGTTCTGGAATTGGGGGAGGTGAGCTGGTAAAGTGGTGGTTACAAAGCCAGGGCCAACTTAGCTAATACATGTTAACGTGGGCAGAGTGAAGAACCAAGCCAGACTCCCAGAGTGCTGTGGAAGTGGGACTGGGGACTGTTTCCCACCTGGCGGCACCACTTCTGAGCAGCAGGAGTGAGCTAGGCCATCTCTGAGGTCAGATCTGGATGCACGCACACCAACAAGCACAGGTAGCCAACGAAGCTGTCCGTGATTAGTGCACGTGCTACGCGCACACTGCTCCGGAGCTGCATCTGACCAGATTAGGGATCGCTTTTCCAGTCACTTCTAAATGAATCTGCCCACAGACCAGCAATGTATTACAACAGTCACCCCTCTGAGTCCACAGAGTGAGCTTCCTGAGACACTTAAGAGCCTCATTACATACTATCAGGATAATCAGGCTACTGGAGTGGGAAGTGATGCAAAGCGGGCTGCTTAGAGTCCACATGTAGACTTAGTGACGGGAGCATGCCTAAAAAGGGCTTCTGACCCTGCATGGATGCTTCTCCCCTTTCCAATCTTATCTACCATTTATCAACATCAAGGACGTTTATACATTGTTTGACTTTTCCAGGAGTATTTCCAGCTCACTCACACATACCCCCTCCCCCAACCAATATTTAATCACCCTTTTCTCCCTAGGAGTAAAAAAAAATACCTAGAATAAGGCAGTCCATAAGTGCTTACTGGATTTCACAACCATCTTTTCATTAGCCAGATCCTTAGGAATTCAAGTTTTACCTTTAGTGAAAATGATTCCCTGACCACAGGTCACCAAGATAGTTCTTACAGAGTTTCCTTATTTTAGTCATGGACTACACCTTTGTCCTGCTCATGGGAATGCTAAATACTTTTTGTTTTCTATTTTATTACAATATAGACTCAAATTCCTTAATGACAGAATTCAGTATTGCCTAGTTTTTTTGTTTGTTTGTTTTTGTTTTGTAACTAAATCCTGGTATAGCTCAATGCTCCAGTGAATACCATGGGTCAAATTCTACTTTGGCTTACATATTGGAGAGGAATAAAACATTAGCAATTAGCTTTCTAGTTCCCATTTTTATATTCTACCAATTATATTTTTATGTCTCTGAATGATGCTTTAGACATTGTAATTCTTCCTTAATTTGAAAGAAAACATTACAAGTTTCTCAGAGTCTGTGTAAGTCATTATGGATAATGGTCTTAATTCAGTTTTGATTACACAACCTGGAGCCTTGTAATATGTGTACTTTATTAAATTTAATATAAAGTCCAGAAAATTAAGGTTATTTTAACCTTTACTTTTCCCCCTAACAAAACTCTGACATCAACTACATAATAAAAGATATGAAGAAAATGAGAAAAAAATACAACTTTGAAAAACACTCCTAACTATCCATATTACAGGTCAGTTCCTGTATTTCTCTATCTTTATTCAACTATGTGAATACAAATTTATTATTTCTTATATGCTTTTGTCAACAGAAGAGGAGGGAAATAAATCTTTTATCACAGTGACACCTGCTGGTCAGATTCTCTGGTGTCGAAATTGCTTGGAGGCTGAGCATGTTGTACACACCCACAGTTCCAACATTTGGAGGGCAGAAGCAAATGATCAGACATTCAAGGCCATCCTTAGCTATGTAACAAGTTCCAGGCCAGTTTGGGATACACTAGACTTTGCCCCAAATAAAACTAAACACACAAGAAAATATCACCAATAGACATGCTAAGAGAGGTTGGGGTGGGGGGACAACATGGCCACAAGACCCCAACCCTACATAAAAAACTACAGACAATGAAGGAATGTTCGGAGTGGGAGAAAGTCTTCTCCAGGAAGAGCACACCAACTGGTTATCCAAACCAAATGGTCATCCCCGGAAACACACATACAAGCAGTGCCATGCAGACTGAGCAGGCTATATTATATATGTAAGAATACACACACACACACACACACACACACAGACATACATATGCACATGCGTGCGTGCACACAGACAGACAGACAGACAGACACACACACCAATAATTAAAGAAAAAGGCATCATGAATTTGAAAGAGAGTAAGAAGGAATATATGGGAGGAAGGAAAGAGGAGAAATGACATAATTATAATCTTAAAATAATAATATAATTACCTAATGAAGAAATCTTTTAACAAAATCTAAACAGTGTTTTCTACTTTAATAATTTATTTGCTATCCATTGAATTTTTAAAATTTTAATATAACCATATAAGCTACCTTGTAAATAACATGAAGAATTTCTAAATCTTATAACAATGATCTCACTGTAACCAGATGAGCCATCTTCTTTAAAAGCACCCATCTCTGAAAAAGCTGCAAAGGCACTTCGGATGACATCAAGTTGTTAAAATGTGAATGTTGTGGTTTTTCTTTTCAAATTCTCTACAAATTCTACTTTAAGGAAAAAATGATCAAACCTTACCATCTGTAGACTATTTCCTCAAGAATTGAATGTTGGGGGCTGGGAATGTAGTTCAGTGGTAGAGTGATTGCCTAGCATGTGTGAGGTCCTAGGTTAGATTACCCAGCACAATGAAGACAATAATGTTAGCGATTGAGGAATGTGAGTGGGATCCACGTGGAGCACACTCAAGCCCAAAGTCAAACACACTGACTTCCTTCCTAGTGAAACGTCAGTTCTACGTGGTGGGAACGTTTGCTCTGGTGGCTGACGACCATTCACGGCTGATCCCACTGAACGCCTTCTTGTTAAACTGAAGAGCAAGGGGGCAGCAGCAGGGAGTGACGAGAAGCACAGAACCCCGCTCTCTGGTTCTTCTTTCCACCTTTATTTATTTACTTGGTGCATGTGTGCATGAGCTACAGAGGACATGTGGAGGTCAGAGGACAACCTGTGAAGGCTGGGTTCTCTCCTTCCATCGTGTGGCTCCTGGGTGTTGATCTTAGATGCTCAGGCATGTCATCTTCACCAATGAGCCGTATTTCCAGCCCTTTTCCCTTCAATTTAAAATGGACGACACTGTACCCGTTGGCTGTGGAGGGGACCTGCTGGCCACAGGGACCATGCATTCCAAAGAAGAATCCCCCACACCTGTTAGTAAACGTGGTGCCATCTGATGCAGGGACTGTCTGTGCTCGGTGACTCTGAATCATGCACAGATCTTTAACAACCGTCTCTTGACCGAGGCGATACTCACCCCCAAGTGTGTTTTGATGTATGCACGAAAACTGGAGGATGACCAAACTGGGCTTACTAACATATTCATCACCTTCTATGACATCCTATCCTGAGTCCCAGCTCACAATCCAGTGAATGGTCAAATAACAGGAACCATCTTTAATGTTGTAGAAAAGCCAAACTTCACACATATTGCATGAAAGCTATGTAATTATGAAGGAAAAACTGGGATGTGCCTGTAAAAGATCTTTATGATAGAACTTACAGAACTTAAAAAAAAAGCATAAAATAGTCTACCTGACATAGTATTTGTTCTTAGCTCAGAAGCAAGTAAGTTGTTTTTTCTTTAAAAGAACAAATACTTCCTAGTTATGCGGATGAAAAGAGATTAAATTACAAATAAGGCACTGAAAAGTCATCTATACTGTTCTACAAATCAATTATTGTTTCTCTTTACCTTGAGTTGGTTTTGACTATTCATAGACTACCTAACCTTGAGTTTTAATGAGGACAGGATGCCAGTATACAGTGTACTGATGGACTTACTGCCCCATGAAAAGTGACACATTAGATAAGTGAAGCTTTTTCCTGTTTATGGACACAAGTGCACACATCTGAATTCTGCTTCACCGATATCACAGCAGCTCCAGAGAAGCACCGTTCTCACCTTGAGCCCTAGAACGAGGGACAACAGGCAGAAAGTGATATTACTCTTACACTCACTTCACTGCCAGACCTTGAGCTACATCAAGTCAATCAACTGTCAACACTCAGAAAACGGCTACAAAATCTTTTTAAGGTGTGCCTAGTGTGCTTAGTTTTAAATGTTATCTTGCCACAACCAGAATCAACTGAGAGGTTCGCTGAGAAACAGTATAGACCAGGTTTGCCTGAGTGTGTCTGTGGGGTTCTGTAGCTGGGCCCTGAATTACAGGAGTGAGAAATCAAGCAGGCAGTGTGGCTGCATTCCTCTCTCTCTGCTCTTGTGGACACGATGTGACTAGTTCCTTGAGTTCCTGCTTTGACTGCCTCAAAATGATGGGCTGTAGTCTGGAACTGTGAGCTGAAACAAACCCTTACCCCCCAAGTCATTTGGTAAGTGTTTCATCACAGCAACAGAACGCAGCTAGAACATAGAGGATTAAGACTAAACTACTAGAAAATCCACGTTAGGAATGACAGTTTCAGGGACTGAGGTTGGAGTTCAGTTGGTCCAATGCTTGCCTAGCACGTAGCATGTGGGAATACTAGAATAAAGCCCTGGGCTCCCCAGCATCTCATAAAGGGAGCATGGTGGCATACACCTGTAACCTTGGCATCTGGGAGGTGAAGGCAAAAGGATCGTAAGTTCGAGGCTACCCTTGGCTACACAATGAGTTCTAGGCCAGCCGGGGCTATAGGAAACCTTGTCTCAGAAACAAAACAAAACCCCCAAATCAAACTAACAAGTAAATAAAACAAACAAAAGGTTCATCTATTCTGGATGAATTAATATGTAAAGTATTTTTCTGGTAAAGTTAGATATAGACTTACCCCCTCTACCTCCATGTCTATGGGAGTAGCTTGGGGCATTTCACCCACAATAAAGCCCTAAAAATCAAAGGCATCTAAGATCAGGTATTCAGGTAAGTTATGCAGGTTTAAAAAAAATGGCTTTACAAATCATATTACTTATTTTGTATGCATGCATGTATATGTGTGTGGCTATCTGTGTGTGTGTGTGTGTGCGCGCGCACGCGCGCGCGCGTGCGTGCAGGTCAGAGGACAACTTGCAGGAGTTGGTTCTCCCCCTCTACCATGTGGTTCCTGGGGACTGAACTCAGGTCAAGAGCCTTGGCATCCTGCTGCTGAGCCATTTCACCAACCCATTATGGAGACTTAGAATAAGACTATTGTACTCATTTTGACTTTCATTAACTTATGAATAGCAAACAAAATACAGTAGAAATAGATACAATCAAATCTGTTCATGAATAAGAAGCAAAAATAATAGAAAATATTTGGCACAAATATCAAAAGAAACATTCTTTTTGTAGGAAACTTTAATGTGGCAAAATTGCTACATATTTCCTTAGCCGTTTCCATACATAGAGATCTCTCTGGCTATGGAATACCCCCCAAAATGCTACAAGAAGTGATTTAAGCTGTATTCTTTATTCATAGCTGAGTTCATGGGAAGTTAATAAAACAAATGAGGCCGATGTGGAAGACAATACAATTCTCCAGGGTAACTTAGCTCTGGTACTGGGACTGCCCTGGAGGTGTCCCCTTCCTTCTGGCTGGCAGGGTCTGGGTTTCAAGCAGCCGTGTCTACACGAGTGACCAGAATAAAAGGCAGGGATGGTGTCAGTCTACACTGGTTGTCACAGGGTGGGTGGCTCAACCATAGGAAACCACTCTCCTCAGACTTAGAAGCCAGGGTGTCCAAGATGGAGTTGCTCAAACACTTGTGGTGAGGCCCCTCTTTCTGGATGTCAGATCGCCAGCCTCGCTTCTTGCTAGACCCTCAGATAACCTCTTCCCTGTGCTCAAAAGGTGAGAGAAAGCAAAACAAGAACCATACTCGGGTGTCTCTTTCTCTTCTTATCCAGACTTTGGTCTTTTTCTTTCCTTTTGCTACAAAATGATCAAATTTTCATGCCAGGGCTGTGGAAGGGCAGCTGTAGGCTACCGTGGGTATTGGAGGCTCAAATCTCTCCTCTCTGCCTGGGATCCCCAGGCACTAACCAATGCGGCAATGAGAGGCCACAGATCTTGCTCCTTCGTAGGACAGGTCAGGACTTACAACCTGGGTTACACACAGGGATAACGGGGATGTGGTCCATCCAGGGTTTGCAGTGGTTCTCGGGAGAAATCAGTGGTGCTGGGAGAGCGGAATGTCTAACCATCACTAAAGGGGAGGATCTTGAAAGTGACCAAGGAAGGACAAAGGAGTGCTGCTCACACACAGACAGGTGTCACTTCAGAGGCCAGGTACCATTTCAGAAGCAACAAGGCTAAGACAAGGAGAACGAAAATAACCACTCCCCTGCAACTGCACCCTGACAGCTTTCCAGGGAAATAAAACCCAAGCCTGAGCAAAACAGCACACAAAACTGCTCAAGGAGTCAAACAAGAGGGAACTAAAATTCTAGATTTGTAAGTTGAGGGAGGTAATCAGACATTGTTCAAAAGCTCTCAATGTTTAACAGGGGCAAGAACAGGAAATTTAGGTTTTCTCTACTAATGCATGCTAAATTTTCTGGTGAGCATGAAATGAATATTCAACTTCAACTAGTATAAGAGAAGTACATGGAAAAACATTCTATCCAAAAGAAGGCAAGAAAATGAAGAATGTGGAAAAGCAGGAAAGGGGCCAAACACACAACAAAATGTAAGGCTGAGCTTGATCCCCAGAATCCATATAGCAGAAGGGAGAACTGACGCCCACAGATTATCCTCTGATCTCCACACATGTGGTGGCCTGTCTTCCCCCAGTAAATAAATGCTAAAAGTTTATAATGATAGAAGCAAATCCTAATATATTAGTAGTTTTAAGAAGTATAAATGGATTACACTTTCTAGCTAAAAATAACCAGGAAAAAAACTCTAGTTTTTGAAACACACCTAGTTTGGGCTAAATGTACTTAGCAACAGCGCCCCCAAACACATAAAACAAAAATTAATAGTTAGTCTTAGGGATAAAATAGTAAACCCAGCAGAAAAGGAAATTCTAACATATTGCAGAATCTGAAAGATCCTGTAGACACCGGGCCTGGCCTAACAGACACCCAGCCGGAAGTGTACATTTTCCATACACTATGAAACAGTTGTGAAACTGTCCATAGCTAAACTATAAAGCAAACTCCAACAAATCTGAACAATTCGATCAAATATGTATTCTCTGACTAGACTTCAACTATGGGAGGAATCAATAATAAAAACAGAACTATAATCCATATATGTTAGGAAACAAAAAAGAAAATGTCACATGTCAAGGAGAAATCAATTACAACCAGAAAATACACTCAAAACAACATTTCCTAATAGTTTAAAATTATAAGATATTATTTCATTTGATTGTTAGAATCCTGTGAGCCACACATAACCCTTAGTATCTCGGTCCAACATAGAACAAATGTCAATTACGCATTTGAATATTTTAAATAAGAATATGTAACAAAGATGATCTGGAAAGAAAGGAACGGAGAAGTGTTCCCCACTGAACAGGACAGCAGGAAAGCAAACCAACCGACCCTTTTAGAAATTCAACAGTGCTACAGAAAACTGAGTGCATTAATATGGAAAGCTTAGAAACTGCCCTGGTCTGCACTCTTTAGAAAGATTTATGTTATACACAAATTCAGGAGGTAAAGTATTTGTTTGTAATGCACACAAAACACCAGAAATCTTTGCTGTGCTATGTGTCCAGTGACCACAGTACACATGTCCGCCAGCACCCAGAATTCTGATTTGGTCACAGCAGCTATTAATAGTGTGGTGGTCACTAACGACATTCCAAAAAGTGCCTATGGTACAAAGAGGATTTTTACTTGTGGCCCCCTCCCTTTCCTTTTCACGTGTGGGATATTTTTGGAAATTTTTTTTCCATCCACTGAAAGAGAGAGAATTAAGAAAATTCTAGCATGCTTCTGTGTCAGCAAGTGCTCTTTCAGTCCAGGGAGCAGAGGATGATTGATGAACCTGTCAGGCCTACAGTAGCAGACAGAGAAAGTTGGCACAAGTTCAGTGTTACTGAAAGAAATCTCAAATACTTATTTCATCTCTTCTATTAGCTTTAATCACATTTCAACATGAGCTAAGAATGAAGCTTTCACAGTCTGCCATACATTTACACAGGCAAGCATTGTCAATTTTCTGCAGTGAGAACATGGAGATATCCTGAGAGAGTGAGGTATTTTTTTACCTTTCTTGACTGAAGAGCAACAGAAAACACTAGAAAGACTCATCTGCACCCCATGCCCACTGGTTATGCAGCTCCTCCAATGACTGCATGCACCTCTGTTCAATTCATAGCAATGAAGTTCAACATGGTTCTTCGGTTAGATTAAGTGCAAGCGTGGAAAGGTCACAGTGGTGATGGACAGCGGTGTTCCATATGGACACACCTGCTGGAGAACAGACATTAGTACGAAAGGGATTTACCTCTAACACAGATCACCTGCTGTGTGGGTGAACAACAGTCCTTGTCTGCCCAGGGCCAGTCCGACACAGTTCTGTAGGGACTCTGTGGCGGACTCTGCTGACTACTCCCTGAGCAGCTGAGGCATGCACAGATGCTGGTCTTTAAAGAGGCTGCCCTAAGCAAAACGGACCTAAAGGTGGAGGAAGTACTATCTATGGGCAAGATGATGATCCTTGGAGATGCTAATGTGAAAATACATTTGGGTGGAAATTTTCTCCTAAGCATGGTTTACAAGATGAAAATATTAAATGCTAAAAGGCCACCTTTTAGCATGTCTTGTCACCCAGTGAAAGACACAGTATTGTGTTGTACTGCAAAATACGGTATCTCCAAGCACATTGTTCAAAGGCCACCATGGCATCTGTCACAAGAAAGGCTAGTCTGACCCTTGCTTAGGGATGCTGTGACAAGCAGCTGCATACTTGCCATTTAATCCACAATGAGAAACCATTTACCCGTGGTGAAAATGAAGCAGATTCTTGAAGAAATGGACACACAGCAATCTAAGCTAATCACCGAAAAGAAGACCACATTTGATTAGTAATACATTCCTCCCATGTTCACTCTTGTCCTTCAAATGATCACCTTTAGGCATGTAAGCACTCTTCTTCCACTGGACATTTATCTGGCTCCAGAAGCTTCTCTTTTCAGACCCAAGAGTGCCACTGAGTATATTTCTAATCTTGAAGAAGAGGCTATGTGGTTGGTGGGAAGATCTGGGAGAAAGTTTCTCATTCATCTGTCCCTGTAGGTCAAATTCTTAGAAGGTAGAAAACTTTGCCAGGTCTTTCTCCATTGCAGCATATTGCTCTTTAAGCCTTTCCATGGCTCTTCTGTGCTCGTCATCCACTTCAGCTCGGCGCTGTGGCTGTTCTTTCATGAACTCCTCCCACTGGAGCAGACGCCCCTTCTCACTGGCTGTCAAGTGGTCATTAATCACCTGAGGAAAGAAAGCACGAAAGCCACATAGCATCTTTCAGACATATGTAGCTACACAAGAGAACATTATCAACTGACAGTTATTGTAAGAACCAGCAGATAGGACAGCGCTAAAAGTGCATGACTGTTTCAATAGCCACTAAGAACATTATACATGAGGTCTGTAACCACAACATTTGGGAGGCTAAGGCTGGAGGGTCACTGTGAGTTCAAGACCAGCCTGGGGTACAGAGTGACTTGCCTCATAAATAAATAAATGAATACATAAATAAACGCATGATATAGAAACATTTAAAACTTTTCTTACTATAAGTGAACATGGATACTCACATTTCTACAGTCTCTAAAATGCTCAGTGTCTTTATGGTGCCAGCAATCTGAAGTGGCACCAGGGTCTGAAACAGAGCCTGGAGACCACTGGGACAGTTCTCTACCACCAGCGCCTTTAGGGCTTCTAATGCCATTAAATGACAAAAAGTCAAGTCAGCCACACACTTTCATTTCTCTCAAATTTCTCAAACTACAGGTAGGTTTTTTTTGCTTTGGTTTATGGTTTTTCAAGGCAGGGTTTCTCTGTGTAACAGCTCTGGCTGTCCCAGAACTCACTTTGTAGACCAGGTTGGCCTCGAACTCATAGAGATCCACCTGCCTCTGCCTCTGAGTGCTGGGGTTAAAGGTAAAGGACACCACACCTGGCAACTACATATAGTTTTAATCAAGTCTAAAAATACATACTGAAAGGTCACTGTAAGAAGTTAAATTTTCTGTCTTACATTTTCTGAAGCATTTTTTTGATACATTAGAAAGAATCACGTATTAGCAGTCATTGGAGGAGAATCCAAAACATCTTGCAGTTCAGTCTAGTTTTTAAAGTGATGTCACCATCTCATGTCAAATATCTAAGCTGTTTTCAGGATGGTTTTTAACATTTCTACACCAACAAAGGTTTGCTTTGAGTACCATAAAATGCAGATAGAATAGTGTAAAAAAGAAAAGAAAAAAGATTTGAATTCCATCTAACTTCTATGAAACAAACTACCAGAACCTAGACAGAACATGTGAAGCCCTTCTAAACTCCTGTATACCAATTCCTAAGAGTCCACGAGACTCCCCAAACAACATGGGCTACTGCTGTTGTCCATAGTTGCTTCCCAGAGGTTGAAAGTAAATCTGAATTGCTGAAGACACAACATACTTTACACTTGGAAGAGTTGAGCTGGATCTCACCTGAAAGCTTCCTTCCTGAGGTCTATCAGAAGTACTATGCAAACTGTCAAAAGAGGAAAGCATTTGATGCCTATAAATCACAGTGATGATTAGCAGGGCAAGACAGCCCTAAAGGTGCAACAGTGGCACTCATATCTTGGCAGTAACCAACCGCTGTCTAACTTATGCCCAAAGATAAGTGCAACTCTCACTCCTGATCAAAGAAGCTCTTTGCAGCAAATGGAAACTATTACAGAATACAACTGCCCAAAATGCAGAGAACAACTGACCACAGGGTACCCAACCCTAATTAACATATCTACAGCACAATCTTACCCTAAGACTCAGAGAACATCTCAGAAGATGAGGTGGGAAGATCATAAGAGCCAGAGGACCAGAAAGTCCGCTGTAAAACTGTTCCACCATGAAATGACAAGGAACCTACACATATGAAATCTCAATAATATGGCTCCCTAAACAAGGCCTGAACAAGGATAATACTAGCTGACAGGTTAATACGGAAGGGGAAAATATCTCATGGGGCCCCACCCCTAGACAAAGAACTACAGGCAACCTAGGAAAGCTGAGAGTAGGAGAATTAAGACTTTCCCAGGGATGAGCCCCCTAATTGGTTCTTCAATGCCAAGTAGTAAGCCCTGAAACCAGTAACACTAAATACTTTATTTACAAGTATGTATCGGAAAAAGAGGCCATGAATTTAAGAGGGAGTGAGGGGGTGCATAGGGAGGACTGGAGGGAGAAAAAAGAAAGGGGAAAATGATTCAATTATATTCTAATTTAAAAATTTAAAAACTAAATAAAAGGAGAGTCAGAGAATAGACTGTGAACTTGAATGCCAGCACCATTGTGGTGATATATTGTGTACCCTAATAAATTTGCCTGAGCATCAGGACAGAGCCAGCCACTACATTGGACACAGAAGCCAGACAGTGGTGGCACACACAAATCCTATCATTCGGGAGACAAAGATCCATCTGGATCTCTGTGAGTTCAAGGCCATACTGGCTACATGAGATTGATCCAGTATAGGAGAGAAACAGAGTCAGGCAGTGGTGGCACACACCTTTAATCTCAGCACTTGAGATCTCATGCCTTTGCTTGGGAATCACACATTCCTTTAATCCCAGGAAGTAATATGGTAGGGCAGAGAAAGGTATATAAGGTGTGAGGAAACAGGAACTCACTCCCTTTAGGCTGAGGATTTCGTAGAGGTAAGAACTAGTGGCTGGCTGTTCTGCTTCTCTGGTCTTTCAGCTTTCACCCTGATATCTGGTTCTGGTTTTTTATTTTTATTTTTTTATTAAAAGATTATCTAAGTTGAACAACACACCATTACCAGGGAAAAGGTGAAACTGTTTCTAGTAGTCAATATATTCTGGGGGCTCTGGAAATACCAATACACTCTTAGTGCCTATGAAATGCACCCCAGAACTAGTTGCTTAGCTCACTTCTAAAAGTCCCTCTTGTAACATCATACTATCTCATTTTACAGACAAACAAATGAAGGCTTAAGGACAGACCTTTGTCCCCTCACTGTCTCTTATCTATCAGCTGGGCTGCTAAGTCAAACTCAGGTCTATTTAGCATGGGGACCCATGCCTCTCCCACCAAGGGCTACATAGCAGGTCTTTGGAAAGGCAGTTTTACACAGGCTGCTAAACCTTTCTTTTGCAAGAGAAAAAAGCTCTGGCTACAGGTTTTCTGTCAAGTTATCCAGTGTTTTCAAGAACTAAGAGTTTTTAAGTGAGAATTAAAATGAGTCTGAAGATGGGGTTTTAGTTAAATGTCCCCCTAAAATATGCCGCACAGAGCACTGGGATGTGAGTGGGTAGTGGAGAGTGGGAAGAGGGGGCTACATGAGGCTTCCTGCATCCAATGCATTTGAGAAATGATTTCAACAACCATTGTAACACATTATTGCTTTAAGTTGTTAGTCTTACAGGCTGGAATTCTCCAGAAACCGAACAAAACATGAGGAGCTTATTACATTAGTTTGAAGGAATTTTTGCAAAAAAACAAAACAAAACAAAACCACAAAAACTGTGACAGTTTAAAGGGAACACCATATAAATATAAACACACTTCATGAAAATGGCACCTTGTTCAACTTTATTTCTTGTGTGCCACCTTGTCAGTCTGAATCCTTTTTAATAAATACAGGGAATATTAACACACATGCTCAGATGTCAGTTTTCTCCTTTCTCTGTAACTGAAAAGCCATAACTGGCTTAGCTGGCCTTTTGATTTGTTCCATAAGGCAGACGCCTAGGCTGTCGCCCCGCCCCGCCACCAGACAGCACCCAAGTCAGTGCAGCTCAACAGAGAGAAATACAGACCTAGGAGGAGGCCCAGGAGCCTCACTTCAGATTCAGGATCACCTATCACCAACACCATGACACGGAGCAAGTTAAAAGTCTCTTTGGCCTAAGAACTGAAGAAAATGACACTTTGTGTTCATAAATGAAGTTTATGAAGATTGGAGGCGACACCTGTCAAGTTCCTAGCTCCGTGCCTGAGGGACTCAATCAAAGGTAAACATTCTCACACAAGTCACAGTAAGCTTCTGAAAAGCATACCACATCACTGTTTACCCCCACCAGTTAAAAGTGATCATCTCTTAATTTTAATAACATAGTTTTTAGCAACAGGCTTTTGTAATAATTCAAACAATAAAGGTGTCTCAAGCAAAATCAAAGGCCTCCCACCTTTATGTTCAATTCATCCCACCTGATGTGATCACTGTTAGCCACTGTTAGAAAAGATTCTTAGGAAAGTCAGTATCATAGACCAAAGATCAGCATTTCTATTCTTTAAAAAAAGTGTGTGTGCATGCGCAGCCAGTGCCCATGGAGGCCAAAGGCATCATATCCCCTGGAAAGGGAGTTATAGATTGTTATAGGGGCACTATGTCATGATGGGAATTGAACTCTGTTCCTCTGTAAGAGCAGTCTGTGTTCTCTCTTTTCAATTTTTTATTTATTTTTATTTATATGTATGTGTGTGTCTCTGTGTGAGTCTATGTTACGTGTGTGTGTGTGGGGGGGGTTCCCCTGGAGACAAAAAGGGATGTTGGATTCCTGGAGCTGAAGTTACAAGCAGGTGTGAGCTGCCTAAAGTGAATGCTGAGACTTACACTCCAGTCCTCTGGAAGGGCAGTGGGAGCTCCTAACCACTGAGCAACCTCACCAGTCTGAAAGCAGTAAATTCTCTTAAATGTTGAACCACTGTTTCAGCCCCAAGCATTTCTGTTCTGTAGTTGCAGAATATTGTGACTAAAGGTGTATACATACCCAAGTAGCATTTTGCTGTCCTGCAAATCATTCCTTGGACTCAAAGCCCAGGTGACCATTAAGTTGAAAGCTGACAGCTCCCAACCCAAATGAAGATCTTCTGTGGCTGTCCTACCAAGGCGTTCCTGAAATCACTCTCCTTTACCCTTACTTAATCTCTGCTTTAAATAAGTTAGTTATATGCCCCTGTACTGACAATACTGTAAGTGCACACTTGTAAGCCAGAGAAAAAAGCTCTCAGGTCTACCTACAAATACTGCAGTTTTCAGAGGACACGGGGCATAAGTGTCCAGCATCGCACTCTTCTAACCAGCTAACTGGGGTCTAGGACAGCACCAGAAGAAGAAAGGCTCATCAGTGAGGTGGAAAGAAACGCTCCCAGCACAAGAGCAGAGAGGCGCAAACAGGGCAGCACAGGGCCCCGGGGAGTCTGGGCTAGATCACAGCACAGCACTTACCTCTCCATCTCCTGCTGAGGTGAATATGACAATCACCATAATATAAACTTTTGTATTTTAAATAATATTCAATTCTGTAGAAAATTAGCCGGAAACATGAAATACTTCAAAAAAGTCAAGAGCATTAAATAAAGTTTTTAAAGGCAATCAAAATCATAAAATACTGTGCTTAAAGATAAAAAATTTAAGCTTTGTGCATAGCTATATGTTAATATTATGATTGCTTCTTAAAAAATTTAGTATTGCCATATAATTCAGCAACTCCACTTTGGGATATTTGCCTAAAAGAATTAAAGGAAAGGGCATGAGTAGATATTTGTAAACCCATGTCAATGCAGTATTATTTAGGACATCCAAGGGTTTACCCAAGTGTGCACAGAAAGCTATAGACTCATAAAGTGTAGTGTGAGTGTGTGTACATATATACACAAAAATGTAGTGAATGTACACACACACACACACACACATACACATATGTAATTATACATGCATAACTGCATAACTATTCATCCTTTAAAAGGACAAAACGTCTTTGGCATACTACCATGTGAACAAGCCTTGAAAACCAATTCTGAAGAATTACTCCATCTTGAGCTAGGGATAGAGCTCAGTTGGCAGAGTGCTTGCCTGGCATGAATAAGATCCTGGGTTTACACTGTGGAAATCAGTATGGTGGTTTCTCAGAAAATTAGGAATCGAACTACCTCAAGACCCAGCCATCCCACTCTTGGGCATATACCCAAAGAATGCTGATTCATACCATAAAGATACATGCTCAGCTATGTTCATAGCAGCACTATTTGTAATAGCCAGAACCTGGAAACAACCTAGATGCCCATCAACGGAAGAATGGATGAAAAAAATGTGGTACATATACACAATGGAGTACTACTCAGCAGAGAAAAACAATGAAAGCATGAAATTTGCAGGCAAATGGATGGAACTAGAAAAAAATCATCCTGAGTGAGGTAACCCAAACCCAGAAAGACAGTCATGGTATGTACTCACTCATAGGTGGATTCTAGATATAAAATAAAGAACAATCAGACCACAACCCATAGAACCATAGAGGCTATATATATATATATATAGCACGGAGGTCCCTAGGACGACTGTGGCTTATAATAAATTTCCGTTTTACTCAATTATTGAAAAAAAATAGCCAAATGAATGGAAACACATGAACTATGAACCAAAGGCTGAGGGGCGCCCAGCTGGATCAGGCCCTCTGAATAGGTGAGCCAGTTGATTGGCTTGATCAGTTTGGGAGGTAACTAGGCAGTGGGACCAAGTCCTGTGCTCATTGCATGAGTTGGCTGTTTGAAACCAGGAACTTATGCAGGGACACTTGGCTCAGGCTGGGAGGAAGGGACTGGACCTGCCTGGACTGAGTCTACCAGGTTGATCGCAGTCCTCGGGGGAGGACTTGTCCTGGAGGAGGTGGGAATGGGGGGTAGGCTGGGGTTAAGGGGAGGGGGTGGGAGGGGGAGAATAGGGGAACCCGTGGCTGATATGTAGAACTGAATGGTATTGTAAAATAATATATATGTATACATATATATATATATATACATACATATATATAAAAATAATAATAAACAGAAAAATATCAGAAAAAAAGATCCTGGGTTTAATCTCCAGCACCATAAAAACAAACAAAAAAAAAAAAAAAAAAAAAAAACAGGACTGGAGATAGAGACCTGTAATTCCACCACTTAGGAGACAGAGGCAGAAGGGTCAGTAAGTTTAAGACCATCCTCTGCTATATATCAAGTTTGAGGTCATGTTCAACTAGATAGTGAGTTCAAGGCCCATCTGAGTACACTCTTATGGTGTATTATTATGACATAATTCATACAGACAGAAAGCAGAATGCTGGAGGCCAGGCACGGGGGTAGAAGATGAATTAGTGTTAACAAGTGCTGAGCTTCACAGCTCTGAGAATTAGTTAAAAGGCTACAACTATGCAGCCAAGACAACAGCTATAATAATATCTCTATCGGGTCAAATGAGCAAAGTAAGTTACAACAGAGGAAGGAAGAGCAAACATAAACTGGCCTAGGGTAGTACCACATTAGAGACATTTAAGTAGAAAATGATCCTGAAACTAGTCTATATCTCCAACCAGGTCTATGAATGAAGTCTGGACACACAGGAGAAACATTTTTGCATGTACTAGTCTAAGTCACTAGTTCCCTTCATCTTCAAGAGATGTTTGGCATGGGAATACAGGATGAGAGAGAGATGCTATGGCAACCAGCAGGCAGAGACCAATGCCAAGGAAAGCCCCATGGAGACCCCATTACACATCCGGGCTACAGTGCCAGCAGCACCAAGGCCGAGGAACTCTACTAAGAGAAACTCCAACTGAGGTTGGGACGGTCTTTTGGGAGCCCACATGGCAGATAATGTCTATAATCCTAGCACTTGGCGGCAGAGGCCAGCTTGAGGGGTTCTGGTGAGTTCCTGCACCAGAAAGGTTTGGAACACTTGTTAGTAATACACATGATGTTGATTTTACATGAACTTTACATGGGCATAAGGGAAATGACTTCGGTAAGAAGTATCACTATAAAAACTACTAAAACTATTTTACATAGAGCAATATGTACTCATGTTACTCTGCACTTTCTAATTCTGTCAAGAACAAGGCTTCATGTAATGTCATTGCCCTCCTGACAT
Organism: Peromyscus leucopus; assembly: GCF_004664715.2. Lineage (NCBI taxonomy): Eukaryota > Metazoa > Chordata > Mammalia > Rodentia > Cricetidae > Peromyscus > Peromyscus leucopus. The sequence goes on along the minus strand of NC_051067.1, from coordinate 25,523,994 downwards.
CATCATACTGGAGACTAGCTAAAGCTGTAATTGTCTGTGGTCAAGATGAAACAGAAGCCCTCACAGTCGATTCCTTGTCACTGGGGTGGCTGGACAGGGCTGCCAAAGTGGATGTGTGGACATGGAGCAAGTTTACTTTCTGACAGCTGTTGCTGGCCATCTCACCTCTCATGGCCTGTTTTTAAGAGCAAGTGGACTTCATGAGCCAACTGTATTTCAGTTCACTATTCTGTTAGTGCCCAAAATACAACTCTGTAGTAGGGTAGTTCTTAAGACATGCTAACCAACTGCAGAATGTGCATATATTGTTCTCTTGAATGTACTTTTAGATATCAATTGTGGGAAATGTGATCTGGACAAATGACGCTTATCAATTGACTTCCCACAGAATTCCACAAATTGTCTTAACATAAAAGAATTACTGATTAATGGTAACAGGCTATTTTATTCCACTACTACTCCCATCTCTCTTTGTTTCGAAAGCCTTTCAAATATACAGACCGTGGCCAACAGGATGACCCCAGGCAACAGCTAACATTAGGCAGTAAAGTGCAAAGAGAGGTCATCTTTCATCTGTACCTACCTGCTGTCCAAGGGACATGAGCTTCACCTTTATGGTGTGTGTGTGTGTGTGTGTGTGTGTGGGTGTGTGTGTATGCACTCACGTGCGTGCACGTCCAGGAGGCAGTGGAGTGATAATAAAGTCAAACAAACAACTTTAAGGACCTGCAGCCATACACTTCCAATGCTCTGATAATTAGGTAAGCATAAAACTGAAAAAATTAGGACTTAGACTAGAAGTTTATCCCAGTAAGAATGTAAGGAATTTTTACTTGCTGCTAGTCTGTGAAAATGCACCTCTTTTCTAACTTCACGAGTGTTAATTTATTGAACTATCTGGAGGGGAAAAAATAAGAGTATCTCCTTATAAATGCAGGGTCCACTGACTCTATACTAATTCTTGGTGAAACAGCCTTTCAGTATTCAAAAATACTCATGTGTAAAGCCAGGCTCAGTGCAGAAGTCTAAATCACAGACTGTGGGAACTAGAGGCAGGAAGACCAGGAGTTTAAGGCTATCCTTTGCTACACAGGAAGTACAAGGCCAGCTTGGGCTACATCAGATTCTGTCTCAAAATAAAACAAGCCAGCATTGTACCAGATATCCTGTTTCTTACAAACAGAAATGCTCCTCGTGCCCCAGTAACAGTGTCAACACAGGATTCGGGATCCCAGAGCTGTCATTTGGACGTCCAAATTGGCCGCACACCAGCTTCTCCTATCTTCTCTCTTAGCTTACATCATTTTCCTTCCCCTCTAACCCGTCCTCTACCCACCAGCAACTGACTTCGTACTTGCCAGTTGGGGCGGGCGTGGATTGCCTTCCTACTCATTCCTCTGGCTAAGATCACACAAGGCTTCTGTAACTTGACTACAGTGCTGACTTTGGCCTATTTTCTATTAGTATTTGTGGTTTAGGACTCCTGGATTTTAGCTCCCGGGGTCTAGAAACTGCCTTCATCGTAACAATTAAGAAAGTGTTTACCCCCTGGTGGCAGCGGGTAAAGCACCGGCCCAGCAAGTCCACTCCAGTCCCTGCCTTCAGTTCACTCCGCACAATGCTGGCACTCCACCTGCCTTGGGTCTCCCAGGCACAACTCTGCCTTGTGCTCAGCAAAGCCCTGCTTCCAGAGCTGGACCCTGGGACCCCAGAGCAGCCTACCCACCTGGCTCAAATACCAGGTCCTTTTAGGAAGGTTTCCACCATCAAATTGTTGAGCCTCAAAGCGCTCAATTGACATACAGAATAGGATAAAGGATGTAAAACCACAACTCTGGAAGGCTCATTCCATTATCTATTTATGCTGTGGTAGACCTCAGTTAATGAACACACAGACAGGTACTGCTTTCAGAATGAACAGCAGTGTCAACATCTGTACTAGTAAATGTGAGGTGTATTTTTATTCATTTAGATCAATAAATAAATTACAGAAACACTAAGAAATTTCCAGGTGAATTACCCCATTAACCCACCTTTTTACTGGTTTTCCACATTTGAATTATGATACAATTCAAATTAAACAGCACATTGCCTAGCTAAGGCTGCACAGACCCCCGTGACTGTCCACTGAGCACCTGCCACATTTCCTAAAGGAATGTGCATAATGCCACACTGAACATGCTTCAGGTTCATAGGCAAGGCTTATGTGTCCCAACAGGTGGGCACTTTTCACACCAAGCAAAAGTCCTATTTTCTCTTTCCTGGGTGAGACAAATATTACTTTCAGAGAAAATACGGAAATGTTGAAAAAAGGTCTATATTCAAATTATTAAAAATGGATGGGGGCTGGGAGACGGCTCGTTGGTAAAGGACCTGCTCAGAAAGAATGGGGTCTTACATCCCAGCACCCAGGTAAAGGATGGGAGTGGCAGCATGCGGCTGTAACCAGTGCTGGAGTTAGGGGGGGTCAGACAGGAGAGTCCCGGCAGCTCACAGTCTGGCAATCTACCCAAATCGATGAGCCCAGGGTCAACAAAACCCTGTCTCCAAAAGTGGGCTACAGGGGATTAAGGAAGACACCAGATGTCCATCTCTGGCCTCCAGAAGCACAAATGCCAACAAGCACACTTGCACACCTCACCACAACGAACACAGACAAACATTTTTTAAAAAAGATGATGGTACCACCATGTTTTCAATACATCTTAATGTTTTAGCCATGTTTAAATCTTTTTTCCCTGTATATTTGTTGTGTGTGAGTGTTTTGCCTGGATGTGTATTTATGCATCATATGAATGCAGTGCCGGCGGACGCCAGAAGAGGGCACTGGATTCCCTGGGACTGGAGTTACATATTTTGTGAGCCATCATGTGGATGATGGGAATTGAACCTGAGTCTGGTGGAAGAGCAGCCAGTGCCCTTAACTGCTGAGCCATCTCTCCAGCCCCATTCTTAAGTCTTTTAAGCATATCAGAAATGTCAGAAAATGAACTCAGAGAACTTATGACCCCTTTGCTCAAATTACCCATTTTTACCTTTTTCCGTTCCTGTTCTCTCTGCTGGAGTCTGCAGATGGAGTCGTTGGCGGCTTGCACTGAAATAAAACAGACAGTGGGGGTTCAGTGGCAGCCTCTGGTCAGGAGGAAGCCTATCTGGAATCTTTAGATCTCAACAGACTATATTAAAATAGGTATTAGGTGCCAGTTGGAGGGGTGGCTTGGAGGAAAAGCACGTTTTTGTCAATACATTCAGGGTGATATAGCTGGAAAAAAAAAAAAACCACATCATTTTTGAGCTTTGAGGAGTTGTAATCCAAAGGGCACAGAAATACTAAGCCCACCAATAAGTTGGCAACAACCACCTCAGTAGTCTCTAAAAAGGGGAAATGCCAGATGAATTTACAGTCATATTCAGATCAGTTAAGCCTTTCTGGCCTGGGCCCCTCAGTCCCTCGCTTTTCTGACTTATGCTGCTGTTCTCTCATGCGCAAGGCTTGACATCTAGATGGCCTCCAACGCTTTCCACTCGCTCTTCTTGCCTCTCCTCCTGCCTTCTAACTCATCCTGGATGTGGCTACAACATTCACCTCTCCACAGCTTGAAAATACATTAAATCATTTCCATGTCTTAGGAACCAAAATTCTAAAACAGGGTGAGCATCCCCTAATTCAAAATGCTCTAAACCCTAAAACTCCCAGAGTGCTGGCGTGATGGTACAGGGAGAACCTTCCACCCAGACCTCATGTGATGGGCTCGGCAGAGACTCCCGTCATAAACAGTGCAGGAAAGCACTCCAGGGCTGGTAGGACTCCCCATGACCAGCTGCACTTTGCTTCTACTCTAACAAGGCAATTCGTCTGCAGGCCAACAGCTAGCCTTGGCCAGTTGTGAATGGTCTTCTGCCTTCTCGCTTGTCCACTGACTCCTGACATGTCTGCAGAGCCTGTTACATGCCCAGCTCTGCTCTTGCTGGGCTCTCCACATCCCTTAGCTCCTCATCTTATAAGTCCTGCCTTTACATCCAACCTCCTTGCTCTTCTCCAACATGCCAAGCATACTCCCACCACAGGGCTTTTGCATTTGCTACTGCCCTAGAACATTTTCCTCTGAATTTTCCTGCAAGTCTCTGTCCGGGTGTTATTACTCATTTTACAAATGAGGATGGATATGATCATTCATGAAAAAGCATAGTAAACTGATAATATCTTATGTCTGATAAGACATTAAGTATTATAAATAAGAATCATGTAACAGGGTGGGGACTTGGCTGCATGAGTGTGAAGACCTAAGTTTGGATTTCCAGCTGCTGTGTCTGCAAGCCCAGTACTGAGGGCAGAGACAGTTTAGCCAAAATGCCAAGACCCAGGTTTAATGAGAGACCCATAGGACAATCTGATCTACAGAGTGAATTCCAGACCAGCCTTAGCCACAGGAAAGACCCTATCTCTAAAGCAAAAACAAGAACAAAGGAGTAACTCTTCACACACAAGCAGCATCAAGTGACAGTGTGCTGAGTATCCTAATCTCTCTGCTCACCTCTCCTTTACAGCTGCTGACGCTGGAAGCCATCTATGTGTCTTCCTTCCCCTGCCCAGGCCTGGTCACACCAGGTCACAAGTTCACACCAGGGCAGGGACTGTGATTTCTCTTTCAGAAAACTGTGAACTTCCACCTCTGGGATGCAGCCAGAGGATCTCATTTTCAAAAGCTGCATCAATGGTGACTATTAACAAACTTTGCTGGATCACAGGTGACATCTAAGGACTGAGGATTAGCTTCCCAGTTTTTTTTCCCTTAACAAAAAATATGAAAACAAAATGAGAGGAGTTGATTAGATCTGCCTTCTTCCTGTGGCAGTAAGTATGACATCATCGTTCCTAAGTATGGCACTACCATTTCCTGTTTGTCTTTTTTCCTTTTTGGCTCATGAACAGAACTTAAAAAATCTGTTTTTCTGTCTTCTTTGCATTTTTGGATCACTCTGAGTGCAATGTAAAAGAAAAGTTGTAGGACCATACCACTTTTGCTGTCCCGTCTCACAGCCCCTCCTCCAGATTATAATTACATCATTCTCCCCCATCCCCTTTCTCCCTCCAAAGCCTCCTATACACCCCTCTTTGTTCTCTTTCAAATCCATAGCCTCTTTGTCCATTACTTGTTATCACAAGCATCTATATATATTCCTAAATATAACCTACACAATCTGTATAATGTTACTTATATGTGTGTTTTCAGGGCTGACATTTAGTATTGGATGATCAGCTGGTGTGCTCTTCTCTGGGAAGACTGTATCTCCTGCTCTCAGTACTCCTTAGTTGCCCATAGTTCTCTGTGTACAGTTGAGGCCTTGTGGGCTTTTCCCCATCCACTTTGGCATGTTCAGCTCATGTTAAGGCAGTCGTGCTGCTGAGACTTTATTGGTGTAGCTTCTGACATCACTAGGAGCCACACTCTTAGTTAGCAAACTCCCTGATCCTCTGGCTCTTAAAGTCTTTCCACCCCTTCTTCTTCAATGTTTCCTGAGACTTAGGTTCGGAAGTGTTATGTAGATGTATTTGTAGAGGACTAGGCTCTACAAATCTGCAATTTGATTGGCTGTGGTTTTCTGTGGCAGTCTCTGTCTATTGTGAAAAGTCTCCTTGATGAGGTGTGAAGACTATACTTATCTCTGGATTGTCTCAGCCTTTAAAAGCGTCCTTCCGATGCACATGACAAGCCTACAGTTCTGTCCCTCTAAAGAACTGTCTCCATGTTTGGAAAGAACATCCAGCTTCAGAACTTGATTCCCTGTGCAGTTAGTCACATCCCAGCCACTTAGCGACAAAACAGAAAAGGCTTTTTCTTTTTATTTCATTTTGTACGTGTGTGCAGGTATGTGAGCTCGAGCAGGTCAAAGAACAACTTGGTAGTTGGTTCTCTCAGTCTACTACGTGGGTTCCATAGATTGAACTCAGGTGGTCAGGCTGAGCAGCAAGTGCCTTTCCCCGCTGAGCCATCTCACAAGCTCAGAAAAGGCTTTTCTGAACTTCTGACATTTGCTATTCCACAATCTAAATAAAATTATAATTACCTGACTACTCTAAACATTCCCTTCCTTCATGGTCAGTGAGATCCTGAGAAGGCCCACTTTGTAGACACTTCTCCTCACTTCGTATCACTTTCTAGCCACACCCTTCAACAGGAAGCACTCTCTTTGGCTATCTGTGTCAGGAAGCTGTACTGACTTGGGAAAAATAACAGTAACTTACCAAATGGCCCCACCTGAGAGAGAAAGGGTCTCAAGTAGCCAAGGTTGTCCTCACACTCACAATGTAGCCAGGGGATGCTCTTGCCTTAGCTGGAAATAAGAACTACTGAAATGGGGGGGGGGGCTGTGTCAGAGGAAGAAATCCGAGAGTGCTGAACCAGAAGGTAAGGAGGGCTGTTGTTAGATGCACAGAAAGTGGCATCTGAGAGACTGGGATGGAGCTCAGTTGGCAGGGTGCTAGTCTAGCACATACAGCCCGAGTTCCACCCCCAGAACTGAGGATGTACACGCCCGGAGTCCTAGCACTCCGGAGGTGAAGGCAGGAGGATCAAAAGTTCAGGGATATCCTTAGCTACCCAGTGAGTTCAAGGCCAGTCTGAATATGAGATCCTGAAAAAATGTTTTACAAAGTGGCATCCTGAAGCTAAACTTGAATTTGGGAGTCAAAACAGTTTGTTCTGCGTGACAGTTCTTCCTGTGATCATGGGAGAGCCATGGACATTAAACCACTATGCATTTTAGTCTCTTCAACAATGAAGTAGAGAAGATAATAAACACTTTTTTATTGTGTTAGGATTGTTGGCACTGTGGTATATAACCTGTAATCCCAGAAGTCAGGGGGCTGAGGAGGAAGGATTACCGTAAGTTCAAACTAGCCTGGGCAACATAACCAAATCCTGTCTCAAAAGCAAAACAAAACAAAAGGCAGGTGAAGAGTCCAATGAGTTAAGTCCATGAAGATTAGTATTTAGTGATGGGTGTGGAAACACAAACCTACAATCCCAGCACTCAGGAGGGTGGATAAGAAAATAAATAATCTGAGGCCAGCCTGGGCTACATGGCAAGTTCTAGTAAATAAATGAGACTCCAGATTACAACCTAACCAACTCACCTATAAAAATTTATGCCAAGGGCCATGGGAGTACAGCAAGTGATAACTAGTATTTAATAGGTCGACCCACCAGATGAATAACTCTCTGATGGGGAGCCCCACTTGGCAATACTGTGGGGTTACTGACTAATGACTGCTTGTTTCTGTCTCATGTGCCACTATATTTCTTCCCTTAAAAGAACAGCTGTGGGGTTCCTTCTACAGCCCACTGGTAGTGTGTTTTACATCTTTGGGCACACACAGAGCTGTGGATGGTGAAGAAGATGATTTCTGCTTAAGTATAGAAATAATACTAGAATATTTTTCATAACTAACACAGGAAAGTAACAGTATTCTCAGTCACAAGGACAGCTAATTTTAGACTTTAGAACAAAATCAAAACAGACAAGCTGCCCTGCAGAGAATATACAAACATAAGTTCCCAGGTGTTTATTGCTGAATCAAGGTCAGGCATGAAGTAACTTTGGCAGACATAATCCCCTGCAGTAATTCTCTTTCCACACATACAACAACCACTCAAGGTTCAGCCAATTAACTGTTATTGGTAAGTCCTGAATTTCAATGTCACTTTCTGTCTGAGAAAGAGATACAAGCACGACCAAGTGTTACTCACTGGCAGGTCAATGAGACCTCCCTAGCCTGAGAAAAACTGTGAGACTTATCATGTGTAATGAGAATAGTTTGGACCCTGAAAATGTAGCATATCATTGTTCAGAGTTTGGCTGTAAGGGGGTAGTGAGTGTGAGAGTGAGGTCTGTATGTGTGCCGAGTGAGGGATGTAGCTGAATGGGCAGGAAGAAAAATGTGAAAGATAAAGAAGTGTGAGAGAATGAGTGAGTGAATGATGTAGAAGTGTGTGTGTGTGTGTGTGTGTGTGTGTGTGTGTGTGTGTGTAGAATGTAACAGTGTGGAATGTAACTATGTGGAGACATTTTCAGAGAAAGGATTTTTTAAGATGAAGTAAAAGAGAAAGATATCATTAGATTGTGTGTGTGTGCCTTTTTTCCTTTTACCCCACAGACAGAAAAAAGTATAACCCTCACCGTATTTGTGGATTTTTTTTTTCATACCCTGAGCTGCTGGAGGCTGGTCCTCCTGCTACCGATAAATTTAGCTGGAGAAAAAAAGTTGACTAAACTCTTAGAACTTCAAGATTCTTCAATTTGTAGAAAAAACAACTAGGGGTGAGAAAAGAAAAGAGCAGACTATATGAGACCAACAAGGCAAGGTGCCTGTTCTTAGAAACAGCAGAGAAAAGCCACAGCACCCCTGTGGTTGCCTTGGCATGGTAAAGAACACTGTAAATGTGATGATAAAACACAATGAAAAAGAAAGTGAGACTGAAAGCTAAAGAAACATACTGAGCTCGGCAGTGCCATCAGATGCAATAAACAAAGCAGAAAAAGAAAGAATCCAGGCATGGTGCATACAAGGGTAAACCCAGCACTCAGGAGGCTGGAACAGGAGGACTGCCATGATTTTGAGGTCAATTTGGGCTATATAGTAGGGCCTTGCCTCTAAACCAAAACCAGATGAAATCAAAACAAACAAGGGATTGAGTAGTGTAAGCAAGAACAATGGACAGAATTCTATCCGTGGAGTACAGAACTGAACTCCACAGGGAGAGGGTGGGCAGGGAGAAGGATGTGGTGCTCAAGGTCTGGTCCCAGCCATCCTTCAGTTCTAATCAGTCATCTTTCCTGGAGAGGCATTCACTAATGCTGCAAACAGCCAAGACAATACAAAAACAGGGAGAAGAACCCAGCTGCAACTTCTAAAGGCTTCATATCATTACTCTCTTTAGGGCAGGCTTCTAGGAACTTCCTCCTGACCTGCAAAAGCACTTGTCTTCAGTTATTGCCTTTGGGTTTACCTCACTTTTTTATTCTGTTACAATGTAAATGAATTTTTAAAACTTTAACTGAAAAATTACGTGTCACATTCCTATCAAACATCCCCCCTCATATGTATCCCCAACTTCTTCACTCTCTAATCACCCAGCTGTCACTCATCAAGCAACTTCTCCATTCTGCTATACATGGAGACAGCTGGAATCAAGTGCGGAATATTATTTTATGGTGTGTTACATTTGTTTATGCTGTGGAACATTTGTTTAATGATGCAAAGATGTGTTCCATCTTTTATGTTGCATTTGTTTAACTCTGTGAAGCTGTGTTACTGTGCATGTCCAAAACACCTGATTGGTCTAATAAAGAACTGAACAGCCAAAGCAAGGTAGGAGAAAGGATAGGTGGGGATGGCAGGCAGAGAGAATAAATAGAAAGAGAAATCTGGGAGAAGGAAGAGAGATCAAGGAGCAAGGAAAGAAGGGTTCAGCCACCCAACCACACAGCCAGACATAGAGTAAGAGTGAAAGTAAGATTACAGAAGTAAGAAAAGGAAAAAGCCCAGAGGCAAATGATAGATGGGATAATTTAAGATAAGAAAAGCAGCTAGAAACAAGCCAAACCAAGGTCGGGCATTTATAAGTAATAATAAGCCACTGTATGTATGTATTTGAGAGCTGGTTGGTGGGCCTCCCAAAAAAGAGCAAAGAGTAAAAACAACCAACTACAATCAAGTTCACCACAGTTAAAAAAACAATGGTTATTTTATGCACTTACTTAGTATAACATATTACATTCTCTCTTCCTTTTAAAGCTTTGTTGGCTGGTATGTACTAGTGGTAAGTACATCCACAGCACACGTGAGACTCTGAGCTCAAGTCTCAACACCAAAAAACCCAAATTCTTTATCTTCCTCTCCGTCCCCTTTCTTTCTCTTTCTTCCTTCTTTTCTTTTCTTTCTTCTTCTTCTTCTTTTCTTCTTGAAACAGGATCTGACTTTTAGATCAGGATGGTCTGTAACTCACTGTGTGCCACAAGCTTGCTTCAAACTTCTGGCAATCCTCCTGCCTCAACCTCCCAAATGCTACGGTTAGCAATGGGAGCCACCACACCTAGTTTTCTTTTTGTCTTGTTAATGATACCCTTTTGCTTTTAAATAATATAAAGATAAAGTCACCATACTTCAGAACAGGAAATGGGTGAGGAACATTCCCTTAGTGTGGTCATGTCTGGCTATATGATCGGGTAACCTGGGGGCTCCCTGTTCTTCTTACTTGAAAACCAAGGGAAGATCTCCTTGCCTCAAACTTGTTGAAATTTAGAAGCCTATTAAATAATTGAGAAGCAGGACACAGACACTTGTGTCTTCAGAATGGGTCGGCTATGATGCTCTCCCTTAGGGGATGCCTTCTTGTGCCCTGAGAGACTCTCGTTTCTTTTCTGTGGTTTCTGATGAGCTGCAGATAGAGTTGGGCCTGAAAGCCTCTGCTTACTCAGCCCTAGGACACTCTGCCCAAGTGAGCAAGGTCCGCATCTGCAGGGTTCTCCAACATGAATTCTAGGAGATAAAGGTGGTAGTTCCATGGACAGACACAGAAGTATACAACTTATCACTCGCTGCTATACTTAGATGAGAAAATACTCCATGTTGAAGCTTGTTTTAATGATCTTACACAAATGAAAACAAACATGCTAACATGGGTTTAGCAGTCAAGCTTTCCAAAATGAACCCTGCTAGGATGACAGCTGGACCCAGTGTAGCACGAATTGCTAAATGGTCTTAGTAATTAAAAACCAGATCCTGGTATTGGGGTGAAGCTGAAAGATCAGAGAAGCAGAACAAGCCACAGCCACCTCACCTCGACAACTCCTCATCAGATCCTGTTTCCATGAACCTTCAGACTGAAAGCTTCTGAGTCCTCACCGAAACGGATCTCAGCTGAATTGCCGCTAAAAGCCTAAAAGCTTAAAAGCCTCTAGTTCCTGGTCCTCACGCCTTGTATACCTTTCTGCTTCCTGCCTCACTTGCTGGAATTTAAGGCGTTTGTCTTTTTCAAGTGCTAGGATTAAAGGTGTGTGTCACCACGCCTGGTGGCCTTGAACTGACAGAGATACCGAATGGATCTCTGCCTCCCAAGTGATAGGATTAAAGGCGTGTGTGCCACCATTTTCTGGCCTCTATATCTAATCTAGTGGCTGTTCTGTTCTCTGACCCTCAGGTAAGTTTTATTAGGGTACACAATTTATTGGGGACACAATATATCACCACATCCAGGTTAATTTTAAAAACTATTCAGTTTGCAGGCTCGTCATTATTTCATTAGGGCCATGAGACTTAGCAAACCAGGCACAAGGAAACCCTCATGCAGGACCCTTTGCAGCAGCTTCTCCTGCGGCTGGTGGTGAAGAACAGCTTCAAAGGCTATGGCCAAGTTTCTCACACCAACAGTACCACCCCGAGTGCTTCAGCGGCCAAATCCCCAATCACTAGAATATAATTCTCCCATTCAAGGAAACAGATTTTTGGCTCAGATTCTAAATTACTGGCAATACTTTCCGACATCACTAGGAAAGCCTGAGAGCAGAAGAACTTCAGTCTGAAGCAGAAACCAGTGTGTGCTTATTTCACTGTCTTATTCAACTGCTTTCGTAACCTTCCCGTGTTAGAGTTCTTCTCAATTCATATCTAAGCATTGCAACTGATAATAATCACGGGTCGGGGAAGGGCTCAGTTGGTGAAGTGCTTTCCATTCAAGCACCCACACAAAAAAGCTAGGCACAGTGGTGCACCCCTGTAATCTGGGAGGCAGACAGAGAAGGGTCTCCGGGGCTCAATGGCCAGCCAGCCAGCCTAGCTTACTCAGGGAGCCCCAGTTCCTAGTGAGAGTGAAAGGCTCTCTTAACAAACACGGTGGACATCTCCTAAGAAATGACACGAGTTGACCTCTAGCCTCCACATATACACATGTGCACAGGAACCACACACACAGAGACGAACACACACAAACACAGTCTCTCTCTCTCTCTCTCTCTCTCTCTCTCTCTCTCTCTCTCTCTCTCTCTCTCTCTCATATGCAAAACAGTAATTATGGTTTTCCTTGCAGCAAACTACCAAGAATGCTTGTCAGTGATGTAGCAGTGTGAACAAATGAGTATAATACAAAATCCTAATATCAATTTTTTTTTCTTTTTTCATTTTTTCCTGCTGTTGTACATGAACAAGTAAAATGTGACCTTGGGTGATTTTCAACCTCACAGTACACACAACCCTCATCCGCTCCCTCACAGTACACAACCCTCATCTGCTCCCTCACAGTACACATGACCCTTGTCCTGCCTCCCTCACAGCTGGCAACATCCCCTCCCTCATGGCTAGGTTCACCCCTCCCTCACAGCTGGCTTCATCTGTAGTGGGTAACCATTCCAGCTTTGATCTGGAAGTTCCAGCCCCCATTGAGGCTTTGGTAATGGTCACGCCTACAAGGCGGGGGCCGCGAGAGGGCCCTGAAGACCGGAGAAGATCCGATGCTGGCTCTCTTGGTTCCTGGACCCTGGACGCTGGAGGTAGACCAAGCAGAGTTCTCCAGAGAACACCGCTGGACTGCGCCACACCTTTCCCAGACCCTGTAACCTATCCCTTCACTTGTGAGTTACCCCACAAAATAAACCACCCTTTTAACTACATGGAGTGACCTTAATAATTTCACCAATATTCATCCCCTCCCCCACAGGCTGGTTCCACCTTGAGCTTCAATCATCAGTCATCATTCCCGTGGGCTAGCTGCAAGTTCTTAGTGTAGACATCTGAGGAGATGCCTTGATGTTCTGATAACCTAATTTTAACATCAGACACTAGCAACAAGTTTCTTTTATGTTAAAGTCTAATATTAAAAAACACTAACAAATGTTCTTTTGTCAGTTACCTCTTCTCATTAAAATATTTTGCTTAATGCAAAAGGTGATAAAATGTAAGCATTTATAAAGGAGTTTTTTTTTTTTTTTTTTTTTTTTTTTTTTTTTTTTTTTTTTGCAAACAACCAAAACCTCTCATAGTCCATTTGAAAAAGAAACTCATTTTCTAGTCATCATATATTTTTCTTATAGAGGAAATTTTAAAAGTTTTTAAAGGTAAAAAGCATGAATTTTCTCCCATCCTCAAGAGCTTGTCTTGTGAAATACTTGCACACACATCTTCCTTTGGATACTAATGCCAATCACATCCGTGACCACACTGGACAACCACTATCTGTGGCTGGGCTGTCCTCTGGTAAGCCACAGTCAAGAACACTCTCCTCCCCTCTGCAACAACACTCAGGAGAATATGCCTGGGTCTGGAACATCTGAGATCAAGGCTGCAGGAGAACAGCTAGACTTACGTCTCTGCAGGGCCTCCTCCAGGCCATCCTGCATCGTCTCTCTGCACTTGGGAAGCATGCGTTCATTTGTTTCCTGGATCATATTCTTCAAGTTCTCCAGAACTCGCAATTCTCGAAGACCACGTTTTTCCTATTAAGAAAAAGAAAATGACTAGTACTGTAAGTCTTAGCAGTTACTGCCTGTAGTTCCCCCTGGGATAAGCTTGTGATACTAGTACATTATTCCTATAGAGCGCACACACCTTCTTTTAATTCTCTGGCAGAATAGGTTAAGACCTGGAGGCATTTTTATTATGAAATGCTCCAAAAGTTGCACTAGGAGTAATATATTTATAGTAGTGTTCAGAAATGGAGGGAAGAAATGTTAAAAAAGCAACCAAAGAGCTTACATGGCCACACATTTTATTAGAAAGAGCCCTGCTCTGACTTTAATATTCATTTCATCATTCTTACTATCATATCGCTTCTCTTATTATGTGCTATAGATTTTATGATTGCCTTTATCCTCTTCAAAATAACAAGGGTTATGACATACAGACACTTCACCATGCAAAAAAATGAGCAGTGAAGGCCTGCTACTCTTAGAAAGACCTGTGTTGGCCTTCAAGGCTGGACACCTGCCCAGGAAGCAAGTCTCTTCTAAGTTGAAAGTGTAGTCCAGTGAGCCTAAGGCGCTTGTACTAAGAATGTGGTTAATGCCGGCATCTGGTTCCTTAGTACATGCAATCTTGGCCCATGCTAGGCAGGTGTCTGTCCCAGCTAGGACAACACTGGGCTCCTCCACTCAAGCGGCTTCGGGTCATGTAAGGTTTACAAGCATTGTCATAGCTGTTGCTGAGGAGCTGTACTCTCCAGGGCACTTCTGGGTGAGGACTTTTGGAAGCTTCTGTCTGGTTTTTCTCATACCATTTCCTACACATCTTCTTTGCTTACTGTGCTTCGGACCCTACAGCCAGAAGTTTCTCCAGACCAATTTCTCCCACCTGAGGTCCTACAGCTCCTTATAAAATAATCACTCAGAGACTTAATATTAATTACAAACTGTATAGCCTAATGGCTCAGGCTTCTTGCTAGCTAGCTCTTACAACTTAACTCAGCCCATTTCTATTAATCCATGCATTGCCACGTGGCTTCATGGGGATACCTGTTCTCTCACATCTTGCTTCTCCTGGCAGTGGCTTGCAACATCTGCTCTGACTCCACCCTTCTGTCTTCAGTTTGAATGTCCTGCCTAACCTTATTCTGCCTCGCCATTGGCCAAACAGCTTTATTTATCAACCAATGAGAGCAACACATATTCACAGCATACAGAAAGACATCCCACAGCAGAACCTTTCTGATGTGAAGCACAGCCTCACACACAGCCCCGCGCCAAGTCCTGGGAGTTTCAATCAATCACTGAACCTGGGTGTTCTCAGCATCCCACTGAAAGCAAAGTCTAACCACCTTCCCCATCCAACTTGAGCGTGGGCTAGACTGAGTGAGTTGCTTCCAAAGAACAGTACAGGGAAGCGAAGCACTTCCTTCCACAGTGGAAAAAGCTGCAAATGCTCCCTCAGTCAAGCAATGCAGGGCTCATGATACCCCTCTGACGGCAGGAGCAGGATGTAATGTTACGTGAGGCTACTTGTCTTTGCTGAGGCCCAGAAGCCCAGTCTAATCATGGAGAAAACATCAGACAAAGGAGGTGGGGAGGCATGCTACAGAATCCTGGCCAGGACTTTAGAGCCATTCTGCTCAAGGAAGACAACGGATGACTGAGAAACTATCTGTCTGAGTACAGAAGCAGCAGGGACAGTAACTCTGGTATTGTATTAATAGCAATTTGTCAATATTGTTTCCCAGTTTTTACGAATGTGGTAAAATAAGACATTAGAAATGAGAAAATGGGCTAGGGATACAAGAGAACACTGTAGTATCGCGGAAAATTTTCTGTAAATCTGAAATTAATATAAAAATGTTAACTAAAAAGAAAGGTTGCTAAACTTGTAAGAAAATAACAAATTAGTTACATTGCTGAGACTTTTGTTGGGTTCTGAGCAAGCTTATGAAGCAGCTGTGGCTAGTTTCTTATATTTTACACATTTTTCTATAATGAAAAACTTAAAACTCATACAGAAGTTGAGAGAGAAGGACAAAAATGCCTCTCCTCAATCACCAAGCCCCAGCCAGCAATGCTCAGCTCATACTGACTCATTTCCTCTATAAAACTCCATGCACCACACCTCCCCCAGAGTACTGTGAGGCATACTCTAGATAGTATACCATTTTATTGTAAACCTGTCAACAGATGCCCGCCTTAGAATAAAAGATAGAGAGCTGGAGAGATGCCTCAGTGGCCAAGAGCATCGACTGTTCTTCTAGAGGACCGAGGTCCAGTTTCTAGCAATCACGAGGTGGTTCACAACCATCTGTAACTCCAGTTCCAGGGGAGGTAACATCCTCTTCTGATCTTTGTGGGCATCTACCATGCATGTGGTGCACATGCAGAAATGTGGGTGCACACACATAAAAATAAAATAATCTTAAACGTTAAAAATAAAAGATACAATAAAAGTCTCACACACACAAAGGCAACAACTCTTTAATATCACTAAATAATGGTGTATTCACAGTCCCTCAAATGTCCTATAAATGTTCACTTTACCCATGCTTATTTGAATCAAAATACAAATAAGAGTCATACACTGCAGCTGGTTAATATGTTTTCAATCTACAGATTTCTCCTCTATCAAATTTTTTCCTTGGCAATTCACTAGACACAGCGAGTCATCTGTTCTGCAGTTTCCCACAGTCTGTTTTAATGAATGACTCTCCATGGTATAATTTAGCATCCTCTGCTGTCTGTCCCCTTTCCTGTAAGTCAGCAGTTAGAACTAACTGTGCAATCAGATTCAGGGTTTGTCTGATGTTTGCATAAAGTTTTCAAAGGCAGATGAATGTCCACTCTCGTGACAGAACAGAGTTGGCATGTCATCTTCATTTATTAATAGGGATACTGAAAGTGAAGACTGCCTTTTGTCAGCAATGTGATTTCTCTGGGCAACAGTCATCTAAAAAAAGCAAAAGAAAACATAACTTCCTTCCCTTATTTGCCAATTTAAAAAATAACAAGTTGGACCAGGCACAGTAGCACATGCCTGTGATCACAGCCCTTGGGAGGTGGAGGTAGGAGGATTCTGTTCAAAGGCATTCCCAGCTGCAGTTCTGGGCCAGCCTGGGCTAAGTGAGATACTCTCTCAGTGGTACTGGGAACAGCAACAGTGACAAGTCATTTCCCTGGCATCTAAGAGCCATAGAAGGAGACTTTGTTTACACGCATCCCAAAGGTTTAAATATACTGAAGTTTCTCAGTCATTACACTCTCTTGGTAGTCCAACTTGGGCTTCTCCAGGGGCCTCACTTTGTTCCAACCAGCTGTAGTGGCTTCTGTGAACTTCAGCTTTCTTTCTTTCTTTTTTATTTTTTTGGCTTTTGAGACAGGATTTCTCTGTGTAGCTTTGCACCTTTCCTGGGACTCACTTGGTAGCCCAGGCTGGCCTCAAACTCACGGAGATCCGCCTGGCTCTGCCTCCTGAGCGCTAGGATTAAAGGTGTGCGCCACCACCACCCAGCGAATTTCAGCTTTCTTGATCACTTTGGTATGACCTTATGCCCTCATTCAGCTGGTACTTCCCTCTTGGCTTGGAACTGGCTAAGACCACTGGCATTAAGAGATGAAATTTAGAGCGGGGAGGCTGCTCACAGCTACAGGGTGGGCCACCACATCTAACCCACAGGGGACAAGGCAGGAAATAGTCTTGTTTGTTTTTTGAGACAGGGTTTACCTCTGTAGCCCAAGCTACTCTGGAACTCACTATGTGTTACAGGATAGACCTGAACTCTGGATTCTCTTGTTCCTGCCTCCCAAGTGCTGGGTTTACAGATATGAACTACCATCACTGACTGGCTTAGGAAATTACTCAGTTTTTATATGAAGAAAAGTTACATTTTGAGGTCATACTAACCAAATTCAAATTACCTTCATATATTCTGTTTCTTTCCAGTTTCTAAAATACCAACACAATTACTTAGTTCCCTTTTCTGACTTTATCAAATAAAAACACCAATATGATTACTAAAAACTAAAATGTTTATATATATATATATATATATATATTATTTTACAATACCATTCAGTTCTACATATTAGCCATGGGTTCCCCTATTCTCCCCCCTCCCACTCCCCAAGAATGTTTTTAAAAGGGCTTTTTTGTTCTGAAGGTGTATCACACTATAAATGTACAGTCAAATCACTGTTTGTCTAAGACAAAGTCTTACTATGTAGCCCAGGTTGGCCTGGACCTCACAATCTTCCTGTCTGTACTGCCTGAGCTTGAGAACTACAAACAGGCATCTCTACACCAGACAATCCCTCTGCTCAGTGCTCCCTATAAGAATGTCTGAGTAACACTGTCACCACTCAGAACTACACACGAGCTTCTTTATACAGAATTTGGCTTTGGGGACTGCTCTTTGATATTCAGTATTGTTTTAAATTATATAAAATATTTACATGGCTTCAAAATTATATCTGTAAAACAACATGCATCCAGGGAAGTCTAGCTTCCCTCTCCATCCTTGTTTATACCTATATGTTAGGTATTTTTTAATGTATCTAAACCTTGGTTTAAATATAAGGATACATATACCTGGATGCACAGGTGTGTCTTTGCCCCCCCCCCCGCCCCCGCCCCACCACATAGCTGAGTATATACACATACATTTTAAATTCATTTTAAAACAGAATGGGATACAGAGATGTTTCTTTTATCATTCATGAGTAAGGTTCATCAGCACAGGGCTAGAGAAGTGGCTCAGTGGTTAAGAGTACTTGCTGTTCTTCCAGGAGGATCCAAGTTCAACTGTCAGCACCCACCCTGGCTAGCTCATAGCCCTGTAACTCCAGCTTCAGGGCATTGGGTGCCCTCTTCTGGCCTCTTCAGGAACTGTACTCATTAGTCCAGACACACATATGTAATTAAAAATCTATCAAGATTCAAAAGTACACCTGTAGTACATGTATCTTTCTCTATGTGGTCTACTTGTTCCCTTTTCCGGTACTTTCTAAATGACTCAGATACTTTCAAATTATGATGGGGTTAATTCCTAATAAACCCATAAAAGGGAGCTGGAGAGATGGCTCAGAGGTTAAGTGCACTGGCTGTTCTTCCAGAGGTCCGGAGTTCAATTTCCAGCAATCACATGTTGGCTCACAACCATCTGTAATGAGATCTGGTGCCCTCTTCTGGCCTGCAGGCATACATGCAGACAGAGCACTGTATACATAATAAATAAATCTTAAAAAAACAAAACCAAACCCATAGAAGATTGAAAACCTAAATAAAAATGTATGTAATCCCCCTAACTCAGCAAACATCTTGTCAATTTAGGTTGTTTCCTCAAACAATCTTGCAGCCAATCTTGAGCTATGGCTTCCTCTGCTGCCCACATGGCAAGAGAGAACGGGACCTCAGATCACTAGACAGAAAAGATTCAATTCAAAACATTCCTAAGATGATTAGTACTAAATGTGCACCACTTCCACACCTATTCAAAAGCAGACACCCCTGAGTTGGAAACTGTGTGTCTTCAGAATGACGTGTACTTGTAAGTGTACACACGTGCGTGGCTAGCTCTAGAGGTCGGAGGAGTGCACTGGCTCCCCTGGAGCTGGAGGTAAGGAAGAGCACCACGTGCTCTTCATCACTGAGTCGTCTCTCCCTCCCAGGACATACATCTTAAAGTCGGCAAGTTGGTTCTCATGGCTGACACTGCCAGTGCTTTGTACAGCACCCCTGTGGAGAACATCTCCTCTCCTCCTTAGTGCTTATTTGCTCCCCACCACAAGGCACATCACTGTCAGGTGATAATCTTGGTTTGTTCTGTAGTCCTTCCTTTTCCCTCAGGATGGAATTTGAAATTGTGCCCTTTTATTTTTAGTTACTGCTGA
Organism: Peromyscus leucopus; assembly: GCF_004664715.2. Classification (NCBI taxonomy): domain Eukaryota; kingdom Metazoa; phylum Chordata; class Mammalia; order Rodentia; family Cricetidae; genus Peromyscus; species Peromyscus leucopus. Next base: position 25,504,641 of record NC_051067.1, on the reverse strand, counting down.
AGGGGCAATCACTGCGGGACAACAGCATACTTTTCACAGGCCTTCCTGCCCCGCTCCTTTGAAATTCTCGTACCGTACATTCTCTGTCCCAACACAGGCGTTACACACTGTTCTCTCCACATCACTCCCCCTGCATCTGTTTTGTTTGTTTGTTTGAGACAGTCTTCTGTAGCCCAGGTTTCAAACTCCCTGTGTAGCTGAAGCTGGCCTTGACCCCTAACCCCTACTGCTTCCACCCCCCAGTGCTGAGATCACAGGCCTGCACTACCCTACCCAGCTATACTGCTTAGGATTAATTCCATGGCTAAATGTGTAAAAGGAAATTACGGACAGCCAGGGCTATACAGAAAAAGCATCTCAAAACAAACAAATAAAATAATAATAATAATTATAGCCAAGCTTGGTGGCACATGCCTTTAATCCCAGCAATTGGGAGGCAGAGGCAGGCGGATCTCTGAGTAGGAGGCCTGGTCTAGAAAGAGAGTTCCAGGACACTAGGGCTACACAGAGAAACGCTGTCTCAAAAAAACAAAACAAAGTAATTTAAAAAATTACATTTTCATTTGTTTATTGGTGGGGGTAACAAACACATGTCATGGTGTGTGTGGGGGAGATAACGAAGTTGCGTGTGTGTTGATGCATGCGCACGCACATGCCAGAGGACAACTTGAGAGAGTTGGTTCTCTCCTTCCATCATGTGGATTCCAGGGATCAAACTTAGGTCATCAGACTTGGCAGGAATCACCTCTACTGACTAAGACATCTTCTGGCCCACTTAGCACACTTCAACGCTTACTAACTCCTGACAGGAAAGAGTCTCTCTAACTCTATGATGTGCATTCCGACATGCGCATCGGAACGACATCCCTGGAGCCCTGCACAGCCCTAACAGTGCATCTGTCATCTCCTCAGCTAGGGTGCAGATGGGCTAGATACAAAGCCCACTGTCATTCCGCCTTTGTTTTCTAGCATAACACAGGCAAACCTGCTAACAGTTGGATTTTCTTCCCTTTACAAAGGGCCTATTCATTTAGCCTGGATACCCAGAAGATTTTTTTCCCTCTATAAAGTCCAAGTTTTTTTTTTTTTCTTCTTTCTGTTTAGAAATGGTCTCAAGCATCGGCTACTTTGAATTAATCTTTCCAGAAAGTAGTACATACTTCAAAATGAGTGCAATAGCAATTTGAGGAAAGTTTTCCTGAATTCTTTTTTGGTTTTTGGTGCTTTGATCTTTCCTGGGCTTGTTGTCACAGTCTTGGGTCACATGTACTCATCATCAACATGTGTTCTTCCCTTTCGAGTCCCTCTCTCATTAATGTTAAGTCTCTTCAATCTTACTTTAGGACTACATATTCTGTACACTCATTCTTGGGCTCTTTGTTTAATTCTCACTTCAAAAATAATTTTAAAATTTCATTTCCCTAGCCAGCACAGTGGTGCATGCCTTTAGTCCCAGCACTCAGAAGGCAGAGGAAGGTGGATCTATGAGTTCAAGGCCAGCCAGGTCTACAGGCCAAGATCCGGGACAGGTGGGGGTCAACAGAGAAACTCTGTCTTGAAAAACAAAACAACAACAAAAAAACAAAAAAAGAGAAAGACCAAACAAACAAAAAATAAAATTTCATTTTCCCCAATTCTTCCCCTTACTTCTTTATTGTTTTATTTTATCCAGTCATTTGCAGTTTTTCTGATTCTAACTTACTTTTTTCCTGTAACTTTCTCTGCCCCTTAAGCTCCTGTTAAAATAGCTATGATCTCCACTCATCCCGTGTCGTCTCTTACTTCTGTAAGGACGGTCACTGCGCTTTGCACCTTCCGAGGAATCCAGCTCTGTCCAGTTTTAGAGGAATCTGTTTTCCTCTATTGTTTTAAGATGGATGGGAACAGCTTCTGGCTTCAGGACGAAGACCTCCCATTGTTCCTGTCTTCAGCTCCTATAGCTTCTCCACAGTGTGGTCTTGGCCTCCATGGCACTCACTCTGAGTCTTCCCTCCTCACTCTGAGGTAGAGCCTGTGGTTCCATCTGCCAGACTCTGCTGCTCTTCTCCAAATGGCCCATCAAGATTCCCAAAGAGGCATGATGGAAATTTTCAGGGGCCTCCCAAATCCCTCTGCCATACCCTCTGTTTCCTCTGGTATTTCTGGTGTCATGAAAGCTGTCTTAGGGTTTCTATTGCTGTGAAGAGATACCATTGACCACAGCAACTCTTCTAAAGGAAAACATTTAATTGGTGTAGATTACATTTCCAGAGGTTTAGTCGATTTTCAGCATGGCAGGACATGACAGCATGCAAGCAGATGCTGGAGAAGGAGCTGAGATTTTTACATCTTGATCCACAGGAAACAGGAAGTGAACTGTTTCTACACTGAGCATAACTTAAGCAAAGGAGACCTCAAAGCCCACCCACACAGTGACATGTGGGGGTATTGTGTCCCCCAAAATATTGTGTATTCTAATAAATTTATCTGGGGTCAGAGAACAGACAGCCACTAGATACAAAGGCTAGAAAATGGTGGCACTCACACCTTTAATCCTAGCATTCCAGAGATAGAAATCCCTCTGGATCTCTGTGAGTTCAAGGCCACATTGGAAACAGCCAAGCATGGTGACATGCCTTTAATCCCAGAAAGCCAGCCTTTAATCCCAGGGAGTGGTGGTAGAAAGTAGAAAGATATATAAGGCGTGAGAACCAGAAAACTAGAAGGTTTTGGCTGGTTAAGCATTTGGCTGGTTAAGCATGTGGCTGGTTAAGCTTCAGGCTTTTGAGCAGCAATTCAGCTGAGACCCATTCGAGATGAGGACTCAGAGGCATCCAGTCTGAGGAGACAAAACCAGTTGAGGATCCGGCAAGGTGAGATAGCTGTGGCTTGTCCTGTCTCTCTGATCTACCAGCATGGACCCCAATAACTCGCCTCGGGTTTGATTTTATTAATAACAACTTTTAAGAATCCTGCTACATCTGGCGCCCAACGTTCGTGTTACGAATTCATGAAAAAGCTGTTTGCTTGTGGCCTTGTGAGCCCCAGCTCAGGCCCAAGCTACACTCAGCCGGTGGTGGTGGTGGCACACGCCGGTAGGATTTGCTGAAGGAGACAGAGGCAGGAAGATCCCGAGTTTGAGGCCGGCCTAGGAGGCTTGGGAGAAGCTTTAGCCCGGACTGAACCACAAACAGTGGTGGGACCATGGTAGCAGTGGCTACTGCTCCACGTTGCCAGCTCCTTCTCATCATGTTGGTGACTGTGGTGATGCTGCTACCTGGGACGAAGGGTTTACTGCTGCTGGTTCAGAGAAGAATTGCCAGGACCATCGTGTTACAAGAAAGCATCGGCAAAGGTCAGTTTGGAAAAGTTTGGCAAGACAAATGGTGGGGAGAAATTGTTGTGAAGATTTTCTGTTCTAGGGAAGAATGTTCATGGTTCCGAGAGACAGACATTTATCAGACTATGATTGCTCCAAACCACAGAGGAGGCAAAAAAAAAAAAAAAAAAAAAAAGTCTGCAGGAAACCATGACCATGCCTAACAGTGACTTTGAAATCTTCAAAAGGATGACAGGATCCTACAACGATGATTCCACATGGACTATGATAAAGCCATTAAGCAGATTAACACCATGGAAAAATCGACTTTGGACTACAAACTGGTGAGGACAATTTCGAGAGGACTAGCTGAGATGATCCAACCTGACAGACTACTTGAACAAGGACTTGAAACAAGCCCTGAACTTTCCTTTTATGCAGAGACTGGACAAATGATACAGGACTTGAAAATTAACCCAAAAATTTTTCTTTTCAAGATTCCCTAAAGATATCTTCACCCCTAGAAAGCAAAAAGAAAAAGAGAATATAGATATGAGATAGATCATTGAATCTACTCTGAGAAAAAAAGGTAAAGAAATAATAGGATAAATAGGTAGATCATCGAATCTACACTGAAGAAAAAGGGGAAGATATAAAAATGACAAAAGGTAGAATAATGAATCTATTATGAAAAGAAAAAAGAGAAAATATGGATATGATAAGATAAAAAGGGAGATTGTGGAATCTACTTTTAAAAAGGAACTGCTTGTTTTCAATAAGATAAGTAATGAAAATTTTTTGGTCTGAGTTTATCAGATGTTACTGGACTGGACATTGTTAATATATATAATAGAGTTTTTTGTCTGGATCTGTCAAATGTTAATGGACTAGACATAGTTAATGTAATCTTGACTGTATATTGTATATACTTATTGAAGATAGTTTTTCTTGTATTAGTTATAAGCTTTTTTAATTTTAGACAAAAAGAGAGGAGATGTGGGGGTATTGTGTCCCCAAAATATTGTGTATTCTAATAAATTTATCTGGGGTCAGAGAACAGACAGCCACTAGATACAAAGGCTAGAAAATGGTGGCACTCACACCTTTAATCCTAGCATTCCAGAGATAGAAATCCCTCTGGATCTCTGTGAATTCAAGGCCACATTGGAAACAGCCAAGCATGGTGACATGCCTTTAATCCAGAAAGCCAGCCTTTAATCCCAGGGAGTGGTGGTAGAAAGTAGAAAGATATATAAGGCGTGAGAACCAGAAAACTAGAAGGTTTTGGCTGGTTAAGCATTTGGCTGGTTAAGCATGTGGCTGGTTAAGCTTCAGGCTTTTGAGCAGCAATTCAGCTGAGACCCATTCGAGATGAGGACTCAGAGGCATCCAGTCTGAGGAGACAAAACCAGTTGAGGATCCGGCAAGGTGAGATAGCTGTGGCTTGTCCTGTCTCTCTGATCTACCAGCATGGACCCCAATAACTCGCCTCAGGTTTGATTTTATTAATAACAACTTTTAAGATTCATGCTACAGTGACACACTTCCACCAACAAGGCTGCACCTCCTAATAGTGCCACTCCCTTTGGGGGCCATTTTCTTTCAAACCACCACAGAAGCCTTTAGGCTATGGATGACTTGGCCATTTGCTATTCTGGAGCCATTTCTCCTTGGCTTTATTATTGCTGTTGCTTGTATTTACTGAGTTTTGAGTTTTGGGGCATGTTCTCACAGACAAGATTTGAGGAAGAAAAAACTAAGCTGATAAAAACTATGTGCCATTAATGCTGCTGTTTCCAGATGGCATTGGAATTGGGAAAAATCAAGTTCAGGAGAACTATTTCAGTTCTTATATAAATTAACTTCTTTATTATCAGGCAGATGAATAGTCTCTTAATGTAGAAACAAAGTTATCTAAGGTAAAAGAGCAGAGCTCTGTGGCTCCAGACAGGACAGGCTCTTCTCAGTTCAGGGGAGATTTGAGGGCTAAGAAGATCCCCCTTGAGATATAGTCAAACAACTGATTGTCAATCACTCTCTGTAGCAAATGGATTATTGTTATTTACTTCTGTTTCTTTCTCAGTTGGCTTTCCCTTCCTTCATTCCTTCCTCCCTCCCTCTCTTTCCTTTTTTTTTTTTTTTTTTTTTTTTTTTGGTTTTTGAGACAGGGTCTCACAGAACTCAGGCTGGCCTCAAACTCACCAGGAAGCTGATGATGATTTTAAACTTCTGATCCTTCTGCCTCCATCTCTGAAGGGCTAAAATTATAAACATGAAACCACCAAATCCGATATTATTATTATTGTTGTTGTGAGAAATGGTCTCGTGTAGTCCAGGATAGCCTTGATTTTCTTTGTAGCTGAGAATGGCCTTGAACATCTGATCCTCTGGCCACCAGTTCCTGAGGGCTGAGACTATAGCAGTTTTATGCTGTCCTGGGGATTAGTACCAACTGAACTGTATCCCTAGCTCTACCAAGTGAATTAGTAGTCACATTTCTTAGCCCAATAATGATAAGAATTAGCTTAAATAATGAAGAGGCCTATGGAAGTGGCATGTTGTATATAGTCTCTTCACTGAGGTTCACACCTGACAAGTGCTTGTTTTTAAACTGATGTATCTGATTGCGAACTAGTATCAACATCAATCACAAAAGGAAAAAGCTATAGTAACACATGTACACTAAAAGTTGCATCTTATTCCCAGGTTAAAAATTCTTGGAACAACACCTAGTACCAATAAAATGACATGTAACCTTCCATAAAACTATATACATTAACTCCTTAAGTTGAATTAATAATAAGTGCTTATATAACATGCTTAAGACAATGCCTTGCAGTAAGCACTTACAGTGTTATAACTGTTAGTAATATTATAGTAACTATAATGTTTATACCAGAGATATAACTTGATGGCATTAGAGAAAAAGGCCAACAACTTTAAATCTCCACACCACTAGTGGGGCCTGCAGAGTTGAAGACTGGGCTGTTATGGGATTCTACTTAGTGCTGTCTTTAGGGTTTTTTTTTTTCTTGACCAATTCATCTCACAATGGAATTTATTTATTCATTTTGTCTTCCTCAGACAGGGGTTCACTATATATTCCATGCTGGCCTTGAACTCATAGCAATCGCCCTGCCTTCCTTCCAAGTTCTGGGATTACCGAGTGCCACCACGTCCACTATCCCATATCAAAACCATTAACATGAGTGCTTTCAATTCCTGTATCACAGCATTTCTGTCACACCGTGAGGGCCTCTTCATTTTCCAATTCTCTGCCTCCCCTTAACATCTATTTTTCTTTCCTTGCTCAAGCGTCACTCTTCTGGGGCACTCTCTTGTTGAGCCCTGCGGGGAACTGTCCCTGGAGTACTGTCCTCTCTCAGGGACGCTGCTTATCTATCATAACTGCAGCAGGGCAGCTCTTGATCTACAGGAATTTCTTCTCGTAAACATTCTGAGTTTGCAACTGAAAGCTTCCTGGCTGTAAGGATTATTTCTCACTCACTTTCACATGCCTGCTAAGATACTTAAGCATCACTCTCCCTTGCTGCCAACAATCGAGCCGTATCTGAGGCAGCCTCTAAGAGAGGCTGACTGCTGCTTCCTGCCTGCCCTCTCTTTTACCACGCAAAGTGCCGACACAATGACTGAGGCTCCAGGGCCACTTCTAAGTGTAAGGGCAATGTGCCAAGGAGACAGAGGCTGGAAGAAGCTGACATCACAGAGCCACCGTGCCAGCCCTGGACGTTCCAAATCTGTCTCAGGACTATGCAAGAAAAACAAGCCCTTGTGGAGGCCTGTTCTCCATGTATCTGTTCCTAGTAACTAAACCCATTCCTACCGATGTGCTGCCTGGATGGTAGGTATTTAGCAAAGCACTGGAGAAAGGGGGGTGCCAAGCACTTTCTAATAAAACACACAGGATTACCCACCCTGCGGGCCCCTTGTGAAACTCTCTCTCTAACATCTCTCTCTCTCCTCTCTATGAGAAAGGCCATGATGTCTCATCTACAGCTAGCAACACTGACCTAGAGGGCAAGGCCTCTCCTTAGGAAACTGCCATACCGCCCTTCACTGAAGTGCTGGAGTGAGGGTGCCCTAACACGGGCTGCTCGCTCTTCCCAAGCTCTGCCCATAATGTTCACTGTAATTCAGGGGGAAACTCTAAAGTTAGGAGGAAGGTTGTCAACTGTTTTCATACACGAAAGAAAACAGCTTGTCACAGTCGACCAGCATTTGAGGAATTTTGAGAAATGCTGCCACCATGTGGCACTTATTCCCACTTCTGCAGAGAAAAGTCTACAATCCAATGAACTGGAGCATCTAGTCAGCTCTTCCTAAAGTGAACTCCACCTGAGTGGCAGAGAGAAGACGCCTCGTGGCTCTGCTGTGTCTCTCCCCTCCAGAGACTGCACCCTGGAGCAGAGCTCTGCTTCCGAGCATGCTTCCTACCGTCTGTGTGTGAACGCTGGAAATGGCTGGACTCTCAAGTCTCTGGACTGCTTACAGCCTGTCTTCCTCTTCTTGTTTTTAAGACTTATTTTTATTTTGTATGTATAAGGGTTTGCCTGTAGGTTGTTAGTATGTGCATCACACGTGTGCCTGGGACCCACAGAGACCAGGAAAGAGCACTGGGTCCCCTGGAAGTAGAGTTACAGACAGCTGTGAGTCACCATGTGAGTGCGGGAACCTGAGCCTAGGTCCTCTGCAGGAGCAGTTAGAGCTTTTACCAGCTAAGCCATCCCTCCAGCCCCAGCCAACAGAGCGGAGCGGATTCTGACGCTCGGCGAAGTTTCTGTGCTACTCTCAGCCCTTGGGAGGCACAACATGGGAGGCCACTGTGGGAAAGGAACAGAGTGCTTGTCAAAAAGAGCAAATCAAACAAGGCCAAGACTCCATTTCTGGGCCCTTTAAAGAACATTCTTAAGTGAGAAGTTCCTCAAGAGATGACTTCTTTCCTGGAGGGTGGGTAGCCATGTGATTGTGTCTGTTTTATTTATACAATTCTATTTCCTGACATGTGACTTAAAATGCTCAACATATTTTGTTCAACTCTCTCTATATATGGTACATCTGTCATGGCCAATGTAGTGCACACATGGCAACGCGCGCGCGCGCGCGCACACACACACATGTAGAAATCAGAGAACAACTTACAGGAAGCAGTTCTCTCTTTTATCATGTAGGTTCTGGAGATTGAACTCAATTCTCAGGCTTGGCAGCAGGAGTCTACCTTCAGAGCCATCTCACCCGGCCCCGGGTAAACAGTTTTTTAAGAGAATGCGTATACAAACTGGTTGTAGCACACACCTTTAATCTCAGATGCATGAGGCACAGGCAGGAGGATCTCTGTGAGTTCTAGGCCAGCCTGGTTGTACAGTGAGTCCTCAAAAACAAACAAAAGGGAGGGGAGGCGACAGGGAGAGTAGAGGAGGAGGCAGAGGGAGAGGGGGTGGACGAGAAGGTGGAAGAATACGCTTATACATTTGTCTAGGCAATCCCTATTTTACCCAGAGGTATCAAAAACTGAACCTAGGGGCTGGGTGATGGCTCAGCTGTTAAAGAGCCCTCATTGCTACTGCAAAGAACTCAGGTTCTATTCTCAGCATCCATATGGTTGTTCATGATCATCCCAAACTCCAGTTCTAGGGGACCTGACACCCTCTTCCGACCTCTGCAGCACCAGGCAGGCACATGGGGTGAATACATATAAACATACATCTATATCCATGAAGGTAAATGCTCATACACATGAAAATAGAATAAATCAATCTAAACTAAAGAAACTAAAACTGAAGCCAGTGCTCACTTTGGCAGCATTACACTGAAGTCAGAATGATCCAGAGAGGATTAGCAGGGTCCCTGTGCAGAGATAACTAATCTGTGAAGACTTCCAAGGTTCTCAGTCCAGGCTGAAGAAAAGAAAACACTGAACCCAAACTCATATGAATTATTGTAAAAATTTAAAGTGTAAAAAAAAACCCTGAATTATAAAATTAGTATATTTTTATTTGCTTTACTTGCTATCATCTTTCAACAACAGAAACATCTTTTATCAACACCCACAGTATAAAGATTTTAAAATGAAGTTTCATTTAACCTTCATAAAAACTCATATTCTGAAGTATATTACTGTTGCCATTTTTAGTGATGAAGAAATTGAACCTTGCAAAGCATGCAATCATAGCTACTCAGATGGGGCCAGGACTGGAACCCAGGTACAAATGGCAGAGTGCCATGTTCTTCCTACCCATCTACACCACCTTAAAAGGCTCAATAATGTCCTCTCAGGCACATGTCCATTGTCCCTTGACAACTATCTTACATCCAGCCAAAAAGATGTTGGCTTCAATAGGAAGCTATTTTGAATACAAAATAATAAAAAACATAGAAATAAAATGTCTTTTCAGGAAAAAAAGGAAAAAAAAAAAAAGGAAACATCTACATTACCTCAAAAACCCCAGCATAAGCATACCAGCAGATGCTTAATTTTAGGGGTGACCCAGCCATTAGTTCACTGATTTCCATCTCTGGGCTCAATCTTTATGAAGTAGGAAGTCAGGTTAAAGAAGCCACCTTAATTTCAAAATTCTACAATTATTTTAATAAATTACGTCCTTTGAAGCATATTTGTAAATATTGTCTTAATAACAAAACTAACAAAAGGGTGACTTATGAGAAAAGTCAGTCATGGGATGTTTTAAGATTGTTACCTCTGCCAACACTACTGCAGATGTTTTAGATACAAAAGAGAATATGTAGGTCTGAAGTCAACTCTCTAGTGATGAAGGCCAGCAAGGTGAATGAAAAGAACACAACCAGGTTGGCCAGCAGAATTCTAAATGACCTCCAGGTCTGCAGCCCTGGTGCACACACATCTACCAGTTAATTCAACCTTAACTGTGCTACCATGAAGTGTTGCCGGGTATATGACCACACTGCGAACCCCGAGTTTGGGTTTGCATTAATTAAATCAAATCGACCTTGGGTCAGGAGGCAGAGCCAGCAACTAGTTGACAGAAAGTAATCATAGAGTGTCAGAGGGAGTCCAGAAAATGGATAGAGAGATGCACAGGACACAGGAGAGACTCTGGGTGTGGCAGCCCTTTGAGGTGGTCCTTTTTGGTTTGGAGCAATGGAAGAGACCCTCTCTTTCTGAGATTCCAGCAAAGAGGGACGGTCCACCTATACGAGTTAGCAGGTGTTCACCCCAGTCTCTGACTCCTGAGTCTTTATTAGCAAACAGAACGACAGAGATTTAGTTTAAAAACGACATTTGGTGGCAGTGGCAGGAGGCAGCTCCAGCGGGACGTAGAAGTCCCTCCAGCCGCTTCCTGAGAAGCAGGCTAGTAACTGCAGCAGTTACTGGCTGAAGCAGCAGCAGACACAGGTGCAGCCACTGTGCTGGTGGAAAAACAACAGTGAAGGGTTAAGGTTTTAGTCCCAAACACGATGGATTCGTTAAGGTCTCCAAGCAGGAGACAGGCAGAGTGGTTATTTCTGGAGGTCCCCACTTGTAAAGTGAGTCCTGAGCAGAAAGGGGGGCTCTTCTTGCCAGAGAGAGTTAGAGCATGAGAGGAATTCCAGGTGAGGGAGACTCAAGCTTTGAAGGTAGAAGAAGCTATGTGACAAGGTCTACAGCTATCTTCTGGAAGCTGAAAGTGGCTTCCAGAGACGAGCTGAACAGTGCTACAACCGTGTGGGTTTAGAAGAGGGCCCTGATCCACAGAGGAGAATGCAGCATGGCCAATGCCCTGAGTTTGGCTTCCTTAGAAGCTGAGCTTAGGTCGTGGCCACCCCATTGCAGACTTCTGACATACAGAACTCGAATAAACAGACCTTGTTTGATGCTGCTGAATGTGTGGTAATTTGCTACATGGCATTAGAAAGTGTGGTGATGCACAGAGCACCACAGAGAGCAACATGATTCATGTTTCAGTGGCTGCTTTGCAGTAAAGGTCTGTGGTGATAATTCAACCTGTAATCTAAACAGAAGAGTGAGGCATTCACAAAGCAGAGGGAAGGGACATTTTGGAAAGATGGAATTACAGATAGGCAGATAACTGAGATGTGTTAAAGAAAAAGGAGGAAGGTGTGGCTGCGGTACCGTGGGTACGGGGGTGTACAATAGTTTGTGGCCATCCAGGATTCTCAAGTATGGCCAAGGAGATGGACTTAGGCAAGTGGGCAGAGAAGCTGTGTGGCAGGGATCCAGTGAGGGTGGCAAGGGTGGTGTGAGCCAGCAAGTTCGTGACAAATGGTGTGCAGAAATAAGGTTGGGCACGGGAGATCAGGTAGAGTCTACTGACCACGGGGAGGGCAGATGGAGGGCTGCAAAGGGGCGGGTCAGTCATAAGCAGGTACGTGGGAGGGCTTAATAAGTGGTTTGGAGGTGAACTTGATGACAAGGTAGTTGCTGGAGTGAAGGAAAAAGCAGAACCCACTCTAACTCCACATTTCAGAACAACTAAATCAGAGAAAACCCTAGTCAGGATGGCTGAAGATGAGCCCAAGAAACCAAAGTGCAAAATGTCCGCTGCTCAAGTTTCACTCTGTTGCTACTTCATAACTGTCACTTTGCTGCTATTATGAATCATAATGTAAATATTTTCGGAGATAGAGGTTTGCTGAAGGGGTCGCAACCCACAGATTGAGAACCACTGTTCTATGGTTTCTACTTCAGGTTCCTGCTTTGAGTTCTGTCCTGTCTTTGCTCAGTGATGTACTGTGACCTGGAAATATAAGCTCACCCTCAAAGACAACTTAGGAGAATTAAGGCTTTATTTGGCTTATATTAAAGGGTCACAGCATTAGGAAGATTGAGAACCACTGCCACAGAAGAATGCTGCTTGCTGGCTTGTTCACCTGCTAGTTTTCTGTACAGCCCAGAACCATCCAGTTAACAATCAAGACAATTAATAAATAATCAAGACAATACCCCATAAACATGCCACAGGCCAATCTGATCTGGGCAATCCTCCAATTGAGACTCCCTTCTCAGGTGACTTTAGGCTGTATCAAGTTGACAGTTAAAGCTAATGAGAATATTTGCTTACATCTTTCTTTGTGCAGACATGAAGAGGAAAATACAAGAAGAAAAACCTAGAGGTCCTGTCAGTTTTGCAGAATTTTCCAAACAGTGCTGTAAGAGGTGGATGACAGTGTCTAGCAAAGAGGACATACAGTTATGAAATGGCAAAGGTAGATAAATACACCAGGACTGGGAATGAAGGACTGCAGGCCAGCTGAAGGAGGAAGGAAGAAAGGAACCGATGCCACACAACAGGAATGGGCTGTATTTTCCTTAGTCTGCGCCGAATTCCTTCCCAAGGTCAAACCCACAAGCACTGGCATCTCCAGTGAACATGTGGCAGAAAATCTGAGTGAGATGTGGAATAACGTAAGGGACAGTGAAAAGTAGTCGCAAATCACCAAGGCCACAAAGCGAAGACAGATGAGAAAGATGATGCTGACTACGATGAGCCTAAAGGGATATGTGATGGTGCTAGAGTCCTGCTAAAGTTGCCCAGAAAAAGGTAGAAGAGGAAGATCAAGAGGAGAAGGAAGGTGCATTTTCAAACACACAATAACCATTTCTCTGTCTACAGAGGGTAGAGAAGCACCTCCTATTTGAAGTGTGTCTAATGCCCTTGTTAGGTTTTATTACAAAATTGATCATGATCATATCGTCTCTCAAAGTGTCAGTGGATTCTATGAGTGTCCAGAGCACCCTAAAACTATCCAAGTTATACATAGCTCCAAACATTTTTTTTTCCTTTTATATTTCGTTTTAAATTATGTGTTTGTGTCTGTGCATATAAATACAGTACCTGAGGCCAGAAGAGGGTGTTGGAGCCTCAGGAGCTGGAATTACAGGTGGCTGTGAGCTGCCTGACATGGGTGCTAGGAACTGGAATTAAGTCCTCTCCAAGAACAGGAAGTGCTCTTAGCGGCTGAGCCATCACCCCGGCCCCTCCAAATGTTCTTAAAATGAAAAGACACTCCCATGTTCCCCTCACTCTGCACTTCGCTGCTGGTGTGACAAGGCATTTGAACATGTTCCTGGTATTTCTGTAAGGTAGTTTTCAGTACGTGGTTATAGGATAGACATCCCGAGCTGTACACATCTTAGTTTGTAAAGAGAACAAAACACTAAGCAAACTCTTGACGCTCCTTGCTTGGCATGGAGGTTGCGGTGTAGATGCCCTCTGGAGGGGATGTAGCCCATGGCATGTCCTGGGGCTGGGTGTGTTGCTGCTGCAGGGGGCATCCCTTTAGCTTCGGGATGTTCTGTTGAACACAGTGACCAAGCGTTCTGCTGACATTAGTTATGGAACAGGGGAGAAGGGGACGGTGAACTGGCATAAGAAGTGTTTGGATCTTTCTTTTAGTTAAGTGCAGATTTGAAACTTTTTTTGTTTTTTTGTTTTTTTGTTTTTTTTGAGACAGGGTTTCTCTGTGTAGCTTTGCGCCTTTCCTGGAGCTCACTTGGTAGCCCAGGCTGGCCTCGAACTCACAAAGATCTGCCTGCCTCTGCCTCCCAAGTGCTGGGATTAAAGGCGTGCGCCACCACAGCCGGCTCAGATTTGAAACTTTTTAAACAAACTGTAGAACTTGCCATTATCAGCAAAGTGAAGAACTGCTGTATCAATGAATGTTTGAGCACTTTCCGTTCTCCAAGATGACTTGCAACACTTATTTTTTTGTATGCTTAGAATTCAGAAAAGTATTTGAAATTAAACAAACAGTATCACGAACTAAGGCCAGGCACTGTGGTGTATGCCTTTAATTCTAGCACTCAGGAGGCAGAGGCAGGCAGATTCTTGGGAGTTCAAGGTCAGCCTGGTCTACATAGTGAGTTCAGCCAGGGCTTAAGGATAATTATATCCTCATTTCATATGGAATATTTGATATTTTTAAACATATTCATGCAACATCAAGGAATTACAGCACGTTTGTAGGGATTGGTACTGATTTTTACATCACATGTAGAGAACGCCCTCTGGGTGGTTTTCTGCGTCCTACATTGTTCTCATCCCGTATAGACACGGATGCTGAAAGCTGCTGACTCTTCCTAGGGTTATTGCTCGACTATGAAATGTCTCCTTCGGGCTCATGTGTGTGAACTCTTAGTCCTGGCCTGGTGGACTGTTTTCAGTTTTGAACCTACAGAAGGCAGACTGTCACTGGAGAAAGTTCTTCACGGAGGCTAACCCCGGAGGTTTACAGTCAGGCCCTGCTTCCCGTCCTGTCTGCGCTTGCTCCTCCCAGACGTGACGAGTCCCACTTGTTCCGCCTGCTCTCATGGCTTCCTCTCCAGTTGAGAAGCATCTCCTTAAACTGTGAGCCAAGCAAACATCTCCTCTCTCTGTTGCTTCTGTTAGGTATTTGGGCAAAGTGATGAGAAAAGTAACTTACACACTAGGCAACAAACAGATGCGCCTAAGGTGCACACCTCTACACACATCTTCAAACTTCAAAACCTTGGGGAGTATTAGGCAGTTTTGAGTTGGAGTCTACTGAACTGGAAATTGTCTGTCTGGTTCTACAGCTCTATCTGGAGGGCTGAGCACCACAGACGTGCTGCACTTTGAAGGGTGTATTAGGAGATTTTGTGTTTTTTGATACTCTTCTTGGTCAAAGCCCCATCTGAAGATAGAAACTCATCTTACACAGGCTCACAATCTAACAGTAGCTTGAGAAATTACTACTCGATGCTTGTGCAGAACTAGAACTAGAAACAGGACTGCACACTCTCCCATGCAAAGTGAAGAATGGCCGGTGGGAGGCTGGAGTAGGGTCAGGTCACAGAAGAATGCTGAACTCCATCCTGCAGTTGGCAACGGATTTCAAAAGTGAAGTATTATTGGCTCACTTGGGCAGGCAGAGTGAAACTGAATCTGACTGGATGACTAAGCAGGCAGAGCAATCAGAAGCAGTGGGAATCCCTAGGTGAAGTCAGATATGGAAGGCTTGGTCACTGATGTGGGCATGAACAGTGTGGAAGAGGCAAGCGGAGTTCCCATGTTCCACCCTGACTGTTTATGCTCCAACCAAGGGAAAAACACAACAAATGCATCTGGGAATTCAGACCCATCAACCCCTAAGAGCTCTTTTTTTTCACTCTATCTGGTTTCATGAAAAAAGTCTGCAATTGGCAAACATTAAAGAGTCGATACCAGAGCATGGTCCCCTAGCTCCTGGTGTCTGGTCTTGCATTTAACAAGTACTTTTATCTTTTCATTTTTACTACATATATGTTAAGTAGACTTAAAATAAAAATATATAAAATAAAGTCAGGTTTTAAACCTCAGAAATTACCTTTCCGTGTAGCAGGTCATTAACAATTAGTGCAATGCTTTTCACCAAAATAAGTTTTAGATACTTACTTCAAATTCTTTTACAAAATAACGAATTTCCCCTTGGGTAACTGGTCTGTGATCCAGAAGCCTTGAATGAATTTCTCCAAGATCTAGAAAGAAAAATAGAATGGAGAATTAATTCACGTTGATTGGTGTACTCTCTGGCCTATTTTACTCTTTCCCCTCTCTAGAACAGGTGAAGATTGGTTAAAATCCAGTTCAGACCATGGGTCAGGAGGGAATCTCATCCACTTCCAGTGTGTGTTAATCGGTAGAACCACTTTTGAGAGCCATCTAACAATATCTAATAGAGCTGAAGACATATATCCTAAGCAGTTCCATGCTGTGATATATAACCTAAGAAAAAAAACTTATACAAATAAACACGACATCTATAAATGTTTACTGAGGCATGTGTACTACCAAAAGAATAATTAAAAGGAAAACACTCTAAACAGTCACACATTGTGAACAGGGAGTAAAAATGTGTATACCAGATCAACACCTATTAACATGGATAAATCTCACAAATACAACGTTTAATAAAAGCAAGCTTCAGAAGGACTAAATCCATTTACATAAACTTTAAAGATATGCAAAATGATACTTCCTCTGGGACACACAAATTAAAGATGGAGGCTGACATCAGAGTGAAGAGGGTGAGGAAAGTTAAATAGAGCAAGGTGCATGGTGGGCTTTGTAAGTCCTGGAGACTGAACTTGAGGCTTTGCACATTTTTGGCAAATGCTCTAGCACTGAGCCATATCCTCAGTTTCTCCAGCAGGCCTGTTAGTGATTTATCTGTGAAAGATGGTGGTGAGTGTTGGTTTCAAGTATCTTATACTTAAAATTTATACTAGATCTGAAAACACCATTGCTATGAAAGGAAAATTCTGAATTTTAACTATTTGGGTAAGTCAATCTATTCATCCTTCTAACAACAACTCAAAATAGCTAGAGAAATTAAATGCCCAAATAAAAATATGTATGTTCTATATTCATGTGCTGATAATAGTTTCCCTATATTTATTTTTTAAGTGGATCAGATTCCAGTTCTGTGTTTTATAAGTTTTACTAGGATATATCTTTTTAATATGCTAAATAGAAAAAATATAAACAGAAGCACGATTTTTGTTTAAATCTCTCAGTAGGTTATTACCTGCATCATTTCTGTAAGAAGATATTTGGAGTTTAATGAAGAAAGTTCAATGGTTAGTAAGTTTGAGAAACACGATATGCAACAGAGCATGTAGAGTTCTTTATTGGGATCTTGGAGCCTCTTGTATACTAAGAGTTATGACTGCCTGAGTGAGATCAAGAGAATGTAGGAGCTGATAGACCTTGTGCAGAGAAGATACTCTCAAGAGAGTATCTATTTGCAGCTCAAGAATATAAACAAGCCTTTGAAGCACGGCTGGCCAACAGGATACATAGTTTGGCTCCAAAAAGCCCATCTAAGGTTCTCCATTCCAAACCACCTGCCGTTTTCTAAACATACCATGCTGCCTCAGGCATCCTGATGCAGCTCCTACAATTGCCACGGTCTGGAACCCTATACCCCAGACACTCATTTCACCTACTGCCAATTTTCCTCAGCAACTGCTGAGCCCTCCTTCTTCCCAGACACTGTTGTTCATGCTGACCAGCTTCCTCCCAGGCTTCAGAGACAGCCTGCATGCTGTGTTCTTGAAGCACCAGAGCCATATCATATACCACAGAGTCCCCAAATCATCTCTTCCCTAGTGAGCATCTCACAGAGCAAGCTGTTCATGCTATTTACACAGCACACATGAGTTACCGTCTCTTTCCACATGACTGAGAAGCAGTTAAGGTTTGCCGGTTTGGAGACATCTGCTTCTGCAGCCTGATGATATAACAGGGACTCACTTGGACTCTGCAGAGACAATTCGGTTCTACACAGAAGTAAATTAACGGTCACGTCTAAAACTTCAACTGTGGAAAACCATGGGGGGGGGAGGGGACATATCATGAAATACACATTATCAGTTACTAGGTAATTACAATGCTACCTAGCGCCATTATAACAAGACAAATCCATTATAATTCAGTCTGTAAGAGTTCCAAATATTAAATATAAATTCTTGTAGTTTAATCATGTATGTGTAAAATACATATTTCTGTAGAAATCCAACTCTAGCCAGGCTATATGTGTTCTTTTACTGTTGGGTATACAAAAATGTTAGAGATATATAATCTTTTGATCTCTACATGTTCATAACCTAATGTGAAAGTTAGATAAACATCTCTTCCCAAAGACACAGAGAAGTGTTTTGACGGACGATCCATGAGGCTACAGGATGAGAAGAAACAGGAGTACAGCTCTCTCAGTGCCCAATAAAGGGGAAGGCTGTGTGTTTGGGTCCTGAATGTGGAAGTGAGAATCAGTCTCAAAATAAGAATACAGGAAAAGGGGTTAGTGATGTAGCCTCTAGTGGTATGGTTCTTGTCTAGCATGTGGGAGGACTTGGGTCGATCTCCAATACAGTACTACTTCAAAATTTAAAACTTCTGACTCAAAGGCACAATCAACAGAATAAAAAAACAACCAGACAAACGGGAGAAAATATCTACAAACTCCTGCTCAAGGGCACTAAGGAGATATACAGAACAGCATTGATGGTACAGGGGTCAGCACAGCTGCCTTCCAAGAATATATCAAGAACTATAACTCAGTAAAGGACCTAGACATTTTTCTGAAGACAGGTAGTAAGTACACATGAATAAGTACACTTATCACCAAACATTACAGGAAATGCAAATCACAACCACAAGGGGCATCTTCTCTCACCCATCAGAATGACTGCTACCAAAGTCAGAAAATAACAAGTGCACTGGTAAGGACTGGAGAATAGAAAATGATGTAACAAATATAGAAACGTCATTTCCTCAAAAAGTTTAAAGAATCACCATATGACCCAGAAATCCTTTTGGAGATATAACACCAAGTACTGAACAAGAGACCTTAAAAAGATGTTTGTGCATTTGTGATCACAGCAGCATTGTTTCCAATAGTGAAAGAGTGGAGCTGCCCAGTCCAGAGGCACGGGATCTTGGTCAGAGATGTGGTATGAGGAGTTACAGTTTAATGCATACAAAGTTTTGCAAGATGAAAAACATTTGTGGATGGAGTGACGGTAGGTAGGTCAACAACAGTCATAAAACGAATCAATTCTTCACTAGGACTGCACATAGAAATAATTCTTAAGTCTTAATACACACGCAATACTACTTGACCCCAAATTAAGAGGCAGCATGAGAAACAGTCACAGCCAGCTCTGCTGGGGCTGCATACAGATCCAGTAAGATTAAAATGGAAACCCACACCAATGATAAGGCAATCATTCCCCGGGCAGCGCAGGGGTGTAGCTGAAGTTGGTGAGACAGACCGGGTTAACAGAGTTAAGAGAAGCAGTGGAGAATGCAATTAGAGGTCTTTCCGCGGTTAACAGGGACTTCCAGGTTTAGGAATTAAACCTATCTGAGTTACTGTAATAACTTAGATTGAAGCCTTCTAAGGCTCAAAGGTCAGATCGATGCACTGGATGGTGCTTTGCGCGGTGTTTCAGGACGTTTTCCCAAGTGCTGTCCTCTCTCCCTGGCATGAGCCAGGCACAGAGGATAGAGAGAGGGTGAAGGTCCGAAGTCACCCTACCACGTGACTGTGTGGGGCCCAAACTAGTTCCCATCCCCAACTTGGGCGCCCTTCGCCGGTCCCATTAAAGTGGGCTTGGGGCGGAGACAGGTCAGGCGGCTGAGGGCGGTGCGGGAGCCGGGGAGCACCGGGAGGGGCGGGCCCCTGCACGCTCCCCTACCCCGCTCGGAAGACCACGCCCTCCACTCCGTACCCTTGATAATGAGGTGCGCCGCACCCGGAGTCCCCAGCGAGTCCCGCTTCTTGCCGCCGCCGCCGCCGCCGCCGCCGCCCTGGGCGGCCTGGCACGCTACTGGGGTCTCTGTCCCTCCGCCACTCATCCCGGCCAGCTCCGCCCACCCCCCGCGGACTCCGCTGCGCAGGCGCAAACCTGGAGGCTAGTTTGGGAGACAGAAGGCGTAGCCCGCCGGAGGGGGCGGGGGGAGTTACGTCATCACAGGGCGTCGGAGTCCTTGGGTTCCGGAAAGGCGCTCGGAATGAAGCTGATGCTGCCATGTTGGATTAGGGCAGGTGATCTGAATACAGAAAATTAATCTGAATACAGAATACTTCAGAATATAAAAAATTAATCTGAAAAATATGAAAATTACAGCTATCTTTGTTATTTCTTCCTACGCCTGCAGATGGGGCAGGGGTGGAGTGCAGAAGAATAACAGTAGTAGTAGTACCTCTCCCTCTGTTCCTCTCTACTGATGCTCATCCTAAAGGATCTAAATTAGTGAGGAAGGAGGAATGTGAAGCAACGTAAACAACAGGATGGGGGAATGCATTCCCAGAAGAGGCAAGTGTTTGTCGTCATAGGAACGTGGGGAGAATGACTAGGTGAAGGAGGGATTACTAGCAGAAGAAATGATAAACCCCAAAGCAAGGGTGAATACAAAAGTTCATCTCCTAGTTTTTTAATAATATGTAGACGGCATAGCTCTCAAAGGCACTGATTATTCTCCCCACCTTCAAGAATTTATTCAATCGTATTTTTCTGCACTGTAAATAAAATTTTCCTTTAAGACTGTGGATTGCTGAAAACCTGTGAAGACTCATCGTAGGCTTTTTGTGTAAGAAAAGTTGAATGCTTTTCTTACATTAATGTGGCTGTTTTAAAAAAAATATTGATTCTGGATTTCACCTCTGAAATATGCAAACTTTGTGTTATAAGTAATAAAAGAAATTCTAGCAACCATAGTTAACACTTTGGAAACAGACAGAATTGGGTTCAAATTCTTGCACTGCCACTTACTTTCAAGTTTCTTTTCTGCTTAATTGTCATGAAGGTATCTATCTTTTTGGGGTGTTATAATAATTAAAGATAATATTTATAAGCTTAGTAAGGCCATGTATGCCTGTGATCCCAACACATGGATCAGGAATTCTAATTCATGAAACCCTGTCTCAAAAAAACAAGCAACAACAATAAAAATGATACAGAGCAACCGCTATAATATCTGGCACATAATAAATAAACCTCAAAAATATTTTTTATTACAAAATCCTCTTTAGAGTCTCATGTAGCTCAGATTAGACTTGCACTTGCTCTTGCTGTACATTTAAGGGTGTTCTTGAAAGCCTGACTCTGCTGCCTCTGTCTCCTGAGTACTGGGAATGCAGGTGTGTACCATCACTCCAGGCACCTCTGTCTGCTTTTAGGACATCGTATATTCTGCTTCAATTCTTCTACTTAACCTTTCTTTATCACCACCACTAAAATATCTTCTGTTTGTTCCACATTTTAAAATATATAAAACTCCATCACACACCTTATATCTCTTAAGCCTGTCATTAATCTAATCAAGAACCCAAGGAAGTATCAGTTACAGAGTCCCCATGGAGAACTGAAATGGATGATATTCAGGTATCTTGTATGAAATTATATATTTGCACAGAACTGGGGCATGTTGTGCCCTGGGCACAAGACCCCCCCCCCAAGAGACCACCAGAGACACAAACTCACCGAAATGCAAAAGCAAGGTTTATTGAAGCAGTTCAAGCCATGCGGCAGGGACCTCGGCAAGCCATCCAACACAGCAGAGGCTGGAGGAGGTGCCCGCCCCTCTGCAAGCTCAGTTTTTAAAGGCAAAAACCATAAGGTTACATCATTTAGTCATGCTAGTACGGGTACAATTCTGATTGACTCAAGTTTTAGGGGCTTTTCAGAATTTCTGTGTTATCTTACTTTATAGTTTTAACCAGTTGTTTGTCAAATTTTACAGACTATCTCCGTTATTGGGGCATTCTATGGTTAATCAGTTGCTACCAGATGGCTCTTCAAACATCCTGACTTTGTCCTGGGACCTATGTCAGCAGCTCTGAGAATATTGAAACTCAGGCCTGTTTCAAGCTGGGGTGAGGGGCTTGCTTGAAATGGGGGTGCTTTCGTTCTTTAGAGCATATCTTCTTATAGTCTTTAAGTCATCTCAAAATTGATTATAATACCTTATACAACACAAATGGTCTGTAAATAGCGGGTACATTGTTAAGGGAAAGTTTTGAAGTGTTTTTGAGGACAGGAGAAACTTTCTTGGTCCTTGTGTGGGCTTTTATCTCATGAGATAAACTTCCACTGAGTCAGTTGCCCTCAGGTTCTTTTTTCTTAAATTCGAAGAATGAAATTCATGGACTACAGAAGGTTTCAGAGATAATTTTATTATAAGTTCAGAGAAAGAAGAAGGGGAGTGGGAGGAAAGGCAGAGAGGGAAGGAGAAGGGAGCTCCTACATAACAGGAAGGGTCCCAAGAAATAGGGTAACACTGAGCTGATAGTCTGGTGGGGTTTGGAAGGATTTATAGTAGAAATGGGGGTGAAGCATGGGATGGGGATGGGTTGGTCAGTACTGTTAACCCAACTGAGTTATCCAGGTGTCTCTACTCAGTTTCATTTGGGTCCTCAGATACAGCTTCCAGGAAAGGGTCAGAGGTAGCAAAGAACCAGGAACCAGAGCTTTCTTCCAGCATTCTTGCCCTCCAGCAAGGACATTCTTAGAAGCATTGCTTTGGGATCCCTGCCCTATTGGACCAGTTTCTACTTCCTGTTCTTCTCATCAATACTCTATTATTTCTGGAATAACAACAAGGATAAAAGGCCAATACTAAGTACAGATGCAGTCATTATAGGCTTAATTATGTGATACAAATGGCATAAGCAATATAACATTTAAAAAATGCTTTCTCTATGGCTGTGGAATATAAGGAAGGCTGACTTATGAGAATCCCCAATTTGAGATGAGGAGAAAAGGTCAGAATGGCCACAGCAGCTCCTGACTTCTCTGAAGAAACATGCCACACTGCACCGTGAGGGATAAAGTTAGGTTTTAAGTTTAAATTACTGAGCTTAAGAGTTCTATAAAATGAAAGTGCCTTTAACCTGGAAGCCCCACCTGCCCAAGGACGGATAACTTCCTGGAACCCTGGGGGCTATTGTTTATTATGTAAGATAACAAACCCTATGTTTTTGCTTCTGTAAACAAGCTTGGCTGTCCCAATTGCACAGAATACGCTTGATCACATGCAGCAGGAGGTACATAGACAGGAAGTATGCTTACCCCTGAGTGGACAAAAGTGGGAAGTACATAGTCTTGTGGGTTTTGCCTTTATAAGCCTCTGACTAATGTAATTTGTTGCCATCTCTGGGAATTTCTGGTATGGACCTGGCCAGTGTCAACCATCCTGGCCAGTATTTAATAAAGCTTGCTTCAAATTTGACTCAAAATTTGTGGTAGTGGTCTTATTCTCACCAGTGGGATTACTAGCACCGCCTGTCTGGAGATGGATTTGTTTCCCTTCGCCTCATGTCTGGGCTGGCCTTGTGACTTGCTTTGACCAGCAGAACACACTGTACTTATAAATGAATCCCAGAAGACCAGCAGCTTTCTGCTTTCATTTTCTTGCCAGGACATTCAGGCTGTCCTGATGGAGTGAAGCCACCATGTATAGAAGCACATTAGTTTAGACATGTGTAGAGAGAGGATGCAAGGTGATAACCAAGGCACACCAACAGTCCCCTTCTTATCCCAGAGGTGTGAGAGAGACTTTTTCTTCCAGTCAGCCAGCCAACTGCAGTCACATGATCTGTGTGCAGTGTTAGAAACTGCCAGATCAGCCCCTGTATTGTGAGGGGAGGGGAAATCTGCTATTTAAACAATGTGTACGTGGTGTGTGTGTGTGTGTGTGTGTGTGTGTGTGTGTGTGTGTAAGAAAGAGAGAGACAGAAAAACAAGTTGACATTCTTGAGTAGTCAACAGAAGAGCCAAGGTCAAAGAGTGATCTTGCTAGATCTCAAAGTAGTAAAGCCAGTTAGTGGGGGGGGGGGGCAGGGAGACTTCCCCACTGTGCCATTTCCCTACTGTTTGCTTGTTAATCTTCCCTCTCTGGGCGGGATGCTTTATTTGTTCCCTCTACCTATTCAATTCACTGACTAAGTTGTACAGTAAAGCGTTTGGCTAGGTGCCTGGAGAGATGTCTCAGCAGTTAAGAGCACCGGCTACTTCTCCAGAGGATTTGGTTTCAGTTCCCAGCATCCACATGGTGATTCACAGCTGTCTGTCACTCCAGTCCCAGGGGATCTGACACCCTCTTCTGCCCTCCTTGGGCACCAAGCATTCATGTGATACACAAAACCTCCATATGAGCAAGCACCCATAAACATAAAATTTAAATTAAAAAAAAAAAAGGCTGGTGTTTCTCCCTCCTTTCTGGAAGGTAATCCCATAAATCTCTGGAACTTTCCAAATGATGGGAGTGTCTTTTTTTTATTCATGGTGGACCCAGAACCCATCTAAATTTATGCTAGCTAGGTGACTGAAGGTGGGCTCATAGGTCAGTTACATTTGAGTCACATGCTTTGCTCTACTTCCGAGGAGGCCACAGAGTGGGGGATTGAGTTCAGTTACACGGGCCGTGATTTGATCACCTGTGCCTTTTGTACAGGCACCCCAATAAAAATCACAGAACACTGGAGCTCGGGTACACTTCTCGTCTGGCAATCATACAACCATGTGCCAAGAGGAAGATGCTTTTCTGAGGATGCCTGAGTTACATGTTTGGGACTCTTCCAAGTCTCCTGTGGCTCTTCATTTGCGTTACTCTGGTGCAAGTTTATAATAAAACAGAGCATGTTCCTGCGCTATACAGTTCTTTTGGTGAATTATCAAATCCATGGGTGCCTTTGGAACCCTGGATCTGCGGCTCCAATCTGAAATATAAAGGGATTTGTGGGTGACTCTGCTCTCCACCTCTGAAGCCTGTGCTAACTCTGAATAGTCAGTATCAGAATTGCATCGCCCCTGAGCAAACATTCACACAGCACATGCTACCTGCCAGGTATCAAGGTAAGTACCCTGAAAACATGAATTCACTTCGTCCTCTGGCACGCCTTTGAAATAGGTATCCGTTTTCTCACTTTACAAAGAGGCTAAATGACTAGATGACTTGTGTGTGTCAGGAAAAACTACTTCAGCGGTTGTCTCTGTATATGTTTATGGGTTAAGAGTGGGTGGATGATGTGGAAGGGAGACTGTGGAAGAAGGAAGAGGAAAAAACACATTAACAGGCTGTGTGGGGCCAGCTGAGAGACTGGCTCTCACATTTTACCCCAGGGTACTCTTGAGGAGTGAGGGATGCGATTTAGATAGAAGGATAGAAGGGAGAGAAACAGATAGAAACACAGGATAGCCTCGAGAGGGCCTGGATCCTTATCCACCAGCCCCTTTTGTCTCTTCTAAAAGGCTATTTATAGGAATGCCAAGGGGTGGAGCAAAAGACCTCCTCCAGCACAGGGAAGTGCAGACCCTTTCTAATCACCTGGTAACCACACACGTGGTCAAGCAATCCTCTAATGCAGCCCTGCTGAGTGAAGCAAGCTCAGATCTCAGAAGGAAACCTTTGTGGGCCTCCACAACAGGCCATATAAACTCTTCATGTTTCTATTAAAAAACACATAATAATGAATCTGTATTGAACACATGCTATGTACTCAATACAGTGTTAAGAGCCGAAGAGTGGTGACCAAGGCTGGCTCCGCCTCTTTCGTCCCTCACAGAGCATTCAGTCTACCAGTGGAGACAACACTCTGAGAACATACCGCTTTCACAGTTCTGATGGTCTGAGCCTCAGGATCAGACCTGTGAGCATCAGGTCAGACTTTATTATGTCGTGGAGTTGTACTGTTCTCTGGGATGGTCCAAGTCAGAATATGCCTCTGTACCTTCTACTTTGCAGAATTTTTTTTTTTTTTTTTTTTTTTTTTTTTTTTTAATTTGGGGCTACAGTGGGGCAGCTCATGTCATGACAGACAGGAGACAGGAAGGGAGCAAGGAAGGGAGCGGGGCCACATATACTCTTTCTTGAAAGGCGCACCTCTGTGACCCATGTCTCTCAGCCAGACCCCACTTGCTAAAGTTTCCACCACCTCCCCAAAATAGCAGCACCACCTGGGGACCACTTGTTCAATACAGGAGCATGGGGAACACATTTCAAATACAAACCACACAAAGGAATTCTATATCGTTCCTCTGAAGGGATTTTACTGTCTTTCTTGTCTCTGGATTAATGGAGCTTTCTATACATACTTTTGAAAATGTCAAAACTACATTCTATTTAGTTAGATTTCATGTGTGCACACACAAGAGAAGAGGTGAGAGGATCTTTGGTCTTGGAGGTAAAAGCCTATAAATTTGTTTGTATTCACTTCTTGGTTTAGGAAACACATATGGCATGCTCAGTGTGAACGTCAGCATGGTGTGAAGCAGTGCTCATTGGTGACAGCAATCCCATAGACCTCATACTGAACCTTCTTGTCCTGAATCCTGCTATATGGTGATATTTTAATTGTACTGAAATGTGATTTTATTTGTATGTTAATAAATAAAATTGCCTGTGGGTCAGAGCTAATAGCAAGCCATAGCAGAAACTGGGCAGTGGTGGTGCACGCCTTTAATCCCAGCTCTTGGGAGGCAGAGCTAGGTGGATCTCTGTGTATTCAAGGATACAGCCAGCATTGGAGACATACGCCTTTAATCTCAATACCAACCATAGAAGACCTGGAGGTCTGTACAGACAGGCAGTGATGAGGAAGTCATGTGGTTGGATTTACAAGCAATGAGAAGGCAGAATAGAAAGTTTATAAAAAAGACAAACAGACAGGAAGTAGGTCTCTTGCTGAAGAGGACAACAGCAGCAGTGAAGGGTAAGGTTTTTAGCTTTGATCTCTGCATTGACTCTGTGTTTCTTATTTAACAAGACCGTTCATCTACATTGCTAGTTCCTCTGAGATATACTTCTGGTGACACAGCATTCTGCACAAGGTATGCATGTGTGTATTTATAGACGCACCTCACTTCCTGCTCTCTTTTTGCTTCCTGCATGCAGATAAAATGTGATCAGCCAGCTTCCTGTTCCTGCTTTCCTGCCATGCCTTTCCCACTATGAGGACTCTATCCCTCTGAAATCATAAGCTAAAATAAAGTCTAGGTCATGGCATTTCATCACAGCAACAGAAAAGTAACTCATACTGTCTAATTTGTAATTTGGATTTTAATAAAGGTGTGTATATAAAGAATCCCTGCTCTCCATGATACTGCTTTAGTTTGGGTTTTGGAATGTTCCTCCAATGCTTGTATGTCAGTAACAGCTTGGTGCTACTTGGGGGGGGGGGTGGAGCCTTTAAAAAATGGGGCCTTAGGTCATTGGTGGCATGTCCTTGAAGGAAGTTTTGGGATGCCACCCTCTCCTTTCTTCTCTTCCTCTTCACCATCACATCCCACAGCCCTCTGGCCATGAGGTGAGCAGCTTGACTCACATGCTCGCAGTCTTGACATGCTGCCTCACTGCTGGTGCTAAAGGAACAGGAGCACAGAGTAAATCTATCTTCTGAGTTAATGATACACGGGAGTTTGTTATCTGGATGGAAAGCTGATGTAGGTATTACCTAGGGTTCCAGGCATCCACTTGAGGTGTCAGAAGGTATCCTCTATGGATAAGGGGCACTGCTATACTGAGCTGGGGTTCAAAAGCTGAAAACAGGACAGGAGAGGCCAGTCGGCAAGTTAGAAGTCTCTAAGGCCTTTAAGACATGTAAATGCTCAGAAGGGCAGGAGAAATGGAGCTGTGCAGAGAGCTCATATCACAGGAATGGTCTAGTTCAGGGACTGAACCAAAGGAGCTTTGAAATTTGTAATTTGGGGGTTGGAAGTTTCTCCTCTTGGTCAAAGCAAGCCTGGGGCCTTCTTATTTAAAGCTATGCCTTGTCAAATTAGTTGTACGGCTGCTGTAGTTCAGACTTAACGTGGGCAGACAGGCCTGCCAGGCACAGATTTCTCAAGCAGATGATGTGAGGGAGAATCAATTTTATCCATGGCAAGACCGCAGGGACAGATGACACTCAGCGGGCACGGCAGGCCAAATCTGCAGGATCTATAATCCAACCGGCAAGCCCTAGGGACCTGGCCTCGTGCGAGTGGAAGCGACAGGGCGAAGGAACGATCAAATTAACTCACCGAGCTGGAAAAGATTCAGGCTTCTCTTCCCTCCCAAGGAACCAAAACATCTTAAAAATCACAATACTCCTAAAGGAAGTATGATCATGGAAGTAGAGACACTTGAGACACAACAGCAAAAACGGTCAACCTCTTAGATTCCCCTGACTTCCCACCTACCTTCTTTTGGCCTCCCTCTGCTCAGTGAAAGATGAGTTTTACTAAATTGGGAAGCAGTAGGAATTAGTTTTATTCACGGGCAGTTTTGGGAATAGAGGCAGAGCCTGCAGGAATCTGGGCTCCACAACAAGTAATCATTATTGCCAAAATCAAATTCCCCATCTCATCTGTGATACGCTTGTGTGTAACCCTAGAGCTGGGCTTCACAGCGTTATAAATCCACCATACAAGACGTGGAACAGCGGGACGTGGAGCCCCTTGTGTGTCTAAAAGTCTGCCCGGCAAGAGAGATATATGATGGTAACTTTTCTCTCCATTGCTTTTGCAATAAAATTCACCCAGAGCTCCAGGAAGGGTTAGGAATGTAATTCAGCTTCCATAAATCAAGACTAAAATTAAGATGGCCAGATATGTAGCAGCCTGTTCAGGTGTACAGAGAATTTGAAATTTAGTGCCCTTGGTAATGGGTAGCAGCAGATTATCTAATTATGGAGAGAAAGAAGAAATATTGCTCTCTGGGGTAAAAAAGCTAAATGCTCTAATCCATTAAGTCACCACATCTCTGCCAAAGCTAGATTAATATTAAATTTCATGTAACATTTTTCTTTTTCTTTTTTTAAGGAATGAAGTCAAATGTTAAGGAAAAAAATGTAACTGAAAAGGCTACAGTTCACAGTGATTCTAATTTGACTACCTGTCAAACAGTTGTGTATTCCATCTTTTGGAGTGATGTATGTGTAGCTGATTACAGGACAGTTCTCTACTTTCCTAATCATAGATCTGTTTAAATTTTTATTACCATCTCTTGAAGCTATTCTGGACAGACTTCAAGCAAGGATCTCATACATTAGATATGCTTTTAAGGGGTAGTGGACAGGGTGTGCTGGCGGTGGGCGGGCCTTCCTACTCATTCTGCGGTCACCTTCTTGCCTTTGTCCTGGTAGAAAGCCTATGGTGCCTGTTTCTGACCCTAACTACAGGTTTAAAGAGGTGAAATCAGTTTTTAACAGGGTATAAAACATGAAAATTCCCATATACAGCAGTTCCATTTCATGAAAGGTTTCACTATGGTTTTAGTTACCCACTAACAAGGGTAGACCAAAAATATTAAGTGGAAATTCCAAGAAATAAACAATTCATGTCACATTGTGACTATTTTGGAGCAGCAAGATAAAATTCTGCCCTAATGCCAATTATCTTTCTCTAATGTATCCACATTGTATAGTCTACCCATCCATTATTTACTTAGTAACTAGTCTAGTTGCCAGATTGTTGCAGAAATGTATTGTTACAACTGTTCAATGTTACTTTATCATGTCTTTTACTGTACTTAATTTATAATTTTCATCAAATACATGCGTATATAGGAAAAAACATAGTATATGTCCAGTTTGGTACCATCTGTAGCTTCAGTCACCAGCTGGGGTTTCTTATACCACTTACCTGTCCGCAGATAGATGGTGGGGTCAACTATAACTGTAAAAACCTTACTGAAATAATTCATTACCTGGAGGAGGTGTTCAGAGGGGAAGTTGGCTCAAAATACTTGAATTTCACGTAACTTTTGTCTATGATATTTTTCTGGATGTTGCTTTCTTATTTTAAACTAGTATTTATTCTAAGGAATGAATAAACCCATGGACTCTTGACCGAAGAGCAATGCTTTCCTACTTGGAGTTCTTTATCTGTTTCTGAAATTTGTGTGAGGAATAGACATGTAACTCATCAGAGTAGGAGCATCAGTGAACAGTATGGACAGGCTGTCACCAACTCTGAAAGGTCATGTAATTCTCATTTATTCTACCATGGTCCGAGGTAAGACCATGTAGCAGGGTCTGGCTTCCTTGCTTTGTAAGTTAGCATGAGTTACGATAAGTTTCCAGAACACAGGAGACAGTTATTCAACACTTAGTATTTATTTCCAGAGAATGGTGGGGTCAGGCAGCTCCCAAAGGAATCTTTGTGTGCCCTGCCTCAGGAGCCTGTTCACAGGTGGTCAGGGTATAGATTCTCTAAGAGCAAGAATGTGTTGTAAGTTTACCCCCAAGTCTTGAAGCCTATCTATGCCAAGTGCTGAACACACACCAGGGCAATCACCGAATGGTCAGCAAAGCAGGTTTTGGGCATTATAGACAGGAATAGCAGGAAAGAGGCACCCACTTTTCAGGAAGAACAGCACACCTTTGAGTGGTCACATTTTAGATGCATCTTACAGACGTCTCAGAAGCATAAGGTAACAAATATGAAATCTTTTACATCTTGAAGGAATCAAGGACCAGATTTTACAGGTGGTAATGTGAATTTGTTTTTTCCACAATTAGAAGATGTGCTACCAACTGGTGTCTTATCTCAGATGGATTCACATGCTGAGCAGGCTGGCATCTCAGGGATGGTAGGTGGGAAGAGACTGACATGGAGTTTTTATGATTACCATCAAAAGTGAAACAAGATCGGTGACCTTTACTTCAGAAGAGGAATTTCATCAGGTGCATTGATTTAGCCAGTGTCTCATCACTAATCAGGTGAGAGTGGTCTAACTCTGACTTATTATACTACTGTATTGAGCTATAATTCTTGTAACGTAATTGCTAAAGTGTGCAACTGTAGCAGGACAGGCCCACAGGGTGGAGGAAATTGGCTCAGACCAGTTGCCAAAGCATGCACATAACCTAATCCTTACGAGCCAACCTGGAGTCAGCCTGAGGGCCTAGCAATAGGCACTGTCAGAGTTCCTGGTCACTATCAGAGGTCCTGGTCGCTGTCACAGTTCCTGATCGTGCCCAGCTAATGAGAGACAGCCACACACACTGGGTGCTGGGAGGAGGGTATATAAGGCCTTCCCTGTTACTGAGTAAATAAGTTCGTTATTTGCCTTCAATGGACTCCCAGTGTCTGCGCCATGGATGCCCCCTCCCCCTCCCCCCAGGGAGCCATTAGAATCTAAGCAACATGCAACCACTTCATTTGTTCTTTGAAATTTTAAATACATTTATTTTATTGAACACTGATGGTTCAGAGGCTAAGATTTCCCCAAAAGAACAACTGTTGAAAGACTGGCTTCCATTGTAGTAATATTTAGAAGTGGGGCTTTTGCTTTTCTTAAAATCATATGCTTAGGAACAATGACTCAACCAAAGTGCTGAATATTTCCAAATTTCTTACCCTTTTACCGCAACTCTGAATCATACAACCTAGGATTCCTTCCCTTCTCTGGCTCTCCTGGCTCTAGGGACTGAACACACACCTTGTGCATGATAGGCAAGCACTCTACCATGGAGTTACACCCTAGCCCTTCATTGTTTTCTTTAAGACAAAGTTTCCCTGTGTAGTCTAGGCTGGCCTTGAATCCCCGATCCTTAATGACTCAGCCATCCTGTGGTTGGTTTATGAACACACAAGGCCATGATATGCCTGACTCTACTCTCTTATTTGGGCAGACAAACTCTTGAACTCTCAACAACCTATTACTATTACATTAGTGAGAGTTCCAGGATGTCCAGAGCTGTGGTTAACAGGGTCCCAGTGTCCCTGCTCGTCACAGGGCTGCAATGGCAGACTCTGAGAGTGCTGGCTGGCTTTCTGTCAAGCAATGAGATGGTGAAGCCCAGTTTCCTAAGTCACTGTCTTTCAATATGCCCGACAAAAGAAAGGAGTCATTAGCTTAAGAGGAATGCATTTATCTAACTCCCTCTTGGTGGGGGCTCAGTAGTTAGTTTCACCTCAGTAAATACTGACTACAGGAAAGAAAGAAACAAACAAAAGTTGATTTTTAAAATCACATTTACTAGCTCACATAAATAATTGGAGAACAAATATCTATCTTCCCTTCTGGATCCTCAGCATAATTTATCATAGCTTTTAATAAACTACTATAAATATCTAAGAGAAAAATGAATTTTAAAAACATGAAGAAGCAGATGTGAAACACTGACAAGCTGACTTTTTTTTTAAAGATTGACCCACTGATTTGCACTTTTTATTAAAATGAATTTCACCTATAAATATGAGATAATTTGTAATCCAATCGTGATTTGTTTGGATAACAGTTGAATTTTTACATTAAAAAACTGCAAAGCTTCAACTAAGGGACAAATAAAACATTCAGACTTGAGCTTACACTTTAAAAATTCTACCAACATTAACAAAGAAACAATGACGTCATAGTAATTTACATTAGTACCATGGTCCAAAATACATCTTCCATTACTTTTCTATTGCTGCTGCTGCATGCAGAGGCTTCTAGTGGGAGTTAGCATAGAGTTTGTTCTTGATGAAGACAACACTAGACAGATGTTGCCTGATGTCTGGGTAATGCTGAATGTGACAAAACCAGCGAGACACATTAAGATATTTCTCCTTTTCTTGAACTGTCAGGTCAACCTAAGTAGAGATTAAAAACACAACATATAATGTTCACTGTGCACAGGCAGAGCTGTCAGCACTAGGAGGTGACTGACAGAAACCGAAAAACACCCAATCCCCCAGTTTTCGAAGCCAACATATTCACACGGAAGTGAAAGCTGCAGACAGCTGCGACAGCAACACATTTGTTACTACCTTAATGTCAGTTCAAAACCAGACGTGCTTTCTAGGAAAGGATCAAGCTTTCCATAAATATAAAAATTGACATTAGTATAGAATTTAGAGGCCCAAAGCGTTCCTCCCTTTATTAGAAAAAGAAAATGAGAGATAAAAACTTTCAAAAGGCTAAGATATAGTTCTTTCTCTGATTTCTTTTTTTTTTTTTTTAAATTTTATTCATTTATTTATTTTTGGTCTTTTTTTGTTTTGTTTTGTTTTTTCGAGACAGGGTTTCTCTGTGTAGCTTTGTGCCTTTCCTGGAACTTGCTTTGTAGACCAGGCTGGCCTCGAACTCACAGCGATCCGCCTGGCTCTGCCTCCCGAGTGCTGGGATTAAAGGTGTGCGCCACCACCGCCCAGCTCTTTCTCTGATTTCTAAGCAAGCCTCAAAAATGAAGAGTTTCTGATGTCTAACATATTTAACAAGAGATCATTTAATAAAAAAGAAGTATGAATACATACATTATAAATATGTACATACACACACATGCATGCACGCCCACACACGCAGAGACTATTGCCATCTTCCTTCTCAACTTCAGAGGGAGAACCCCACTGAGACAGTGAGCGGCTTAATTTCAAGTGCTCACAGTTAATACAGGGTAAGTCTGTGTCTAGTGGCACATGACTTAGAAAGGGGCTGATTAAACCCCTACGAAAACACACCTCAGTCTGTGGCAGTAAAGACCTATGTTTTAGTGGACGCAGCAGTGATTCAGTTACTCTCTTGGATGCAGACAGAGGTGCTTATCATTCCCGTGGGATCACATCCCAAAGTAGGTGGTAACTCAAGATTTTTCTCTAAGACAAATTTTGGAATTAGGTTGTTCCGTAAGAGGAAGTCAAGTAGGGCAGTAATGGCAGCTGTGATCCCATGTGTGGGTGGTACAGCCCTTCTCCTGTGGTTAATCCAACATTTGTAAAGGATATCTAGGTCTCTAATACACAGAAACAACTTGGGGCCCACAGGTCCACCTCCAAGCAGAGGTCTGCATGTCTGCAGGCACTTTTAGTGAGATGATGTCCTAAGGCTGATGTATGGAGGTGTGCCTATAGACCAATACCTGTCAAGTCACAGGACCCAGCAACATGAAGGACAAGTGAGTCTGCAATAACTATTATAAAACACAAAACAACTTCAGTGTAAAGGCTCACTTTTTTATAAGAGAATTTATGGTTTCAAATATTCCTGATTT
Source organism: Peromyscus leucopus (assembly GCF_004664715.2). Taxonomy (NCBI): domain Eukaryota; kingdom Metazoa; phylum Chordata; class Mammalia; order Rodentia; family Cricetidae; genus Peromyscus; species Peromyscus leucopus. Next base: position 25,470,884 of record NC_051067.1, on the reverse strand, counting down.
TTATATTTGAAATAACAGAAGCATGTGATAAACTAATATAGAAACATGAGGTAATTACTTGTGGGCCTTAGTTTGTACTCAGAAAATACTTTCTAAATGAACTATTTTTTTTCTAACTCTTTACCAATATATTATATTATATTATATATTTATATATATTTATATATTATATATATAATATACCAATATATTATAAATTTCACCATGAACTTCAAGAGAAAATTGGAGTTTTGTTTGCTCTTTTTTTGTTGTTTGGTTGGTGTTAAGGGCTGAATATGGGGCCCTGACATGTCAGGCAAGTGCTCTACCATTCAGTTGCCTCGAAGGCCCCGAAAGCCAAGGTTTTTAAAACGTTTAGGGGTGGGAGGTGTAGCTCCGTGGCATAATGCATTCCTGTCCAGCTCGTGCTAGGTTCCATTCCTAGTACTGACTGCAAAATGAAAGAATGAAAGAATTAAGAGTAACTCCTTAAATTTAAGAGCTATTTCATTACACCAAAACTACTTAGCCATTTCATGGTGTGTCATTTTTCAGGGTGAACTAAAATACAGAGTAAGGCATTTCTAAACACTATGGTAGCAATAATTATTTGTCTTTAGCTTGTGCACTGGTATTTTGAACCAGGTTGAAAAGGAATATGCACATGTCGTATTTTATATTGTGAAACATTTGCTAACATACAGAACTAGTTAGTATTTGTTGCTACCATGCCCATTATTTAAACAACACCAACTGATGATATAAATCAAAATAAATATGCCCCATCCTACAAACTCCACAATTGGAGTCTCTAATATAAGGACTATAGTCCAACCTAAGTATAAAATCACTTTTATTCTAATAGCTTCTAAATCTCCCAATATTTTCAAATTAAATACAACAATTTTTGGACAGATGATCTATTACACAGTAGTCTCAGTTGGTTTAAGCTAACTTACTCTTCTACTAGAAACACACAGGCTTCCTAAATGGACCAGAGCATCCTTTTAACATCCTTCCACTGCTTAGGCCTTGGAATTAGTCCGAGTCTGAGAAAATGGCGACTGAACCTGGGATGTCACCTCTGCTACTTTTTCAAAAACATTTTTCACATAAAGTTACCGTCAATAAACCAAGCAAGAGATTTTTCTCTTTACTGAACTGATACTATTGTAAAAAATGCTTCTGATGTGATCTCTGGGCTGTTTCATTTATAACACTGGCTTCCTAGCACTTTCACTTAGTTACTATTATTATTATTTTAAACAGGGGAACCCAAGGCAAATGCTGCTTCCTGCCTCTCACTGGTCTAGACAGCAGTGTCTCTGGTGGTGCCGGCTCTTCCTCCTACTTACTCACTTTTGTTTATATTGGAACTCAGAAATGACTTTGAACCTTCAAGCCAAACAGATAACATTCTGACTGACTTATTTTCCACTAGGAAATGTGGGAAACATTCACACCAACCCTTTGCAGCCTGGCCTCAGTGCTGGCTTTATCCTTCCATTGGCACCAGGCTGGCTCTGGACAGTCAGTATTCTCGGGACTGTTTCCTACTGCTTTCTTTCTCTTCTTTTTTCCTTCTCCAAGAACCAAATTCCACTGGTGCTCAGAACAAATGCATTTCCGCCCAGAACAATCTCACGGGCCAGCCACAGCATCCCAAAGAATTCTAACAATCTAGAGGCACAGTCTGTCTCTAGACTGTCTCTCAGCAGAATCACTGAAGAAGGCAGTTGGTGATAAGAGTTGGAATCAACAGGCACATTATAGGCATTGTTGACAAGGCATACTATAACATGCCAAGATGCGTTAAGTTAAACCCGATTTCAGAACTTCTCAGCCAGAGCTGTAACTCTGGGCTTCCAACAGAAACAATCTAAGAGGGTGATTTGATTACCCCAAGGTTCCTGGACTGTTGAAGGTTTTGTTTCAGACACTGGGCCGATTACAGAGTAAGGATTTAACAACATAAAACACTAAGTGAAGGCATGCAAGGTTGGCAAGGACCAGTATGCTGCTACCGGGAGCAAAGCTGGAGAAGCTGACGGACACAAGCAGGTGGCCAAGCCAAACTCAATACCGAGCAGTCACTCTCCTCACACCTGTGTACACGCCACAGACCAGTTAACAAAATGTCACTTGACACCACGGTGTCACCCTATCACCATGAGGGCTTTAGTTGATGAGGCCTATGCCTTAAGAAGGTCTTCCTTCCTGTGAATACCTTGCCTGCTCTGACTGGGAAAGGGCACACACCCAAGGTAAAGCTTTAGGAATTATTCTATTCAATGCTGCTTTGAAAATGATAGTCCTAATACCTTTAATCACAACAGTCACCACAGGTGTAGGAGATAGATATTCCAGAATAGGAAATGTAAGTAGGATTAAGTGGCTACAGATTAGGATAACCCCGATTTTAATATTCAGAACTGAGGGAAACAGTTGAAAGTCTCCTAAAACCAAAGGCCTTTCAAGATGCCCGACTCATAATTAAGTAACCGTGCAGCTGGAGCTACGAGTATTTTGTACTATAAAATTATGGTTTTGTTCACTGCTATGGCAGAGCAACATTACACAGGTTCCTGCCCACAATCTACATGAGCCCAGCAGAGGAAAATTCAAATACGCACTTAGTTTGTGTGAGTTCCATACACTTTACTATCATCTTTGTTTTGAATCAGCTGGGAGGAATCGTCCTTTTTTTTTTTTTTTTTTTGGTTTTTCGAGACAGGGTTTCTCTGTGTAGTCCTGGAACTCACTTGGTAGCCCAGGCTGGCTTCGAACTCACAGAGATCCACCTGGCTCTGCCTCCCGAGTGCTGGGATTAAAGGCGTGTGCCACCACTGCCCGGCGGAATCGTCCTTCTTAATGACAGCTTTATGCTACAGGAGGCCAGACCTTAGAGCTCTGCAGACAATCACCAGCTTGCTGGTAGTCACTGCACATTTCTCCCAGGATTAAATAACACCAAAATATGTGCCATGACTAAATGTGTAGAAGCGACCAACTCTGTTGAGATGTAACTGCCCCTGCATGTGGGTAAGGCAGCCATGGTCTTGCTCAGGTCAAGGCAGGGGCTCCCCCAAGCTGAAAGACTATGTTTGCCACCAGGAGAGATGGTTAGATACCTTAGCAGCAAATCCTCTTTCCCTTGGAGGCTTTTTTCATTTTGAAATGAGGTAAGTTGTACCACGTCATCATTCTACGTTCAAGAAGCTACTAAGGCACACTGAAGCTAGAATGGAACAAAAAGAGGCTGCCGTGACTGCGATGTTTCAGCTCCAATGAAGCTTTCTTCACATGTAAATAAATTACTCTAAATATACTGAAGAATATAACTAAACACTACATTTCACTGTAGCTGCACAACGCAAAACAGGAACACATATGGGTACAGAATACCGGATACTGCTAATTTCACAAGCGTGCATCAGGATAAGTCACTATGCTGAGTCAGGAGGGCAACAAAGAAATAAGACACTGACTTCACATTCCTGGCTTTGTGTAAACGAGTCATATTTCTTCTGAGTTCAGGGACCATTCACCTACTACATTTCCCTGTAGCAGCAGAGTCATGAAAAGCTGCCTTTCACAGCTAAACACGCTGCTTTTTGATGAGAAATTATATGCCCATTCTACCTGTTAGAAACTTTAGATACGACAACTCCTTTTCTAGCCAAGGACAATCATATTCTGTAGATATTTGTCATGTGTCTTTTTCCTGTGTTACCTGACTCTTTAAATGATCAAATCATATGCTGACCAGAAATCAGTACTTGGTTCCATTTTCTCTAATTTTTTATTTTTATGTAAAACAACCTATCTTTTCAACAAGATTAGTAGTAGTTCCTTAAAAAAATAAAGGTTGATGCTCCTTTTATGTCCCTCTGAAATATAGCACAGTGGGCAACACAGGAGGCGCTTGATAATTTCAAGTGTAGAATAGGGAGTGCTATGCTAAGCTAATCAACTAGGCCATTACAATGTTCCAGAACCAGCCGGGCGGTGGTGGCGCATGCCTTTAATCCTAGCACTCGGGAGGCAGAGGCAGGTGGATCTCTGTGAGTTCGAGGCCAGCCTGGACTACCAAGTGAGTTCCAGGAAAGGCGCAAAGCTACACAGAGAAACCCTGTCTCGAAAAAAACCAACCAACCAAACAAACAAAAAACAACAACAACAACAACAAAAAACAAAACAAAACAAAAACAATGTTCCAGAACCTAATGTACCCACTTGAGAAAAAAAGCCTCCTTTGTCCTGTATCTCACTATGTAGTTCTGGCTAGCCTTGAACTTGTACAACCCTCCTGCCTCAGTCTTCCAAGTGCTGGGATTATAGGTGTGTGTCACCACATCCAACTTGGGCACTAACTGTAAATGAAGTCAAGTAAACCAGACTGAGAAGGATGGACTAGGTGGTGGACTAACACTAAGACAGTTCATTAGTTTCGGCAGGAGGCTGGTGCTATCGAATGCATCCTAAGTGCTGGGACAGACAGCACGTGTTACACTGTAGTGGGGAGTAGAGACAAGGGAGGCCTGCGGATGTCCAGTGCAGATGGGATTTTTTCTGTATTTCTGCTCTGTGCTTGGCTCAGTCTGGTCATTTGGAGCCTGCTACTGCAGAAGGCAGAATCTAACTGTATCACTTCTTACTATGGTGGTTTACAGTTTAGAAATGGCTTTTTATACACTAAGATCTGCCTTGGTCCTTGAAAATATATCTAGACAAGTATATATGTATCTTATTCCTTGGAGAGCCACACAATAACCTTCACATTTACTTAGTATTATGGAAGCCTGACTGTATGAGGTGTGCCAGGAATTATGCCAGACAAAAAAAGAAATCTCTACAACTGTGACATAAGCAGTCTGTGACAGCGATTTCCAAATAGTGATTATAGTACAAGCAAAATAAAGTCCAGCTTTAGGAAGTCCTCCACAGGGTCAAACAGAAACAACAGAGAGGAGCACTTCAGGATGCTTCGGGAGTCTGAGACAGCCCTACGCAAGGAGGCAGAGCCGGAACACAGACACACGTCTGAGGACATACAAACCGCAGAGGAAGGGACCAAGGACCTGGGTGCAAAAGAGAAGAGCAATGCAAAGACACGGGTAGGAAGAGCCCAGCAGCCAGCAGACGTCAGGGCTGTCACAGCTCAGGCAGAGAGACAGGGTTAAAGCCAGAGGTGGCAGGAGGCAGAAGGAAGTCCTTTTGTGCTGACAAACTGTACTTGCTGGGGTTAGGGAACTACTGAATTACTGAGAAGGAAAAAGCCTGGTCTTAGGAAAGATGGCCTAGTGGTCACTCATAGAGCCCACCTAATTTGTATCTTCTTTATCTGGACCAGAGATAATAAAACTGACTGATACTCAGGGAAAAGTCACTCCAGATCCCAGGAAGGAAGAGACAGGGGTGTGAGGACCCAGCAAGTAGAAACACCAGGCCCTGGCTGGATACGTGAAGTGGAGAATATAGAAAATGTTTTGAGGTCTTTTCCCACAATGGAAGAAGGTTGAGAGTTTTTTAAGGCAAAAAAAAAAAAAAGACCTAAGAAGGCATGAACTCAAGACAAACTGCCTGAGTTCGGGACCTGGGTCTGCCAATTAGTTAGATGACACCTGACTGACCTCGCTGTGTCTCAGGAATATCGCAGGAAGTAACAGAGTGAAGAGAAAATAGGAGTGTTTGTAAGTGTAAGAAAGTTTTGGATGATGACACCTGATTTAAACTGTAGACTAACCAAGCGCTTAGAGGATCAATGTGAAGGAATGAGAGAAAAGAGAAAACAGAGTTTGGGAGATGACCCAGAGGGCTGGCAAGGAAGGGAAGCTGACGTGTGAGGCCAGGGGGATTTCCTTCCGGGGCCAGCAATGGGAGAAAAGGTGGTTGAGGGCTGACGAGCAGGTGGGCTGAAGATGAAAGAATTCATTGAAGGAAGAGGAAGACTGTGAAGGGGAACGGCTCTACAGTGAGGAAGTCAGAGAGAGAAAGACCTATGGACACTGGGAAGGAAGGAGAGCTGATGACTGCATACGCCTAGCTACAATGGGAGTGAGGGACTTTCTAGGCCCAGCAACCTAGACTTGTGTAATTTCTAGAATGGCTCTTTGTACACAGGAAACGAAGACTCTAACATGGCGGTAACTGTACAGCACAGCGGAGCAGCTGGAGGCGGCAGTAAGACGTGGCTGACGTCAGCAGAAGGGCGACACTCAATGGCAAGGGAAATATACAGTAAAGAAGACTCATCAAATTATGTTAGGATAGCAACCCAGATACTTGATTCAAGAGCTTGGGTAGGAGGTGGACAGAGGGTGGGGTACGGTGGAGTGTGTGTGTGTGTGTGTGTGTGTGTGTGTGTGTGTGTGTGTGTGAGCTGATGGTGACAGAGCCAGAGGCTGTGGAGGAAGAACAGGAGCAGAAGCTGAAAATACAGCAGCAGAAGAGGGAGCACAGCTCTGCAAACGGACTATGTGGCAAGTTTTGCCTACAGCGCCTTCTTCAAAAATAACCTTTTATTGATACGGTGAAATGCAGATCTGATTAAAATTCACAACATTTAAAAAAAGTGATTCTGAATACTACAGAAAAACCTACACACCACCTGAATACTCACTATGAAGCGGTGGAGCCCGTAGTACAGAAGGATATCCGCCAAGGTAAAGTTATATCCTGCGAGGTAGACTTTATCTTCAAGATAGGAATTAAGATCCTAAAAAAAGAAAAAGTGTTTTAACTCAAAAACAGGAGCAATGATGAGCTGTTGTGGCATATGGCTTAAAACATTTAGAAGGCCACCCAAAAGAAAAGTACTGAGACTTAATTTCCTAAACTTCATCTTTAAGGTGGGTGTGGTGGCTCACATCAGCACTTAGGAGAACGAGGCAGGCAGACTGGGGTGAAAGCAGTGTGAGGAACCCCTTTTGGAAATAAACAAAAATCTGACAATAAAAAAAATCACAAATTGGATGCCAATCACCTAAAAGAAAAAACAAAACTCCAACAGAAACAACATTCTAAACACCATATATGATCACGTCAGAGTGCAATGTTTGTTCTTTTTTTTTTAAATTTAAAATTTTTTTTAAAAGATTTATTTATTTATTATTTATACGGAAGAGGGTGCCAGATCTCATTACAGATGGTTGTGAGCCACCATGTGGGAGCTGGGAATTGAACTCAGGACCTCTGGAAGAGCAGTCGGTGCTCTTAACCTCTGAGCCATCTCTCCGGCCCCTTAATGTTTGTTCTTATAGGATAAAAAAATGCTCACTCTGGCTGGGGCTCAGTGTAAGTGCCTGCACATGAGCACCCACATAAAAGCTGGGCACAGCAGTGTATGCCTGTAACCCTAGTGCTGAGGAAGCAGAGGCAGGTGGATCCAGAGCTTGCTGGCCAACCTCTCTAGCCATGGGTAAGCTCTGGGTTTAGTGTGAGAACTTGTCTCAACCAAACAAGGTGGAGAAAATCGGAGATACCTAAGGTTGGCCTCTGGCTTCCAGCTGCACATGCTCACACATGCACATACAACATTCACATGCATACAAACTACAGATGCAAAACTTAAAATCATGCTTTTGTTAAATTTTCCCAACATAAAAAACTTCTCAGATGATTCGCTTCAGAAAATTGTTATTGGTGTTTGGTATACTTACATACATACATATATGTATATATAAAACATAAAATTACCACCTAACCATTTTAAGAATGCACCTGGAAGGCTGAGCCTGTATAGTTAAGCATGTTCACAGTTTCAAACTGATTTCCAGAGCTTTCCTATCATGCAAAACTAAAGCTCTGTCATTAAGTGGCTCCTCCTCTCCCTCCGTTCCCTCGAGGCACTGGTAACCACTGTCCTGCTAGGTCTCTGTGCAGATGCCTCATGGGACTCACTTATTTCCCTCAGTGCAAAGGGGAATGGGAAAGGCGGCTACTGACTAAAGACCCTGAGGGGAAGGACTTAGGCTTCCTGGCTCCAGCAGCGCAGCCTACAGGAACGGTCCAGATACCTTCAGCAGGCTGTGGGTATCTTCTTTACTGGAGTGTCCATCTACTCGAGTGATCCTGTACTCTAACCACTGCTGAACGACTGCCTTTTCTTCGGCGGTGCTCCCTAGCAAGTGCTCTTTATTGGCTTGCTTGACTAGATGGGTCGCGATGGTAGCCAATCCCATTAGACTTGGGCCATTGTTTGTTTGTAGGACCGGAACCTAAAAAAGAAAAATTCATCAGAAAAAAATTAAAAGCAGACCATCATGATTGTAAGCTGGAGGTAAGTACTAAAATCTCCAATTTTCAGAAATACTCTATAACACTAAATTATGTATAACTGAAAATTAAGACACCAGCAGCCACAGGATTTACAATTTAATGGCATGCTGGATGATGTAACTGGTCATAACACCACCGAAAACGGTTAAATGTTATCAAAATTCAGAACCAGGAGCATGTAACATGGAAAAACAGAAACCACAACACTATTAATTTCACTCAGGATCCCCCACACTTAGCCACATGTAGTGGCCCATGTCTGTAATCGCAGCAACTTGACAGGCTGAGGTAAGAGGATTACACATTTCAGGTCAGCCAGGGCTATATAGGGAGACCCTGCCACCAAAACAAAAAACAGGAAAAACAGATTGCCCCTACCCATAAACCAAATAATACCTGTTTAGGCAAGACTGTATAGCTGTACTACATCTAACATCTTATTGGTTGAGTAGGTCTATATGTTTATTTTCTGCTGTGTTGGGGACAGAACCCAGGGCCTCGGACCGACACATCCTCTGCCCCGTAAAAGTTTATTTCTTACTCAAGTAAAGCCTACAGAAGTTTGAGGAGACTATCTGAAACAGTGCTCCAGCAATCCTGGCTTCTGCCTTGTAGTAATTCTCTTGAAGTATCTCTAAAACCGCAACGGGGGAGTAGCCAGCCCGAGATACTTGTACCAGCAATCAGATGTTTCCATCCGGAAGCAATGTTCATCACCTCTTCAGGTAACCACTCAGGTCACTCAAAACTACAAGGACTAATACTGTGGGAAATGTAAGCCTCCCATGCATCAATTGGGCATGCTCTGAGAATTCTCCTAGACATCACCTACAACCAATTTTGGAACCCCTTACAAAACAAAGGAAACAGATTTCTTTCCCCCTTTAGAGCCTATAAATTCCACAAGAATGAGGACAACCTCATTGCTTGGTTTTCTTTCAAACTTAAAATTTTTATTTTATGTATATGAGTATTTTGCTTTCATGTACGTCTGTGCACCACATGCATGCCTTGGAGACCAGAATTCGATCTTGGATTCTTTGGAAAATTAAAAACCACACCTGGTGAAAGTATTTACTAGGAGCTGGGTGTGGTGGTGCACACCTTTAGTCCCAGCACTCCCAGAGGCAGAAGCAGAGGCAGGTGGATCTCTGTGAGTTCAAGGTTTACAGAGTGAGTTCGAGGACAGTCAGGGCTACAAAACTCAAACAAACCCCCAATTCCTCACTGTATTCCTCCCTAGAGCTTGTTCTGTTGGGCTCTTAATTGCTGGTGACTGTCCCTCATACTAAATAATCCTCGAGAGCAATATTCATATCTTGGCTGGTTTCCAAAGCCAAATGTGGGAGTAGTGGCTGATGCAAAGGAAACACGATAGAGTCAGAGAACATCACCTCTCGGAAGGCTGGCCTTTGCAGCTTATCACAGGCAAGTCATGGAACCTTCCCAGGAGTCACTTTAAACTACTGTAAACCCCACAAGACTGCTACGTTTTGGACAAAAATTTAACCTGCACCTAATGAAAAAACATCAGGGCCCAAACAGAACAAGTTATCTGGAACCACTCCCCCAAATACACATTCAAATTGGGTTTCCCACTACCATTCTTCCTCTAGTACAGTCTTTCCAAGGCAAATAACATGTTACAAACAACCCATTTTCAACACCCTAAGAAATCGGAATCCTTACACCTCACCAGGCACCCCACAGTCCCACACCAGGTAACTTTCTCAATTCTCGGCACAATGCACATCCAAGCCAATGTGTTCCCGGTATGAGCAGGACCCCGTTCCTTGTTCTCTCCGCCAAGCGGCTACCAGGAATTACTCTGTACTGTTTGCCGGGCCGGCCAGCCGCCTGCAGGGCGAGTCTCCGGCCGCATACCCGCCCCACCCCCGTGACTGCACGTAAGGTGGTCGCTGAATAAAAGGAGCACTCACGGCCGCCTAGAGGGATCTCAACCCACAGCTCTGCCCAGGCCTCCCCTAACTGACTTTCCGCTCCCGGAGGGGATGATGACATTTGCCTGGAGGTCCAGACCAAGTCACGCGGCCCGTCCCGTACGCACGTGGGGCGCAGCGTCCACTCCCGAGACCCGGCGGGATCCACTCTCGAGTCCCGGTAAGCTCGGGGTCAACTCGTCGCTCTCCCGCCGCCCCGCCTCACCTGTCGCTCGCCCTGAGCGCTGTACTTATTCCCCGGCCTCAGCCCCAAAGACTTCTCCAGCAGCTTCAGCTCCGCGGCCGCCGCCATCTTCTGGCCCAGGTCCCGGCGGAGGCGGAACCGGGACTGCTAAGGCATTGATAGAGCAGGAAGTCCGGCCTCCACAGATCTGTCCCACGATTGGCTGGACGGACGGCAAGCGCGCCTGCGCAAAGGGGCGGGTCTTAATAGGGGGCGGGGCCTGGCAACGTTCTGAGACAAGCCCACGGCTTTGCAGGGAGTAGTGAAAACCTTCCCCAAGAAAAGCACTGAGTCCAGATAGTTTCACTGAACAGTGTATCAGAATTTTAAAGATTGAATCATTGCAATGCTTATAACACTATTGTAGAACGTAGAAGAACAATTTAGCCTATTTGTTTTATAAATATAAAACACTGATTCCCAAACCCATCACAGAGTTCTCCAAATAAGAAAACTATAGACCATTCTTGGTTAAAAATAGGTGAGGTCCAGCGATCAGGCAAGGTGACTTGAGTTCTGTGGTGGTTTGAATGAAAATGGCCCCCCTAGGCTTATAGGGAGTGGCACTGTTAGGGGGTGTGGCATTGCTGGAGGAAATGTATCACTTAGAATGACTGAGGTTTCAGATAACCAAAGCAGACCCAGTATCACTCTCTCTTCCTGCTGCTTGCCGATCCAGCTGTTGAATTCTCTGGCTCCTTCTCCGGCGCCATGTCTGCCTGCATGCTGCCATGCTTCTCACCAAGATGAGAATGGACTAAATTTTAACGGAGGCTGGCTTACAGTTCAGGCATTGAGTCCATTATTGTCTTGATGGGAAGCATGCCAGCATGCAGGCAGACATAGTGCCAGAGAAGGAGCTGAGAGTTCTACATCTTGATATATAGGCAGTAGAAGAAGACCATGTGCCACACTGGGTGTAGCTTGAACACATGAGACCTGAAAGCCTATCCCCAGTGACACACTTCCTCCAACAAGGCCTCACCTACTCCAACAAGGCCACACTTCCTAATAGTGCCACTCCCTATGGGCCAAACATTCACACAGGAGATTACAGTAAAGAGATTGCCATGAGTCTCAGAGGCTTTGAACTGTGGACTTATAAACAATGTTGAGACTATGATAGACTATGAGGACTTTTGAAATTGGACATAGAAGCATTTTGCACTATGATATGGCTATAAGCCTATAGAGGCCAGGGAGTAGAATGTGGTGGTTTGAATAAGAATGGCCCCCATAGACTCATATATTTAAATATTTTGTCACCAGGGAGTGAGACTATTTGAGTGCATTTAAAGGATTTAGGAAGTGTGGCCTTGTTGGAGGAAGTGTGTCACTGGGGGTGAACTTTGAGGTTTCTCTCTCTCTCTCTCTCTCTCTCTCTCTCTCTCTCTCTCTCTCTCTCTCTCCATATCAGGATATAGCTCCCAGCTACTGCTCCAGTGTTTACCTGTATGCTTCCCTGCTCCCAGCAGATGATAATATACTAAATTTCTGAAACTGCAAGCAAGCCCCCAATTAAATGCTTTCTTTCACAGGAGTTGCTATGGTCATGGTGTCTCTGCACAGCAGTAGAACAGTGCCTAGGACACCCAGGAACTCATATAGTAGAAGGAAATAATGTCTCCACAAATTATTCTCTGATCTCCATATATGTCCTAGCTTTGAGTGTACTTGGACACACACACACACACACACACACACACACCCCTAAAATATGGATAAAAATCATACATAAAATATTAAGAGAATCAAATAACATATTTAATCACATAACACATCATGACTAAGTGGAATTTAGTCCAAGTGTTCAAGGGAGTTCAATATTATAAATATAACATAGTTCATCATATAAATAGAAACAAAGAGAAAATGATAGTCATTTTTATAGATGTAGTAGAGCCATTAACATTATTTTATGACTCATTCATATTTAAAAATAAAATATGCAGTTAAACAGCAAACATGGAGGCTAGATGACTCAGAGGTTAAGGGCTTTTGTTGCCAAGCCTGATGGTCTGAGTTTGATCCCTGAAACTCACATGGTGGAAGAAGAGAGCTGACATCCACAAACTGTTCTCTGACCTTCTCATAGACAATGTAGCACACCTCCTCACACCATTTGTAAACATGAATGCACACAGAAAAGACAATAAATGCAAATTTAAAACCTAAAAGGTAAAAATAGTCATTTATTATATGATATGGTGTTTGAAATAAAATGGTGCCCATAGGGAGTGGCACTATTAAGAGGTATGGTTTTGTTGGAGTAGGTATAGCCTCGTTGGAGGAAGTGTGTCACTGTGGAGGTGGGTTTTGAGGTCTTATGTAAACTCAAGCCATGCCCAGTGTCTCAGACCACTCCCTGTTGCCTGTGGGGTCAAGATGTAGCTCCTTCTCCGCTCTCAGCTCTTTTTCCAGCACCATGTCTGCCTGTGTGCTGCTGCCATGTCAATAATGCACTAAACCTCTGAACTGTAAGCCAGCCCCAATTAAATGTTTTCTTTTATAAGAGTTGCCATGGTTGAGCTGGGTGGTGGTGGCGCACGCCTTTAATCCCAGTACTTGGGATGTAGAGCCAGGCAATCTCTGTGAGTTCGAGGCCAGCCTGGTCTACAGAGCAAGATCTAGGACAGGAACCAAAACTAGAAAACAGAGAAACCCTGTCTCGAAACCACCACCCCCCCGCCCCCCCAAAAAAAAGAAAAAAGAAAAAGAAAAGAGTTGCTGTGGTCCTGGTGTTTCTTCACAGCAATAGAAACCCTAACTAAGACAAATGGGAAAAAATTTTGAAGTTTCTTTGTTAAAGTAAGTCCCCAGCTTCCCATTTGGTTACACTGTGTTACAGCTGGAGTAGATAATCACCAGAAGTTTGTGTTTTGAAGCAAGAAGCCACTGACCCAATTAACAGAGTGTAGTTTCATATTTTGAGAATTCAATCAAAGGGGAAATCACAAACAACAAGAGACTTTATAAAAGTAGCAAAGAGAAAAACAATATTTGCAAATTAATAGTAAGAAGTGAAGGAGAGAAGATCCTACTACTTACACTAAATGTAAAATCTCAAAAATCACGCTCAAATTTAACCTGTGTTAACTGGTTATGTGACTAATGGTAAAAATGCTTAAAGCTTGAAAATTGGAATTAAATGAATGGACAGTGGTACCATATAGGTGTCAATCTTCATTAAGTTACACGGGCTCTTTCTTTTTTCTTTTCATGTGAGTGCTCAGGAGCAAACCCAGGACCTCACATATACTTGGCATGCATGCTACTATTAAGCTATATCCTAAGTCTTGAGATGGACTTTTTAGACATAAGTATTTATTTGTATATTTATTTATTAGTGTGGGGGGATACTCCTGTACCACAGTATAGGTATGGAGGTCAGAGAACAACTTGAAGAGTCTATTATCTTTTTCTCAGGTTATCAGATATGATGGTAAGCGCCATTACCTGCCAGCCTGAAATAGACTTAAAATTATTTATTTATTTATTTATTTATTTATTTATTTATTTATTTATTTATTTATGTGTGTGTATGTGTGTCTTTAGGTGTCTGGGAGGCCAAAGGCTGAGATCCTCCAGTAACTGAAGTTATAGGCAGTTGTAAGCTGCCTGACAAGGGTGCTGGGAATTGAACTTGTGTCCTCTGCAAGAGCAGTTGGCCCTCTCTGTTGCTGAGTCATCTTTCCCACCCCTGAGATAGATTTTTACAAAACAATGTTTGCTAGCTTCACATTGATAACCTCCAAGTGTACCAGAAACTCACAAACACCAGGCACAACCGTGAGGCGGTTTGTCTATAGCAAATGGGGAAACTCCTAATCATGAATTCAGATCTAAGCACAATCATGAAGATGGCTGTTGTATTTGATTGAGGCTGGGGTGGGGACATAGCTCAGTGGAGAAAGTGCTTGCTGCATAAGCTTCAGGGCCAGGGTATGGATCTCCAGAAGTCACAGAAATCAGGATGTGGCATCATGCAGCTATAATCCCAGCCCATCTACTTCCAGATGGGAGGCAGAGAAAGAGTCCTTGGAAGCAAGCAGGCCAGCTAGCCTGGTGTGAGCAGCAGTGCACAAACGATCCTGCCTGGAACAAAGTGGAAGGCAATGACTGATACTCAAGATTGTTTTTTAACCTCTACATCTGTGCAGTGGCATGTACCTCTGCACTCAGATATACTCACATACACGCTGTACAGAATACATTGTATCATGAATACAGATATTGAACCCAAAATAAGTATTTCTTGGGTTACAATGTTATTCACCAGGCTTTGGAACAAACATAACTTCCATAAAGAGTGACATCCCAATCCACCAGATTTTGGCTTTGAATGCCATTTCCCACAAGTAATTATGGCCGCTCTTTGGAGACTGGATGCTTCTAGACGTTGGCAAGAAGTGCATGAGATGGGAAAGGCACCTGGTCTCTCCCTCTGGCCTCTGCATGTGCACCCATGGGCATGAACACACCCCCTATATGCATATGCATGGATACCCCTTCCAACACCGATAAGTATAATGATTAATTTTGGTTATCAACTTGATCGGATCTGCAATCAACTAAAGAGTCTGTGAAAGAGCTTTGTGGAAGGGTCACTGGAGGGGGAAGACTCTCCCACAGAGTGGGCTGCACTCTCTCTAGGTAGCCCAGACATAGATCTAAGGGAGGGAAGGTGCTGCTTTGCCTGCCCACTGTAACCCTCTGTGGGTGAGCGCATCTACTCTGTTGCTGCTGTTGCCATGCGTTGCCAACACTGGGAATCAATTTCCTTCAGCTTTCCCATGTGGACTAAAAGCCAGCAGCTTTCTGGGAAGCCATCAGGCTGTCAGCACCATACTGGGACTACTGAGGCATCCAGTCACGTGTACTAAACAGAGACTGGGGTTTCAGCCTCTCTAACTTGCAGAGAGCAGTACTGTCTATGCCAATTTAATAAATACCCCCTGTAATATATATTCATCTTAATGCTATGTTTCTTATTACATTTATTTATTTACTGTGTGTGTGTGTGTGTGTGTGTGTGTGTATTTATGGATGCCATGGTACACGTGTGGAGGTCAGAGAACAACTTTCAAGAATCAGTTCTTTCCTTCTACCGTGTGGAACCTGGGAATGGCACTCAGGCTGTAAAGCCTGGTGGCAGACTCCTTTACCTTCTCTCTGGTCCAGGATGTGTTCATTCCACTAGCTGGGTTCCTCAGAGAGCTCTGACTAATACAATGTTCTCCTGAGAGTGGTCTCAGCATTGCCTGCTGCTTGTGTAGTAATCTTGCTGACTGAATCTAAATTTGACCAGGACTTAACATTTTTTTATTTAATTTATATTTTAATTAAAAAATTTCATACAATATATTTTGATTATGTTTTCTCCCCTCCCTCAACAACTCTCAGATCCTTTCCACCTCCCTATCCACCCAGTTTTATGTACTTTCTCTCTTAAAAAAATTAAACAAAAACCAAAATCCCCCCCCCCACACAAATGAAAATAAAAACAATCAAAAGATCAGTAAGACAAAAAGAAAAAAAGGCTGAATACATCCCTCTTAAATTACTCCACCCCACAAACCATGTAGTTAGTTCACTTTGTGTTGGCCACCTACCCCTGAGCATGGGGCATGCCCTGGAGTGCGATGGATATATCCAGGGACATTGCACTGGAGAAAGCTGATTTCCCTCTTGCCAGTAGGTATCAGCTGCAGACGGCTTCTTGGTGGGGGGATGAGGGAGAATGCACCCCTTCCCCGTCTTAGTGCTCAGACCCATTCTGGCTAGGATGTGTGTAGGACTTGCGCATGTTGCTACAGTCTCAGTCCTGTTGTGTCTGGAAGACACTGTCCTTGGAGTCGTCACCATGTGTGGCTCTTAAGATCTTTCCTCCTCCTTGTCAGCACAGATCCCTGAGCCCTGACAGGAGGGGCTTGATAAGGACACCCCATTTGGGGACAAGTGCTCCAGAGCCTATGCTTGTCATCCAGTTGTGTTGACCAGGTCGTTTGACCTAACAAATTTGCAGCAAATGATACAAAAGAAGGAATATGTTAAATGATTTTGTGGTGATACAAACAGCAAATTCTAAGTCATGGAAAACAACCAGACTATCTGATTGTTTCACCCAATAAATTAAAAGAAAAAAAAAACAGTACGAAAACATACTATATATTTAGAGTCATAAGGGACACAACTAATTGCAATGTATGCACCTTTTTCACTTGGGTTTGATTTATTTTCAATCCTGAGCCCAATAAATGAGTAAAATTAAAAAAAAAAAATTGGTACCCATATGTTAGTTTACCCATCATGACAGCGAAATGCCTGACACAATAAAAAAGTATGTGTGCGCACACACACACGCGTGTGCATGTGTGAGTGTGTGAGAGTGCACTATAGATCTGAGTTACTGTACCATGACATGGAATATTGACTATACTCACTTTATATAAAATGATG
Source organism: Peromyscus leucopus (assembly GCF_004664715.2). Taxonomy (NCBI): domain Eukaryota; kingdom Metazoa; phylum Chordata; class Mammalia; order Rodentia; family Cricetidae; genus Peromyscus; species Peromyscus leucopus. Next base: position 25,453,982 of record NC_051067.1, on the reverse strand, counting down.
TTAAATTATTTGCTCAGTCACACATAGATAATAGATCTGTGCATAAGGCACCCGGAGGTTTTACAAGCTGCAGCTGCCATGCCAGGCTGGGGAGTTGACCTTACTTTATGTAGTGAGGGGCGAGGCTCTGACACTAAGGAAGAAAAATGGGCTAGCCAATTCTAACATACAGTCAGACTTGGGACCCACTACAAAAGGTCTCGAACTTTCCTCTCATTTCCTAGTTCTCACGCCCATGGTTTCCTGCCACTATCCTCCTCAGTTGTAATGAAGAACTGATGAACATTCTACCTCACTCAATATTAAGCATAAGCAAACAGGCTTACATTTTATTTAAAAAGAATCAACAAGAGTATCTTTAGCTGCTCTGTCTATTTCATTTGGTCTATCAGAATAGCCTTACTCGTAGGAAAGACCATTTGAGAGACTGATTTTGCCAAATGGAACACCACTCTAATGTGCTGCTGTCATCGTCAAGTTTGAAACCCACGATACCTTAGGATACAAAGGGAACGTCAGATGAAATTAATTTGGCGAGTAGAACATGAACTGGATGATTTGCTCTTTGGAGCAGACGTGACAGCTCTCTGCGTGTCATCTCTGTGCCTGTTAAAATGAGCCGTGTGTGCCAGAAACTGTTCCCTTATCTGACTGCTCTTAGTGATGCCGCATCTGACAACACTCCTTCTTGGGAGATTATTTTCCTGTCTGGGACTGTGCTGGGCCTTAAAGTTGGGGTTTAGATGACATCAGATGTGGGGCACATAGAAGGAGGATGACACAGGTGCTGTGCATGCTGTTATTTCTCTATGTCTTGGATTTATTCCACTTGTTTATGGAGCCATCTCTATGCACCAGGCACTGTTCTAGGAACTAGGGGCACAGGAATGAGCAACCATCTGTCAGGCTTAGGCGTCTTGCATGTGGACCCACAATGCTTTCTGGTCACTATTGACCTCCATAGTTTAGATCTGGAAAATTCCTTAAATGTCTCTGGGTTTAAGGACTAATTCTCAGCTTGGTGCTATTGGGAGGTGGTAGACCCTTTAAGAGTTGGGACCTATGGGTCCTAGACCATGGGAAACTTGGGGTAATGACCTTAAAAATGGTAAGAACCTCCCTCACACTCAGTTTATCTTCCTCAGGCAAGTCTCAGTAGGAGCCCAGGTTGGTCTCAAATTTGCAGTCTTCTTGCATCAGTCTCTTGAGAGCTGGGATATTGATTTGTACCAGCAGACATCCATCCATCTATCCATCTCTATCTATCCATATCTATCCATATCTATCTATCTATCTATCTATCTATCTATCTATCTATCTATCTATCTATCTATCTATCTATCTTTTGCCACCATAAGGCAGCCAAGCCTCTTCTACCATGCAGTCCCAACACAATGTGCTACCTTACCACAGACCCAAAGCAACAGGGCCAAGAAGCCACATACTAGAATCTTCAAAACTGTGAGCCCAATCAACCTCCTCCCTTTAGAAGTTGGTCATCCCAGGAGTTTGTTAAAGTAATAGAAATACAACAACATACTCCTTTTATACCTATCTTTATAGTCACCTCTTCATCACCTGTTGCTTATGCCTTAGCCCATCCACCCTCACAGGATATGTCAAATTCTTCTGTGGTTTTTCAGGGTCCCAGTAGCCACCATGCTCTCTTTCCATCTGCTCTCCACCCAGAAGTCCCAAGCCACCAACCTATTATTCAATTTTAATGCAGGAAAAGATGTCTGAACTTCCCATAGGACTTTAGTTGAGAGACCTTTGCCTGATGTCTCAGTTCGCTTATACTATTACTTCTTTTGACTTTATCTCCTGACTGGCATCGTCTGCCTCAGTACTTACTTGTGTTTTGCAGCTCTGGAAGCCTTAGGTGCTCTCAGGCCTCTGGGCCTCTGTGTCTGTCATTTTCTGCTTCTTCCATTCCTTCCTTAGAGCTGAGTTTGAGTTTCTGTGTTGTCATGGCAGCCTTTGGCAATACTCCCACACCAGACACACTCACCCCCCCCCCGACTGAGTGCTTGGGATTGGACCCACAGTAAAAATGATAAGTCAAATCAACCCTCTTTATTTATAAGTGCTTGTTATAGTAATGGAAAGTTGACCAACACATCTTGTTTACACACATGGAAAGACATCTCTTTCCTTAAATACATCGAGATCACATATTTATGATCTGTCTGCCTCTGGAATGTAAACTTTTAAGGAGACAGACTACATCTTGTTTGTCATTCAGTCACCACACCTGGCATCTGGTTTGGAACAGAGTAGGTATTTGTTGAATGAGCACATTGTTGAATGAACACATACACATGCAAAGACAAAGAATGATGATGTGTGGATAAAGAGATGAACTGTGATGATATTATTAAGTCTTGCCTTTAAGTAAATATTATAAACCAAAACCACAAAATCTTTTTCTGGGGAATAGGGCAGGGCAAACAAAAGTGTCTCAGAAAACTACAAGCCAGGAGTGGGAACCAATTTACCAAAAGAAAACTTATTCCTTCCACCAATCCCCAAATCAATCATTCAAGGATCACCCAAACCACTTCTTTGAGCTCGGGAAGTGGCCTTGCGCCATCTTGTCACAATCATCGTGGTCCTCTTCCCCATCCTCTTCTTCCTCCTCACTATCATTATCCTGAGGTTACCTAACATTTGTTGATTATTGCTGTCTGTTGGATTCTGGTCTAAACTCTTCATTGGCATCAACACATCAATTCTCAGGACAGCCCTTGAATCAAATATTATTATTATCTCTGTTTACAGAAGAGGAGACTGATACTCAAAGAAGGGTGGAGAAACTGATTTTCAGGTTGTTACACACAAAGCAGTTCCTTAGAGGAATGAAAGACTCTCTAGGTTATGAGGCCCACAAGATGGCTTGGTGGATAAAGGGCTTGCCTAACTAGCCTGGGAACCTGAGTTTGATACCTACTACCTGTGTCAAGGTGGGTGGAAAGAACAAGCCGACTCCTCCCCTAAATGCTGAGATTACAGATGTGTGACAACAGACCTGATTCAGGCTCCACCTCTTAAAAAACTATACTGCCTCCAAGCAGCACCACTCTTTAATATATGACCTTTTTTGGGGAGGCACTCTCCCTGTTTAAACAATAGCAGGACCCAAAGTGGTCCTTAATCCTATGGAAACCAGTTTGCCACACAGTGGATTCATTTTTGTTCTCCATTTGTCCAGCTCGGTTGCACCTGGATATCTGTGTCTTAGAACCAGCTAGTTCTGGGATTGGGGCTTTTAATTAAAGGTGGGCAATGCTAATAGGAGTCAGAAAGACAGGTCTGTGTACCCATGTTGCTGCTCAGAATTCCACAGACGACCTGCCTGCTCATGTCTTAAAGCTGTTTCTGCTTTGAAATTTGGCAACTAAAACTTGTGTTTCCAACCTTTATTTGATTTCCCATCAAGCATCCTGCAAATTGAGGGGCATTTTTCAAATTCCCATAAAGTTTGTGAACAAGAATCTCCGAGGAGGTTTTGCCACCTCCGCTCCTGATTTGTGTGCTCTCGCTAGCTTGCAGCTCTCGCCAGGCTCTCTGGTGTTAAATTAATAACAACTGATGTGGAGCTGACAGGTAGGTGAAGATGGAGAGTGTCATGATATTAAAAAATTCTCAATCTATTATGTAGCTCAGTGTGCAACGCTTTGTCAGGTTTTGCCTGTAGGTATCTTAATTTTGCTTAAACAGTTTGCTCACGTCTTTTAAACCCAGAGGATGGAAACATTGCCCTTAGCACCCGTCTAGCAGACTCTGCAGCGAATGTCGGTGTGATACAGAAGACCAGAAACTTATTTGGAATTATTGGAAAAGGTACTAGATAAAATTAAAAGACTAAAAATACTTTTATGGAATTAAGGATGGTCTTATTTTCTCTTGTAGTTACAAGAGGGTATATTTGGGATCCAGATAAACATCATTTTCTTGAAAACAGCTATGACTACCTCAAAACTCATGTGCTTCTTTGTATTAGAGTGTTTAGGCAAATGCAAATGACCCACCAAAGATCCCTTGGAAATGATCCCAAACATCCAAGGATATTTGACAGATTTTTAAACTCTGAACTGTTGGACCCCAAAATCTAGGGTTTCAAGTGGGCGCTCCAAGAACCCAGACTCCAGTCCAGTTGATGCAATAGCAAGAGGTTTTTATTGAAGCTTCTATGTAGAAGGGCAAACTCTGCTCCTAAGAGCAAGAGTCGCATCTTACTGCAGCCCCATGGGGGCTTTTAAAGGAAAAACCCACAAAAGCCATAAGATTACAATTCCCATACAATTTTGTTTCACAAGATCATGGTCTGGTTACAGAGGGGGTACAGTTACGTCAACAGGTACATTCTTCCTGAAACCTCAAGGGGGGTATCAGGGCGGGAGTGGAGTTTACACAAAGGTCACAGTGGTCCTTCCTAGAACACCTGCAACTATCCCAGTCACAGTTGAGCACATCTCTTTTTTAAATTTTTTTTTTTTTTTTTGGTTTTTCGAGACAGGGTTTCTCTGTGTAGCTTTGCGCCTTTCCTGGAACTCACTTGGTAGCCCAGCTGGCCTCGAACTCACAGAGATTCGCCTGCCTCTGCCTCCCGAGTGCTGGGATTAAAGGCGTGCGCCACCACCGCCCGGCTAAAAATTTTTTTTTAAATCTATTTTATTTTACAATACCATTCAGTTCTACATATCAGCCACGGGTTCCCCTATTCTCCCCCTCCCACACCCTCCCCTTACCCCCAGCCTACCCCCCATTCCCACCTTCTCCAGGGCAAATCCTCCCCCGAGGACTGCAATCAACCTGGTAGACTCAGTCCAGGCAGGTCCAGTCCCTTCCTCCCAGACTGAGCCAAGTGTCCCTGCTTAAGCTCCAGGTTTCAAACAGCCAACTCATGCAATGAGCACAGGACTTGGTCCCACTGCCTAGTTGCCTCCCAAACTGATCAAGCCAATCAACTGTCTCACCTATTCAGAGGGCCTGATCCAGCTGGGGGCCCCTCAGCCTTTGGTTCATAGTTCATGTGTTTCCATTCATTTGGCTATTTTTTTTTCAATAATTGAGTAAAACTGAAATTTATTATAAGCCACAGTCATCCTAGGGACCTCCATACTATATATATAGCCTCTATGGTTCTATGGGCTGGAGCACATCTCTTAACAGACATCTCTTTACATTGTTATATGGTTGCCGGGGAGATTGAGTAGTGGCTGAGTCAGGTTGCCCTTGGAACTAGATTTTTAGTTTCTCTTTCCTGAGGCTTGGGGGTATAAGCCTGAAGGGCTAGGGTCTTTCATGAACATGATCTGTTTTGTACATTAAATGTCAATGTAATAGTTCTTTAAAACTATGAAATAGTTCTTTGAAAATACTATGGTTGGGGCTGGAGAGATAGCTCAGGGGTTAAAAGCCTGCAAGTTCAATTCCCAGCACCCACACGACAGTTCACAACTGTCTCTAACTCCAGTTCTGGGGGATCTGGCATCCTCATACAGACATGTATGTGGGCAAAACACAAGTGCACATAAAATAAAAATCAATGAATTATTTAAAAAACATTTACTATGAAAATTTTCTTAAATACACACAGAGAGAAGTAGAGGAAACAACATGATAAAGTCCCATGAGTAATTTGTCTGTTGCAGCTCTTATATATTTTAGCTTTTAAAAACCAAACAGTTTCTCTTTATCAAAAGGCCTGAGCACACAGGCAAGCTGCTGTATCAGGCACAAGGAGGAAGAACCCTTCCTCAGATTCAATTCTTATGCCTAGAGCATAAGGGAAGAAACAGAAATCCAGACAGGGCTGCAGCTAAAATCTGATTTAGAAACTTTGGGATTGGATAATGTTAGAATACTTTATGATTCGATTTGATAAGCAACATGATAGTTTCCCCATCTTGAATGAACATTGATTTTTCTTTTTTAACCAATACATAATTGTATCTGTGTATGGAGTACAGTGTGACTATTCCAGTACATACTTATAATGCATAGTGATCAAATCAGAGTGGTAAGCAATTCTGTTTCCTCGCACTTCCTGCAGTTTTCAGTGTCTACAGCCTTCAAGCCCTTCTCGGTTGGCTCTTCAAAGGTTTATACTAGGTCATTATGAACTACACTCACCCTACTGTACTGAAGCCAGACAAGAAGTAGTTCCTCTATTTCACCGTGTGTGTGTGTGTGTGTGTGTGTGTGTGTGTGTGTGTGTGTGTGTGTGTAGTTAGGTTGGTTGTCTGGAACTTGTTATGTAATCCAGACCAGCCTTAAATTTACAATTCTCCTGCCTCAGACTGGTATTGTAGCTCAGTAATAGAGCTCTCACCTAGCATGAGGTCCTAGGTTCAGTCCCAAATATTGCTAAAAAGCAAAAAAGAAAACCCTATATATCACCAAACCCTATCTTATCTCGAATTGTATTTTGATTCTTATTATCCTAACTCTAGTCCTTGTCTACCTCAGTGCCTAGTAACCACCATTCCTATCCTTTACTTTTGTGAGTTCAACTTTTTTAGATTTTGCCCATCGGTGACATAATTCAGGATTTGGTTTTCTGTGCATGGAATATTTCAGTAAGTGTGGTGATCAAACACTGTGCTCTTTTCCTTTACATTTTTAACTGATTAATGTATTTTGTTTTTATGTGTATAGGTGTTTTGCCCACATGTATATCATGCACTGAGTGTATGCCTGGTGCCCACAGAGGCCAGATGAGAGCATTGGATGCCCTGGAATGAAGTTAGAGATGATTGTGAGCTGCTATGTGGGTGTTGGGAATCAAACCCAGGCCCTCTGAGAGGGCAGCCAGTGCTCTAACCACTGAGCAATCCCTTCAGTCCTAGCACAGTATTCTTCAGGTTCAGTCATTTCGGTACGAATGGCAGGATCTTATTCTTCATGGCTGAGCAATCGTCCACGGTGTATATATTCCATATTTTCTCTGTCTATCCATCTACCAATGGATACTAAAGGCCAAGTTTCTTAATAAAAATTATAGGATGTTTTGAGTTATTTCTTACTAAACTGTCCTCTTGGTCTCAGTGAGGAAAGTGATGGAAGATGAGTGCAGAGTAATTTGAAAAGACCAGGATATCCTAGACCATGGAAGGACCTTTGGATTTTATAAACAACATGATAGTTTTCCCATTTTGAATGATCATTGCTTTTTCTTATTTAATCAATACATAATTGTATCTGTGTATAGAATACAGTGTGACTATTCCAGTACATACTTATAAAGTATAGTGATCAAATTAGAGTGGTAAGCAATTCTGTTCTCATGAAAGAGCCCTCGCAAGCTTTAAGCGGGCCTGTGAGTAGTTGGACATTTACTGTAAAAGAACACTCTGGCAGCCACGCGATATGAGGAAGAGTCAGCAAGCAGGGTGAGTAGAAGTAGGGAAATGAGTTTGGAGTGATCCATGTGGTTAGGAAGGGGGATTATGAAAGCTTGTTCAACCATGCAAGATTGTATCTGGTTGATTATATCAGAAACCCAAGTATACTGGTTTCAGCAAGGGCATTTCTTACATAGTAAGAAACCTATTGGTGGACTGTCCATAGGAATTCATGGCCATTCTAACCACAAACTTCAGAGCTCAGACTACTTCTGTCTTCCTGAGGCATTATTACAGCAGGGTCCTCTTATCTTCATGGTCAGAAGATGGCTGCCATGTCTCCACTGCCTCTGCATTGAGATGAAGGCCAAAGAGAAAAGACACTTGCCAGTGGAAGCTGTCTCTCTTAACAGGAAAATATATTTGTTAGCACTGTTGTAGAAAACATAACTGGGCAAAAGCATGGCAATACTACTTGGCTCCTGTGATGCTCAGGACCAGGTACCAAAGCTTCACCTTCTCTACCCCTGGAGGGTCCTGCCCAGGTGGAGTCCCAGCATTGCCACTTTCTCAAGCTTCCCCTTCCTCCTTAGTTATAGAACTGTTGGTTCTTACGTGGATTCATGAACTGAAAAGAAAGGGCACCTTGTTTAGGGAGCTAAGCTGCAGTTAATAAGAATTAGGCTCAAGTGTTCTGTTAGGAAAGTGACACCATCTTCTCTGACTTCCTTTTCTTCTGCTAACTAAAATGTAGACCAGACCAACAACCGTGGAACACAAGGAGAACGCTAGACAGGACCAGAGCAGGAAAACAGGAAAAGGGCACCTAATTCACTGGTGATCACAGGCTGCAGTGTCTGTTTTAGATGCCTCTATGTGACAGAAGAACACATTTTATCTTGTTTTGGCTATTTATCATTGTTTGGTTGGTTATATGTTTCTCCATCACCTAGATAGCCAGACTTAGCCATTATTTATTTAAATGTCCCTTGCCTACTGGGCAAATTCTTATTTATTTTTCAACAGTTAACTCAAATATATTGTTTCCCCTTTGCATAGCTGTTACTGTTTTCTCAACAATAGGATTGCTCTCTTATTTCTTGACTAACACGTTACATGAAAGCATCTTTCTATTTTTTACATTATATCCTATCAGGGAGCTCGATTATATCCCTGATGTCTGAGCTAATGAAGGTTGGGATTATTTGTCATTACCAGTCTGATCACAGCTCCACATATATGGTGAATATCCAAATTTTGCTTCAACATGGTCTTTCCTTTCCTTTCTGTTTCATTTCAAGCAATGTTCATGGTTATGTCTTACATTTCTTCTTTTTCCTGGTGGGATTATTGGAGGAATCTTAAAGCTTTATGCATGAGAAGAGAGTTGCAGCTTTTATACAGTCCAAGTGACACTTTGAAAAATGTACTTCTAAAATGGCCTAGACTGGAAAGTCTCACAGTGACATTTCTATCATATCCTATTTATCAAGACCACTCAGCATCAAGGAGAAGAGAGATAGAAGGCCCTAGAAGGGCACATGGGGCTGAAATAGTTGCCACAGCCATTTTTACAAAATGCAGTCTGCTGCAGTATATACCTTGTGGCCATAGCAACGCCTATGGGGCTGAGATGCAGAATGAATTTTCCCTGAAGCTTCATCCTGCTTTGATTTCAGGCTCTTCCTCAATGTCCAGGGATCCATCATTTAAATCAGGTCCAGGTGTAGATGAGCCTGTCTCAGGGTCATTCCTTTCAAACTCTTCTCTGAAAGCCATGTCTTGTGGTTAGATGACCTACAGTGATAGTGACAAGCTGTCTGGACTTAATTCTCCCAATATGCAATGGTGAAGTGGATCTGGGGGCAGGACACCATGGGCCTGACTGTTCCAAAAGAGAAAAGACTCTTTAAAAGAAACATATTCACTTTGAGGCTCTACCTCTGAAGCATCCTTAGCAATCTTTGCTTGATTTTAAAGGAAAAGTTGGTAATGGCTTGTTGTCCAGTCTCTGTTGGAACCTAAAATTCTATTTCCAGGAAAATCTGTGTTTGGAGAAATGGTAGAAAAAAAAAAAACCAAAATCCAGTTCTTCCCTTGCTATCTGCTCTGGAGACAAACACTGGGTCAGCTTGGGTGAAATCATGAGACAAAGCATAGACATTGTAAATCAGAGGTCTTTGATGGCAAGAAACATCTTTTGCAGTATGCAGTAGTGTTGGTCCACTTGAAAACAGCTGTGCACTTTGAAGATAGAGATTGTGTTAGTTCTCTCATGATTGTAAGCAAATACTCAGCAAAAGCAACTTAAGGGAGGGAGGGTTTAATTTGGCTCCTGGTTTGAAGGTCCAGTCCATCACGCTGTGGAAGGCATGGTGGCAGTGCAAGCCCTCTGGAACCATAAGCCCAATTAAATTCTTTCTTATATAAGTTGCCTTGATGATGATGATGATGATGATGATGATGATGATAATGTTTTATCACAGCAATAGATAAGTCACTAATACACCTACATTATTTTATCTTAGTTTCTCTCTCTACTATAGTTTAAGATAAGCAGCTGCTTGACCAGAACTCAATGTCTAGTTCATGTGTCTTTTTCTCATTTCTTTTTATACTTTGAGAAATGCATACATGGATACAGTGAATCCTAATCACATCTACCCCTACTCTCTCCCTCTATCTCTATTGCCTTATCCAACACATCTTCCACTTCATGCCCTCTCCCTCTCTTAAAAAAATTCTTTGGTGGTTTAAACAAGAATAGCCCCCATTGGGTCATACATTTATTTGGATACTTGGTCCTCATTTGATAAAACTGGTTGGGAAAGGCTAGTAGGGTTGGTCTTGTTGGAGATGTGTTACCAATGGTAAATTTGAGGTTTCGAAAGACAACACCATTGCCAATTAGTGCCTTGTGGTTGTGGATCAGATGTAAGTTCTCAGCTACTGCTCTAGTACTATGCCTGCCTACTTGTTGCCGTGTTTCTGCCATGATGGTTGTGGACTCACTCTCTGAAAGCATTAAATGCTTTCTTTTATAAGTTGCTTTGGTCATGATGTTTTGCCACAGAAATAGAAAAGTAAGACAATTACATACTGAGCCCAACTAGTCTGCCCATATTTGCATGAATGTGGAGTCATTCACTGGGTCATGGGAAACCTACTTCCTTCAGTGGTCATCAACTGCCAATAGCTCCTTAGTCAGAAATAAGACCTTGATGGCCCTTCTCCTCTCCATCCTGGAATTATTTGTCTGGCTTGATCTTGTGCAAGTAACCACAGATGCTGTAAGTGTGTGTGTGTGTCAGGGACAAGGACAGAATCTCTAGTTAATGAAAAATACAGACCCCCCCCCCATAAGACAGGGAACTAGAACATCTTGCGTTCAGGTTGCCTAGCGACAGGACATTGAATTTGAACCCTTGGCCTTTTCACCCTGTCAACATCCTGCACAAACATTCTACACAAACATCCTGCAGCTGCATTAGCTCACTCCACGCAGATAACAGCTTTCTGCTCCTCCCACCCTACAAGAACTATATAAACCCTCTTGGAGAAAAATAAAATTGCACCTTGATCAGAATCTTGTCTTGGTGTCTTCCTTTGTGTCTCCTGTCCTTATCATTCTGTCCTTAGAGTGGTTGAGTTCCTGTTGAAGCCCTGCAGGCTGGGGCATGTCTGCAATCATCATGTTCAGAGAACAGTATTTCATAGCACTCCTTCCCATCTTCTGACTCTTTCTGCACCTTCTTCCTTGATGTTCCCTGAGCCTTGGGGTGGGTGCAGTGGGTGGGTTATATACTCAGATGTCCCATCCACAGCTGAGTCCTCAAGGTGGTTTATTTTCAGCACTTTGAGTTTCCAGATTAATCACTATCTATAGCAATAAGGAGCTTCTCTAACCAGAGTAAAAAACAGAAAAAAAATCTATCAATATAAACATAAGTAGTTAAAAGGTATTTTGACAACATAACTATTTAGCAAAACAACATCAGTAAGTTCTCCCCTTGAGCCTATGACTCCCCTAGCCTTGGGTTTTGGCCATGTTTTCAGTATTGAGCATGAATTCCCTGAAATCTTTATTGGATTTGAACAGGCCTCAGTTGGTTGGTTCCCCTATAACCAGTTTTGCCACTACTGCACTAGTGGGCACATCTTGCCTGGCAGACTGGTATTGTAGCATGCAGTGTAGCTGGAGAATTTCTCTCTAGCTCCCGCCAAGTCCCACCAGTCCCGGAGCCCACTTATAAAATAAACACACAGACTCTTACATTATTTAAACTTCTTGGCCATTAGCTCAGGCCTATTATTGTCTAGTTCTTACTCTTATATTTAGCCAATTTCTATAAATCTATACCTTGCCACGTGGCTCGTGGCTTACCGGCATCTTCACATGTTGTTTGTCATGGCGGCGGCTGGCAGTGTCTCCTTCCGCCTTCCTGTTCCCTCAATTCTCCTCTCTGTTAGTCCCACCTATACTTCCTGTCTGGCTACTGGCCAATCAATGTTTTATTTATATAGAGCAATATCCACAGCAATGCAGGGTCCAGTGCTGGTTAAGACCATTGATATCTTTTCTTTCTCAGCAGCCTGCATGGCACCTTTGAGGAATTTGAAAGCTAGTCATCAAGGAGAGAGTTTCCTGGTCACTTTAATACAATTTTCTTTGAATCTAGCAACCAAAATGTGGGGTGACTTCAGCAATAAGGTCTTACTCTCTAGTTAGAGTAGGCAGTCAAGAGCAATGACAGTAGCATGCAATGTTTTGGGTATTTAGGGCATCTCCTGAACAAGGAGAGCTCATGAGGAGATACTGAGATTTTCATTTAATAACCCATGTCTTCTGGCAAGTATTGTGCACCCATGTATGTGTGGGGTACCTCTGTTCAAACTCCCCCTTTCCTTTTAATTATACTTTTAGTTTTTTTTATTAATTTTTTAAATTTACTTTACATACCAACCATCGGTTCTCCTCCCTCCTCTCCTCTTGTTCCTCTCCCACCTCCTCCCCTCCTCCCTCAAACCATCCACTCTTCAGAAAGGGTAGGTCCTCCCATGAGAGTCAAGGAAGCATGGCATATCAAGATGAGGCAGGACCAAGCTCCTCCCCACTGCATTAAGGCTGAGCAAAGCATCCTACCACAGGAAATAGGTGCCAAAAAGCCAGCTCATGCACCAAGGACAGATCCTGGTCACACTGCTAGGGTTCCCACAAACAGACCAAGCTACACAACTGCCCACCCCATGTAGAGGATCTAGGTCGGTTCCATGCAGGCTCCCTAGCTGTCAGTCTAAAAGTCTGTGAGCTCTAATGAGCTTGGGTCAGTTGTCTCTGTGCATTTCCTGTCATGATCGTGACCCTCCTGGCACATATAATCCCTCCTCCTTCTTTTCAACTGGACTTCCAGAGCTCCATCTAGTGCTTGTCTGTCTGTGGATCTCTGCATCTGCTTCCATCAGCTCCTAGATAAAGATTCTATAATGACAATTAGGGTAGTAACCAAACTGATTACAGGAGAAGGCCAGTTCAGGCACCCTCTCCACTTTTGCTAGGAGTCTTAGCTGGGGTCATCCTTGTGGATTCCTGGGAGCTTCCCTGGGACCAGGTTTTTCCCTAACACTGTAATGGTCCCCTCTATCAAGATACCCCATTCATTGTTCTCCTCCATCCTTCCTCCAACTCAAGCATCCCTATCCCTCATGTTTCCACTCCCCATCCCCTCTCCTCTATCCCCTCCCCCACCCCCAGTTTACCCAGGATATTTAATTTATTTCCTCTTCCCAGGGCAATCCATGCATCCCTCTTAGGGTCGGTCCTCCTTGTTACCTAGTTTCTCTGGGGCTGTGGATTGTAGTCTGGCTATCCTTTACTTTACATCTAATATCTACTTATGAGTGATGTTTGTCTTTCTTGGTCTGGGTTCCCTCACTCAGGATGATTTTTTTTCTAGTTCCACCATTTGTCTGCAAATTTCATGATGTCATTGTTTTTTGTTTTTTTTTTTTACTGCTGAGCAATACTCCATTGTGTAAACACACCACATTTTCCTTATCTATTCTTCAGTTGAGGGGCATCTAGATTGTTTCCAGGTTCTGGCTATTAGGAATAATGCTGCTATGAACATAGTTGAGCAAGTGTCCTTGTGGTATAATTGAGTATCCTTTGGGTATATGCCCAAGAGTGGTATCTATGGGTCTTGAGGTGGATTAATTCCCAATTTTCTGAGAAACCACCATACTGATTTCCAAAGTGGCTGTACAAGTTTGCACTCAACATTAGCTGTCATCAGTGTTTTTGATCTTAGCCATTTTGACAGATGTAAGATGGTATCTCAGAGCTGTTTTGATTTGCATTTCGCTGATGACTAAGGATGTTGAACAATTCCTTAAATGCCTTTTGGCTATTTGAGATTCTTCTCTTGACAATTCTCTGTTTAGATCTGTACCCAATTTTTTAATTGGATTATTTGATGTTTTGGTTTCTAGTTTCTTGAGTTCTTTACATATTTTGGAGATCAGCCCTCTGTAAGATATGGGGTTGTTGAAGATCTTTTCCATTCTGTAGGCTGCCATTTTATCTTATTGACCATGTCCTTTGCCTTACAGAAGCTTCTCAGTTTCAGGAGGTCCCACTTACTAATTGTTTATCTCAGTGTCTGTGCTACTGGTGTTATATTCAAATAGTCTCTTGTGCCAATGAATTCAAGGCTACTTCCTGCTTTCTCTTCTATCAGGTTCAGTGTAACTGGATTTATGTTGAGGTCTTTGATTCACTTGGAATTGAGTTTTGTACAAGGTGATAGATATGAATATATTTGCAGTCTTCTACATGTTGACATCCAGTTATGCCAGCACCATTTTTTGAAGACGCTTTCTTTTTTCCATTGTACAATTTTGACTTCTTTTCAAAAATCAAGTGTTCGTAGGTGTGTAGATTTATGTTCGATTCAATCTGATTCCATTGATCCATGCATCTGTTTTTATGCCAATACCAAATTGTTTTTATTACTATAGCTCTATAGTAGAGCTTGAAGTCAGGGATGGTGATGAAGTTTCTTTATTGTACAGGATTGTTTTAGCTATCCTGGGTGTTTTGTTTTTCCATATGAAGTTGAGTATTGTTCTTTCCAGGTCTGTGGAGAATTGTGTTGGGATTTTAATGGGGATTGCATTGAATCTGTAGATTGATTTTGGTAAGATTGCCATTTTTACTATGTTAACCCTACCTATCCAAAAGCATGGGAGAGCTTTCCATTTTCTGTTATCTTCTTCAATTTCTTTTTTCAAAGACTTAAGGTTCTTGTCATAGAGGTCCTTCACTTGTTTAGTTAGAGTTACCCCAAGATTTTTATATTATTTGTGGCTATTGTAAAGGGTGATGTTTCTCTCATTTCTTTCCCAGCCCGTTTATCATTTGTATATAGAAGAACTACTGACTTTTTTTTTTTAGTTAATCTTGTATTCTGTCATATTACTGAATATGTTTATCAGCTGTAGGAGTTCCCTGGTAGAATTTTTGGGGTCACTTATGCATACTATCCTATCATCTGCAAATAGCAAAAGTTTGACTTCTTTCTTTCCAATTTGTATCCCCTTGATCTTCTTTTGTTGTCTTGTTGCTCTAGCTAGAACTTCAAGTACTATATTAAATAGATATGGAGAGAGTGAATAGCCTTATCTTGTTCCTGATTTTAGTAGAATTGCTTTGAGTTTCTCTCCATTTAATTTGATGTTGGCTATCAGCTTGCTGTATATTGCTTTTATTATGTTTAGGTATGTTCCTTGTATTCCTGATCTCTCCAAGACCTTTATCATGAAGGGGTGTTGGATTTTGTCAAAGGATCTTTCAGCATCTATCAGATATCATATGTTTTTTCTTTCAGTTTGCTTTATGGTGGATTACATTAACAGATTTTCATATGTTGAACCATCCCTGCATCTCTTGGATGAAACTTACTTAATAATAGTGGATGATTTTTTTTTTTGATGTATTGGATTTGGTTTGCCAGTATCTTATTGAATATTTTTGCATCAATGTTCATGAGGGAGATTTGTCTGCAATTCTCTTTCTTTGGTGTATCTTTGTGTTGTTTGAGTATCAGGATAACTGTGGCCTCATAAAAAGAGTTTGGCAATGTTCCTTCTGTTTGTATTGTGTGGAACAATTTGAGGAGTATAGGTATTAGCTCTTCTTTGAAATTCTGGTAGAATTCTGTGCTGAAACCATCTTGCCCTGGGCTTTTTTTGGTTGGGAGACTTTTAATGACTGCTTCTATTTCCTTAGAGGTTATAGGTCTATTTAAATTGTTTTTCTGGTCTTGATTTAATTTTGGCATGTGGTGCTTATCCAGAAAATTGTCCACTTCTTTTAGATTTTTCAATTTTGTGGAGTACAGGTTTTTTTCTCATATTTTTTTCTTTTTATTAAGAGATTTTCTATTCGTTTTACATGTCCACCGATTCCCCTGTCCTCCATCCTCCTACCCCCAGCCTTCCCTCCCAACCCCTGCCCCCATTCCCACCTCCTCCAAGGCAAGGTTTCCCCTGGGAAGTCAGCAGAGTCTGGTACATTCAGTTGAGGCAGATCCAATCCCCTCCTCCCTGCACCAATGCTGAACAAAGTGTCTCCTCATAGGCACTAGGTTCCAAAAAGCTGACTCATGTACTAAGGACAGGTCCCCATCTTACTGCCTGGGGGACCCCTAAACAGTTCAAGATAAACAACTGTCTGACTTATCCAGAGGGCCTAGTCTGAGTATAGGTTTTTGAAGTATGACCTAATGATTCTCTGGATTTCCTCAGTGTCTGTTGTTATATCCCCTTTTCATTTCTGATTTTATTATTTTGGATATTCTCTCTCGCTGCCTTTTGGTTAGTTTGGATAAGGGTTTGTCTATCTTGTTGACTTTGTTCAAAGAACCAACTCTTTGTTTCATTGATTATTTGTATTATTTTCATTGTTTTTATTTTATTGATTTCAGCCCTCAGTTTGATTGTTTCTTGTTGTGAAAAGTAAAAAGAGATAATATAGATAAAAAGGTAGATTATTAAATCTACTTTTAAAAGGCAACTACTAGTTTTAAATATTTTACATTGGATTGGATTTTTGTATACTGTGTACAAATTATATATATTGATACAAATTTGAGATTGATTTTGCTAGAGAATGCTGTATGTATATTTCTAATCTTGTTTAAGATATTATAATTTTATAGTTCATTTAACAATGTAATGCAATTTGCTAATCCTTGAATGTTATTATTACCAACTATTAGGATATAAAGAAATGAAAGTTAGTAGTTAGACATTACTATCAGACTTGTAGTCATACTAGGTATGTTTTCAAGGCTAAGCAGATATAAATTTTAGATAGGCAGGACATCTTCAAACCCTGCAGAGTTCTATAGAAGATGGCATTTAAAATGTTTCAATAACGTAGATTTTTTTCTTTTTTTTTTTATGACTATAAGACATGTTTGCTCCTGGCAGCACCAATCTACTTCAGAGAAGATATGGACATTGAAGAAAATGCATATAGAATTAACTTTCATTGTGGTAAAAGTTAGCCACTGGGCAACAAAGTGCTCTCACATCAACTGTTGACAGTGTGCTATCCAAAATGGACTAACAGGACACACAACAAAGGACTACCGATCCTTGCCAAGACAAGGTGGTTGCAGCTTTGGCAACAGGTGTCCTCTGAGGCCAGGACAATGTGGCACCATTGCTGAAGTGGCTTTGCAACCTGGAAAAGGTACAGTGCCCCTTTCTTTGAGGGCAGTTCAACAGGCAGTGGACCGATGGCTTCTGGTGCGCAGTGGAACAGTAGCTGAAACAGTTATTCTCGAAGGAATAACTAGGCTGATGGAGTCTGGCCTCTCAATGGTAGACTGGCATTTAATAAAGGAGATGAAGCCATCCACAAGCCAAGAAGAATAGGCAGCTGAATTCCAAAAACACCAGCAATTTCCAGAATTTAAAATCCTGAATCATGACAGGACACTGGCAGAATTCAAGTTTATCTGGTACATGGAATACTCACACCGAATGTGGTATCCAGCTGTAGGCCTTGCGTACATCCTGCTTCACAATGAGTCTGTCAGATATGCTAAGCCTGTAGGCCGAAGATGATGCCCCAACATTGCAGAGAAACCTTGGTGACTGTCCAGGCAGCTGGCTGTTTCTGTCATAACTCATCTTTTTTGGAAGTCATTTGTTTGCACTTCCTGTTTTACTAGGTAATATTATTTACTTCTCGGGTCTCTGAGGGAGTTGAAGATTATATAGTTATAGTTACAGTTTTCCTTGTTAAGGAACTCAGAAAAGAAACTCACTAAGAGGTGTTAAGTGTGTAAGTGTGAAAGACATCATAAGATAGTTCTCTGTTGGTAATATAAGAGGACAGAAAGTGAATTAGGTACATTTTGGACTCACCAAAATAGGATAGATAATGGAATATTATCTCTGAATTTTTCAAATACAAATGGAATAGTCATTGTTGATGTATTTATTGCTTGTATACATTGTATATAGTTGTTGTAGTTATTGTGTATAGTTTTTCTTATATTAGTTATAACTTCTTTATTTTTTATTTTTATTAGACAAAAAAGGGGAAATGTGGTGATATTTTACTTGTGCTTTAATAAATAAAGTTTGCCTGGAGATCAGAGAAAATAGAAAGCCGTTTTAAGTAAACAAAGAAGTCAGGCAGCAGTAGCACACACCTTACAGGCAGGTCCTATCCCTTAGCAGGCAGGATCTCTGTGTGTTCAAGACTACACTAAGGAACAGAGCCAAGTGTGGTGACACATTGCCTTTAATTTCAGTACCAATTATAGAGGCCTGGAGGTCTGTACAGGCAGACAGAAAGTGATAGAGCTGTGTAGGAAGAGGAATGGAGGTAATTGGGCTAAGATAGCCAATGAGAGGGCAGAACAGTAAGATAATAAAGGCATGGGTAGACAGGAAGCAATTCACATTTGGTGAGGTAAGGTTGGCTGGTGGCTTTCCCTATTTCCTTGCTCTATCTAAGGCTTTCACCCCTATGTTTGGCTCTGTGTTTTTTATTTAATAAGACCATTTAGAATTTGTCTACAGTGTCCTCTACTTCTCCTGGGTGAGTGCTTATTTTTGTTCTAGAGCTTTCAAGTGTGCTGTTAAGTTGTTAGTGTGAGATTTCTCCAAATACTTTAAATAGGCACTTAGTGCTATGAACTTTCCTCTTAGCACTGCTTTCATAGTGTCCCATAAGTTTGGGTATGTTGTGCATTCATTTTCATTGCATTCTAGGAAGTCTTTAATTTCTTTCTTTATTTCTTCTTTGACCCAGTGGTGATTCAGTTGAGTGTTGTTCAGTTTCCATGAGTTTCTAGACTTTCTGTAATTTGTGTTGTTGTTGAATTGTAACTTTAAGACATGATGATCTGATAAGATACAGGGGGTTATTACAAATTTTTGTATCTGTTGAAATTTGCTTTGTGATTGAGTCTGTGGTCAATTTTAAAGAAGGTTCCATGAGGTGCTGAGAAGGTATATTCTTTTTGTTTGGGTGAAATGTTCTATAGGTATTTGTTAAGTCCATTTGAGTCATAATATCTGTTAGTTCCATTATTTCTCTGTTAAGTTTCTGTCTGGCAGACCTGTCCATTGGTGAGAGTGGGGTGTTAAAGTCTCCCACTATTAGTGTGTGGGGTTTGATGTGTGATTTAAGCTTTAGTAGTGTTTCTTTTACAAATGTGGGTGCCCTTGTATTTGGGGCATAAATATTCAGAATTGAGACTTCATCTTGATGGATTTTTCCTGTGATGACTATGAATGTCCTTCTCTATCTCTTTTGATTAATTTCAGTTTGAAGTCTATTTTGTTAGATATTAGGATAGCTACACCAGCTTGCTTCTTTGGTCCATTTGATTAGAAAGTCTTTTCCCAACCCTTTACTCTGAGGTAATGTCTGTCTTTGAAACTGAGGTATGTTTCTTGTATGCAGCAGAAGGATGGATCCTGTTTTCATATCCATTCTGTTAGCCCATGTCTTTTTGTAGGCAAATTGAGTCCATTGATATTAAGAGATATTAATGACCAGTGATTGTTAATTCCTGTTATTTTTTGGTTTTGTTGTTGTTGTTGGTAGTGTGTGTGTGTGTTTGTTTGTTTGTTTGTTTCCCTTCTTTAGGATTTTCTGGTGTGAGATTAGCTATTGCCTGTGTTTTTACGGGTGCAGCTAACTTCCTTGGGTTGGGGCTTTCCTTCTAGTACTTTCTATAGGGCTGTATTTGTGGATAGGTATTGTTTAAATCTTGTTTTGTCATGGAATATCTTGTTTTCTCTGTCTATGGTGATTCAAAGTTTTGCTGGGTATGGTAGTATGGACTGGCATCCATGGTCTCTTAGTGTCTGCAAAATGTCTGTCCAGGACCTGCTGGCTTTCAGAGTGTCTATTGAGAAGTCTGTTGTAATTCTCATAGGTCTGCCTTTATATGTTACTTGGCCTTTTTCCTTTGCAGGTCTTAATATTCTTTCTTTATTCTGTATAGTTAGTGTTTTGATTATTATGTGGCGACTTTTTTTTGTCAAGTCTATTTGGTGTTCTGTATCTTTATTGTAAGATTTTTGTGTCTTTATTGGCATGTCCTTCTTTAGATTGGGAAAGTTTTCTTCTATGATTTTGTTGTATATTTTTTTCTGTGCCTTTGAGCTGGAATTCTCCTTCTTCTATCCCTGTTATTCTTAGGTTTGGTCTTTTCATTGTCCCAGATTTCCTGGATGTTTTGTGTTAAGAATTTGTTGGATTTAACATTTTCTTTGACTGATGAATCTAGTTTTTCTATCATATCTTCAATGCACAAGATTCTCTTTCATTTCTTGTATTCTGTTGGTTATGCTTGCATCTGTAGTTCCTGTTCATTTACCCAGATTTTCCATTTCCAGAATTCCCTCAGTTTGTGTTTTCTTTTTTTTTTTTTGTGATATATATTTTTTATTTTACAATACCATTCAGTTCTACATATCAGCCATGGGTTCCCCTATTCTCCCCCCTCCCACGCCCTCCCCTTACCCCCAGCCCACCCTCCATTCACACCTCCTCCAGGACAAGTCCTCCCCCGAGGACTGTGATCAACTTGGTAGACTCAGTCCAGGGAGGTCCAGTCCCTTCCTCCCAGACTAAGCCAAGTGTCCCTGCATAAGTTCCTGGCTTCAAACAGCCAACTCATGCAATGAGCACAGGACTTGGTCCCACTGCCTAGATGCCTCCCAAACTGATCAAGCCAATCAACTGTCTCACCTATTCAGAGGGCCTGATCCAGCTGGGAGCCCCTCAGCCTTTGGTTCATAGTTCATGTGTTTCCATTCACTTGGCTATTTTTTTTCAATAATTGAGTAAAACTGAAATTTATTATAAGCCACAGTTGTCCTAGGGACCTCTATGCTATATATATAGCCTCTATGGTTCTATGGGTTGTGGTCTGATTGTTCATTTTATATCTAGAATCCACCAATGAGTGAGTACATACCATAACTGTCGTTCTGGGTTTGGGTTACCTCACTCAGGATGATTTTTTCTAGTTCCATCCATTTGCCTGCAAATTTCATGCTTTCATTGTTTTTCTCTGCTGAGTAGTACTCCATTGTGTATATGTACCACATTTTTTTCATCCATTCTTCCGTTGATGGGCATCTAGGTTGTTTCCAGGTTCTGGCTATTACAAATAGTGCTGCTATGAACATAGCTGAGCATGTATCTTTATGGTATGAATCAGCATTCCGTGGGTATATGCCCAAGAGTGGGATGGCTGGGTCTTGAGGTAGTTCGATTCCTAATTTTCTGAGAAACCGCCATATTGATTTCCACAGTGGTTGTACAAGTTTACATTCCCACCAACAGTGGAGGAGTGTTCCCTTTGCTCCACATCCTCTCCAACATTGGTTGTCATTGGTGTTTTTGATCTTAGCCATTCTAACAGGTGTAAGGTGGTATCTCAGAGTCGTTTTGATTTGCATTTCTCTGATGATTAAGGATGTTGAGCATTTCTTTAAATGTCTTTCAGCCATTTGTAGTTCTTGTTTTGTGAATTCTCTGTTTAGCTCTTTAGCCCATTTTTTAATTGGACTGTTCAGTGCTTTGATGTCTAGTTTCTTGAGTTCTTTATATATTGTGGAGATCAATCCTCTGTCAGATGTGGGGTTGGTGAAGATCTTTTCCCAATCTGTTGGCTGTCTTTTTGTCTTATTGACTGTGTCTTTTGCCCTGCAAAAGCTTCTCAGTTTTGAGAGGTCCCATTTATTAATGGTTGTGCTCAGGGTCTGTGCTGTCGGTATTTTATTTAGGAAATGGTCTCCGGTGCCAATGCGTTCAAGAGTGCTTCCTATTTTCTTTTCTATTAAGTTTAGTGTAACTGGATTTATGTTTAGGTCTTTGATCCACTTGGACTTGAGTTTTAGTTTGTGTTTTCTTTATTGCCTCTATTTCAATTTTCAAGTGTTGAACTGTTTCCTTCACCTGTTTGATTGTTTTTTTTTTTCCTCTTGGCTTTTTTTAGGCTTTCTTTAAGGGATTTATTGATTTCTTCCATTTTTTTTGTCTTTTCCTCGATTTCTTTAAGGGAATTTTTCATTTCTTCTTTAAGGGCCTCTATAATCTTCATAAAGTTATTCTTAAGATCATTTTCTTCTGCTTCATCTGTGTTGGATGTTTAGGTCTTGCTGTTCTAGAACGATTAGGTTCTGGTGGTATACCATATTGCTCTTTATGTTGTTGAATATATTCTTACACTGCCATTTACCCATCTGGGTTTGGGATAATTATAGGTATAGGTGTTGATTCTTGTGATGTCTTTGTTGGATAGGTCTTTTGTTCCTTTATTGTTTGTTTCTTTCATTGTCTTTTGGCCTTAAAGGCTGAGGTTTCTGGTGATTGGCTGGTTGTCAGGTTGAATAGGGTTGTCTCAGCTGAGGTTTATGGGGATTTGGGTGCCTAGGTCCAGTGTATGGTCCAATTCTTCTGACTGGTGTGGGCTTTACTTGTGCCTATGGGGTCTGTTTTCCTAACTGGTGTGAGTTGTGCCTGTGCCTATGGAGTCTGTTTTTCCAACTGGTAAAGGTTTTGCCTGTGTCTGTTCTTCCAACTGGTGTGGGTGGTGCTTGTGTTTATAGCGTCTGCTGATGTTGCCAGAGAGGTCTGTTCACTGGTGAGGAGGGGTGCTGCTCTTCTTTCGATTAGTGCATGTGGTGCTTGTATCTTTAGGGGATGCTGATGTTGCAGGGGGTGGGGTGGGGTGGTGGTTGGCCAGGGGGAAGATGATGGGTTCAGTGGGTTTGGGCGGCAGAGTAGGTCTTGTAGGTTATAGAGCCCCGTGGGTGGCAGTGGAGGTGGAACAGCCTACCTGCAGGAGTTTTACCTGCTGCCTGGCTGCTGGGGCTGATTAATTATATTTTTAATTAGCTTACAAACTATAGGAGTTTTATAAGATTTCTTTGTAAATTCTTAGTTTTGGTTATTCTCCCTCCTATCCTTCCTTTCCCAGCTCTCCATCCCCCTTTCTTCTTAAACCTTTATTTCCTAGTATTCCCTATTACTTATTTTTTCCATATCATATATGTTCTGCTATCCCCTCATATTGCTCACTTGGGTTGCCATCTTACTTACATAGATCCCCATGCAGCTTCTTCATGAGTACTTCATTTGGTTGACCCTTTCCCTGACCCTCTCACTTCTCCATCCCCATCACTCTACTGCTGGTTTGAACATTCCTGCTCCTGTATTCCCCGACTCTATTTTCATTTCACTTCCATTCTTCATCCATCCCTTCCCCACCCAGGCTCATTTCTAGATTCCTGGCTTCCACACATACTCCAGCATAAACACAGCAGATAGCATTTTCAAAGCTAGGACCCACATCTGAGAGAGAATTTGGAGCATTTTTTTTGGTGGGGGGAGGGGACCTGAATGACCCCAGTTAGCATAGTATTTTCCAGTTCTACCTATTGACAATTAGCTGCTCAACCCAGAACGTAAAGGCCTGGGGGCTCCTGGGAGGGTCATTAGTTTTCAGTCCACATTGGAGGGCGCTGAGTTTACTATCAACAGTGACTGTGGTGGTAGATGCACTTGCTTAGGAAGACACAAAGGCAGGTGGGTAGCAATGTTTTGTCCTCAGAGCTCTTTATGTGTGGGCCACTTATTGGAAGGTACTGCGGACTCTGAAGGTGGGTCATCTCCCCTGCCCTCACCAAGTCCAGTTCGTCCTCTCTGGAAATGTCCTCATAGCTGCGATTGATCGGAGGTGTGTATTCTAGAGGATTCCAAATCCTATGAAGCTGGCAGTCAATGTTGACCACACCTTCCAGAAGCTCCACCCCTGAGCACTGCTGCACTGAGGATCAAGCCTTCAACACATGAGCTTTGGGCATTTCAGATCTAAACCAGAGCAGGTCTTTATTCCAGAGTTCTCTGAGCACACCATTAGAGACACTGTCATTTGTTTTTGTGTATGGGCCTATTCATGGAGACCAAGAAACAGATTCTGCAACAAACAAAAATCAAAGTCATCTGAGATGTAGACTGATTTTCTATCTTTGGAGGAAAAAGGGAAGTTCTTGTAAAAGATATACTTTCAAAATCATTTTATTCAAAACTGTTCTTTCCATTCAGGGAAACTTAATCCATTCCAACTACCAAATCATTGGCTCCCCATTTATTCATTAACATAATTAGCCATGGAGGGAAATGGCTCAGCAGATAAGAACACTTGCTGTTCAGGCGCGAGCACCTGAGTTCAAATCCCCAGCACCCGTGTAAACAGCTGCCATGCTTCAGTTCCAGTGCTGTAGGCGACAGAGCAGGACTCTTACTGGGGCTTACTGGCTGTCAGCCTTACTCCAGGTTCAGTGAGAGACCCTGTCTATAGAACAGGGTGGAAAGTTACAGAACAGGCTACTGCGCATGTATCTCCAACCCCTAAAGTGGGCATGCAACGCCGCGCATGCGCACGCATGCACAATGCTCACAAGTAATCAATCAATGGTTTTCTTTTAAAAATAACTAAATTGTAAAAATGGTGGTTTTAAAAAACTGTCTGGGAATTTCCATTTCTTGTTTTTTAAAATTCTCTTTATTTTTATTTTATAGCTATGGGTGTTCTGTCTGCATGTATATCTGTCCACCATGTGTGTACTTGGTACCCAAGGAGGCCAAAATGGATTCCCTGGGACTGGAGTTACAAGATGGTTGTGAGCCACCAAGTAGGTGCTGAGAACCAAACCCTGGTCCTATGAACTTCAAGTGTTCTCAACCACTGAGCCATCTCTCCAGCTCTTAAAATCTGTTTATTGCTGGCTAGCATGTGCATGGAAAACTGCATTAATTGTAAACATTTAACTCAATGCACTTCCACAAACAGGCCATCCCATGTAGGCAGCGGCACCTGGATGGGGAGGGAACAATTGCATACCTTTGGAGATCTCTCCAGCTACTCATTCCAAGAAGAACCAACCACTGCCTGGACTCCAAACCCCATTTATTAATTGTTTTTGCTGCTGAAACTTTCAAAAACACCATCATATGCTGAGGAAACTTTAAAACATTTCTAACATTTTGTTGAGGCCCAGTGACACCCACTACATTTCATATATTTAAAGGGTGCAATCTGATGTGTTTTGACATATGAATATGCCCATGAAGCCATCACCACAATCAAGATAATGAACATGCCCATCACTCCTAAACTCTTCTTATCTACCCTCTACCCCACCCTCCACTTTTCTCTCCGGGCTATCAGTGATCTGCTTTCTGTCAGTGTATATTAGTATTTTCTAGAATCTGATCTAACAAGAATAATATGAAATCTATGTTTTTTCTTTCTCTCTCCATAATTTCTTTGAAATTCACCTATGCTGTCCTCCTATGTATCATTACTTTATTCCTTTTTATTGCTGAGTAGTGTTCCTTTGTATACACACACATACACACACACACACACACACACACACATATATATGTACACACAAAGGATATATACTTTATATAAACACACACACAAACAAATGGATAAAATGTGGTATAAAGTGTAATACCTGTCTATGTATCTATGTATATATCACATTTTTTATTCATTTGCCTGTTATGAAATACTTTTTAGCATGTGGCTTATTTTGCTTCACATTCTTCCTACTACTTATTAAGAGTGGAGCCCAGAGCAAGTTAATTCCCATCTGTGTGCTTGGTTTTCTTCACCTGTTCAGTGAGATAGTGTTAATCACCTAATAGGACAGTCATAAGGACTAAAGGACTTAATATAGTTGTCTCCTGACATCCAAGATGGCGTTTTGCCTGCCTAGAACCAAAATCCAGAGACACCCAAGCCCCTTAGGGTTTAGTGTTTGCACATAACCTCTGTGTCTTTCTGTGCATTTTAGATGACTTCTAGACTGTTTGGAATACCCAATACAAGGCAAGCGTCTCGTGAGTAGTTGCTATACCATATTCTCAGAAAATTATGACAAGAAAAGAGCTTGCTCAGTACAGATTCAGTTGTTTTCTTTTGAAATATATTCAGTCTGAAGTTGCTTGAATCTGTGGGTGTGAAACTCTTGAATATAGAAGCTTGATTGCATGTACAGAGCACTGAGAACAGAGTCTGGTGGGTCAAGCCTTAATGGGATGGGTCAGCCCACACTGATCCACTCTGTGCTGAGTATTGGGCATGGATTGACTAATGCATTCACCACTGCATTGTGAGCCTGAGAGGTGTTCTGATCATGCTGTGGCTTCATCCAAGGCCTTGGTTGTTGTTAGGACTGGCATCTAAGCCAATCAGAGAAGGGAAGTTTGTCTTCGGCAATTCTCCCCTTGTAGCATTTGGTCTTCTCTGCCAGTATTTGATGGTCATCTTCTCCTCTTGGTCCCATTTGCTCAATATCTTTGTGACCTTGATCCTGACTATGGATGGGTCCACTGCTGTCAGCACCACCCCATGGAGATTTCCAGCTTCTCGTATGTGTGAACTAGTCTAGACCCATCTATCCATACAGTAACATCTACCTCATGTGTGGGCAATGGCTGTGCGGTAGTTGTGCTAATTTGCTTCTTTGGTGCTGTGATACAGCACTGACTCAAACCATCTTGGAGTGGAAAGGGTTTATTTGGCTTATACTTTTAGGTAATAGAACATTACTGAGGGAAGTCAGGACAGGAACTCAAGGCAGGAACCTAGAGGCAGGAACTGAAGCAGAGAACACGGATAAACACTGCTTACTGGATTGCTGCCCATGGCTTACTCAGCCTGCTTTTTTTTTTATACAACCTGGGACCACCTGCCCAGGAGTGGCCTTGCCTATTGTGGGCTCAGCCTTCCTGCATTTATAAAGAAATTGCCTCACAGACATGCCTGTGGTTGAATGTTCCCCATTGGCTCATATATTTTCATTTTTAGTCCCCAGTTGATGAACAGTTTGGAAGGACTGGGGGTGTGTTGGAGTAGGCATGGCTTTGTTGGAAGAAGTATGTCTCTAGGGGTGGGCTTTGAGGTTTCAAGACACCAAACCAGGCCTAGCCTCCCTCCCCCTTTATCCACCTGCTACCTACAGATGTAAAGCTCTTAGCTCCTGCTCCAGCACTATGTCTGTCTGCTTCCCATCATGATGACCATGGGGGACTTACTCTCTGAAACTGTAAGCAAGCTCCCAATTGTGGTGGTATTGTGTTCCCCAAAATATTGTGCACCCTAATAAACTTATTTGGGGTCAGAGGACAGAGCAGCCACTAGATAGACACAGAGGCCAGAAAATGGTGGCACACACACTTTTAATCCTATCACTTGAGAGGCAGAGATCCATCTGGATCTCTGTGAGTTTAAGGCCACACTAGAAACAGCCAAGCATGGTGACTCACACCTTTAATCCCAGGAAGTGATGTCAGAAAGCAGAAAGGTATATAAGGCATGAAAACCAGGAACTAGAAGCTTTTGGCCTGGTTAAGCTTTTAGGCTCTGAGCAACAGTTCAGCTGAGATCCATTCGGATGAGGACTGAGAGGCTTCCAGTCTGAGGAAACAGGATCAGCTGAGGAACTGGCGAGGTAAGGTAGTTGTGGCTTGTTCTGCTTCTCTGATCTTCCAGCCTTCACCCCAATAACTGGCCTCAGGTTTGATTTAATTAATAAGACCTTTTAAGACTCCTGCTATACCCAATTAAATGCTTTATTTTATAAGAGTTGCCTTGGTCATGGTGTCTCTTCACAGCAATAGGACAGTGACTAAGACAATGCCCACAGGCCAATCTGATGGAGGCAATACTTCAATTGAAGCTGGTGACTATAGTCTTTGTCAAGTTGACAAAAACTAACCAGCACTCTAGGGTATGCTAGAACACTAGTTACAGCTTCTAACTTTAGAAGCATGCATATAGCAATGTGGTATTGGATTCATTCACAGGGAACTATGGTATACCCTGACAATTCTAGCCATTCAATAGGCTTTCAAAGGAGGCAGTTATATTTTTCAGGGAATATTTAACTTCTTGATATACTGACATGCAAGGCCTTATCTACTTACCTGTGAGTCATGGTGTTATAAATATTAGAGGCTGGAGATGACGAGATGGCACAGTGGTTAGGAGTATGTATGTACTCCTCTCACAGAGGACCCAGGTTTGGATCCCAGGGCCCATGTTGGGTAGCTCACAAAAGCTCTCGGGGATCTGACACTCTTCTGGACTCTGTGGGCACCTGCATGCATGTGCACACACACACACACACACACACACACACACACACACACACACACAGTCTTGAAACAATAAAAATAAATCTTATAAAAAATCCAGCACATGTTACCAGTATTTAAAGACTGGGAATGTGTACTTTTCCAAGATCCAAGCATTTCGATAGGCAGTGTAAGGGGAGTGGGCACTGTGAAAGAGTTAGATGATGCTTCACAGACCCTGCAGACAGGACCCGGAGGCGTTTCCTGAAAGCTGCTGGTCACTGCGCATGGCGACTCTGCTGCACAGCAGGAGGAGTTAATGATCCGATGCTTTAGTCCTGGTCACTAGACCCCCGGAGCTATTGCTAAAGCTGAAGAGAACGACCACAGCACTATCCAACTCTCCTCACTGGATCAGTCTCCCCCAGCACTGCCATGCTGATGTTGCTACTGGCCAGTTGTTAGGAAAATGTCAGGGTTGTGTCCAATGCAACTGGTCATCCTTGAGGCCATTCCTTGATTCAGTAAGAGATTTCGGACTCAAATCTAAATCCTCAAGAATCTGAGCTACGTCTCTTTTAGCCCAGTGGCATCCATGACTTCCTAATATGCAGCCTGGCTTCTACTAGTTTGCTCTGTACTTGTTTACGGTCTCTTCCCCAGCATTCTGTGGCTCCCACTCATGTTTTCCTCTTGATTAGATACTTCTTTTGACTTACTGCTCATAATTTCATAGCTGAATTTATATATATAAATTTCTCATAACCCAGGCTAGCCTCTTAACCTCACTGGTAGTGAAGATGACCCTGAACTCCTGATCTTCCCATGCCACTCCCCAGTGAAGGGACTGCAGGTGTGCACCACCATGCCTGGCTTTCCAGTTCCTTAATGACCTATGTTACCTTTGCCTCCTGAGTTTCCAGGTCACTGTGTCTATAATCGTAACCATTCAGTTTGGCCATTACTTAAATCCTAGTTGTTTCATGTATTGCTGTGGCTCCTTTGAAACAGGACATTTCTGGAAGCTTGTTTTCTCCATGTATTACACAGTATCTATCTAAGAGCTTACATCAACCCACACAGTGTTACAGGTAAGGATCCCAATATATATAAAGCTTATACTATCCGAGGGACCCTCTTCAGGGGAAAGCTATAAGATTATGGGTACAAAATCAGAAGCAAAGGTGAGTAAAATAATTCCTAGGACCTTTTTGTGGTGGAAGAGGCTTGTGTAAGAAAGGAGCTCTGGAGATCAAGTAGCCCCTGAACTAAAGGTAGAGTCTAGACATGTTTTGGCCTTCTTAGTTTCTTTTCTTCACCTATTGTGCACAGACTAAACCCCCAGGTCTCGCTGTCTCTCTCTCACTTGCATCTCCTAGCAACCCCTGACTTAACTCCGGGAGACAGACCTGGGTGTACAATTGTCCTGGAGAAAGAGGTTGTTTGACAAGCATCAGCAACATCACTGACTTTTGAGGACTGAAGTGGCCACTAAAAGACAAAGACCTGTGCATTTGTGCATCTGCCGTGTTCTTGTCGCAGACATGGAAATATCTGCGCCTTTTGCAGCACATATTTCAATCAGAAAAGTCTGAGTCCAGAGAGCACACAGGGTACATTGCTCTGAGATATTTCCTCTTCACAGAGGCTGCTATTGGGGATGTGGCCAGCTGATGTCGCTATGGGACTGTGAATACAGCCACATTTAGGTTAAAAAAAAAAAAAAAAAAAAAAAAGCCCCAGCAACTTAGACTTGGTGTTGTAGCCCTGGGAAGGATAACCTCCTCTCTGCCCACAGCTGCCTGACCTCATCTCTTCCCCTGCCTGCTTAGTTTATAAAATTGAGGACTGGCTGACGGATTTAATTTTGATGGAGAATTACCTGTAGG
The DNA here is from genome assembly GCF_004664715.2 of Peromyscus leucopus. Lineage (NCBI taxonomy): Eukaryota > Metazoa > Chordata > Mammalia > Rodentia > Cricetidae > Peromyscus > Peromyscus leucopus. Next base: position 25,424,046 of record NC_051067.1, on the reverse strand, counting down.
CAAGAGGACAATCAAACCCATACTGCTAAGGAGAAGGGGCTGAGGTAATGGATCTATTTTATTTATGTTTAGCGAACGGAGAGTATAGGCTAATGGTTTGCCAGTCTCCTTTCCCTCTGCTATATACACTTCAGTTTCCCTCTTGTTAGGTACCACCCGCTCGGAGCCAGTTAGAAAGGACCGATTAACACAGTGCCATCTTTCCCAGGCATCTGATTTCCGCTCCTGTTGCCCGCCCTTCATCCATTTGGACCATCAGAAGAGTCTTGGCTGAACTTCGAACTTCCAGCCAGTCGCTGGGTGCAGAGTTCTAGCAACTGTGGGAGCTTGGGTAGGCGAGGACCTTGAAAGCAATAGCTAAGGCTTAGGAAACTGATGTTTGATAGAAAAATTAATGCCTCCCTATTTGGTCTCTCCTGTAAGCCATGTCTGTTGCAGGTCACAGAGGGACCAGATAAACCTTTGGGTGTTTAAAGTCTGTTAAAAGAAGGGTCCTGCTGGCTCGGCTCACTAATGGGGTCTCATAGAGAGCCTATGTTCTTCCTATGTTATGTGGTTTGTAGAGAGCTCGCTTTGATCTCATGTTAACCCTCTAATAGTCAGCTCGGGTGGCATAGTAAAGTGTCACATTCAGGGATGGTGGCTTTTAAACGGTACTGTGATTTACTCATAGCTCTGGAGGCTGAGAGTCCGAGATCAGGGCGCGGCAGTGTTATTTTCCCCTGGGCTTACAGGTGGCCATCTCCTCCCCAAGTTCTCACATGTCTTTCTTCTGGGCGTGTCTGTATCTTAATCCTTCACACAGATACTATCAGCTCTGATTAAGGCCCACACTAGTGCCTCCTCCCCTTAGTTTAATATCCTCCTTAAAAAACTCTTCTGTGAATACAGCCTCCTTCCGACATGCTAGGTATTTTACCTCAGCATATGGATTTTAGAGAACAAAAACCACTCCACCTGTGAGGGTTCGAATCTAAAATGTTCCCTACAGGTTCCTCTTCTGACTGGCCCCTAACCTCTGGCTGTGAAGGCTCTGGAGACTTTTGCAGGTGATGCTTGGTTGGCAGAAGTGGGCCATTGGTGGCGGATCCTGCGTAAGTGTATCCCTTCCTGGCCCACCAGGATGTGACTGCTCACTCAGCACCTCTGCCACCACAGATGGGGGAGCTTCTGTGCCTTGCCTGCCTCACGTCGAGGGACTGAAAGCTCCGTGGAGCCATGAGCCAACGCCTCCTTCTTCCTTTAAGTAGTTTCTATCCAATATTTGGACACAGTGCCAGGAAAAGTAAGCAGTGAAGCCCCCTCCCTAGTCTAGGTTGGAGGTGACCCATCTGAGATGCTGACTAGCTGAGCTCCATTTCTCTTAGCTTGGCTGTGCTCTTTTGAGTTTCATAAAACAGAGGCATCACAAGCTCATAGTGCTTCCTAGTCAGAATCCTGAGACCAAAGAGAGTCTCTGCTCATGCCTGGGAGGCGTTCTGCAGACCACATAACTTGGGAGAGCATAGCCTAACCCAGTTGTTGGTGAGGAGCCTTGGTTCGAGCCCAATGCATGTGAACTTGGTCTCCTTTCATTTATCTAAGGGCCTTTGAAAATTTTAAAGACTCTCTCATATCAATCTGCTCAAAGATGAGCCAACTGAAGAGTCAACGCAAAAAACAATGGACAAGATGCTTTTGCTTGCAATATGGAGTTTTGACCTTTTTATACATAAAAAGTAAGGCAGATGGATCTAAATAACATGCAGATAATATGGTTTTGTTATAAATAATAAACAATAAAACCTGTGTTAGAAAATACAGGTAAGGGGCTGGAGAGATGGCTCAGCAGTTAAGAGCACTGGCTGCTCTTCTAGAGGACCCAGGTTCAATTCCAAGCACCCACATGGCAGCTCACTAGTGTCTGTAACTCCAGTTCCAGGGGACCTGAAACCTTTACACAGATACATACACAGTCAAAACATCAATGCAAGATAGCGCACAGGTAGCAGATGGACGCATGTTGCCTTTTGTCAATTCCAAATGCATACACATTTAAAACTCTTTGATGGTTGGATGCATTTTACATCACTGTTGATCTGTAGTGATCACTGCCAAAGCCATGAGATATAAACAGTCTCAGGATGGTCACTGAGGGCTTGAAAGAAAATTCCAATGACAGTATGAAGCATGCCTTTGATCACTATGAGCAAATGGCTACGGGACAGAAGTGGCAGCACTGACATCCCCAAGGGGTGTGGCATCTTTCTGCAATCTGGAGTCCTTCAGGCCCACTCTGTCCCTCGCCCGCCCATGGGGTTGTGGTCTCTAGCAGCTTTAAGAAGTGCTGCAAGATCAACGACCTTAATGACGTGTTCGAAGTGTAATCATAAGCCAGTTGTGATCAGATCAAAAATGGATTCAGACAGGTGGAACCCATTGCAAACGTTTTTGGTTATCTTAATTAATTTCATGCCATTAAAAGGCACACACGAGGGGGTCTATGATACATGATAAAAACCTATGTCTCCTAGATCAAAAGAAGCTCCTTTAGTGAAGACAAGAGTGTGGTCTGTAAGAAGGAAGCATCGTGCCTATCTGAGTCAGCAGTGGCTTTCTTTTCAGTGTCCATAAGACAGTGGCAGCTGTCCCAGCTGACAGTTTCTGAGGTGGTAAAGTGTGGTGGTGCATCATGTAGAGAGAAGTGACCAAGCTACTCCATCTTTGAAGGTGACCCGGAAGCCCCTGAGGATTTGCAGGGCACTGGAGAACAATGTGTTGGGCCTCTTGACAGAATGGAGACACAGTTACTTTGTCTTGTCTCGCCCACCAAGTTCCTGTGGGAATTTTGGGACTCAGTTTTTCTGAGCCTCAGTTTGTTGGCTAAATCATATTTGTCCTGGCTGTTTGGTTAGAGTATAAATGATTGTCTTCTGATATTTGTTCATGTGGCCAGACAAGGATCACACAGGAGTGTCCACAAGGTCTGTGCTTGGTGCCTAGAGTGTAACACTGAAGAAGGCAGAGGGCATTCCATTCCTCCAGGATTTTTTTCCCCCTGGTTCCTTCTGGTTTTCTCGCCCAACTCATAAAAGGGGATATTTAGTGTGAGAGAACCACATGAACTCTTTAATAACTTGTCTAAGGAGAAGTAGACAGAAATAGACACCAGTGAATGCATTGTATGTGCCTCTCAACAAGGTTACCTAGGAACTGTTTAATTCATTCAACAGGAGGATAGGGTCTTTGAAGTAAGAAAAGTTGGCTTTTAGGAGGCAAGACATCACTTTGAGGAAATTCCTTCTCAGTGCTCTAGATATCACCTAAGGATGAGCACCTTCTCCTCCAATCTCTGTCAGCTTTGCCTCCCTACATACTCATGGTTTCAACATTTTACTTTTAGGACATATTATTTTTTTGAGACAGGGTTTCTCTGTATAGCAGCCCTGGCTGTCCTGGAACTTGCTCTGTAGACCAGGCTGGCCTCGAACTCACAGAGATCTGCCTTCCTCTGCCTCCCAAGTATTGGAATTAACACCGCCTGGCTTTTTTTTCCCCCAACTTTGGTTTTATTTTTTGATTATGCATACAAGCAGGTGAGTGCAGATGTACCTTCATCCAAGTCCTGGGTCTCCAGCCTGACTCCTATCAAGACTTAAGCACCTGTGGTGTCTGGCACTTGTGCTGAATCTCCAAGAGCTGGAGTTATAGATGGTTTAGCTGGCTATGTGGGTGCTGGGACTTGAAACCCAGTCCTCTGCAGGAGCAGCCAGTACTCTTAACTGCTGAGTCATCTCTTCAGCCCTGAGATAATTTATCCTGAGGGGTAAATGATTGACATAAGCTTAAATCAGAATACAGTCCTTCCTAAATGCTTTCCACTTTAGTGGCAACAATACTTTGGGAAAATAACTGATTTTTTTTAAAAATACAGGTTTCAGGTAATAATCATTAAATAAGTAATGTGAACCCGCCAAACTCACCTACTTCCAGGGACAGTGTAGGATAATTAAAACCATCACAACCATGGCCATTTACTTTGCTTTCTAGCAATGCTAGATGTACTTACCAGGAGGTTTTTTTTTCCCCTTTGTGTGTGTATGCATAGTACTATAGATGGAACCTGGATCTTTGCATGAGCTGGACCAATGCTCCACCACTGAGCTATATGCCTAGCCCTTATTAGCAATTTTCTGTTACAGTGGTCTCATTTCATATTGTAATTTTCTTATTGCAAAGATTTTCTATTCAGATCCATCTATCTTCTAAGAAAACCTGCCTCTTGAAAGAGCAAAAGCTGTAACTTTAACCTCAGACAACTATATTTATATTTAATTTCTCAGAAGGGCTCTTCCATTTTAATTTTAAAAATATGCATTAGATGGCAAGGTGTTATGTATGTGCTGGAGGAAGGCATATGTTAGAGAACCTGAAAAGTAATGTAGCTAAGGAAGACAAATGAAGTGTACCCCATGGTCTCGTGTTTGATGATTCATTTTCTTTAAAGAAAAATGATTTCTTGATTTAACCTCAAGTGTGCCTTCCTAAAAAGTACAGAAAGAAGTCTTCTTGTTCTTTTTTGCTATTAACACTGGCTGACAGCACTCTAGCCATCAGGCAGTATCTGACAGCCTGAAGAGCAGTGACAAATATTCATGATGGTCCAGGCTTGGTTCACATTATCCGTGCAACCGTTTTTATTTTTAATCATCATCAGCTTAATTCAATGTGAAGTGTAGGGAAAGGATGTTTTTTCACAGTGAACCGTGATCAAATAAAGTCACGTTTCTGTTGGCTGAGGTTTCATCAACAAGAACATCGGCATTTATATACCGTGCTTGTCCTGCTGTGAAATGAGTATGTTCTTGCCCTGGTCCCATTTCCTGTTGCTTAAGGAATAGGACGCTGTTGTGCACAGTCATTCGTGCGCCCAGAAGACTCAGCAGTAGCCGGGAAAGGACTGTCTGTAGTTCTAGTTCTAGAGACACACCCAGGAGCTGGTCTAGTGCTTTGGGCTTCACTGGTGAGTAGCCACTGGGGAAGAAATCGTCCACTGTTGCCCATGTCACCCCTGAACAGAAGAAAGCAGAAGGGAACGAAGGACGGTTCATTGAGTGGAAACAATCATGCTAACAGTCTGAGCAAATGCAATGCAATTGGGACGGAGCCGCCATTGTGTCCACAGACAGCAACCCACTTCTGTTCTTTTTAATTCCTTTTACCTGTAGACTTCCATGTGGGAATAGAAAGGGGACTTCAGAGTCATATCATATGTACTATGCTTGAGGTATTTCTTTTGATGTCAGAATTATTTCTCTTACTTTACAGTTGAGGAAACACTGAACTCAGATGGCTAAATTACATGCCCAAGGTCACAGAGATGTTGTTGTTGTTTGAAGGTGGAGTAGCTCTCAAAAGCCCTGTGTTAAAGCCTGTGCTCAGGGTCTGAGAGGTGGTGGGCTCTTTATGAGGTGGAGTCTGGTGAAAGGGAGTCAGGTCATGGGAGGTGTACCCTTGAAAGGAATATTGAGATTTTGGTTCTTTTTCTGTCTTGACTTCTTGGTCCTAGGGAAAAAAGTAGCACTGTGCAGCCATGTGAGGTTTTGCTTTGCCGCAGGCCCTAAATCATCAGAACAAGTAATGGAGAACTGAAATCTCTGAAACAATGAGCCAAGACAGAGCCTTTCCTGCCGTTTCTCTGACAGTTTGTCATAGCTGATGTGTGAATAATGAATAAGAGAACTGAAGTTTTGATTCATAAAATCCCAGCACACGTATGTTCGTTTTCACACATGAAAACAGAGTATCTGATGTGAACAGCTGGGAAGAGAGGGCTGGTTTGGGCTCACCATTCTTGTTCTTGCTGGGTTGGCTCCATTCCTGTGGGCTTAAGGAGATGCACACCATCATGGTCTCAGGAGCATGTGGAAGAGAAGACTGTTCACCCCATGGTGGTCCGGAGGCAGAGTACAGTGACCTAAGTGTCTAGTACCAAGATGTATCCTTCAAACTCACGTTCCCAATGACATGCTTCTCAGAGACGCCCACCTTCCAATAGTCAGTTCAAGTCTGAATCCATCAATGGAATCAATTTGTAAGATCAGAGCTCTCATGATGCATCACTTCCCCAAAGCCCCCCTCTAGGCATTGCTTGCAAGGGATCATGTCTTCGATATACTAGCCTTTTGGAGGAATGCTTTACCTACATACCATAACAATAACTTTTAAAGGAAATTAGGTTGTGAATTTATAGATGATATTCTATATTTTTTAAACTACAGTGACTTAAAGGTTCTTGTTACCAATATTTTGAGACATGAACTATTCACAGGCTTGATAATTGTGCATAGTGGGATTTAAAGGCACTACTAGGGATATGACCATGTGTAATGTTCTTCACTTACATACGAAAATGCTTCTACTCCATGAATATTATCCTTTGGTACTTTGTTCTAAATATAACTTATGGATTAATCACAATGAAGGGATTTAGCTGTTGTTTGGGGGCATTCTAAGTGTTTCTTTTTTGTTCTTTTCTCTCTTCTTTAAAATCTTTGTCTCTGTCTCTCTTTGTGCCTGTCTCTCTCTCTCTGTCTCTCTGTCTTTCTGTCCTCATCTCTCTCTGTCATATGTGTGGAGTGTTTGTATGTGTCTGTGTGTGGAGGGCAGAGGTCAATGTTGAGTGTTGCCCCGGCCAGCGGGGTCTCAACGGGGGCGACCCACCTGCGGGAGAGAATGAAAGGGACGGGAGACACAAAGGAAGACAGCAAGACAGGGTTCTGATCAAGCTGCAAGTTTTATTCTCCTCAGCAAGGCTTATATAGCATGGGATGGGGAGGGGGCAGGAAGGAGGGAAGGGGTACAGGATGTGCAGGATGTGCAGCTGAGCGGGGGCATGCAGCTGAAGGGATACCTGCAGGTCGTGAAGCTGCAGGATGTTGTGCTTTGTCACTGGTCAAAGCCCATTGTTCTGTTGCTATGCTACCTGACCGCGGGATGTTCTTTATCTTTGGGGAACATCTGGTTTAGGGCTTGTGGCTTGTTCTCTGATCTAGCTAGCACTTTCCCATGGTTCATGTTTGGTCCCTGACAGAGTGTCTGCTTTAATCACTCTCCACCTTATTTTTTTTTTTGACAGGGTCTCTCTCTGAACCAGAAGCTCACTGATTCAGCATGGCTGGCTGGCCAGTGAGTGCCAGGGATCTGTTTCTATACCTCCTTTCTCTCCAGCCCTACTGCACAGTAGTCCACTTTTACATCAATACCTCAAATTGATCTTCAGTCCTCACGCTTATGCAGCAAACCCCTTAAAGACTGAACCATTTCCCAAACCCTTTTCATTTAAATTCTTCTATGTGAAAGGAACTTACTATGTGACCTACTGGCCTCATACTTTCAATCCTTGTACCTTATCCTCCTGGGTGGTTAGATTACAGGCATGTGTCACCATAACCTAAGCTAAGAATGCCAAATGTTTCTTATGGGTTTTATTCACTGGCCCCTCAAATATCTATCATGTTCATACATAATGATTTTGGCAGAGGTGTTGAGTTGGCAATTTGTCTCATTGATAAAACCAGGCCAATTTAATATATTATAATGAAGATGTGCAAAAAAATTGAAGTTTTCCTTATTTCTTTTAACTAGGACATGTACTACTCGAGAAATTCCATTTTCATTGATTTCTGAAAGACTTACATTTGACATCTAAAGATAATGGTCTCTTTTTCTTTAAAAATGGTCCCTTTTGGACAAATTGGGTCAATTAAAAAATTTCAAATTCACTCTCCTCCTCCTACTTCCTTTCCCCAAGACACACTGGAAAGAGATGCTCAGAAATCTCTTGGGAACTCAGACATTCTGGTCTTCCTGGTCACTTTGTACCCTGCACAGAAGTGCCATACCATGTTGGGTCCTGTATGGTTTCTGGTAATTCTTCCAGTGCCAGCTGAGGAATAACACCCTCCTGGAATGCCAAGATCCTTCTGGATCTTTCTAGACGCTTTCCCTGAGCCATTCCACCCTCCCCCCAACCCCCAGTGCTTTCAAAGAAGAGTCTGCTGAAAAAGCTAGATGATGGAAGGGGTGGTGAGGACGAAGTGTGCAGTGGGTAGCCATTCCAGCTTTGATCTGGAAGTTCCAACCCCCATTGAGGCTTCGGCAACTGTCACGCCTACAAGGTGGGGCCAAGGGAGGCACCTGGAGACCCAAGATCGCTGTTCCTAGACCCTTGATGGTGGAGGGTGACCGAGCGGAGCTCCAGAGAACACCGCTGGACTGCGATACACCTTCCCCAGACCCCACGATCTACCTATCCCTTTTTTGTAAGTCACCCACTAAGCAAATCTTCCTTTTGACTACGTGGAGTAGCCTTAGTAATTTCACCAGTAGAAGTGTAAGACAGAGGGGGCACTGAGCTAAGCACCATGCCTATGACAATGGGAGCTCACAAATGGTAGATAATTTGCTGTTTCCAGCAGTCAGGTGATTCTGGGTGAAAATCGATGCTTCCTAAGAATCAGTGTGTAAATCAAGGCTGCTGAGCCCAAGCTCTGATCCCTGAGTAAGGTTTTCTGTGAGGTTTTTCTCAAGTTGCAACCTGAGAGATGCATTGGAGATAGCTGGTCAAGTCAAGAACAGTGAGTTTCCTGAGAGGTGGTGATGGACTGAAGGTATGTAACAGGCAGTGGATGGAGTGGATACTTCTTACTCATGGGAGACACATTACAAGATGCCCCTGTGGAGCATGAAGCTGTGATTAGAATTGAACCACATGCATGTGTATAAGTATATATTTTTTATATACATATGCATGTCACTATGTAATGCACATTATGTAATCTTCACATGATATATAGTATATATACTATACATATAACATTGGTTTTCTACATAAAATACCTATGATAAAGTTTAATATATGAATTAAACTAATAAGAGTATCAGTAATAACTAATTGCAAAATAGAACAATTATGGCAATGTCCTGTAATAAAATTTGTGGGAATGTGCCCCCAGTCTTTCAGAGTCTCTCATGTACGGTAGATCTCAGCAACCTCAGTACGGGGTTCTTTTTTGCCTCTTCTTAATCCGCAAGCTTCTGTCTTTTTGTTTAAAGGAAGCACTTCCCAGCATTCCTTGGCACCTCTGAATTGCCAGCACCATTACTTTGTACTCTGGGACCATTATTAGGTAAAACAGGATTACTTGGACAGAGGCACTGTAATTCCGTGAGTTGATCTGGTATCAGACATGGCTATTCGGAGAGGAAAAGGGAGGTGCTGTGCAGTTTGGATAAACTAGACCAAGGGATGATTCAGGTCCTTGGCTGGATGGAGTGGAAATGTGCAAGAATTCATTATGCTGACCATGGGTAACTAAAACCATGTAAGATGAGACCACACACAGTGAGGCTTACATACATCACGGGAGAGGGCCCAATGGTAGGTTTTTTTTTTTTTTTTTTGAGAGATTGGTAGATAGAGTAAGATATGTATGGGGGATAGAGACATTAAGAGATGAGGCTTGACAATGGAACTGGGACCAAGTCAAGAAAGGTTATAGTAGTACCCATGCTAACTGTGATCATCGTAGTTGATCATGGCTAAGGGAAATTAGACAAGTATTAGTCAGTACAGGTACAGGTACAGAACCAAGAGTGTTAGTATTAGTATTAGTACAGGTACAGAACCAAGAGAATGTATTTATGTATTTTTTTGTGACAGGGCTTCTAACTATATATCCAAGGATGACCTTGAATTTCTGATCTTCCTGCCTCAACCCCTATATACTGAGACTATAGATGGGAACTACCATACCCTTTATGTGGTACTTGGATCAAACCCAGGGCCTTTTACTTGATAGGCAAGCACTCTCTCTAATAACTGGGTTGCATCCTTACCTTTACTTTTCTAATTAGAAGAAGGGATTTATTAGCTTCGTTCTCATAATTAGAGGCTGGACAGTCCCACAATGGAAGTGTGGAGAATGCTGCAGAAATCCAAATCTGGAAACTTCAGAAACAAGAGGAACCAAAACCATGGCTCCAGTGAGAAGGTGGGAGCCTGGAAGCTTCCTGGAGGGTTTCTGGTGTGACCACATTTAAAGGCTGAGGACTGTGGAGTCTGATGTCCACAAGCATCAGGAGTAAAAAGGCACCTGCTCAGGACGAACTGTGTGTGCATGTGCACAAGTTTCCTCCTTCTAGATGTTCTATGGGATCGTACCATTGAGAGAAGTTCCCACTTTCTCAGTTTGTTAACCTACATGTCCATCATCTCTGGAAATACAGACACACCTAGAAATGTGCTTGACCAGTTTTCCAGGTGTTTCTCAATCCAGTCAAACTGACAACAAAGCTTAATCTTTATAGGAGGCTGCAGAAAGTTTGGAGGCAGAGGTTGGCCCTGTAGACAGGAGAATGGCTAAACTCAGAGAGGGGGTCAGAACATCTTTTGTTATAGGCTAGACATTTATCAGAAGAAAGATGTAGATCCTATTCCTTCCTTAATCACTTGTCCTTCCCTCTACACAAGCATCTAGAATCTATGTGTACCCTAGAGAAAAAGGCAGAGGCTCTGTGTGGGTGTGCATGGTTTTCTGTAACAGGGTTCCTGAAAATTTCCCAACATGACCTCTTTCTACCTGGAATTTTTTTTATTAAGGAATTTTCTATTCATTTTACATACCAACCACAGATCCCCTCCCATCCCCATTCTTCCCCCCATCCTCTCCTCCATTCCCACCTCCCCCAGGGCAAGGCTTCCCATGGGGAGTCAGCAGAGCCTGATACAGTCAGTTGAGGCAGGTCCAAGCACCTCCCCTAGCACCAAGGCTGTGTAAGGTGTCCCACCATAGGCAGTGGGCTCCAAAATCCAGCTCATGCCCTAGGGATGGGTCCTGATCCCACTGCCAGGGGCCCCTTAAGCAGATCAAGCTACATAACTGTCTTGCCTATGCAGAGGGCCTAGTAAGTCAGTCCCATGGAGGCTCCACAGCTATTGGTCCGCAGTTCATGAGTTACCACCAGTTTGGTTTGGTTGTCTCTGTAGGTTTCCCCATCATGATCTTGATGTCCCTTGCTCATAGAATCCCTCTTCTCTCTCTTGGATTGGACTCCTGGAGCTTGGCCTGGTGCTTAGCTGTGGATCTCTGTATCTGCTTCCATCAGTTACTGGATGAAGGCTCTATGATGACAGTTAGGGCATTCACTAATCTGATTACCAGGGTAGGTTAGTTCAGGCACCCTCTCCACTATTGCTAGTAGTCTAAGCTGGGGTCATCCTTGTGGATTCCTGGGAACTTCTCTAGCGCCCAGTTTCTCTCTATCCCTATGATGTCTCCCTCCATAATGGTATCTCTTTCATTGCTCTTCCACTTCATCCCTGTTCCAGCCTGACCATCCTTTATGTTCTTATCCCCCAACCCCTACCCTCCATTGTCCCCCCTCACCCCAGACTACTTATGGAGATCTCATCCATTTCCCCTTCTACCTGGGAATTTTTAAGTGACCCTAGATATATAGGTACATAAAATGAAAACTAGTTCAGAAAAACATCTTTAGATAAAATGACTATTAACAATTAATTTCAGAGTTTGAGAAAAGTTCACTTACAACATTTGTTGTTCAGTATTAGCTAAGTGACAGTTACTAGGTTAGACTTAAAAGAGTAAAAGGGTGGGCTATTTTTAGCCTTCCAACATCTCAGCTTTACATGGAGAAATAGACACAAAACAAGTACCTTTAATACGATCTGCTACATTCTATGTAGGGAAAAGGCTGTATGTTGGTGGAGAGATGCCCAATTTATTATATGAAAGGGCTGGCTTGAATTTAGCTCTATCTGGTTCATTATTAGTCTAGCACATTAGAGAGATTTTCCCATAACACTTTTTTTTCCCTGTAAAAATTCCTTGTCACTGAATGCACTGTTTAGATAATTTCTTGTTTAGGTTCAGAACAGCTTCTTTGGGTTTCATCAATATTATCTGAGCAAGAAGACAAAATATGTATATGTTAAGAGAAGCCACAGATAATTTCCTCAAGAATTAAAACAAGCATATATATAAGCGCCCAAATAAAGCACCTCTTTGCTTAGCCTTCTAAAATAAGTTGGCATATCCAGCGAGGAGGTGCAGGTTGGAAAGCAGGCCCTAACTCTTATGGCTTTAACAGGACCTGACAGTTTCTTATTTAGGCAGACCGTGCTTCTTTGTTGACATGAAAAGTTCTGATGACACAAAGCCCTAATTATCCTCTACTCTCTGCAAGAGCTGAATCCTTAACACAATCCTGGGTGACATGTTTCCCCCTTTCTTGCTGTTATCAGTCTCCACCCCACTGGTCATCGTCTCAGCTCAACCTGCAAAGACAAATTCCCACATCATTTAAGGAGACCCTTATCTACAGGCAGCTTTGAAGCCGTCATAGAAGCGAGCCACTTCAGGGAATGCTGCCCTGAGAATAGAGGTGTCTCTCTCAGAGATGTCAAGTTTGGGGTGCCCGGCCTCTGAAGCTGGCTAATGCATTGCTTCCTTGCTAGGACAAGGTAAGGGACTCCCTGGAATGATTAGAGCAATTATTTGGAACTGCCATGGGTAATCAGCCCCAGGTCAGCTGATGGGAAGAGGTGACCTAGACCTGCCTTTTCAGGACCAGCGTTGTTATCGGATGACATCTTTGCCTTTAGCATCTCCTTAGACATGCTCAAGTTTCAAACATCTTTCAGCCACGTTTAACTTTCTTGGATTTATATTTCTTCTGCATTTTAATAGTTCTTCGACTCAGAGGAGGTTGTCTGAGGCTTACTATGATCTGTTTTTCTTCTGCAATTTCTCTTTTATCCCACTTGACATATTTTCTTGCTAAGTTCCCTTGTGAGACAGCAAGAGTTTTTCAGCTATAGAAAACTTATTTTCTTTCATCCTGTCAAATCATCCCAAAGAGTAGATAAAAGCCTTTCAGTGAAACTTGATATGTGCTACAAGCAGGAAAGAAATTTGAAAGTCATAGGGAATGGCTCCTCTCTGATGTAGACATTATAGATGAGGAAGGGTTTGTCGTCACTGCAAGCCTGTCATCCTCTTCATCATCCTAATCAACAGCATCTTCACTAGTGTTATTCTTGCTTCAGTACCACTGGGTACTCTGTGTAGGCCAAGTAGTGTTCAAGATGCCATAAAAGTGGGACTTGTCCTGCCTCACTGAAAGATGCAATTTAAGGCAAAGGAGCTCGACCCATACATAAATAAAAACAAGGTATATTTTTGAGGAAAGACCAAATGAGCTCAGATTACAGAAAATAGTTGAAATATTCTCTTTCAATGTAGTACGTTTTAAAAATTTAATGTGAGAAGTGTGCCAGGTTTAGTGGTGCATACTTGTGATGGTTAGTTTTATGTCAACTTGACACAAGCTAGAGTCATTTGGGAGGAGGGAAATTGAGAAAATGCCCCCAACCAGACTGGCCTGTGGGCAAGGCTGTGCTGCATTTTCATGATTGATGATTGATGTGGGCTGGTTTTCCTGGATGCTATAAGAAGACATACTAAGCAAGCAATGGGGATTTTAGCTCAAGCAACGAATAAGTGGAACTCTTATAAGGTCTTTGCATAACCTTCTGCCTCCAGGTTCCTGCCCTGACTTCCCTCAGCGATGGAGTGTGATGTAGAACCACAAGTTGAAATAAAGCCTTTTCTCTCCAAGTTGCCTTTGATCCTGGTATTTATCACAGCATTGTAAACCCTCACTAAGACACTTGTAATGTTAGAATTTATGAGGCTAAGGCAGGAAGATCATGGGTTCAAGGCTTGCCTGGGCTACATAACAAGTTTGAGACCAGTGAGGGATGGATAGAGAGATTCTGACTCAAAACAATAAAATACAAGCATGCAGAGGAACTTTGGGTGACTGTCCAGGCAGCCAGCTGTTGGTCGTTTCTCATAGTTTTGGAAGTTGCTTGCTCTGCATTTCCTGTTTATTCAGGTAATATTATATCCTTCTTTGGTCTTTGATGGAGTTGAAGACTAGATAGTTATAGTTACAGTTTTCCATATAGTTACAGTCATGATAGAAAGTAAATTAGGTACAAAATTCTGGACTCATTAAGAGAGAATAGATAATGGAGTATTTTCTCTGAATTTGCCCAATACAAATGGACTGGACATTGTGAATGTAATTCTTATTTGATAATATTTCTTATTGCATATAGTTTGATTTGTTAATACCTTTCCTTTCTATTTAGACAATACCTGATAATTGCTCTTATTGTATGTAGTTTTACTATGTTGGAGTTAAAACCTTTCTTTTTCATTTAGACAAAATGGAAAAATGTTGTGGAATTATTTTTTTGTACTGTGAAGATGTGTCTTTGCTAAGATATCTTCTGATTGTTTTAATAAAGAGCTGACTGTCCAATATTTAGGCAGAGGACATGGAGAGGAAACAGGAGGTGCAAAATGAAAGAGAGTAAAAAGCCATGAGGTAAAATGTAGATTAATATAAATGGGTTAATTTAAGTTATATGAGCTAGTGGGACAAGCCCAAGCTATAGGCCAATCTTTCATAATTAATAAGTCTCCATATCATTTTTTTGTGAACTGGTAGCCCAAAGAAAAATTCACCTACAGTGATCCTTAAATACAGTTCCTCATGTTGTGGTGATCCCCAACCACAAAATTATTTTTGTTGCTACTTCATAACTGTAATTTTTCTACTGTTATGAATTGTAAATAACTGTTTTCTGATGGTCTTAGGCAACCCCCATGAAAGAGTCACTCAACCCTCCAAAGGGGTCATTACCCACAGGTTGAGAACCACTGCTATAGAGGGAGAGAAGAGACAGGTATTTTGGAACTCTGGGGAGGTGGCTATGCTAATAATCAAGCTTAGAGGGAGGGATGGGATCAGGGAGGCCACAGACCAATGATTGAAGAACTGTGGCAGGTAAGATATGGAAAAGAACGTAACCGGATGTGGTACTCTGTACAAAGGGCACAGAGGGCAGGGAAATGCAAGCAGTTCTTTAATGTGAGGTTTGTTTCTTGCTGTCCTGGGATTGCTAGGGGGTCACATTGGCATTCCGCATGCCTTAGGGTATTTGATATTGCTATACAAATTTTTTGATGTTGGCTACTTTACATAGAAATGAGATTTATTTGGCTTGTGATTCTGGTAGCCAGGGGGTCCAAACCGCTTGGTGTCCTGGCTACGTCACATTGTTTGGAAATACAAAAGTGTGGTGGGGCTAGTCTTTTGAATCCCAGCCTGAGTAACTCCATCTTGAAGCAAGGTGCCATGGAGCTGGTGTGTGTACTAAAAGGCAACCAAATAAGTTGTCTTTCTTGTGGTTGGATGGTGTTTTCTGAGATCAGCAGAATTCCTGATATGAACAAGGATATGATGTGGAGAAGCACTGAACTTTCCTAGGATTAGGTTTTGTCTGTCTCATATTGTGTGAGCCTGTGGTCATTTCTAATACTTCAGTGCTAGGTAGTGCTCTGAAGCCAGGTTTGTGTTGATTGCCCTCTAGTCTCAGAGCCAAATGAAAAGGAGTTTGGTGGACAGTGGTTGGGACTTCTGGGTGCAGTATGTCTGTCCGTGAGTCACCTATGCTCGTGTAAGTAACCCTAATATACTCAGTTATTCGACTAAGTTATTTGAGTCCAAGTAACCCAAATAAACTCGGTTATTTGAGTCCAAGGAAGACTCATTAGAGTATTTTTTGTCTGCCAATGCCGTCCTTATTTGGGGTGAATAGATGTTCCTTTTATCCTTTACATTTCCACAGGTCTGCCATGCAAAAAAGGCATAGGCTGTCTATACAGAACCAAGGTGTGAGTTCCCTTTTATAACCATCCCCATTTGAGATGACGAACTATGCAAGCCAATATTAATACTTTCCATGAGCAGTGACCTAATTATCTGCCAGCAGACCCTTTCTCTTAAAGGCATCATTTCCTAATACTGTTATACCATACTGTGACCAGGTTCCCAGCATATGAACCTTTGTGCAGACAAGCAAATCATATCCAAACTGTACAACACGTATAGCTTAACTGGGCATTCAGAAACCCCTGGAGAAGACGGTGGAAATTCACCCAAGGTGAGCTCACCAGCATTCCCCTGGGAATTGCTGTGGGTGAATAAGGTCACATTTCATTTCAGGTGAGTGTATTTGAATTCCACCTTGCTCAGAACACTGCTACTGCTTCTTTCGTCATTCATAATAAAAAGGAAAATATTTAAACAACTGGGACTTACTGTCCTTTGTATTCTAGAAGTAACTGAAAAAAATGTTACTGTTCTTAAGAAGGAAGAAAGACTGCTCCCCACCTCCTTGAATTAAAGGTACAGTGCGCACCTCATCATATGTGTTGGAATGCATACTTGTGTACCAGAAGTATTCAAAAACAAACTATTACGGTAGAAGAGTCATTCAATACTCCCCTTAGTCTAGCTGTTTGCTAGGTCTTGAAGACATAGAATGGAATCTCAATGTTTTGACACATTGCATTCAAAAGCTATTTGATTTAGCGGATTATGGGTTCTGCTTTTGAAAAACGACATGTTTGCTGCTGTGGTTAAAAGAAAAATCTTTGTGAAGATAATCTCATTTCAACCCAATGGCTTTGGGACGGTGCGTTCCCCCTCACTGCCGCTGATCAGCCACATTCCTCCCGGGCACACTGCCTCAGTCAGTGCCATCACTCGTAACAGGACTAACATCATAACATTTGTAAGTGGCAGCGTCGTACGAGCCTGCAGCACACAAATTAAAGCTCTTCCTGGCTGGCCTAAGTGCTTCATCAAGTCGCAGAGATGCTGTGGTTTGGATGTGGTTTGTCCCCCAAAGGCTCACAGGCAGAATTGGTGCTCAATGTAGTGATGTGGAGGAGAGAGAATCATTAAGAAATGAGGTCTAGTGGGTGGTGATCAGGTGACTGAATCATGACTACCCTCATTAAGGGATCAATGCAGGTCTCAGTAAATTAGTTCTTGAGAGATGTATTTGTTATGAACATAAGGCTGGTCTCTCATCTGACTCCTATTTCTTCTCTGACCATGTGAACCTTCTTGCATATACTTTCACCATATGGAGCAATCAGGGACCTTGGAAATCTCAACCATCAGAACCACGAGCCAAATTAATTACTTTTATTTATATTTTACCCATTCTTGGGGATTTTTTTTATAGAAACACACAATGAACTAAAATAAAGGAGAATCTCTGCTACCAGTCACAAGTATTTGGGAACTTGGGGGCAACCATTTCTCACCAATTCTACTTTACCAACAGTCCCTGGAGCCATCCCTCTCCTTATCGTGGTAAAGGAAAGAGGGAAGGCAGTTTGTCTATTAGGAGACAGAAAGGACCTAGGTCAGACCTAATCCAGACTATCTCAAAGGTCCCTTCTAAACTTAAAATCTTAAACTTATTACATGACTTAGAAAATACACAGATAAGTGAGGTGGGATCATTCCCACTGAATCTAAGTCTAAACATGGACCTAAAACATGTGTAAGAACAGGCTGAGAAGAAAGCTTGCTTCTCATTACCATTCACTTTTAATTGTTATTTCACTGCTATCACCTATTTTTTATTGATTTTTTTCCCTTAGCTTTTGAATACATGGAAGTGTTGGGCCTCCTATTTTCCCGGAATGGATTTTCTCCGAAGTAACTATTTCACACCTCTATTATTTTGCTTCTCTAAAATACACTGCAAAGATGTTTGCAGACAAGTTTGCTTCTTTTTACGGCAGTGAAAATGGAAGCACATTCTGTGGAAGCACCTGATACCATAGGAGGTAATAATTGCTGGTTTGCCGGTGTAAGTTCTTGATTTCAAAGCCTAAGGCCAAAAAAACGAGCTCATTTTTCCCTCACTTGTTCTAAATCCAAAGACCATATGCACTGAGAGTGTGGGCTTACATTTTAGCATTTTCCTATTAAAGCTGTAGCCTGAGCCACAGTTGGATTTATCGTACACAGGACCAAAGATACATTTTCTATTGCTCTTTTCTTTCATAGAGAAGACCAGTAACCAGTTGTTTAGCATACTACCAATTGTTTAGTATGCTACCTTCATAACTGCCCACTGTAAACTCAATCCCCATTGCCTTTAATACCACAGCATGTCCACAGGAGATGTGAGTGCTATTGATCAAGATCCCTGTGGAATCACCCACACATTCTTCACAGAATCATGGACGACAAACTGACATGCTATGTTTCCACAATGACACAGAGATTGGAAATGCAAAAGTTAAATATAAATCTTCGTAGAAGTTTCAGTAATTTTTAATAATTTGTTCTTTTGTGGCATGCATATGTGAATGATATATATTTCCTACAGCAACAGGAATTCATTTCCCCACATCTGTAATATCTGCAGTAAGCTAAATTAAAAATGCATTTGTACTTGTACAGTTAAATGATCATATTTAATGAAATGTCAGAGATGAATCTTAGCAAGTAGCTAGGAAATTATTTTAGAGGGTGCAGCATTTTATTACTTGTAGTCAGGGAAAACAGAGTGATTAAGCAAATGGTTTAGTGCTCTTACGTGGTGGCCCCACAAAAATAGGAAAAGAGTGTGGAGAGTGGGTAGACCAGGGCTGAGTTTTCACTCCTTGGACCACTGTCTTCAGTGGCTCCCTCCACGCCCATGGACTCTTTTTAAAAAGATTTATATCTTTTTAGTTTTTGTGTATGTGTTTGAGCCTGCATGAATGTACGTGCACCACATGCATGACGGTGCCCACAGGGGACAGAAGAAGGTGTCACATACCCTAGATCTGCAGTTAGAGGCAGTTGTGGGCTGCCATGTCAGTGGTGGGAACTGAACTTTAGCTCTCTGCAAGAGCAGTAAGTACTCTTAGCCACTGAGCCATCTCACTAGTCCCTCCTCTGGAATCTTGAATTGGTAGCTCACATTAAGAGGGAAATGAGCCATTAGGAACTGTCACGATGCAGGTGTATCATCTTTATTAGGTCCACAATCAAATTTGTATTAGTCAGTTTTCCATTTATTATAGTGACATGCCTAAGGATGGATGAATGATAAAGAAAAGGCATTTATTTACCTTGGGTTTTGGAGGCTAAAAGTCCAAGTTAGGCAACTTCATTTATTTGCTTCAATTTTGGCCAAAGCTTTAAGGCATTTAAGGCTCCTCGCTGGAGCACCAGTGAGTGAGGCTGGGAAAGGAAGCCTGAGAAAGATTTGAGGAGTCAGATCTGCTCTTTTATTTTTCCATAGTAAATATCTATTTAAAAGATTTAGTGTGTGTGTGTGTGTGTGTGTGTGTGTGTGTGTGTGTGTGTGTGTGCGCACACGTGCATGCATGTGAATGGAGACTAGAAGAGGGTGTTGCGTCCTTGGAACTGGAGTTTTAGGTGTGGTGAATCACCTGACGGGCATGATGGACACTAAACCCAGATCCACTGAAGAGCAGTAGGACTTCTTAACTGCTGAGCCATCTTTCCAGCCCCGACCTGGTCTTTCATAACAACTTGCTCTTGTAGTTTCTTTCAATGCCAGTGTCTCCAGTACCCTCACTACTCTGTACTAAGCCCTACCTCACAAAGGTTCTGACACTCCTCAGTATTCCACATAGAGGGAAAGACTTGCAACACATGAGTCCACTCTAGTCATACCTAACCCAGGGCTTTCCAAAGCATAGACAGATGGACTGAACAAGAGACTTGGGGCAATTGGGTAAGAATAATGTCTCAGTTACTTTTCTATTGCTGAGATGAGACACCATGACCAAAGCAACTTATAGCTCTCAGTTTCAGAGGGTACATCTGTAACCATCTTGTCATGGCAGGGAGCATGGCAGCAGATTGGCAGACATGGCACTGGAGCAGTAACTGCAAGCTTAGATATTGATCTGTAGGTATGAGACAGAGAGTTAACTAGAAACGGTGTGGGCTTCTGAAACCTTAATGACCCACCCAAGTGACACACCTCCTTCAACAAGGCCACATCTCCTTATCCTCCCTAAACAGTTCCACTTACTAGGGACCAAGCTTTCAAACATATGAATTGGTGGGGGGCATTCTTATTCACATTGCTACAAACAGGAAATATTTTGTCAAAGGATGAACTATTTAGGTCAGCCACAGTTCTTCATCCATCACAAGTGTTTGGGGTTGGTTTCAAAAAAACTAATGCTGGAAAAAGATAGGGAATTTGTAACTGTGTTGTAGGTAAGCACAGGGTGAATGAAGACAAGCAGTAGTAGTTAAAGAAGGAGCAGAGAAAGAGAAGAGGATCAAGAGAACCAGAGAGAGTCTGGAGGGAGAGAACTGGTCAGCTGAAAGGACACTGTGACTGTCAGGTAAACAGTGTGACCTTAATTTGTCATCAGGATGGAACCATATCCCACACAAATATCACACATGCACTTTGATGGTAGAGCCATCCAAAAATAAGACTAAGAATGATCAACTGAGTTAGCTAGCATTGTGACTTGAACTATGGTCTCTATACAGGCACTTGGAAGTCCCAGCTCTTTGTACCTTGTGCTATGTCCTTGTTTGGAAATGGGATCATTACAGATATAATTAGCCAAGAAGAAGTCACACATGAGTTAGGTGGGATCTTCATGCAGTGTGCCCAGTGTCTTCATACAATAGTGTGTGATCTGCAGGGAGAGGGCCATATGACAAGAGAGGTGGGGTTTGAAGGGACAAGGAAGGATTCTTTCTGGTCCACCTTCAAAGACCATATATCCCTGAGGACATCGTGAGCTCAGACTCCCCCAGAACTGTGAATCAGGAAGTTTCTATTGCTTTAAGTAATCTGGTTTGTGTTGTTCTTTTACTGCAGCTCTAGGAATTCAATATGGCTGCTCAAGTAGGATTAGCAGTGGCAGAACTGGCGAGTCATCTCTCAGTGTATTGACACAAACGTCTTACCGCTGCCTAGAGTTAGAACGGGACTAATGAGGCATGATTAAAGGGGGCTATTGGAACACAGTAATGAAAAGGATAAATATTTGGAAATATGCAAAAGTCAATGATGAGAAATTAAGAATTGGTCTTCATATTTAAATACAACTTTTGATTTATTTCTACTATTTAAAATTATGTGGTATGTGTGGGAAGGTGTATGTGCACATTCATATAGATGCTGCTGGAGTTATAAGCTGTTGTGGACCGGGTGCTAGAAATCAAAGGTGGAAGAGCACTATGCCCTTTTAACTGGTGAGCCACCTCTCTACTCCTGAAAATTTTTTTTTAATGAGATGGCATCTTTTTATATTGCTCAGGCTAGATGATCCTCCTGCCTCAGCCTCACAAGTGTGTTGGGATTATAAGTAAGTACAAACCACACCTAGCCTATGATCCTTTTAAAATCATGTTTTTCTTGTAACTCCAGTATGGCCTGGCTTGATACTCTCAGTATCTAAACCACACAAGTACATTTAAAAGTATATATAATCATATTTATAAAAGATAGAAGCCATAGTTGTTTTTGGTTTGTGTGTGTGTGTGTTTTCGAGACAGAGTTTCTCTGTGTAACAGCTCTGGTTGTCCTGGAACTCTCTTTCTGGACCTGGCTGGCCTCGAACTCACAGAGATCCACCTGCCTCTGCCTCCTGAGTGCTGAGATTAGAGGCGTGCACCACCACTGCCTGGCATAAGCTATAGTTTTTTAAAAAAGCTTTTTTCTATGTCTATGTGTTTCTACATGTGTCTGTATGTTCTTCATGTGTATGTGGATACAGTGTAAGCATGTATTTAATAAACTCATGTCTCAGGATGGCCTCATTTTGTTTTGAGACGGGGTCTTTCATTGCCCTGGCACTCACTGATTGGCTAGGCTGGCTGACCAGTGAGCCCAAAGAGCCACTCATCTGTGTGTGCCTCTCCACTGTGGGCTCACAAGTGCATGCTATCTTGCCCTGTTTTTCTTTTTTTTTCCTTTTATTTTATTTTACAATACCATTCAGTTCTACATATCAGCCACAGGTTCCCCTGTTCTCCCCCCTCCTACCCCCTCCCCTTACCCCCAGCCCACCCCCCAATCCCACCTCCTCCAGGGCAAAGCCTCCCCTGAGGACTGCGATCAACCTGGTAGACTCAGTCCAGGCAGGTCCAGTCCCCTCCTCCCAGACTGAGCCAAGTGTCCCTGCATAAGCTCCAGGTTTCAAACAGCCAACTCATGCAATGAGCACAGGACCTGGTACCACTGCCTAGATGCCTCCCAAACAGATCAAGCCAATCTGTTTCACCTATTCAGAGCTTGCCCTGGTTTTTATGTGGGTTCTGGGGGTTGAACTCAGGTCCTCATGCTTGGAAGGCAAGCATATTACCAACTGAGCCATCTTCCCAGATCTGCTGTATTCAAATTTTGTTACAGGTACAAAGCCCAAATAAACGATATTAGGGAAAGCAAACTGATCTAGGTCAAATTCATTTCTCTGAAGGTAAAACTCAGATTGCATATGGATAACAAAAAGACCACATCAGAGCTCAGTTATGCCCTGTTCAAATCTACAATCTACATTTAAAAAAATACAAACTACACTAATCTCAGTAGGGAAAGGGATTAGATTCTCTGGCCTTTGCCACATGACAGTAAATGACAGCATAATAAATAAAGCAACGATGATTTCTGATCCTTGCTTCTCACATCGTATCCCGGAGGCGCTTTGCTATTGTTACAAGTATATTAAGTGTAGGTCTGATTATTTCCTAGGGAGAGATGACAAGAGGCATATTCTGCAGCAGGGAGCTGCTAGCATGTGTCTGGTGGTTAATATTTATTGGGTACGCACCTCTAAAGCCAGGGAACGATCAATACTAGAAGCAGGGGAGATCGAGTTTGGAGCAGTATAGCAAACATTTAATGCATATTAGCTCTCAGCTGCTTAAAGATGTCACGGAGTGTTTGACCTGTGACGATGAGTGTTGGCTGCTCTCTTTCATGCTCTGAAACGACAAGTGTCTGTCTAGCAGCCCGAGGGCTGTATAGTCTGTGGATTCCAAGGAGGAAGATGAATGAAGATGGAAATAATCAAAGAAGACATGGAGATCTGTGCTGTTGAAGAAAATGTTGATTCTTTTTACAAAATTTAAAGTATTTTTATAACTTTTTTTTCTTGTGTGTGTGTGTGTGTGTGTGTGTGTGTGTGTGTGTGTGTGTGTGTGTGTGTGTGCTATAGTGTGGGTATAGGGGTCCAGGGACAACTTAACAGGAGTCTGTTCTTTCCTTCAACTTGGACTTGGCAGGTTCTGTGGAAAAACAAAACAAAACAAAAAACTAAAACCCAAACCAAACTAAATCAAAACAAAACCCCCAGGATATCAGGCTTGATAGCAAGTATCTTTACCTGCCAAGTCATCTCTCCAGCCCTTTTTATTGACTCTTTTTTTGGTATGCATTTCTATGAATTTCAACACTGTAGATTTATGTGCCCATTGCCATGATCATAGGGAACATAGTTTTATATTCCCCCCCCCAAGTCCCACCTGCTACTCTTTCCTGACTACATTCTGAATAGTTTGACACTGTCTTTGCAGGGAGGCCTGGTAATATTGAGATCTTAGGACATAAGATAATGTTTCTATTGAGTAAATATTCTGCAAATTCATTTCTGATTTTAATAACTCAAAGCTATTTGCTATCATGTTTTAGGATCTCTGACTTCAGGTTAACAGTTTAATAAAATATTTGAGCAAAGAAAGAAAATATGGAGATAAGGTCACTGTTTGACCAGAATTAGATGCAAATCACAGGCAGCCAGAAGCAGTGCGCATTAGCGTACCACACACTCGTCTTTTCAGGAATGCTTAATCTTCGTAACACGAAATTTCTTCAACAGCCGTATTTTTATAATTGATGTTGATAATCTGAATGGGCTCCAGATATTCTAAGTTTGATCTTTTTCTTCAGTGTTCTCTTATTTCAGCTATTTTCAAGTGTACATTTTAGTGACAGTGAGTACATCTATACTCTACAACTGTCACTATCGTCCATCTCCAGGTCTTTCCTGTCTTCCTAAGCTGAAACTCTGCACCCATTCAATACTGGTTCCTCCTTCTGCATCCTCCCCACACCCTGGCTGCCACTCTTTGGCCACTGCAGACCCTCAGGCGGCAGTCCTACCTACAGTATTGGCCCTTTCATGACAGGTTGGTGCTATTTTCATAAGGACCTTGCTCATATTTTTTAACATGTGACAGGATTTCTTCTCTGTTTAACCCCAAATCATATTCTTTTGCACACATATTCCTCATTTTAGTGTATCCCCTGTTCAACTGTTGCTAGGTGTGGGTTGCTTTAAACTCTGGCATATTGTGAAGAATGCTGTGCATGTCGGTATTCAAGTATTTGCCTAACGCCCTACTTTCTACTCCTCCAGGAGACACAGGAGAAGTGGGATTGTTGGCTCATGGAATAAGAGAGTTTATTTTTTCCAGGTACGTGGTTGTACAGTGTGCGTAGTGGTTTACTTACACCACTGTACATTTCAACCAGCAGGGCACAGTGTAGATGTAGTTTTCCTGCCTCGCCCACAGTCAGGACAAATCTTTGTCACCCGCCAGTCCCACAGCCGCTCAGACCCAATCAAGTAAACACAGAGACTTATATTGCATACAAACTGTATGGCCATGGCAGGCTTCTTGCTAACTGTTCTTATAGCTTAAATTAGTCCATTTCCATAAATCTATACCTTGCCACGTGGCTCGTGGCTTACCGGTGTCTTCACATGCTGCTTGTCATGGCGGCAGCTGGCAGTGTCTCTCCGCCTCAGCCTTCTGCTTCCCAGAATTCTCCTCTCTCCTTGTTCCACCTACTTCCTGCCTGGCCACTGGCCAATCAGTATTTTATTTATTGACCAATCAGAGCAATTTGCCATACAGACCATCCCACAGCAGCACAGCATTCCAGTTTCTCCACATTTGTGCCACTGATTGCTAATCTTGTTGTTCCTGTTGCTTTTTAAGTGGAGTCATCCAGGGGCTGGTACAATGGATCAGTGGATTAAGATACTTTTTTTTTTTTTTTTTTTTTTAACCAAGCCTGATCAATGGAGTTTGATCCCTGGGTCCTACATGAGGGAAGGAGAGACCCAATTTCCACAACTTGTTCTCTGAGTTCCACACACATGCCACTGACTTCCCCACTCCACTCCCACAAAACAAACAAACAAACAAACAAACAAACAAACAAACATCCAAATGGGTAGAAAGTGGCATGCTGCTATGTTTTGGGTTTGAATTTCCTTAATGGCCAATGAAGATTGGCATATTTTCACGTGCTTTTTGGCCATTTTGTATCTGTCTTGTTTTGGAGAATTGCAAAGTCCAGGGAAGATGGCTATAACTTTGTAGATTTATAGGCTCACCAATGAGCCCAATTGATCCAGGCTTCTCCAAACTTCTGTGGAAGATTTTGATGACAAATTCAATTTTCTTACTAATTATATCTACTTAGATTTTTTTCTTTAGGATGAATTTTGATTGTTTCTAGGAATTTTCACACTTCCTCTAGGTTTTCCAGTTTGCTGTCAAAGACTTGTTCTTAGAACTCTCATAAATACTTTTATTTCTGTAAAATTCATAGTAAGATGAATGTTTTTGTTTCTGATTTTAGTAATGAGGTTTTTCTTTTATTTTTAGTGAATCTAACCATATGTTTGCCAGGTTTGTAGATCTAAAGAATCAATTCTTGTTTTTTTTTCCCCCTGGATTTTACTATTTACTTGGTAATGCAGGCTTTGGCTTTAACTTAACTTTTTAGTTCATAAGATCTAGAATTAAATTGCTGGTTTGATGTCTTTCATTTTAGTACAGACATATCTGGCTATGACTTTGCTTTTAGTTATTGCTTTCAATTTATAATGTGTTTTTATTTTTCTTTATCTGAAGATAGTTTGTATTTCCCTTGCCATTTCTATTTTTGACTCATTGGTTGTGTAAGAGCACTTTTTCAGTTTCCACACATGTTTAACACCTCTAGCTTTTCTGCTTGTGCTGTTTGCTAGTGTTGTCCCACTAAAATTGGGTACTCTGGATGAGCCCAATCTTTTCACTTTCTTCTGAGAGAGGTTTCGTGTAGGCCTTGGCTGGCCTCAAAATCCCTGGTAGCAGTCATGACTTTAAGTTCTCATCCTTTTGCCTCTACATCCAAGGTGCTGGGGAGAACACTACCATGCATGGCTCCATCCTCACATATTTCACAAACATGTTTACATTCTAGGAGAGGTCTATACTGATGAAGTTTTCACATGCACATGGGAAAATATGTATTCTGCTGTTGTTGGATGGGGTACTCTGTATACATGCATGCAGGGCTGTTCATGTCAGTATTTCCCCATTAATCTTCTATCTAGTTATACTATTTATATTGAATATGGCCTGTGGAAGACTCCCCTAAGTATTGCAGAGTTGACTATCCCTCCGATCTATTGCTATTTGGTTTATATAATTTGGAGCACTAGTGTTTGATACTTAAAAATTCACAATTCACATTCTGGATTAGTTTACTTTTTGTTGTTACATGATGCTTTTCCTCGTGTCTTGTGACTTGTGACTAAAAGTCTATTTTGTCTGGCATTAGGATTGCCATCTCTCATCTCATTATTTGTATTGTATCTTTTCAGCCTTTCATTTATTTTTTAAAGAAAAGTACCATCTAGATCCTTTTTTTTTCTTTTTGTACATTAACCATGAATTCAGAGGGATTGGGCTCCTTTCTATAAATTCTCAAAAAGTATGCTTCTCTGCGGACTGCAGGCTTCACTTCCATTGAATCCAGATATTTTTCTTTGGCATCCTTTTTTTTTTTTTCCTGATCATTTTCCTTCATCCACTTTAGTAAGGGCTCCTAGAACCTTAACGGGTCCAGTCCACACATCAGTTCTCCTGTCAAGAACCTTGCCCTTAGCATGTTTGTCTGTAACCACTCCCATGGCATGAGTGATGGGTGGATTCTTCCAGCTTTGCCATGGTAACACTTACAAGGTGTCCCTTTCCCATTCCCTTGATGTCAACGATATCACCTTTTTTGCAGGTTTGCATGTGCATGGCCAAAGGAACAACTCCCTGTTTCCCAAAAGGCCTAGCGAGGGTATAGAGGATGCCTCTCCTCTTGCCCTGTGTTTGTCATTTTGGCGAGTTACTGGAAGATAGCTACACATTCACTTTTAAACTGTTCATGTCTTTAAATCTTTAACATCTCTCTTGTAGGAAATTTTTTGTTGGATTCCATTTATTTTTATTTAATACAGTCTAGTAATTTACCACCCCCCACTGTCTCTTGGTGTTGGCTATGGGGAGATTTACTTTAGACTTTTTGTATTTACTTTCTTTTCATCTTATAGATGTTTAACACTCCCCCCATTTCCTCACTTACTGCCTTCCTCAGTGTTTAGCTGATTTAATTTTAGTAATACATTTGATCCTCTTATCATTATCTTTTGTGTATATTTTTTAGATATGTTGTGTATTATTTCCACAGATATCACATTGTAGCATTTTGAGACTATCACAAACATTTCCACAAACATCACATTGTAGCCTTCTGAGACTATCACCAACTATTTCAGACTGAAGCCAGCTGTCTTCAGTTGCATGCAGATCTCCAACCCTTTACAACTACTTCACATTATTGATGTCATCAACGGCAGCTTTACATAATGCATATTTATTAACATAGATTTGAAGTTAAGAAAATAAAAAGAATTATAAAGATTATAACAGTATGAATTTAAAAATGATTTGTCCAGTATTTTCCTTTATCAGAGAACTTTTTATTTTATCCTTTATTTCATCTTGAAGGACTCCTTCATAGTCCTTGTAGTTTCTGGTGATAATGAATGTCCTCAGCATTTGTTTGTCTGGGAATGTAGTGATTTCCCCCTCATCTTTGAAGGTTGGTTTTGTCACACACTATAGAATTTTCAGTTGACAGGTCCCCATTGCTGTACTTCAAATATTTCATACTGCTGTTGCTGCCTCTGGACAGTAAGGTTCTTTATCAGGATAATTGCCGGTGACTCTGTTGGAGCTCTTCTCGAGACGTGACAATGGCCGGTTGCCCTGCTGCTCAGTGTCACAGTGTCTACAGCTAGTTGTGACACATGTTGGTACAAGTCTCTGGGTTTATCCTGCTAGGAGTCTGCTGACCTAGGCTTGTAGAGGTGTCTTTCCTCATGTGTGGGAGCTTTTCAGCCATCTTCAGCAACATCACTGTCCCAGTTGGTTCTTTCTTTTGGATTGATTTTCTTTCTACTCCTCTGGAACTCCGTTTGACTTTGATCTTCTTCGAATTTGACAATTTCACATAACTCATTTTCTTGTTTTCTGGCCCATTCTCTGGCTTGATAGAGCTCTGTTTAGAACCTCTCCAAATTAATTGTTTTATTTTTTAGCTTCAATGTTTTTGCATTTCTATCTCTGTTGATAGTATCATCCTGTTCATAATAGTAGACCATTTCCTTGCTTCCTTTAGTTTTTTCTGACTGTGTTTTCCTCCAGTTGTTTGTGTGTCCTTAAGACAGTTGTTTTTAATGTTTTCTTCTAGTTAGACAAATGCCGTGTTTCTTCAGGGATTATTCATTTTTTCCCTTTTAAATGAACCATGTTTTTTTTCTGTGTCTTTGCATGCCTTGGGACATTTTGTTGAAAGCTTGGCATTTAAGAAGAAGCAGCTACCTCCCAGTTTTTATAGACTGGTAAGGAAGAGCTTTCTTGAATACTGTGGAGTGTTGGGGACTTTGGAGTCAGCCATGGGTTAAGGCATGAGGTTTTCTCAAGTCTTTCCTAGGCATGAATTTTATCTGGGCTTTGTGTTACCAAAATTCATCCCCATACCCATAACTACTTTTCAATATCTTAACATCTAAAGCAGTGGTTCTCAACCTGTGGGTCTCGACCCCTTCAGTAGTTGCATATCAGATATTTATACTATGATTCATAACAGTAACAAAATTAGAGTTATGAAATAGCAATGAAATAATTTCAGGTCGCCACAGTGAGAGAAAACATGACCCTGTGTTTTAGGATTGGTTGAGCATTAGGAAGGTTGAGAACCACTGTTCTCGAGCCTCAGTCTTGGGCCTCAGATGTGTTGTGGTATTCCTCTGCTAGTAAATTACATTTTCCCCCCATGTGTGGGTCTATTATTTCCCTACGATTTTCAAACCCTGAGGACCCTACAGTTGCCTTCTGTTCTTTCTCCTGGTATGAGTTATGCATCAGGCTGTCATTTCCGTTTCCTCTCTGGTTCAGGTGGGAACCTTTGTGTAGCCCCCCCAACTCTTCACAGTGTTGCAGTTCAGTTCCGCTTTGCTCCTTCTTGCCCATCATGGAACTGCAACACCTTGAACATTGGAGATGCCTTTGTGCGGGGACACTTGGAGTTAAATGTTGGCTCAGTTTCATAATCTTTGCACATTTTAAAGAAGCATTGCTTTCCACTTGTAACTTTGAAAAATTTACATTGAGTATTTTTAAAGTAGTCAAGTTTTTTTTTTTTTTTTTTTTTTTTTTTGACATTGAAACAGAACTTAAAGGATTCATAGGAACCATCGGGAAACTAGAAACATTAGTTGTGTTTAATGTGCCATTTGTAGGACCCCAAACAAATTAAAAGAGGAAAAATGCAGTCAATTCACTAGTGTGTACAAAGACAGGTGATATTTTGACACGTTTTCCACCACTGAATTAATGAAATCACTGGTTACTTTGATTTCTCATACGTGAAATCCCAAAGCTGTCAAGTGCTAGAAAGTGACATAATTAAATTAATTTGCTTTTCTCCACAGAAAATGAGAAGCTATGCAGTGTTTGGAATAGTGAAGGCAGCCATTAAAATCCTTCCTTAATTTGCCGGTAAACACGCGTAGATTCTCCTATGTATATAAAATAAAATGGAAAATCAGAGTTTCTGGTTTCATTCAGATGACCTAACCTTCTTCTTTGCTAATTGATCACTGACAATTCACAGAAAATTATACACATAATTTGTTATTGATTCAGTCACTCAAAAAAAATACTGTTTTAAGAACTTGAAGTGCAACAGCCCTGTGAGGAAAAGACAGGAAACTGCAGGCAGAGATTGTGTCCTTAGGAAAATTCTGACGACATGACTTAGAGTGAACATAAACACAGTGTGAATCTTTAGTAAAAGGGTCAAAACAAAAGTCTAAGGCTTCCTAGAATGAGAGCTTCACCTCAGGAGGCAGAAGGAAGCTGTGTGAGGAAGAGGGAGTTTAACTGGAGTCTTGAAGAGCAGCTGACAGAATTTCAGAAGCTTAGGGGTAGGGAGAGACTACTCCAGGCAGAACACCCAATGAAACCAAAGCTAAGGAGAGGGGAAGGGGGCCTGGTCAGGGAGGGACCCCTCAATTTACCGGGGCATATGAAACGGAAGGATGCGAGGTTTGGAACAGAATGGATGGAAACTGTAGGCTCCTCCCTGTTGTGCGTGGCTATCTCCACCCCCAACGGTCCCCGCATGGGTGTTTCTTTCCTTTTTGTTATTGTCTTTTTTTTTTGTATAGATGGAGGAGCTGAGATGTAGAGAAATGAAGGGACATGCTTCTCACTAGATAGCAAGACTAGCACTTAAACCCAGGTCCAAATGAATCCTAGGGACAAACTTCTCCCAGTGTTTCCTGTGGCCTTAAGTGAGATACTAGCAAAATGGGGGTGTGGAGCCCTAGAGGGGCACTGACACTCCCCACCCCAGCTCAGGAAGCTGGAGGCCATCTGCAGGCCAGACTAGGAAAAATGTGCTAATTTATGTCTGATGAAAATTTAACTGAATGATCTTTTTTACATTACATGCTAGGCAAAGGAGCACATTGAGTGACTGAGGGGAAACATGCCTTGATACAATTTTAAGAGTTTATGGAGTCAATGGCTGTGTCATGCATGTTGACGGAGCAGCTTGACTCATGGTAACCACCGGAAGTCGGTGTTAAGGACGAGCTGTTACTTCCTTAAGGTTACAGAGCTAATGAGGGGACAGGCAACCTTAGACTCTGGGTTTGTTTCTATAATGTGCAATGTTTTGTATCCTATGGTTTTCTGGGGGGGGGGGTAAATCCAAAAGAATTTTGACTTTAAAAGTGGATCCAGGGTGCAAGAGGCTGGAGGTTGAGCCCCTTCAGCTTGGAAGTGGATTATGCACTTAGCATGCACCCTAGGCTGGGCGCTCAACCCTTTAAAGAGCAAGCGAGTGAATGAAGGAATGAATAAACACATATACAAGCAAACACGATAGTCATTCTAGCCAGTGTCTCTGTACCCATCCACTCTGTGTGGGTTCTAGCCTTCTCTCTCGTTTTCTTTCACCAAGGACTTCTTGCAGCATCCCATCGGACCACCCGAATGTGCACAAATCATTCCCTCAGACAGTGTCACCAGCATGAAGTGAGCAATCCATCCACACCCACAGAGTCTGATGAACGATGAAACCTCTTTCCAGTTTCCATTCGCTGTGACCGGAGTGGGAGTGAGGTCAAAGGGACCGTGTGGTTGGGATGCTTTGAACACTGGCCTATCATTAGGGAGAGGCTACGCAGCGTGGAAAGCCCTGTTTGTCCTGCTCTTTCTTACCCCCTCCTTCCTTCTCTTTTCCCCTCCATTTTCTAAAAAAGTATAGGGGGAAGGTCACACTGGTCGGAAATGCCACAAACTTGTGGCTTCTGTTTTGTCACAGTTATTGTGTCTACTTCTGCTTTGCTCCAGTTGTACCACCCCTAGAGTCCAGTTTATCTGCCTTCTTAATTCAGTTGGAGTTTTGTTTATTGAGTGACTACTACATGCACGGCGTGGCCCTAAGCATGCTAACATGCATGCAGTCTTTCACATTAACCAGAGCAGCGATGATGCAGCGTGGGGGCTGGCGCCTTGCCTGCGGTGGTTTCACATGCACGCCAACCCGACACTCACACAGTCTTCATTGAAAGCTAGGGAAACACCTGAAGCAAGGCAACCACTTCAAGGTGTGATAGCTACTCGCCAATTTGAGCAAGGATTACTGTCGACACAGATAGGAAGACAGGAGAAGCTAGGGGTTGGGCTCAGTGGTGGAGGCCTTGCCTTGGCTTATATCAGAACCTGATAGCAAACCCCAAGCAAATGAAAGAACAGAATAGCGGATTTGTTATACACACCTCTAATTCCATGTTTATCATGAGCTAATTAAAATATACTTCATGCCGCTTTGATAGACCACAGGTAAACCCTGCAATGAGTACGTAGCATGTTCCCTGTTTATCGGTGCTTCATGCATGGATACCTGTAGACACAATGCCTCTTTAGGTTAATTCAGGAAAGAAAACAGAAAGGATGGAGAACTGAACTGATTCTTGCTAAATTATTTCATTGTTTTTTTGGGGGAGAAGGGGCCAGGATTTGAACCCAGGACCTTATGCATGGTGGGTAAATGCTCTACCGTGGGCACATCCTTATCCTCTCTAAGCTCCACCCCCAACTTTTAGTGACTAGAGAGGTCTAAATGGCAATCTATTCTGAAAGTGTGAAAAAGTGTAATTCTAAGTACACACTGAGACCCAGAAGGCTCAACATAGTATTACTGAGTGGACTGTTGAGCTTTTGGAAGTTCCCTGCCAGAAAAGAACAGATTTAGGACAGATTAAATTTGTTTGTGGGTCGTGGTGACTCTGAATGGATGGATGCGTGGAGTTCTTTTTCCTTCCCTGGGCTGTATCAGATTGCTTGTCCTTGGATGTTTAATGTTTAAAAAATGTTGCACACGTTGCTCTAGAATGAACGCCATTTATTGGGGTTTACATGAAGACTCGGAGAAGATAAAGCCGGCCCTGGAGCCTTTTGTTATTGTTTGTTTATTTATTTTGCATCCCAATGAAAGTTTCCCCTTCCTCCTCTCTTCCCAGTTGTGTGCCCCTCCCATCCACTCCTCCTCTAACTGTTTCTCTTCAGATATAGGCTGGCCTCCCAAAGTTATCAGTCACCATGGTATATCAAGTTGCGGTGAGACTAGGCATCTCCTCTTCTATTAAGGCTAGATGAGGCAATCCAGTAGGAGGAATGTAGGGCCAGCCTGATGCTAAGAAGGGGTTGAAGCATGCCTAAAAGCCTGGATTTTCTCATCCTGAGAGTGGTAGGAGTCTGGCTACTTCCCTGCCTTGCTGGGGTGCCAACAGACTGCAGCTAGACATGCCATGGTGCACGTAGCAACAGATAAGCTCATGCGTCTCCAAGGACACGAGGACTGATTGCTGTTTATCTGATGGCCGAAACATCTTAGGCAGAACTCCCTTTCTTTTCTATATAACCTTGTAAGGTTCCTTCTCCAGACCCTGCTGCTCCCGAGTATGCAAATGAAGCACCTCTTCCCTCCATGTCCTTTCCCTGACCAATAAAGGACCACCCCATGGATCCAACTGGCCATTCTTCCTGGGGTACAACTACCCCCTACCCCCTCCTAATAAATGAGCTATCCTCTGACCCCCTCGTGTTCTTTGCGGCTCAGGACTCTCCTTCATCCCCAACTGTGCTCCCCCACCTAGATGGACGAGTGTGCACTAGTCCGACTGTACTGGGGTGAAGTGGGACCTGACCCTACAGAGGAATAGGTCCCAAAGCAGTCACTGTTAGGAGTCTCACACAAAGACTACGTTATGTGGTTGATATTGTGCACCCCAATAAACTTATCTGGGGGTCAGAGAACAGAACAGGCATAATATTAAACATAGAGGTTAGGCAGTGGTAGCACACACCTTTAATCCTAGCATTCTAGAGGTAAAAATTTCTCTGGATCTCTGTGAGTTCAAGGCCACATTGGAAACAGCCAGGCTAGTGACACACGCCTTTAATCCTAGGAAGTGATGGCAGAAAGCAGAAAGGTATATAAAGCATGAGGACAGGAACTAGGGCCTGGTTAAGCTATTAGGCTTTTGAGCAGCAGTTCAGCTGAGATTCATTCTGGATGAGGACTCAGAGGCTTCCAGTCTGACGAAACAGGATCAGCTGAGGAACTGGCAAGGTGAGGTGGCTGTGGCTTGTTCTGCTTCCCTGATCTTCTAGCATTCACCCCAATACCTGGCTTCAGGTTTGATTTTATTAGTAAGACCCTCTAACAATTCGTGCTACAAAGATACCCATCTGTAACATATATGCAGAGGTCAGGAGCCTAGGTCAGTCCCATGCAGGATCCCTGGTTGTCGGTTTAGTCTCTCTGTAAACCCCTATGAGCCCAGGTTAGTTGATTCTGTGGGTTTTCTTGTGGTGGGTTTCTGCCCTTGACACCACAGCAGAGACCCACAGTTAAAAAAGTGGGGGAGGAAGAATTGTAGGCTCTGGAGCTTTTAATACTCATAGCTTTGGATCTTTTAGATCAGGGTCTGTATTAGTTTCTAAACTGTTGCAGTAACAAACACCAAATACCTAGTAGCTCTTAACAACAGAAGTGGGCATGGATGAGCAATATAAAAGTATGCTGACACATATGTATGAAAATGCCATAGTGAAACCTTGTATATGAACTTAAAAATTAATAAAACAAAACCAAAGCATTAGAGATTCATTATTTCACAGTTTTTAAGTCCAGAAGTTCAAAATTAAGGTGTTTGCAGGGCTTTTTCCAGAGAGCCAGAATTGAGCCTTGCCTGTGTGTTATGGCCTTAATGTCCCTTGACTTGTGGCCGTGTCACTAAAGTTTCTGAATTTGTAGTTACAGGGTCCCCCCCCTTTCCTTTTTGTCACTAATATCCCCTTTCCTCTTTATGATGAGGACACTTGTCATCACATTTAGGACACACCCAGATACGCTAGGATGAGCCTTGAGTATTGGGATCCTTTCCCTAATTTCATGGGCAAAGATTCTTTGTCCAATATGGTCACATCCACAGAATCCAGACAAGAAATTAAGGAATTTCTCAAAATGAATTCATTTTCTTACAGCGAGAAAAGTCCCCTTTGCACTCCACCTGAAACCATTGTATGGCAATCCCATACAGCCTCATTTCTTGACCCCTTAAATTGAACTCATGATTCATTAATGTTGTTATCAATGGCAGTTTTAGATGCTAGATGATTCTGGCTGTGTAGAACCTGGGGATGCTTCTGCTTGGCTTGGATTCTCTAGGGCTGGCTGCACCAGCCTCCCTTGGAAGGAGCAGTTGGGGAGGTTAGGTGTGCAAGCAGATACTCCACCATTTCACTATTAGTGGATTTAATGCACATCGACAATATTTCCTGACATATTTTCATGCATCAGGAATTATGCTAGGTGGGAGGACAGTAAGAACAAAAAACTGAACTACACCTCCCTCAGGCATTTCCTGAATTTTCTCCTATTTTGTAGCACACAAATGGTTTATACTGTACCTCCTTAACAAGGATTTTCTCAGGAAGACAAGTGACTATAAAGATCCACATTTTAACTTTGTATTTCCTTAAGTACTTGAGATAGGCTTTCCCACTGAAGAGCTTAAACACATGTTTTGCAAACCATTTCAAGAGGATTAATCTACAGTTAGAGGAGGGCCATTTCATAGAAGATGCCCATCTATATTTCTCATGATGGTGTGGGCATTTCTACACTTAACAAGGGGGACTATACATGTGAAAACAGCCACACACACACACACACACACACACACACACACACACACACACACACAGCTTCCATTTTAAGCAGGTGACGTAAGAGATGCAAAATCCATGATTAAGAAAAATGAAATTGTATAAATTATAGCAGCAATGCCTGTCATCGTCCGTATTAGCTGCTAAAATGCCTCCAGGGGGTTAGATTAGAAAAAGAAAATTACTTATCTGTAATTCTTATTCTCTTTAGGTAGCAATTATAATAGATATACACTCTTGGGTACAAGTCATTGGTGTGAGAAAGAGAAGCAGACTTGAAGTCAGCTAAAGAATTCTAACCCTCAAGGAACATGTGCCCTGGGACGTCAAGGGCAAAATGTATATGGAATGTCATTGCCCTGCATATCATTTCTATCTGACCACCGAAAAGAGCAGGCAAATTTGGTCCCTGGAAAGGAAAGAAGGACAGAGTGGATCTATTATCACTATCATACTATATTAAATGTATAAAGGTCTAGCCCCAGGCAAGATTTGTGAATTGGGTCTACTCATTTTCTCTGTATGCCTCTCTACCTGCTTCAGGAATCCAATACCCACTTAGTTGCCCCCTTCCTCTCTCTGTTTCTAAGCAAGGCCTCATTAAATTTATTTACACCAAAGCTGAGGCATTTACTGCAGAAAGAGCCTTGAAGAGGGAATCAGGAGCCACAGGCCTGGTGATAGCTTAGCCACCAACTAGCTCAAGACACCAGGTAAGCAAGCCTACCTCTTTGGGCTCCACTGTTGTCATTTGTACTGTGACAGGTAAACTAGGGAATGTGGTTCCTGGGAACACTTTCATCTCCATAATTTGGGGTGAAAAGGGTGAATTAAAACCAGGCTAATTTTAGTTTCAGTGGTTAGACTGAAAATGTTACCCTTGACGACGACATTTACACTTAGCGAGCGAAATGGACCATGGAAGGGGAGACTATATCCAGGTTTCTACTGGAACACAAAAGGGTGTCTGAGGTGTTGTGTTTGTACCAGAAGGAGGGAGCAGTGGATACACAAAAATCCCAAGACTGTCTTAAGCAAATCTTAATTTAACTTGAGCTGATGCACTACAACATGTCAGAAATCCTGTGTAAGATTGTTTTACCCGAAGCCGCCACCAGGGCACTGTTAGCACCATGGAAGGGAAGTCACTCTTGAAAGAGAATGGGAAGGAAGGAGGGCCATTTCCAGGAACGATTGCTTCATTGCCAGGGAACTTTTCAATAGAAGTGTTTCTTCTTGATTCCTTTGTAAAGTACAGAGGCTCCCTTGGGTGCTTATTTGAACACAGACACAAATGGCATTTCTTCCTTTTTTTTTTTTTTTTTCGTGTCAGTCTGGGCTTCTCCTTGGAGGAGGCCGTTCTGAATCAGACTAAACAGATATTAGGAGGCATTGCCCAGCTTCCTGAAGCTTTTCTAGGAAAGAGAGGCTATAGAGGTTTGTGTGGTGCTATGGTTTAGAGATGGTGTTGTCTAAGCTTTCATGTGCTGAAGCTCGGCCCCCAAAGGAAGGCTACTGAGAAGTGGTAGGGCCTTAAAGAAGCGGGTGTTAGGAGAGGTCATTCAGTCCTGTGGCAGCATCCTCATGAATGGATTGTTGCCTTTCTTGAAAGACTGTGTTAGTTCCTGTTGAGTTGAAATTAGGCTTTGTAAGAAAGAGTTGACAGGTCTGGGGTAACTTCCTTGACATTCAGTTGTTCTAAAGGCAATGCACTTCCCTTCTGTGACTCTCACACATGTGTGTTTCTTCCAGGTGTGCACTTCCCCTTTCTGCTTCTTTACCATGAGCTGACATAGCAAACTGGGTGTAGCTGCCCAACTTTGTGTGGACTTACTGGCCAAACCAGACTTTTCTTTGAACTTGCCTAGCCTCAGATATTTTGTTATTGCAATCCCTTTATTAACTTACTTACCCACAGCTAAACATAGTCACATGAGCTGGTTGTCTTATCTGGACATAGTTAGTCTTGATTAAATTCTGGCCAAGTCTCATAGCTGGGTTTTCCCTAGGAAAGCTCCCAACATAGAGAGAAGTACTTCTCAGAGGTATGCGATTCTCTTTACAGTAGGGTATTAATGAATGTGGTACAGCTGTGTCTGTCTCTCTTGAATTCACATCCTGAGAATTCAGTGCTATTCTATGGCTGAAGGCTTGTAAGTTGGTGCTTGGAGGCCAGCTGAGTACACTCTTCCCATTAGTTACCCAACTTAGAGGACAAACAGTGCTAATAGCTAAAGGTAGAGCAGAAACCAAGACATTGTGCCTGTCAACAAAGCATTTACTGTCTAATGAGGTGGGATGTTTGTATTTTAGATGCCAACCAAGAACACA
Organism: Peromyscus leucopus; assembly: GCF_004664715.2. NCBI lineage: Eukaryota > Metazoa > Chordata > Mammalia > Rodentia > Cricetidae > Peromyscus > Peromyscus leucopus. The sequence goes on along the minus strand of NC_051067.1, from coordinate 25,386,138 downwards.
GAATTTTAGAGGCCATTGTATGACGTCATGTGTATCTTTTTCAGGTTTCCTAAAGTCCGTAGTGTGATAACACACACAGAATGTCTGTCTAGAGAGCAGAATTACCCATGATTTTGCAAAGCTATAAAACAATTAATTGCAAAATGATTCTGGATCATTAGAAATCCAGAGCAGTTCCTAAGACACAGCAATTTGAATGAACAGCTTCTGGATTCTTATTCTAATAATAAGGTCACATGAAAGCAAGCAGGGTTTTAGGGTGGGAGGCTAGACACTTGGGTCATCCAGAATAGTCCACAAACCCCATGACTCAATTAATCTGTTCTAGTTGTCCTCTGTTTCTCCTCTTCCTCTACTTCAGAGATCTAGGAATATGGCTTCTCAGTGTTTATGATCCTTTGCTTCATTCATTCATTCACTTAATTCATTCAATTTTGTGGTGCTAATAATCAAATCTAGTTCTCACAGGTGCCCACCATTTAACCACAGAGCTGGTGCTTCTGCACTGAATTTTTATTTTGGAAGAGAAGGAGTAAGAGTCCTTTGTAGCTCCCTCTCTCCTTTTGGTCAGGGTGATGGGGCACAAGCATTAGGTCATATGTCAGTTTTTCTCATGAATCTGGTGACCACAGACCTCTATGGAAACAAACTCATGGCATTTACTGGAGGCTGAATCCGTCTATGGAGTATGGCTAGTAGGATTTATCTTGGCTGTCTAGTAGTGCCTATTTTAAATTAATATGGAATGCATGCATTATAGGAGCCTAGTTTCCTGGAAAACCCCACAGAAACCATCTTACAAAAATGTAGATGTTTAGAAGATGGATTTCTTTGGTGTATGATGTGAGTTTTGCTTAGATATGTCACATGTTAATTTAAGCCAGACAGCTTCTTGTTGATGAGGACCTGGAGCTTTGATGATAGTTAAGACCCTCCCGACTTCCCCTGGGTCTCTGGATCACTTGTGTCCTCAGAATGACTGGTCTGTCTTGACATTTATGAAAAACTGATTCATTTGAGACCAAGTGACCAAGTGTGATGCTGTTACCTCAATGTAATGTTGCCTTTAATGATAGATGTTTTCCTTAACATTTTCACCTAAGTATCATTGGATAAATTGTTTCATTCACTCATGCATTGAGTTACTCACTCAGAGGGTACTTACTGTGTGCACATTACCTGCCAAACATTCCTCTATGTGTAGAGGATACAGTAGGGAGCTGAGGGACAAACAGTCCTGCCTCCGTGGAGCTTATCTTCCCAGGTGAGCCATGAGAGGCAGTCAATTCCTTTGGGGAAGTAAATGACAGTCAATGGAAGAAGATTATACGAGTAGGAGACAATGATAAATACAAGATAGATGGAGATAAGTAAGAGTAAAAGAGATGGAGATTGCAGTGGGGAAGGAAGCAATTCAAATGAAGTGTCCGGGTCAGCTTCTATGGGAAAGTGACAATAGATTGAATTCGAGAAGTTATACTGTGTGAACACTGGAAAGGAGTGGTCTGTGACATGGGAAGTGCCTGGGAAGGAAGCCTGTGTGGCCACCAGGAAGCACTGATGTTATGATGCACAGGTTGGCTACTGTTGGCTTGCAGGCTACCTGGAGGCTTTCAGGGTCACTAGGAAGGCTTAAGGCTGTCCCCTAAGTGATATGAGATACGCTGGGATGCTTTTGAGCAGAGAAATGAAATGATTCAACTTGTAGTTTTTAATATATTGTTTTTAATCAATTCTTTGCGAATTTCATACAATGTATTTTGCTTATTTTTATTTTGTATGAATGGGTGTTTTGCTTGCATCTATGCATGTGCACTGTATGTGTGTCTGGTATCTAGAGGTCAGAGGAGGGCATTGGATACCCTAGAACTAAAGTTCAGGCAGTGTGAGCCACCTGATGTAGGTCCTGGGAACCAAACCTAGATATTTTGCAAGAGCAGTAAGTGCTCTTAACTGCTGAGCCATCTCTTTAGTTTCATACAAAGTATACTGATCACATTCACCCCCACTCTTCCCTTCAGCTTCTCCAAGATCTACCCCCACCTCGCCAGCACTCCCTTTTAAATAACCCACTGAGTCCAATTTGTGCTGTTCATATAATTGTGGGTGCGGGGCCATCCAATGGAATATGGTCAACCTACCAAGGGCCAAACCCTTTAAGAAAATGATTTTCTCCTCCAGAAGTCATTAATTGTCAATAACTGCTTGTGAGCCCCTCCTCTCTGTATTAGAATTTAACTTGTATTTTTAAATTATCCAAATTATCCTATAACATTTTCCATTTTGAAAATTTTTTTCTATTCTGTCTTTCATACTCAATCTACAATAGTACTTATTTTTTAATTAAAAGTTTCATTATATGTATTCATGTGCATGGTATTGTATTATATAAGAACATTTTTCGAGCTATATAGCATTTTACATGTTGAACATATCTATCCCACACCCTGCCCCAACTTTTTCTCCTTCTTCCCTCCTCCCATCAGTCACTTTTATTACTCAGATAGTTTCATGTTAACTTTCATGTTAAGTACGCATATACGATTCGATGTATCTATATGCAATGGAGGAACTGTGCATGTGTGCATGTCGAGGGCAGACATGGACACTGGGTGTCTTTCTCTGGCACTCTCCATTTATTTTTTGAGGCAGTGTTTTTCACTGAACCTTGAACTCATCAATTGGCTAGACATGGAAACCTATTTTTGCCTTCCCAGCACTCCAGCTACATGCCACCATGCCTGGCTTTTTATGTGTGAGCCAGGATCAGAACGCAGATCTTCATGCTTGTGTGGCAGGTACTTTAGCATAGGGATCATCTTCCTCGTCTTCTTGTTCTGCTTCTTAAAGTTTCTTATGGTCTTTGCTGTTGGAGACTTCGTTTGCTTCCATCTCTTCCAATAGCCGTCTCAGAGCTCCTCCCACTCTGTTCCCCGGGGTTCTAGCAGGTGCCTATGTTTTGTCTGCCATCTAGGGCTGAGGTAGGAATTCTTTCTAACTGAGACTCTTAGCTGCTTTCTGCTATTGACTCTCCAGGTTGGTTTTTGTGTTTGAGGTGGAGACATCCTTCTCTTCCTCCCCATTTCTCTTTCCCCACCTGCTCTCCTCTCTCTCCCCCTTACAGTTCTATTCCACTGTGTCATCTCCCATAATTCAGCTGTCCTCATCCACATGGAACATCATTCTACAGGTTCCATCCTATTCTGGCTCACCCAGCTCTTCCTCTGAGGGAAAGGATCCAGAAAGATGGATGACAGAGCACACCTGAGGATGAGCTTCTGGAAAACAAGCCTGTCTCTTCCATGCCTGCTCCTCCAGTGCCATCACAGCGCTCAGTCAATGCTTACTTACCCAGAGGTGTGTGGTTCAGATTTTCACAGTAAGACTGATTTACAGGAGAAATGCAAACTGCATCCTTAAGCCTGCTGTGATCTGGTCTCCTTACAATTCCACTTATGGGCTGCAATCCCACAGTGTGACAGTGATTCTCTTCACTAGGGATCATATAGCCTGGGTTCTAGCCCTGGAACCCTGTGTAACTGGCCTGGCATGTGCTCTAGGCATTGGCATTTTAAAATTTTCCCATGTGAGTTTAGTAGGCAGTCAAGGGAGAGGAGACAGAGAAAAGGAAAAATTGAGAGCATACTGTTACTACATGGTTGCTAGATAAATATGGGATGCCTAATCGAGTTTCAAATTCCAACAACCAACACAAAATTTTTAAGCATTAGCTGTGTCCCTCTATGGCATGGATTAAAAATGCTAAGAAATGACATGGTTTTTCTGAAATTGAAGCTTAGCTGGGTAACTTGTATTTTCATATTTTTGAGTTAAAAACTCTCGTTGCTATAACATTATCCTTCCCGAGCTGACACTGTTAGAATCACAGTCTCTGGGTGATGTTTCTCCATTCCCATTACATCATGGTGTTGTGTACTGTTGCTCACATTGACTTGATTTCTCTTTGTGCCCCTAGTTGTCTGTGCAGCTCCGGATTGTTCCATGAAATAAAGCACCTGAGCACCTGCTCCTGTTACCTGTCAATCAACCGATTCACCCTCCTGACTTAGGCAAATTGAGGGATAAGCATGAAACTTTCTTTGGAAATGTTCTCAGAAAAAGAAAGACTGAGAGATTAAGTTCATAGCAGTATCTTCACAGTACAATTAAAACCAGAAAAGAAGAACACAGATGCTGTGGGATGTTCTGTATGTTAAATGTGTTGCTCTGATTGGTTAATAAATAAAACACTGACTGGCCAGTAGCCAGGCAGGAAGTATAGGTGGGGCAAGGAGAGAGCATTCTGGGGAGTGGAAGGCTGAGGCAGAGAGACGCTGGCAGCCGCTGCCATAAAAAGTGAGATGTAAGGTACCGGTAAGCCACGAGCTACATGGCAACTTATAGACTAGTAGATATGGGTTAATTTAAGAACTAGATAACAAGAAGCCTGCTGTGGCCATACAGTTTGTAAGCAATATAAGTCTCTGTGTGTTTACTAAGTTGGGTCTGAGTGGCTGCAGGACTGGTGGGTGAGAGAGATTTGTCCTGACCATGGACCAGGCAGGACTGGAGAAAACTCCAGCTACACATGGATTTTTTCATTTTTGTTTTTTTCCAGCAAGATTAAATGAAGGAATTTAATAGTAGAGTGATTCACGTTAGAGCAGTATCAAAGATGGCCCATTTGTGGAACAGACACCAGTGTCTCTGCTTCTCTTCCACACTATAGATGCACAAACGCCAGCATGTCAGCCCGCTCTTGCAGAACTTGTCTTCACCTCTCAACTTGGCAGGAGTTGCTATCCAGGCCCTTGGAAGGTTCTAGAATGAAGATGTCTAATAACCCTGCTTTTGCTGCATTTGTTTGATAGTGAGGTGTGGAACCCAACCCCATGTATAGTTTTGCTTCTGGGTTATCACAGTATCGGGGAATCATTAATGATATTAATAGCTGTTGGTGTTTTAGCCACTTCCCTGGTTATGAACAAGCCCTCAAGGAGAAGCGGCACAAGGGAGGCAGGTTTATTTAGCTCGCAGTTACAGCCCCTCACCCTGGGGAAGGGATGGCGGCTGGAGGCTGAGGTAGCTAGTCACTCTGTGGCCGTGTGTCAGGGAACAGAAAGCTGACAGGATGTGGGGCGGGGCTATAAAAGCCTGAAGCCTGTCTCCAGTGGTCCACTTCCTCCAGTAAGACTTTACCTCAGTCTTCCAGAGCAGGAGTAGTGCTCAGTTAGAGATCAGCTATGTAAACACAGGAGACTGGGGGCACATTGCATTCAGTGCACAGCTGCTATACACTGGCATTCTCACCTGTCCTTCATGTGGAGAGATGACGCCATCTTAGAGTCAACACACAGTTGCCTGTGTGGGGCCATTCTGATGGAGGCAGACTCCTTACCCCAGTGGCACCTTCCTAGCACACTGTCTCCTTCTTATATTTCTAACCTTAACAACAGCCCTGCTAAGGAGGCCAGGCATTATTTACTTCCACGGCTTTGCTTATAATAAATAAAGCCCGGCATAACAAGTGACCGTAAAAAGCTGCACACTTAGTCAGTGACGAGGACCTGAACTCAGACCTTTGGGCTCCTAGTTCTGTGCCTCTACTGAGTTTCCTCTCTGGTGACACTGTGTAAGTGTGTCTGGTGGCTGTTAACAGACCTTGTTGAAAAATGTGTGGCTTCTTCAGCCTTGTTCACGTCAGTGCGAATGCAGTGGGTCCCAGGATCTGGAGTTTAAGAATCAGCTATCAGAGGCAGGCAGTGCAGGCTAGCAAGCTGGAAAGCTGCTACTGACATTTACGGGACAGGGTCTTTCGTTGTAGCTCAGTTTGGCTTAGGGGTTTGTGATGTCCCTGCTTCAGGTTCCTCAGCACTGGGATTCTGGGCAGGCATCATCTCACCAGCTCTGGGACTGGAATTTTTGCTTATAGTTCTTGGAATTTGGGAGTTCGAGCATTTGGCAAATCTTTTTGTCAATGTTGGCATTATTTATAGTAGTTTACTTAAAAAATGTTGACCTCCTTGTTAGGTAAAACTAAGTTGCCATGTGGGGATATAAAAGTGAGTTAATTTTCAGTGGCTCACTTCAGTAGTGACTGATGGAGAAGGGGGCTCTCTTTCTTTTAGAATTTGTTCAACTCACTCCATTTACGTAATTGCATTTACTAAGTATTTGTAAAATACCAGGCACTATACTAAGTACTGGAGTTGAAAGGTTGAGTGAGAGCCACTGTAGGAAAGAAAAGGCTGTAAACGGGCTGGTTTATGTTTGGACAACATGGCGGCTGATAGGGATATCCAGTATGAGTCAGCATTAAATGGCCAGCCGTGGATGTCTGGGGAAGTTCAAAGTAAACAATGATTTCATCTGTTCGAACTGTTCTTGCCAGAGTACCACTCTGTGTGACTCTGTATAAATATGACATCGAGTCAGAGGCAAGTGCTTTGCCTTTACCAGCTACTTGCCTGTTGGTATCTGTCTCAAGACCTGTGTGCCTACCTCCCCGTGGCCTATTTGCCAATCTGCCTGTTTCACTACGGTCCGAATGTGATGTGTGCCTGGGTGTTGGCTGGCAACTGCCTGCCTAGCAGCGTATGCACTGGTGAATAAAGCATGTTTTCTCTATCTATGATCCCTCACTTTCTCTCCAACCTCCTCTGACCTGCTTCATTCTTGGCATTGGAGCTTGGACTTCATTCCTGTCTTCGCATAGCTTAGAGTCTAGTGGGCAGACAGACACACAATCCTGTAAATTACAGTATGTCATGGATAAATAGGATGAGGCTTACACATTGTGGGAGCTGAGGGGATGGATAATCCTGCTGTATTGAGGTCAAGACAGGCTTCAGGAAGTGAGGCAAGATCTGATCTGTGATTTTTTTTCCCCCAACTCTTCATGAGATTTTAGTCTTTGCTTTGTGGTGTGTTGACAACTTTGAGGCCAAGGACCCTTCCTATAAGCTCAATTGGAAAGCCAATAGAAGACAGAAAACAAAAGTCTGATGGGATGAGGGGGCTTCAAAATCAGACCCCTCCCTGCCCTTCAGGATTCCGAGCTGACCCAGTCATGAAGCTTTGAAGGTCATGGCCTACCCAACTATTTAGAATCCAGCCCACTGGTTGGATGCCTGTGTATTTCTTTCCTAAGGAAACTCTGGAAATGAACTCAGAATAAGAAATCAAGTAAGTGCTGAGCCTGAGAAGCTGCCCTGCCCTTGTTAGGAGGAGGGAAGTAAGGATGGGAGTCCACGGTGCTCACTTAGCTCTCCTTCCTCAGAGGTTGAGTTTATCTTCAGTGACCCGTAATTAATCGCACCTGTCTAGAGATCTCCCTCTTCTTGCCTTGCTCAGCAAATTCCACGGACAATGGCTCCAAACAGAGGATGGGAGAAAGGACAAAGGCAGCACCGCCCTTAGTATGAAACTCTGAGCCATTCAGGGTCTCCACATTGTAGTCCCGTGATTTGATACACTGCTAACCGGGTTCTGTTCTGTGGTGTTTACACTCCCACCCTTAACTCTCTGGCTTCCCTCCCCAACCCAGTGCCTAGCTGACCTTCCGGCTTCTTGCTTTAAGGGCAGCCATTATAATGAAATGCAAGGTGGCAACAGGTATTGAGGGAGAAGGCTGTAAGTCACCATGGCTATTCCCAGAGGCTGCCCAAGGCAGATCAACAGTGTGTCTCCTGCCCAGCATCCCTGGGTGGTTATCCTGACCTTAGGCAGCATTTGTGTTTTCTACTGTGGCTCTCTGGAATGCCCGGTCCTGGAACTAGACCTGTGGCTAGGCTTAGGATGAGGTGGTGGTGACTTATGGTAGGACAAGCAGGAAGGACGGATAAACAGACTCCAGAGCTTCGAAGAGCTGGATTCCACTGAACATGTGAACATGTGAAACCATGAAGCTGTTTCATCAAAAATACCTTTAAAATGAAAACCTAAGCCCCACTGGAGGAAAAGCGACCACTCCCTTGTGTGGCTGTGTGTGAAGGAACCCAGGGCTTAGAGACAGGCGTTTCAGTCCCTCTGGGGAGGGAGCGGACTGTGGAAGCAAGCGCTGTCTGTGACTGTCTTGTGACACGTTTGCTTTTCAGAGGGTTCAGTCTTGAACAACGGTGAAGCAGCAAATGATTTTGCTTGAGGAGGCGAGGAGACGGAAGAGGTGACATTTCATCCAAGCTTCGAGCGTTGAACAAACATTGATCGAGGGCTTAGAATAGGCCTTCAAGGTTAAAATAAAAAACTATGAAGGTTCAATGTTTATGCTCCCCAAGTATAAATGCAAATACAACAAAATCTTCCTCTAGTGAACAGTCTTTGGATTCCTTACATACAGCATATGAGAAAAATAAAAACATCTGTTTTTATAAATATGGAAAAGGGCATTCTAGTAGAGAAGAAACTTCACATTGTATTTGGGGCATTAGATAGTACCCGGGTGGCTAGACTGGAGGTGGGGCAGGGCTGAGCCAGTGTGGATAATTTTTTTTTTTGTTTAACTGTGTCTTCACGAAGTGGTGGGAAGATTTTACTTTATTTAATTTTTTAAAGAAACAGTCTTTGTAGAACCATCCACATTTTATTTAAGCTACCGTTGCCAAAGTCACTTGCCTCCTTCTCCTTTTTTGAGACAGTCACTTTGTGTAGCTCTGGCTGTTCTGGAACTCACTTTGTAGACCAGGCTGACCTGCCTCTGCCTCCCGAGTGCTGGGACTAAAGGCATGTGCCACCAGCCTGGCTAAGCCGATTCTTACTGTAATTGATACCAGAACATTTCTCCGAAAGCTGGGTCTAGTCATTGGGTAGAACTGTCCCTAGAGAAATGCCTGGAGTTATTAGGACAGGATATCTTTGTCTTGTGGAGATAAGGACCAAGTGAAGGCAAACAAAGCTGTTTTTTTGCTTAAAACAGAGGGATTGTCATCTAGAAATGACTTAGAGCCATGGTTTTCACCCTTCCTAATGCTGTGACCCTTTAATACAGTTTCTCATGTTGTGGTGACCCCCAACCATAAAACTGTTTTTGTTGCTACTTTATACTCTAATTTTGCTACTCTTGTGAATCGTAATGTAAATGTCTGTGTTTTCTGATGGTCTTAGGAGATCTCTGTGAATGGGAGGTTTGACCCTCAAGGGGTTGTGACCCACAGGTTGAGAATCACGGTCTTAGAGCAAGGCAGGTGGTAGAGAGGGAGGATCAGGTGTGCAAAGAATAGAGGCTGTGGGCTGGGGAAGCAGGCTGTCCAGGGAGAAGTGGGCATTCTAGACAGTGGACAGAAGTATGTATTTTGCTTTTTCAGGCTGAGTCAAAGTTGGAAGCAGGGACAAAGTGTTACGTAATTAAGTCCTGGCCTTTTGTGACAATTGTCACAGGGGATGTAGTTGGGCTTCTTGGATGGTTAGTAGAAATAATGTCTGCCTTTCTGCATGTCGGTGATAGCCATGGCCAGCTGGATTTCTGGCCTGGTTCTCAAAAGTCTTAAATGTATTCTTTGTGCCAGCTGTGAATTGCAGGTCAGAGTTCTGTTTTTAGAAACAATGTGGAACTTGCTTATTTATTCTCCCAGCCTAAGGATTGATGCTCTGGAGTTTAAGTTGGGGTTGAGCAGAGTCTGTTTGGAGAGTATGTGTCATATGGGATAGATGAGGTGTAGGAGGAGATGAGTGAAGAGTGGGAAAGTGTAAGGGTCAGCTATGTGGACTGTTTCCAAGGGTGCCAGTGGCTGCTCTCCACCTCTGTTCCCTGAAGCTGCTCCTTAGCAGTTGGGACAGCCCTGAAAATGTCTTCAATGGACAGCCAACTTCTCTCATCTTTTTATGTTTTAAGGTTTTTGCCATAAACTCATCACACACAGTTATAGGTTTTGTAAGGTTACATTTGTAAAAGTATGTAGCAGGTACTTTGATCACAACCCCCATCTCCCTCCTGTTATTCTTACTCATTCCTGAGGACATCTCCACTCTACTCACATGTCCTATTTATATGCATAATTTTAGGTATCCACATGAAATCTTGGCTTTACAAATGAAAAAAACATGTAACATTTGTCTTTCTGAGTTGGACTTATTTTGATAACTTAGACTCTACCTCAATACAATGCTTAGACTCTATGATGCAAGCCAGGAACTGGGTGCTGGATTATTGCTACTGGAGATAAATACAGAAAGAGGACCCTTTGTTTTGATAACAGCTCAGGCTATTTTAACAGAAAATTAACTTTCTTTTTATTCAGCCTTCCTCTAATTCTCAAAGGCTTGTTGAAAAGGGATCTTGGTTCCCTCTCTCAACTAGTATCAGGTGTCTTACTGAGTTGAGTCAAATAGTCAAAATATTTTTATAATGGTCATAAAAGGTTTTACAATACACTTGCTGTTTATGAGTTTTACAGTACCCTTGCTGACATGTGGGGGAGCTGTCATGGTTGTGATGGGCACACATAGAGAGACTGGAATTTCTGAAATGCGTTAATCCTGGTGACAAAGCCAAGTATAAAATTTTAGTGGCTTCTGAAACTGTCACCCTTTTTTATGTTCCCTGTCTGAAACACTCCAGAAACCAATGGAATCAGACAGAGCTAAATGTATTTGCTCCTGTGAACTGTGTTTACAAGGCCACGTTCTCTTGCAGGCAGAAGGTAGATGACAAAGAGAACGAAGATCAAATGTCAAATGTTGCCTTTTAAATAATTAGTGGTGTGAAACCCCAGCAATACCAGTGTTTGGGGGTCATTTTTTCATTCAGATTGAAGTATTTTCCTCTTTCAACGACAAGTGGTATTATTATTTTTATATGGAAAATAGTACCAATTAAAAAATATTTGAAGACAAAGGTGTCTGGTTTTTAAAAAGCAGGAATGAAAACATTGTGAAACAGAGCAGGAGAGCAACATATTTTGCAGGCTTGGGAAGGAAAGTTTAAGTGATTAGCATCCTCTTTAATAGCCCACAGCAAATAACATAGTTTAATGACCTTAATGATATAAATTCTTGTGCATTAACAATGCTAGAAAATTATGGAGACACACTCATTATGTGGACAGCCACAAACAGTATTGAGAGATGATTAAAATCCAGCAGAAGTTCTTCACCCAGCAACTCTGAGCTCTGACTACATTTTTTATCATCTATGCTGAGGGTAGTGCATAAGTCCTGAATGATGGAGGTTCAAACGGTATGCATGTTGTAATGGAAAACTCAATTTCCTCCTCTGTCTTCAGAGGGAAAATATTCATGAGAGTTTATTTCTGAGCTTTTTATGATATTGACTACAGAGATGGAAAGAAAAGGAAATGCTAATAAAAATGTTTAACTGGTTCCCCCAAACAAATGACATTTATCTTCTGCTCATTTTACATTATCAAATTACCTTGCTGTTTAAAAGAGGACATTCGTGGGGCTAAGGAGATGGCCCAGTTGGTAAGTGCTGGCCAGACAAACAAGAAGAGCAGCTGAGTTTGATCCCTAGAACCCATGTTTTTTTTTTAAACAAGTTCAAATATATGAATGCATGAAACTATCAAATGGTTAAAAAGCACAAATAGGAAAAACTCACGTGCAATGACCATAAAAATAGAACACAAATAGACAGAAAGCAAACTGGTGTCAGTAGTCCCAGGGCTGAGGCACTAGAGACATCAGGGTCTCTTGGGCTTGTTGGATGGTCATTCTAGCCCAGTCCATGGGCTCTAGGTTCAATGAGAGACACTGACTCAACCTATAAGATGGAGAACAATCAAAGTATTTACTGGCAATCCTCTGTAGCCTCCATACACATGTGCATATATATAGGATCTCTCTCTCTCTCTCTCTCTCTCTCTCCCATGCACACACACAAGAAACTTCTCACATTGTTAAGCCATGTGACTACTTTACTGAGTAGGACAGTGTAAAGGCCCCTTTCCAGTGAAGGAGCCTCTTCCACCTTCCTACTGGTCCCTCCACCATCTTATGAGGAGCTGCTGGGCATGGCTTGTTGTAATCCGAACACCTTTGATGATGTTGAGGCATGGTCTTACCGTGTAACCAAGAGGTTTTTTTGAGTCAGTGATGATCCTATAATGTTTACCTAAGTTGTTCTAGTGTAATACAAACTCGGGAGCCAGAAATTGAGATTAAAAACCTGGTAAATCCAGGGAGAAGCAGAGAGTAGATTGCCTGCCCTTCTCTCCATGTTTTCCTGATGCACCGGCCCTATAAACTCCCCAAGAGTCCCCACTTCTCTTCTCCTGTCCCTCTCTATTAGACCCCTCAGTCCTCCAACAACTCTATGGCTAATCCTGGTCAGCCAATCGACGACGACTCCATCCTTTTATTCAAGGTGGCTTTGTTGGCACAGTGGAGTGGCAGTATGAGCAATTCTCCTGCAATGTGATCCTCCTGCCTCATCCTCCCTAGTACTGGGCTTATAGGACCACATGATCAGCAACTCTCCCGAGCTTCCACACGAGTAAGCTAGGGACATGAATGTGAGTGGGGACATTCTCTCCACCTCACCACCTTGACAAACCCATCCATGTCTTTGGATCTTTTGTCCTTTTGCTCAACAACCCTGCCTTTCTCAACCTAGGATGTATCTTTAGTTTTCTCCTATGTAGACCTTGAACTCTCAATCTTCCTGCTGTAGTCTTCTGAATGCTGGGATTTCAGGCTCATACATTTATGTCTAGTATGCATTTAAATATTTAAAAGAGGGGCTGAGAGATGACTCTGTGGGTTAAAGTATTTGCTATGCCCTTCAGTGTCTTTATATTTTTTTTAAAGATTTATTTATTTATTATGTATACAGAGGAGGCACCAGATCTGATTACGGGTGGTTGTGAGCCACCATGTGGTTGCTGGGAATTGAACTCAGGACCTCTGGAAGAGCAGTCAGTGCTCTTAACCTCTGGGCCATCTCTCCAGCCCCCCCTTCAGTGTCTTTAATTGTCGCTGTGATAACATATTCCGACAAAGGCGGCTTAAAGGATGAGGGTTTCATTTTGACTCACAGTTTGTGGCAATGTAATATGAAAATATCTCTTACTTTCTAAGGAACTGGAACTTCGCTGGACTCCCTACCCAGAGTTAGAAATACAACTTGAGGTCACTTATAAAGACCACATTTGCTTTTTACTCACTTATGAGTGGACATTAGCTGCAAAGTAAAGGATAATCATGCTACACTCCAGACCCAGAGAGGCTAGCAAGGGCTCAAGAGGAGGGAGGATGCATGGCTCTCTCTGGAAAAGGGAAACAGAACACATTTTGTAGGTGGACTGGTGGAAGGTGGGGATGGGAACGGGAGGAATTGGTGGGGATTGGAGGTGGATGGAGGAAGGACGGGGAGAGATGCCTGGAATTGGGGGTGCATTTTGGAGGTAAGGTAGAAACCTACTGCAACAGAAACTCCCAGCAACCCGTGATGGTGATCCTAGTAAAAATTTGATTAATGGGGTTATGGAGCCTGAACTGGCCATCTTCTGTAACCAGGCAAGGCTTCCAGTAGAAGCACTGGGACATCACCCAGCCACAAAACCTTCAACCTACAATTTGTCTTGCCTGCAAGATATGCTGGAGTAAAGTGGCACAAATCTTGTGGGAGTGGCCAACCAATGACCCATGTGTGGTGATGTATTGTGTTCCCAATATACTGTGACTCCCACCTGATTTACTTGATCAGAGGAAAAAGCAAGCTACTATAGTAAACAAAAGTCATGCAGTGTTAACACATGCCTTTAATCTTATCACTTGGGAGGCAGGGATCTGTCTGGATCTCTGTGAGTTCAAGGCCACACTGGGAACAGAGCCAGGCCTGGTGGCACATGCCTTAAATTCCAGCATTACTTAACCATAGAGGTCTGGAGGTGTGTACAGACAGACAGGAAGTGACAGATCTGGGCAGGAAGAAGAAGTGATGTAGCTGGACAGAGAGAACAAATCAGATGGCAGAACAGCAAGGCATATAGGCATGGGTAGACAGGAAGTAGCTTGTTTTTTTGGAAGCTGCGGAGTTGGTGAGGTGAGGTTAGCATGTGGCTGTTCCTATTCCTCTGATATCTCTCAGGTTTTCACCCCTATATCTGGCTCCATGTTTTCTATAAATAAGACCATTTAGAAATTTGTCTACACCCGTGTCCCAGGAGGGAGCCCATGCTTGACACTGCCTGGAGAGCCAGGAACCAGAGTCTGGATAGCCCAGAAACCTAAGATAGAACCAAACATAACTGGAAAAAAAGTCAATGAAATGATTCCTAATGAAACTCTTCTGTGCTCATAGACTAGAGTCTAACATAACTGTCAGAGAGACTACATCCAGCAACTGATGGGAACAGATGCAGAAACCCTCAGCCAAACATTAGGTGGAGCTCTGGGAATCCTTCAGAAAATCAGAAGGAAGGGTTGTAAGAGCCAGAGGGGTCAAGGACACCACAAGAACATGGCCCACAGGATCATCTAACCAGGGCTCATAGGGGCTCACAGAGATTGAATCAACAACCAGGAGCCTGTATGGGTCTGATTTAGTTCTTCTGTATATGTGTTACAGTTGTGTAGCTTGGTGTCCTTGTGGGACTGCTAACAGTGGGAGTGGGGTCTGTCTCTGATTCTTTTCCTTTTTTTGGGACCCCTTTCCTCCTACTGGGTTGCCACATCCAGCCCTAATATGAGGGGATGTGCCTAGTGTTATTGTAACTTGATATCCCATGTTTGGTTGATATCCCTGGGAAGCCTGCCCTTTTCTGAAAGGAAAGGAGGAGGAGTGGATCTGGGGGAAAAGGGAGGTGGTGGAAGGGTTGAGAGGAGAGAAAGGAAAGAAACTGAGGTTGTGATGTAATACATGAGAGAAGAATAAAAAAAAAGACTTAAGACTACTATCCTACTGTGTACTCTGCCTATTAGTTTAACCTGTCTTTAAGAGAACAATATAACAATTGAACTTATTTATGTTGGATTTCCCATGTAGTCAACTTTTACAACCTAAGCTAATGCATAACTGTAATCTTAAATTATGTACTCCAAGGACTTCCATGTCCCTGACCCAGAGTAATGCATGTGTGTCCTTTGCTGAAAGCAGCAAAAATAGAGGTTGAATGCAATCATATGCCAGCATAGGATACTGTATACAACATCTTGAGGTCACTTAAGACTTAAGACTGCTTATTTATGGATAATGCTGAGTACATTTGGATATCAATTAATAAACAATGATGTTTGTAATACTGTTTGTTATTTGGCTTAATTGGGGTCAGTTGGCATCTGTGACTTATCCCTTGTAAAACCCTATTAAGGAGTTCAGTAAAGTATCCTTCATCATTCCCCGTGTGATGCTTTCAGAGCTGGTCATTAAATAGAGAGCAAGCCCTTTGTTAGGGACAGTCACACACAGTCACAGACAGATACAGACACAGGGACAGATTCATAAGACAGCCTTTAGGCAAGCACAGATTCAAATTCATACAGCAGACAAGAGGAGAAGAGAAGACACAGGGAAGGTGAAGTAGAGAATCCAATCACTCTTGGTCCAATAATACCAAAGGGACGGACATGCTTTGATTTCTTTCCTTAATGCAACACCAATGCATCATTGGAGACTTGGAGTTAATCACTAATGCATTTAATCTACCAAAGAGTTCAAGGTTACAGTCCATTATGGCAGGGAAATCACATTGGCAGGATCTTGAGACAATTATTCTCATCATATCTGCAGTCAAGAAGCAGAGACAAATGCATGCTGTTGCTCAGCTCCCTTTCACCACCTATGTATTCCAGGACCTAGCCAGGGAGTGGCACCACCCATAGTGGGCAGGCCTTTCCTCTTCAATCCCTGCAACCAAGATATCTCCCATGGTCATTCTCAGAGGCCCAGCTCCCAAGTGGTTCTAGATTCTGTCAAGTTGATAATTAACATTATCATACCCTGCAGTCATGAGGACTGGAATTTAGATCTCAAGCACCCATAAAAAAAAAGCCAAGAGTGTTTGGTAATCCACCTGTAATATAAGCACTTGAGAGATAAAGACAGGAGAGCTGAGTTGTCTAGCTAAAGATGGGCAAGCTTCTGGTTCAGGACAGGTTCTGTTCCAGTAAATAAAGTGGACACACATTACGAAAGACATACTTCAACCTCTGGCATTTTTATGCATGTGCATATACAGGCACAGGTGTCCCCAGATGTGTACCCACACACATGTGAACATATATGCACATGCATGCATCTCTCTCTCCCTCTCTCTCTCTCTCTCTCTCTCTCTCTCTCTCTCTCTCTTCCTCTCTCTCTCTCTCTCTCTCTCTCTCTCTCTCTCTCACACACACACACATACAAGTCTTTGAAAGAAATGATTCGAATAAGTAGTTCTAACACCTTGCAGAAAGTGAGGAGAGACTGATACTTTCCCTGCACCCTGTCCTCCTCCTCGGTCAGTGGGGTCTGTCTGCTCAGGATTGGCACTGCTCAGAATCAGGTGATTTCTATTTGTGGCTGTTGTTCTTTTAGTGATCCCAGGAACTCCTGAGTTCAAAGACTGGATAGTTGGCTTTTCACACCCTTAGGACACCCTTGCGATATTGAAAAAGAAACAGATCCACACATATGCCAGCCCAAGGAAATCCTAACCTTTTCTATCACCTGCCCCCAAGTGGTGGGGATATAAGGTGAGAGAGAGGAGCACAGGCTCCAGCGACAGCCTGACTATGTCATTTCATGTGACTAGTGCCACTGGCATGAGAGGCCAGCCCTTCAAGTGCCGTTGAATGACTCGGTCTCCTATTTCTTGGTGTCTGATGGACAGCTACAACTCTGGCCAGCCAGAGATCTTGAGTAGATTAGTGGAAGACTCATCTCATTCAAAGGCTGTTGGTACCCACCGATGGGGTGGGGATGTGGGCCTTTTTAGAAGAGTGTTAGCTGTCAGCCTTTCCTAATGAATAACTACAAATAGTACATTTTTGAGCAAATGGATCTCAGAGTGCCATGCATGTGGTACAGGAGTCTGGGGAGAATGAGAGACAGAAATGAAGAGGTGGAAGACGTCGAAGGAGAAGAACATGAGAAGGGGTAGGATGGTGTTGTCAAAACACATGCTGCTAGAGTAAAAGGCCCTCTCAGTGGATCATGGTAACCACAGAGATGGTAGCATCCCAGGTAGTATTTAAAAGTGCTGAAAGGGACCTGGCGGTGGTGGTGCATGCTTTTAATCCCAGCACTCGGAGGGCAGAGCCAGGCAGATCTCTGTAAGTTCAAGGCCAGCCTGGTCTACACAGTGAGATCCAGGACAGGTACCAAAACTACACAGAGAAACCTTGTCTTGAAAAAAACAAAAAACAAACAAACATAAAAGAGTGCTGAGAGTGAAGATTAAACACTCTCTCCACAAGCCAGGCATGGTGCATTCCTTTAATCCCAGCACTTGGGAGGCAGAGGCAGGAGGATCTCTGTGAGTTCGAGGCCAGCCTGGTCTACAAAGTGAGTTCCAGGACCCAGAGCTACATAGAGAAAGCCTGTCTTGAAAAACCAAACCAAACCAAACCAACCAACCAACAACAACCCCTCCTACAAAACAACAACAACAAAACACCATCCCCGTGACCCAGAGGAAGCCATGAGACTGCAGGACAGAGCGTGACAGGCCAGGAGATGCATGGTTGTTAGATCCTCTTGCTGGGGAACAGTTCCCAAGAAGACATGCCAGTCCCCTACAGTCCTGGGTCACTCATGCCCCCAGGAAAGCTCTCAAGACTCTGCAGGGTAATTAATGTGTTATAAAGTGACCACTGGTATCTTTGGAGATAAGAATACATTGGGTTACTATGACAAAATAAAGTAGGTTGAATGTTTTATAAACAACAAAATTAACTAATTTTTGCAGTTGCAGTGGAGGTATTAGACCCTAGTTCATGCCAGGCAAGTGAGATTTAGCCTCAGACTTCATTTTACGTTAAAATAATAAAAACAAACCTGAGACTGGTTTCATTATGTTGCCCAAGAAGGCTTTTGACTTGCAATCATCTTATCTCAACCTCCCTTGGGGCTGCAGGCCTCCACCATCAGGCTGCCTAGAAATGTATTTATCAGAGTTCTGGAGGCTAGAAGTCTAAGACCCGGGTCCCAGCCTTCTGGTCCATAGACAGATTTCCTGCTGTGTTCTCACTTGGTAGGAGAAAGATATCATGCATGTTATTAATACCCCCATGGTTTATAATCTCCTGGGCCCCACTACCTCACACTATTACACTGTCAGTTGGAGCCCTCACATGAGGTTGGGGAGGGGAGGACACAAACATTCAGTGCATCCTAACAGTAGTTTTCTTGGAGGTTGGTTGCTTCCTCAGAATCAGCAGGGAGAAAGTGTGCGCTGGTGTTTTTCTTTGCTGAGAGTTGGTTTTTCAGGATAAAATCAGAACATAAAATTGGCATCCTTAAAAATCAATTTTTAATAACTTCGTATTTAAGACTCTTTGTAGATTTCCCTTCTGCATACATTTTCTTGCCTTAAGCCCAGTTTTATGGTCCTTTGAAGCTTAAAAAAAAAAAATCAACCTCTGAGTGAAAAGCCTCATTTTTTTCCCTTGGCATTCTGGTGACTTTTTTTCATCTCATGGCCCGAGGCTCCAACAATGTGGCCAGAGGAAGGGTCCAGAAGCATGGCTGTGATAAGGCAGCTTGAAAGGGGGCAAGGCTTCAACTAAACAAGAGGTTGGTGGGGGTGGTTTGACAGTTTTCCTGACCAGTAAACAGATTGAAAGGTAGCCAGCTTTCCCGGAGCTCCTTGTGGGACTTTGGCTCTTGAAGGCTTTTCAGGGGTTCCTGTGCTGAAATCTGCTGTGGGACTTTTCCTGAGAAGCAAAGCCATGTCTCCTTGCCACAGACAGAGCAACAACGGTACAAAGAAAGGATTCCATCCAGGTCCAGTGTGGTGAGCCAATGGGTATATTGGAGTTACTTACAGGAACTCTTGGGTGGCTCAAAGCAACTGCAATGAAAAATAGTCCTCCCGTGGTGTAGACTGATCGAAGCTGCCCCATTGATGAATCACCATCCATCTATCTTCCATCTCCTACATACTCCAGCAGTTCCAATGACCATGCGTAGCTCTTGAGTGGCTGGGAGGAATCTCAGCTGTGGGTTTGGTGACTTTCTCTATCCTTCCATGAGGGAATAACAACGTCATCACTGCTCCTATAGCCCTGGCTGCCACTATATTGCTCTGTTTATCTCATACTTATTACTGCAGACCAAGGACCTTGTAGTTCACTATAGCACTTTTGCTTCACAAAAGCCAATGGTCATGTCATGCCTGGGGAACACAGATCAACTACCACAAAGGCTTAGTCCTAATCTTGTTGCTACTGGGAGATTGTGGAGCTTTTAGGAGACAGAAGCATCCCTGAAGGTGATATAGGGCTCTCTTTGCTTCCCCCCTGTCTGTCTTTGCTTCCTGGCTACCATGAATGAATAGGCCTGCTATGCTACCCACTGCCACCATGTACCCCCTCAGCACAGCACACAGGCACATAGGCAGTAAGGCCGAGCAACCGTGGACTACAACCTTTTGAAACTGTGAGCCAGATTCAACCTTTCCTACTAATATGTTGATTGTTTCAGGCATATTGTCATAGAGATGGAAAGTTGGCTCACACACTTCTGAATAGATGGAAATCCCAACTGTTTCAGGCACATTAGGAACAAGCCAGAGGCTGCACGTGGGCAGCATTATTGTAGAACAGGGGTTCGCATATTTTGCCTGTCAGAATATAAAGGCTAATGGTATTCTGCAGACACAGTTCAGAGGGACTCAATTCTCTAGTAACAGCATGTGGAGAGACTCTGATGTGCAGAGACTAAAATCCTTACACACATGGGAAGTGAACACGACTGCCCGAGATAATGCTGAAACACAGAAGGACAGATGATGTTTGGTTCCACTCACAGGAGATGCCCACCCCGATGGCTGGAAACTGCAGGTGTGTTCCACTATGCCCAAAACTCCATGCTTACTTTCCCAAATATGTTTTGGGGATGTGACTTACAGAACATACTTAAGAGCCCATAAAACGTGTGTAACTTAGCAGACTCCAGGGTAGCCAGAGCTGTTCACATGCATCATTGTAGTCACTTTTAACAGCCAGTTTCTTGAGACAGCGTTTCTCACTGAACCTGGGACTCACTGATTGGCTAGGCTGGCTGGCCAATAAGCTCCAGGGATCTAGCTGTCTCCCACCGCCCTGCAGTGCTGGGGTTGTAGCCCTGGCACAGCCCTGCTGGCTCCGTGTGGGGTCTGGGAATCTGAGTTCAGGTCTTCGTGCTTCTGTGGCAAGCACTTCACTCCTTCAGCCGTCTCCCCAATGCTTCTGTACGGTTTTACTGTAAAGAAATAGGTAGGATGACCTCTCACTCCTCATCCTCTACCTTACTTTTCAGATAGCAATGGCCAAGTGCTGTGATGAACAGTCTCCTTGATATCTGTCCTCCTGCCCAAACAAGAGGAGGAAAAAAAAGTGCAGACAGTATTTTTATGTGGAATAAAGATAAAACTAGCAGGAGAAATTCCTACATACTCATATTAAAAGCGATGTTACATTTTTCAAGGAATACTGATCACCCTGTAAGCTTGGGGGTCGTTAACTGTGTGACTTTCTATGGCAGTGTTTGCTCCCTGACACTTAAACACAGCACATTTATTTTTTGGAAACAAGTGCCCCCAGAATCCTAAATGTAAATCTCGACATTAAGCCGGTCCTCCCTTCCCTTGCCCCTTGAATCATTTATTTAAGTGGCAATAATAAAAGGTGTCAGCAATTCAGTCGTGAGCTCTGGGACATTTCTGTGTGCTGACCTTTAAGTGTTCCGTGCTGACACGTGAGCTGTTCCTCCCATTTCCTATGAGATACAGCGTGGCCGAGGGGTCAGGCATTCTAATGGTAACATTACCATTTACTTTTTTCCTGCCAGACCCAGAGCCTGACATTATAAATGCCTAGAACCTTTCACCTGGGGCTCTTCTGCTCTGTGGGAGATTATCTCACTGGCAACAAGATCACAGTGCAGGAGACACAGGAAGCATTGAATCTAGTTCTCCCTCCCTCTCTGGGTTTCTTTGTGGGATGTTATTCACACTCAGTCTAGAGAGCATACTCTCTGTTCTTTGGGGCATAGGGCTGAGGTGGGGTTAGAAAAGAGGCCCCCTTTGTCCTCTCAGCTTCCAGACGTTTTTGAAGCCTGGCTGTCCTCACACTCTTTCTCTAAAGCTTTAGGCATCCATAGCTTTTGTTGATGGCCTTATTTCATTTGTAGCCGCAGCCTTCTTCCTGCTGACTCCAGGGGAGTAGTATTTCAATGCTGGGAATGGGGATAGCTTAAGCAATTAGAGGACTCATGGGGTAATTTACAAAGACACTCTCTTCAAGTTGTGAAGAACAGTCATCAATCACAGAGGGGCAGTGGCCATAGAAGGAGCTTGAAGAAGAAGACTAGTTGGGGCAAGACACACAAGGCTCATGAAAATTGACATTCATTCCAGCTCTCCAGGTCACTGTCAAGACAGAACATAAATCGTACCACAAAGAGGGTCAGAGAGTTCATTTGGAGCCAGATGAGTGACCAAGGCCCAGGAACACAGATTCAGTTTACCCCAGATTCCATGTTCCAATGTGGTAATGGCTTCATGAAATTTTACAGTAAGAGGGCAAAGGTCATAAACCAACAGGGTTTTCAAATTTGTTGGTGGAAACATGAGGTCAGTGGGTTAGGGCAAAGCAGAGGATCCCTGGCTATGGGCCTAAGATGGTATTTGATGGCATTTTTAGCTTTGGGATTGGCAGAAGTTAGGAATTTATTTCCAAAGGATTTATTTCACAGTTGTGGGACATCAGGCCACACAGAGAAGAGGACAGTGGCTATTCGATAGGCAGAGGTATCCCTAGATAATTTTCATTTGGGTCCTGGACAGGCAACTTTCTAATCTCTCCACAATCACTGAAATTCTTTTTATTGTTAAGATTCATTTTATTTTTAATTATTTGCATGTTTATGTGTCTGTGCTGGGTATGTGCACTTGAGTGTGGATGTCCTTAGAGGCTAGAAGAGGGCATCACATGCCCTGAAGCTGGAGTTGTGAACTGCCAGATATGAGTGCTGGGAACCAAACCTGGGTCCTCTGCAGGAGCAGTTAAGAGCTCTTAGTCTTTGAGACAGCATCTCTCCAGCAGTATCACTGACATTCTGGTTAATCAGTCCTGTGGAAAGTTCTGTGGAAGGTGGGGCTTTTTTTTTTTTTTTAATTTTTTTTTTATAGAAACTTATTTCCATACCAGCAAGACAGTGAGGTATACACTCTATTTCATTGTATTAATTGGCTGATATTGAATGTGCCAAAGGATGGCGTAATTGTCTCTAAGTGACATTTTGGCTGAGTATCCAGAGAATGGACTCATCGAAAAAAGATAATAAGATTCCTTATTGCATATTTACTTTCTAATGATGTAAAGAGTAGAGAACTTGTGTGTGTGGGGAGGGGGTAAGGAGGGAGGAAGGGGTAGGGGTGAGGAGGAAGAAAGGAGGGAGTAAGGAGAGGGAAGGGAACACGCTAATTTCTGGCCTTTGGTCATTTTAGTGGTTTAATGGCATGTCCCTCATAGTCTCGGGTATTTGAAGAATTGGTCTCTAGTTGGCGTCACTGTTTGGGAGATTATGGATCATTTAGGGTGCAAAGACTTTCTGGAGGAAGTATGCCACTGGGGGTTGGATTTGAGGGTTTATAGCCTCACCCCACTTCTGGTTCACACTCTCTGCTTCCTGTGTGTGGATAAAGATGTGACTTCCAGTTTCCTGATGCCATACATGGGCTCTCCCTTGGAACCATAAGCCACATTAAACCATTTCTTTCACACATCTCTTTTGGTCATAGTGTTTCATCACAGCAGTGAAAAGTGCTAATAAAGTCATACTAAAAGCCTTCCCAGAACAGGAACCGTGGCTGACTAAAAGTGAGAGAGAGCCGGTTGGGGTGCACTAGGCTTTCCTGTATCCCACCTATGCCCTCCCTGGAAAGGATGGGTGATTAAAAGGAGCTACGAATGTAGTGAGCCCTGACTTCTGTGAAGGTATCTTAGATCCTGTCTGTGAAGTTGGACGGTCCTCTCATAGTACGTTGTCAGCACTTGCTTATAAGAGCAATTTACAATAATGATAATTAAGACCCCAAGAAGTCTGCCCAGTTGCTTACTGTCTTTATTGGGCTTGAGATTTCATATCTAACAGTTATCAAACATCATAAACCTTCAGTCATGAGATCTCATTAGAGATGAGTCCCAGCAAGGAGATAAAAATTTTTGACCACTTGCAGCATATTCAAATGAAAGCTGGTGCTAATGAAATTATTCTTATGTAATTAGATATATTCAGTAATGTCCCAGGTTGGTTCAGTGCCATGGTTGGACTGCTAATTTTTATTCTTTCCAGGCACAGAGCTATTTCTCTCTGAAGATTTGTGCCACAAGTAGCCCTGGAAACTGGCTGAGTATGGAAGCACTGATGTCTTAGAAGCAGAATTCACCATGGCATTCCCTTTAAGAAAATAAGCCCTCCTATCTGCCCTTGCTCTGTAAGCTGGATGCTTGGGATAGAGACTGCAAGAAGGGCCTTGTCTTGCAACTCTTCAATGCAAACCCAGCAAATTGGCAGGGTCACCTTCAGCCTGACCAAATCTGCAGTTACTTCTAGGCTCAGCAGATATTGTCCCCTTGTCTACGTTTATTACTGGTTAGTCCCAACCCAGGAGACCAGAATCAAACAATGTAAGTTCATTTCCCCTTGACAAAGTGCTCAGCCATGTACTCAGTCATTATCTTTCCTCTCCTGTGTCCTGCAGCTGCTCAGCCCCAAGTAAACATACAGAAGCTTGTATTAATTATAAGCTGTTTGGCCTATGACTCAGACTTATTATTAACTAGCCCTTACAACTCAATTCAACCCATTTCTATTAATCTAAGTTTTGCCACGCAGCTTTGTGGCATTACCTGTGTTCCATTACGTCTTGCTTTCCAGGCGGTGCTCAGTGTCTCCTCTGACCCCACCTTCTTCTCCTTGTATCTCTGATTGGATTTCCTGCCTGGCTCTATTCTGCCTTGCCATAGGCCATAGCAGCTTCTTTATTAACCAATGGTAGCAACACATATTCACAGCATACAGAAAGACTGTCCCACAGCACTCTCCTTCCCTTATGGTCTTATGCCGTTCATAATGAGAGAGTTTTATGTCTGGTATTCCTAAGGAATGGCCTGCCTCGGTGTCCTCTTTGGCATGAATGGAGCATGGCTCAGGACGTGAAGGAATAGGAGAACGTACAAAGCAGAGAAGCCTTAACCTTGCCTTCACATTCTTCTGTTTATTTTGTTTAGATAAAATACAATGAATGAAATAATTTGAGAAATCACCTTTTACCCTTGATGACATCTCTGTCCTATTGGATTAGAAGAGGATGAACAGCCATAGACTCTGCTTTCTTTTTTGTTTCTCCCATACCTGCTGTGCTGAGACCAACATTCTCTTTCTGGTTCTTGTGTGTTGGACACAGCTGAGGTCATGTATTGCAAATCCTTCCCTACCTTGAAACCAAAGTGCCAACTGACACGGCCTTTGAAGAGAAGGAGGTATTCTCAATCTTGGCAATGATGCTTCGGGACACATACTTTGTTCCAAAGAATCGTGTGTGTGTGTGTGTGTGTGTGTGTGTGTGTGTGTGTGTGTGTGTGTTAGGGAGAAATTAATTTTGAGATCTTAAGCAGCTAACACCAACATTAGCAGCATCTGAAAGCGTCCTTTCAAGGTGGGTTCTTGCAATGTTGACCTTGGAACTAAATGTTCCTACTCCATGCCACCAGGGGAAGGTCTATGGGATTCTTCTAGGTGTAGGACTTAGCACACTGAAAAGAAACAAACAAAATTCCAGATTCTCATCAACTAGCCGTTCCTGACCCTGCCACTCCAAAGGCTAATGCATTTTGTAGATTGAGTAGAAACTGAAAAGGCAGCTTTCTTTGGGGGCTGTAGATAACTCTGCTGCAGAAACTATGTATTGATTCTTCAGGTTCAGATCAACATAAATCATGCAAACAGGCAAAGACATGCCGCCCAGAGTCCCCATGGCAGGAAGCAGGGGAGCAAGCTTCCTTTTCACAGTGGCACTCATGGCAAAAAAATTCTGAAAATTAATCAATAGTCAAATAACTCAAGTGACAGATGGATCATTCTGGTGGAGACCAATGTCTCTAAGATGTCATGCAATGAAAACACTGGCCATACATAATGCATTTTATTTGACATTACTCAAGTTTTTACTGATTCCATCATATTTAACTCATCTTTTCCCATCAGTCTCCAGAGATAGGAAGATAAAAGTCACTGCAAAATGAAATTTAGGCTTTACATTACAGTGCTCACCTCTCCTATAATTTTATAACAGAAAGTAAAGTTGCTCATTCCATATCAGTTAAAAAAATGATAGTAGGTTATATTTGAGAGGATTTTTATAGGTAGATCATAAAACATCCGCTTCAAGTGTTATTTGAATTATAACTTGATTTTCTTTTAGTTCTTTTGTCTTTGAAAAGTCGTCAGTGAAGATTTAATCTTAGGAATTTTGTCTTGTAGAACAGGCTCTTATCTACTTTTTCCATCTGCATAATATTTTTCTTTTACTTTTCATAGTTCTATGCACATTGAACTTGTCTGTGGAAACTCATGCCCTTCCTTAGTCAGTGTTCTATTGCTGTGAGGAGATATCATGGCCAAGGAAACACTTATAAAAAAAGTATTTAACTGGAGACTTCCTTAAAGTTTCAGAGGCTTAGTCCATTGTTATCATGGCTTGGGGTGTGGTGCTATACAGGCAGGTATGATGCTAGAGCAGTAGCTGAGGGCTTTACATCCTGATGCACAGGCAGAAGGCGGGGAGACTGGGCCTGGCATGGGTTTTTGACACCTCAAACACTTCTTCCAACAAGTCCACACCTGATCCTTCTAATCTTTTCAAACAGGTCTACTCCCTTCTGACTAAACATTTAAATATATGAGCCAGTGGGGGCCATTTTCATTCAAACCACCACATAGCCTTTCTTTCATGACAGATGTTGTGGAGAGATGCATCAGAGTTCAAATTCTATGCGAGCCTTCTGCTGACTGTGTGGTCTGAGCAGGTTTCTTCTTCCCTGTGATTCCTGTTTAGACATAAAAAGGAATCAGAGAAGAATCTGTTAGAGTGACTGTGAGGAGGAAATGGACAGTGTGTGTGGTCCTTCCAGTGCTACTTCCCACCAAGGTCGTCACTGGGAGTGCTGTCACCCTGTGAATGGGAGTGCTGTCACCCTGTGGATGGGAATGCTGTCACCCTGTGGATGGGAGTGCTGTCACCCTGTGGATGGAGGGCTGTCACCCTGTGGATGGGAGTGCTGTCACCGTGTGGATGGGAATGCTGTCACCGTGTGGATGGGAATGCTGTCACCCTGTGGATGGGAGTGCTGTCACCCTGTGGATGGAGGGCTGTCACCCTGTGGATGGGAGTGCTGTCACCGTGTGGATGGGAATGCTGTCACCCTGTGGATGGGAGTGCTGTCATCCTGTGGATGGGAATGCTGTCATACTATATGGAAGGGGGTGCTGTCACTCTGTATGGAAGGGAATGCCTCTAACCCTATGTGGAAGCTCTGTGATCCAGAATCTTGTGGATCAGGGTAATTATCAGGATGCTATTATGCGTGTGTAGAATCTCTACTATCCAGTATGTCATATAAAAATCTTAATCACAGAAAAATGAAAAAAAAAATCTTAAGAATGTATGTCTAAAATGATGAACCAGGGTATTGGAAAAAATCTTAAATTATCTTCTACCATTAAAGAAAAAAAAGTTACCTTATAGTGTTGTAGTTTCCTTTCTGTTGCTGTAATAACATACCCTGACAAAAAATCAATTTAGGGGAGAAAGGGTTTATTAGGCTTACAATTTTAGGTTACAGTCCACTTCCAAGGGTCAGTCAAGGCGCGAGCTTAAGCATCACACCTGTAGTCAAGACCAAAGGCACAATAAACGCCACGACCCTTGCTTGCTTGCTCTCAGCCGGCTTTCCCCCTGGACACTATTCAGGACCCCTGTCTAGGGAGTTGTGCTGCTCACAGTGGTCTGAGTCTTCCTACATCAATTAACAATGAGGACAGTTTCCCTCAGACCAAGCTGATCGAGACGATTCCTCATGTAGACTCTCTTCTCCTGTGACTCCGGGTTGTGTCAAGCTTGCAGAACTAACCAGCACATTAGGTGTACTCTAACATCCAAAATTGTTTTTAAATTATGTGTGCACTAGTCCCTTGTCTACTGGAACCTAACTATGCAGCATAATTTTAAGTTGACTGTATTCCATGTGTCCTTAGTGGGGAGAAGTTATGATTCCCTTCTCTTGTGAAACTAAATAATACTCATAAATCATGTTTGAGTAATGTTGATAATTATGATATACAGTAGAGAAAATTTGTTTATGTTTAAATTTTCTTTGTTTGTAATATTACTTGACCTGTGAGACAGAGTTGGTGTTTATGAAGCATCACATCATTAGTTAACTGGTTAGTGGGATGTCGGGTTAGGTATGCAGTGCTGTCCACATAAGGTCAGGCTACATTATCAGTTTAAAATCTCATAAACACAAAAGATTATATCTCATTCATGCTACTGGGAACTGAAAATCATGAATGAGGTTAGAAGTGAAAAGAAACAGTTTTATTTGTGTGGCATCTTGAAGGCTTCCAATGGGTTTTGGGTTTGTTTTTTTTTTGACTAATATGCCACCATTTTGACTTTTATTTTGTTACTACGTACATGCTATGATTTGACAGGGTCAAGACAGGATATGTAATTTGTGGTGCAGAATTCAAAGTGAAGATTATGAGTGACTGATTCCATGATGGTGACAGTGGATGATTAGATGAAGGTTGGGGTCCTTCTGAGCATGGGGACTTAGAGAACTTACTCACCCATGAGGTCAGTCCCGGGAGCTGAACCCTCTTCCCTGTGGTCATTCTGAGACCTAGACAGTCTGAGACTATCAGGACAGCAATGGTTTCTGTGGCAGGAAGGGCATGTTGCATTTGTCATTTTTGCCATTGTTCCAAGTAAGTCCCAGAGCCACATATAACTTTGGCACCATTTGGGAAACACTCTGTTGTCATTGTCTTGGAAGATAAACTGGAATGACTGGTGACCAGTGCTGAGGATCATCTCACATGGGATTTGATTTTGTGCTGGAAGGAAGCATCCAAATGAGAAGAAGAGTGTTTCCTGGGTGGAAGAGAGGCCAGTCTTGCTCACTAAAGGCAGAGGTAAAGGGACAGTTGTGTTGTATTATGCTGTGGTAGGTGAATTTTGGTGTCCTTCCTGCAGAGAGCCCTCAGCACTCAGAGTGCCCATCCTTCTTTTTGAGAAACTGAAGGCTGGCTTTTTGGCCCCACATTGGGCAGGCTGAGAGTTCAGCGTATCCTCATCTCTGAAGTGCGTTCTTTGGCAAGCGTTCTCCAACTTTTGCATGCCCTGTGATGACTGAAGCCTACTAACCCACCCTCCCCAGAGATTCCTGAATCAGCAGTAGGTCTGAGGTATTCTGGTATTTGCCTAGGAGCGAGAATCAGAACAAAGAACATCCCCTACTCCCAGACATTATTAGGTCCTGGGACTGCATAAGCTGAGAAGCTCCCACAGCTTCAGCAGAGCAGCAGGTGGCATGAAGAGCCAAGGGCGTGTCTCTGGTCATGAGTCAAAAGGCCTGAGAGCCAGGAGAGTGCTGCTCCAGGGTATGAGGCTAAAAGATTGGTACCAAACTCTGAGCCTGAAGGAAGTGGGAGGCCCATGTCCCTGGATGAAGATTGGTAGATAGAAAGAATCGTTTCTTAGTCTTGTGCTCTGTTCAGGTCTACTGTGGATAGGGTTGGGGCCATTACCTTGAGGAGGGCAATCTGCTTTACCTAGCCATTATGGTGTAGATATAAAGTAGTATCCTCCCCCGCATGCAAAAAAAAAAAAAAAAAAAAAAAAAAAAAATGAGGTCATACATTGAAGTTGTGATCCCAGGTAGTGGATCCAATCATTGAGAGGTGTTTAGACCTCAAGGGCTCTGTACTAATCAACAAGTCAGTAATAACATGGATGCACATTCTGATGATGCTATGGGGTAGGAGGATGGAAACTCTCTGAGGTGGAGCTTAGCTAAGGGAAGTAGGTCACATAGATGTACCTTGGGGGGTGCTTCCTTGATGTCTGTGGGTCCCTTCCTTCCTCTGTCTCTCTCTGCTTCCTGGTTGACTCCAGGTAGCAGGCACATGAGCAGGAGCTGTGCAGAGTTCCAGCTGGCACAGGGAAGAGTTCAAAAGGAGAAGAAAATCCTCAGCACTCCACTCACAGCCATTAAGTACCGAGCTGCTCAAAACGCCATTCTGATAAATGGAATGAGATGTGTGGAATTCCGCCAGGCACTTGCAATTTGGATCCCGTTCCTGAGGGAGTCCCACTCAGGCCTTCTTGTAGGATTTATTCCGAGGCTTTCTTCACTTTTGGATGCTTGAAACTGTTAGGTAAATACATGCCTGTGCTCAGAGATGAAGTTCTAGCACCTTTAACTCAACAAGTCACTTGCCAGCTCTGCCACGGTCTAATGTCTCCGGGGCTGCCGCAGTGCCCTGCACTGTCTTGCTCCTTATCCCCCATGGTCCTTGTCTTCCCCCTTGGGCTCCCAAAGCCCATTTTAAATCCTTAAAGTATTCTCCCTTTCCAGTTACATTATTTTCTGGGAAACAAGGAAGGATTGGTGGATGGACAGGCAACAGAATCATTATCCAGACACCTCTTAAGAAGAGTGGCAGAATGTTTCTCTTCAGAGGCAGGCAAGCCTCCCGTGGATGTCAGCCAGCCATGCTAGATCAAGTTGCAGTGAGACTAGGCACCTCCTCTTGTATTAAGGCTGGGTGAGGCCATCAGGTAGGAGGAATGGGTCCCCAAAGCAGGCGACACAGTCAGAGACAGTCCGTGGTGTTCTCAAGCGAAACAGTGAAGGAAGGGGTAGGGTGGTGGCGGGGAGATGGGGAGAGGAAATAGGAGGGGGGCGGGAGGAGAAGCTTTGATCGGGATGTACAAACAAAATACATAAATAGACAAGAAGAAGAGGAAGAAGAAGACGGGCAGAAAGGTAAGGGTCTCTGTGCTTGGAGTGAAGGAAGGGAAGGACAAAGGGGATCTGGGAACTCAGACACAGGCTCCTCTCAGGATGGTGTGGTGTAAATGGAGGAACTGTGCTCAGCGTGCATGGCTACGTACCGCCAGGGCTCGCTTCATGGGGGGATCCACTTCTGAAAGTGCCCACGTTTCTACATTCCATAAAAGGGGCTTGCGTGAGAGGAGAGAGCTGAGCTAGGACCGTGGCTTCCTGCCTTCGGGGCTTCCTGCCTTCCGAAACCAGGTTTCCCAGTGCTAGGTGCAGGGACCATGAGATTTTGGCCCTCAAGGCGGCTCTATCTGAAGCTCTTTCATCTGCTCTGCAGGCTGATGAGCGGCAGACACATCCCTTCTCTTCCCTGCTTCCTGCACTTTCTCCTTTTTTAACCAGAACACATTATTTTATTTTATATGACTGTGATGTAAGAACTTATAAAATGATTCAAGGAAAGTGTATGTTCTTGAATGCAACAGATCATTGTCAACATTTCTTTGTATTCTTCTTTTTATGCTTTAAAAAAACCCAGAAATTCACAATCATGGTGAATGTTAACTTTCCTTACTTGATTTTCCTGCATTACTGAATGATGTCTATAACTATGGCTTTGATGTCTTTTAATACAGGGATGTATTTCTTAGTCTTTCCTATTTAGTCCATCTAGAAGAGATGGAGAATTGAGATACCATAAGATCCACTTGGAAATCTTCCTAAATATCCCCTTCTTGTCCTTTGAAATGTTGGCTGGGTTCTTCTTTTTAGAATACTGAATTAGCTTTGTGCCTTTTAGATAGGATGCTCAAAACTCCAAACAAACTCTGAACTAAAACACTGGCTGATTCTTTTCAGAAACTTGATCTGCTACAAAACTTAAATATAACACTTGATTGTTTCAACTCTAAGATTAATGCTCTCTTGAGCCCTGTTCCTGGGGTTTGGCCCAAAATCCTTCTCTGGATGTCAAGTTTCTCCATCACCTGCAAGAAATCCTGCTACATGCCAGCCTGAACATGAAAAGCTCTGTTTACAGCTCCTCAGTGAAAAGGTCATGAACCTGTGACCACACCGGGGAGAGACCCCCATAGAGAAGAAACCTATCACTGTGCTACAATTGCAGGTAATGGCTTCTGTGGCCTCCAGGTCACCTGGGGAGCAGCAGCATGTGATGTGAAGCACTCACACTGACAGTTTTTCTCTGTGGGATGCTACACAGAAGGCCTGTGAGGGTGCCAGGTGACAGAGACCCTGCCTGCCTTCCTGGCCCTGCTGTGTTCTGCCATCCTGTAGAAAAAGTCAAGCAGGAAGAGGCAAGCAGAAAAGGTTTCAAGATTTAAAAATGATTCCAGGCATGGTGGCACACACCTATAATACTAGCTGTTGCAAGGATGAGCAGGAGGATCCCAAGTTTGAGGCCAGGGGGATCTTTTATAAAAGTTAAAACAAAATTTCAAAAAAAGTCTGGTTTTTTTTTTTTTTTTGTGTGTGTGTATCAATCATTACCATTTCTAAGTCCTTAATCCCACTTACCACTCCTACCCCCTCACTTAGACACAGCAAGACCAAATGATGCCCCTGCCAGTCTGTTCCGTTCAGATAATTGGGAGTCATTCCAGATGCAACCTCGTCTTTGTATCCAATATCCATACTGTTTGGTTACTTCTACCGTATACAGCTTTCGTACAGAGCTACTTCATTTCCTGACTGGACTATCAGCATTTCACGTTTTTATCAGTTATTGGTTGCTGAGTGAATTTCTGTGTCACCATAGCAACCTATGCACCTATCCACCCCATCCCTCTCTCCATCCTCCCAAGTCCTGCTTCACTGCCTCTCACATCGTTCTGATATATTGCACCTTAATTCATTTTTTCTCAGCGTCCTTGTGATCATGTCACTCATCATAGGTCACACTGTTTTTAGTGAAATCTACAGTCTGTGGCCTGGCCAACAGAGGGCTCTGGAGTCTGTTGCTTTCTTCTCTTCTAGTTTTGACACTCTGTCCTGATTGACTATAATGAAATATTGAATAGTGGATTCCAGAAGATGTGTGTTGCAAAGTTCTTCACAGCCCTGATACACATGATCCATTGGTGATCATTCAGAAGTGGCTATCCCAGGAGCTCATTAAGACATCACTGATATTTCATTTCTCTGTGACAAAGTCTCAGGAAAAGATCCATGACAATGTATTTCCATACTAGTCCCCACACCTCCCACCCCAACCAGATTCAAGATGGCCTCCTATGATGTCTGATTCTGCACACAAAATTTTGTTTACTGTTACATACTCACTAAGAAAGCTGTCTATGCTAAGACTTCCTGGGCACTAGACTAGGGATGTTGTTCCCCTAGCTTAACATGCCCTTGCATCCAAGTCAGTCTTTGTTTTTTTTTTTAGGGGAAGAGGAAGAAATGTGAGGGTAATGTGGTGAGATAGTAAGCAAAGGAAGACTTTCTCACAAGATAATATGATGGGATAGCAAAAATTGGAAATGCAGGGGACCCAAGGTCTAGGGTACTGCTTACTCTGCATGTTTTCACATAACACGGTGAAGCCACTGTTTTAGTTACTTTTCTATTGATGTGATAAAACACCATGACCAAGACAACTCATAAAATTAAGCACTTGATTTGAGGCTTTCAGCTTCAGGGTGTTCGAGTCCATGGTGGCAGGAATGTGTGAGAATTTGCACCTTGATCTGCAAGTAGGAGACATAGACAAAGACACACTGGGACTGGCACTAGCCTTTTGAAACTTCAACGCTGACCCCCAGTGACAAAGCCATGCCTTCTAATCCTTCCCAAACAGTTCCACCAACTGGGGCCCAAATATTCAAACAGATGATCCTATGGGAGCCATTTTCATTTAAACACTACAGCCATAAACCTTCAGGATATCAGCAAATGATGTGTGTGTGTGTGTGTGTGTGTGTGTGTGTGTGTGTGTGGTGCATGCACTTGTGAGAGTATACGTGAATGTATGTTGAGACTAGAGGTTGATGTCAGTTGCTTCCTGTTGTTTCTCACCTGACGTTTTTGAGTCAGGGTCTCTTACTGACCCTAGAGCAGTGGTTCTCAACCTGTAGGTTGTGACCCCTCTGGGGAGTGCTGAACGATCCTTTCACACGGTCACCTAAAACCATCAGAAAACACAGATATTTACATTATGATTCAAAGAACAGCAAAATTACAGTTGTGAGGTAGTAATGAAAATACTTTTATGGTTGGGGTTGTTCCACGACATGAGGAATTGTATAAAAGGGTCGCAGCATTAGGAAGGTTTGGAACCACTCTCTAGCGCTTGCTGTTTTGGCTAGATTGGCTAGTCAACAAGCCCCCCGGGACTCTCTTGTGTCCATCTCACGAGTTCTGGGGTTACAGAGGAGCAGTGTGCCCAGCTTTTCCATGAGTGCCAAGAAATCCAAAGTCAGGTGCTCATGTAAGTGGAGTAGGCACATCACCTGCTGAGCCATCTGCCTAGCCCTTTTCCACATGTGGTTTCTTGAGATGGAGTCTTGTTATATCACCCAGGTTGGGCTCAAATTCCTGGGTTCAAGTGAATCTGTTGCCTTGGGAGATTAGAGTCTGTGCCACTGTATTCAGCTTCAAAATCATTTATTTATTTATTTATTTTTGGTTTTTCGAGACAGGGTTTCTCTGTGTAGCTTTGTGCTTTTTCTGGATCTCGCTCTGTAGACCAGGCTGACCTTGAACTCACAAAGATCCACCTGCCTCTACCACCTCCTGGCTATTTATTTATTTTTTAATGATGAAGTACATTGATACAAAATAAAATGAAACTAGATTGTCCATATGAGGATTAAAACCTCAAATATGGTCCATAACTGTTTGGGAAGGATTAGAAGGTATGGTCAGTTTTAAAGCAGGAGGGTTTTTACTGTTTTTTTTTTATTAATATGAAAAATGCTTCTTTCATAATACTAAGAATAAAAGAAGGATACAAATTCTAACTTTCCTAAAATATGTACTGCAAATTAATATTTTAGAACATTGAGTTAACTCTGGTTGTCTCCTGTACTGATTTTAAAATTATTTTTAAAATTTTCTTTCTGATATTTTCCAAACATTACTTTTTGAATCAGGAAAACATAAGTTTACCTTTGTCACGAGCACTGCTGGGATTTGATCAGAAAGAGAGAAGAATTTTAAGGGTTGAGTGGAAAGGGAGAGGAAAAGAGAGGTGTGTGTGTGTGTGTGTGTGTGTGTGTGTGTGTGTGTGTGTGTGACGGTAATAAGGGACACATTTTTTTTTTTTTTTAATTTAAATCCCTGGGACACATTTTAAGGCTGTGTTTTCAGACCATAGCTTCTGATTGTGAGGATCCTAGGATTCAATCAATCATAAGGCATGAAAAGACTGCTCCTGTAAGATTTCCGGGCATCCTTTAGAATGAGGTGCAGACAATGGCTTCTTCTTAACCATTATACTGAAAACAGCAGTGAATTCCTTCCATCACTTTAGAGTAATTTGCATATTGATAAACGAGTCACTGGATGGCGAAGCTCTGGAGTTTTAAGAAAATATTTCCTTCTCTCTCTGCTTCTCTGACTTATCTGGAATCCTCACAAATCAGTCAAGGGGATAAGAAGCCCAGTCCCTGTGGACCAGGGTGTCCCTTTGTCCCCAAGGCACGTCCAGTGCTATCCTGGATTAGGCCATGAATATGCACAGAGCAGGACATGGGAATGACTCCCCCCTCTGCAGTGACTGAATTACAATTTCAAAATGGAATGAGTTAGATAGTTATTATCAGTGTAATTATTCATAAATGTGCCTAATTATTCATAATTATTCAGAAGCATATTACTTCCCTGATTGCCGTGAGTGATCCTTGAGCTCAATTACAAGTGGGTTCTGGTCACAGGACTCAGTGAGTCCGGATCTTCTCTGCATAGTTTTAGGAGCCCTTGGTGTCATCTGGCCCTTTAAATACACATAGCAAATCTGCTGTTTGAAACCCCATGGCTTCAAAGCCCCCATTGTCTTTTCCCCCCTTTCCAGTCACACACTCCTCTTATTTGGGTTCAGCCTGTTCCTTTGAGGGCGCACAGTGAGGCTGTTGTTTAATTAGGACTCTTGTTGTCATTCCTGTGTTTGATATCTTAATAACACCGGAGATCACACATAGGAAAACAGGCCAACAAGAAAGGACCCTCATGCTAGGGGAGGCAGGAGCCCCGGAGGCTGGGCCCTCCCACTAGATCAGTGGCTGGAGCTTCTGGTAAACAGACATCGGCTCCCCTAGCAGGT
Organism: Peromyscus leucopus; assembly: GCF_004664715.2. Classification (NCBI taxonomy): domain Eukaryota; kingdom Metazoa; phylum Chordata; class Mammalia; order Rodentia; family Cricetidae; genus Peromyscus; species Peromyscus leucopus. Next base: position 25,350,647 of record NC_051067.1, on the reverse strand, counting down.
GGAGGAAGGCAGCCTTATTCTACTTAACACACTGCATTTGTAGCCTGTATACATACACCACGCTGCTGAGGACCCTTTCAAAACAGCATCATCTCAGAAAACATTTCCTGTTCTGTCTGAAGTTCACTGTGTTCTCAACGTGGTGCAGCTTGGACATGGGCTCGCTCTTGTGTGAAGGCTCACCAATACACAGGCTTCAATGATTGAGCCACAGCTCAATTTCTTTTTTTCCCCCTCTCTCCCTGGAAAACATTACAGCAATTACCATATTGTAGGGCGGCATTATGAAGTGCAAATTAGCATATAGATTAGTTCTGGGGGGCAGGGAGGAGAGGTGTGTTAAGATCTTCCTAATCATGTATAGTTGCGCTACACAGAGCTCTGGGCAGAGCTCTTTCAGGTCCTGGTTGTCCTGTCCTGTGTGTGTGAGCATATTAGGTGGGTCTCAGTGGACAATTTCTGGGGGTGGGGGAGGGGGACAAAGACAAGCTGGCTCTGATCATGCAGATACACCCCTCAGACATGGGCAGCAGAAGCTGAAGATCCGCTTCATGCGTGTCGAGGTTTTCATCAGCTCCCCCTCTCATAATATAGCATTCCTGATTTGATTTTCAAGATCCACTGGAACAAGAATCACTACTTTCAGGTTTTGCATTTGGTCCAAGAAAGGAAAAGTTTCAAGCTTTCCTGACGGGGTGGAAAGAGACAAAGAAAACAAAAAGGTATAACCTAGAACTAAGACGTTTTGTTTTTCTTTTCTTTATTTTACACATTTGTCAAAAAGACTAAATATGCATAAAGGAGAGGGCTCCTTCCCTGCCACCCACAGGAGACAGCGAACAGAGCCTTACTGAAATGCATTCGAGACCCGCTTCCTCTTTACAGGTTTGCAAGCCATCATTCACTTATTCTAGTATTTCATGAGTTCCTAGTATCCACACAACATAGTGAGTGGAGCAAAGTGTAAGCCACGGTCCTAGTCATCAAAGTCCCCAAGTCTACTTTTGAAGGACTCCTGCAGAACATAGCTCTGATGGCTGAGGAATGAGTTCAGTTGGAGCGGCCAGGACAACTGCTGTTGGATTGGGAGGTTGTCTTTCCATAAGAGTAAAGCCTCCCCTCCAGCAGAAGTATTTTTGAGAACATTCTAAATGTTCCAAGAGTCACCTCCCATCCAGGATGATGCATGTCAGGGTTGGGAGGTTGAAAGCACTGGGGAAGAGGTGGCTTCATTGGGTACCAGTTTGATGGAAGAGAGGGACTCCACGGAGGTGAGTGGTGGAAAGCGAGCCGAGAAGGGCAACAGTGCCTAAGATAAAAATGTTCTTATCTCAATCTTAACAGGCTTGGAAAATGGATCTAGCAGGGCAGCAAGCTGCCCCGTGGGTAAAGCACTTGCTTACAGCAGCCTGATGACCTGAGTTCATTCCCGGAACCGAAGTAAAGGTGGAGGAAGGTAATTGACTCCATAGGGTTAGTTGTCCTCTGACCTCCACACACAGCCTGTGGCACATGCCCCTCCCCATCATGAACGTGCATAAAAATAAAAATAAAATAAAATGGATCTAACAGTAAGTTTCCAGAAAAAAATACTGTCTGGTAAGTGAGATTATCTAGTTTTTCTATGTGCAATATGCAACTTCTCGGACATGGTAGGCCTTCTGTCTAGTTTGATTAACTTACTACATTTGAAATGATTTCAACGAATTAGATACAACACTACTGAACTCAGGGTCCAGTCTCAAGCATGTGACTTTCCCTGTGGCAAATCTGTCACTAAATTTAGCAGCATGTGTAAAAAGCCATATTTTAATGAAATAAATATGATTTAGAACAAACTCTGTCTTTATCCATGGTCACATGCTGAGCTATGGTCACCTCAGCTAGGGCCACCTTCTCAGCTAGGGTCACCTCAGCTAGGTCACCTGCTCAGCTATTATCACCTTCTCAGGCTTTAGTTGAGATGTAGGGAAAACTGCCTCAGCAGAATAGAAAAATAAAGATCCCCTAGAGCAGATGGACTGAGAAGATAGATGAGCCAGGCTGGTCAGAGAAGATTTTGTTCTCCCCGTGGCCCGAAGGGTCAGAAGTTCAAACGCTGTCACTTGTGGCCTGACAGATGACACAGGTAGCAGCAGAGAAGCCACCACACCTCCTCATGAGCAGGGCACACACAGGAACAGCAGGAAGACTGGGTCCCAGGAACGTTTGCTCAGGGGTTTGGTCAAGACACAGATTGCTCAGTAAGGCAGGGACGGCTGGATCATGAGAAAGCCATTTGCACATGTATGGTTTAGCACCCCATTCCAGGCGTCAGCCCTGGCTTCATGTACCATTCTGTCATCCCCTGGGCCCTAACAAGACATCGGGGTAGGCTCCTTAGTGCCTCTCCAGCTCGTGTCTCCAAAAGCACCAGGGTCTTGGAGAAGGGTCTGACAAGCATGTGCTTAATAAATATTTGTGGAAGAAATGTCAGATGAAATTTTTCAAAAAGTCCCTTTTGTTCAGTTTAAACTCTCAAGTCTTGTAGCTTTTATTGATTATACTGATTCCAATCAGTTATTATTGTCATTTTTTTCTATCAATTTTTTTCTATAGCTGGTACTATAGCTGGTTTTTTTTTTTAAAAAATAATCTTAGTTTTTACTTATACATTTAAGCTATAATAGAAACAAATGTTGATATAATTTAAATTTAACAGAAGCTTGCTCCGAGTAAGAAGAAGATTCTGGAACTGGGCAGCATTCCGGATAGAAGTTGGTTCACAATGCCCGGCTGTTTATTCATTGTCAGAAAAAGGAAGTTACACCCAGAGATGATCTGATAGGCTGTAGTCAGCATTTGCCTTATGAGGACAAGGTCTCAGAGTTAGCAGCCTGTGATTGGCTGAAGCTTCCCTGTCCTAGGGTTACTACCTAATTCTCTTTTTGTTTATGTATTAAATTGGATTGCACTTCCCAGGTATGGAAGCAGCTTTGAGACAAAATTTATCAATTTACCCTTTGTTCTTGTCGCCTCCACAACATCTGGATTCCTGCACAGTTCAGCACAGCTGTGGCAGAGACATGGTACTGGAGGGCAGCTCTGACCTGGTAGGATGGGCACTTGGGGAGGAGCAGGAAGTGCTGTGCGGTATGTGTCTGTGCTGACAGGCATCATGGGAAGGAATATGCCATAACCTCTCTGAGCCTCAGTTTGATGATGTTACAAGGTGGGGATAATTCACATGTTGCTTGTATAACAGGGGCAGATAAGTTCTTTCAGTAAGCACCCAATAAAGTACTTCATACTAAAATCTTCCTTCAGTTGTTATTGGTACTGTACATACATCATAACTTCTGGATTTGAGCCGTGACCTTTCTGTGGGAATAATGGAGGCTCAGAAGTACTAACGTGTGGGAAAACACACATACCTCTTGTGATTTGTTTGCAGGATCCGAGAAGCCCGAAGCCAGGACGCTTACTTGCTTCTCTCCCTGGGTTAAGTGAGATTCATGATTCAAGGACAGACAGCCTTGGGCTCATGAAGCAAGACATAGAATGAATCTGTTCCCAGCACCCATTTAATTTGAATGAAGACTGTTTCTTAGGACAGAGATAGACTATTCTTCTGAGGTTATCCAAACACAGCCAGAAAACTAAGTGAACTAGATCACAGGAGGGTCTGAGGGACTGGAGAATCCTGGAAGCCAGGTAGGGAAAGCTGTGGGTGAGGCCTGTCTGGTGGTGGAGGTAACGCCCAGCCGCTGGGATGGGGGTGTGAGCCTGGAATCACCCAGTTTGCTCCGACCCACGGGGAGGGGTTCCCAGCGTTCTTAGGGCACTCTGGTCTAGAACTTTGTCCCTACCAGGCTGCCCTTCATTCTTCCCATTTTATTAGTGGGTATCTACATCTTCATAGTTCAAGTTCAACCACACACACAGACACAGACACACACACTCTCTCTCACACACACACACACACAGATACAAACACACTCACACAGACACACACACAGATACACACACACTCACATACATAGACAAACACAGATACAAACACACACTCACACAGACACACACAGATACACACACACTCACATACACAGACAAACACAGATACAAACACACAGACACACACACAGATACACACACACTCACATACACAGACAAACACAGATACAAACACACACTCACACACACAGACACACACAGATACACACACACTCACATACACAGACAAACACAGATACAAACACACACTCACACACACAGACACACACAGATACACACACACTCACATACACAGACAAACACAGATACAAACACACACTCACACACACACAGATATACAGACGTACACATAGATATACAGACATACACACAGATTCACACATAGATACAGATACATACATAGACATACACAGACACACACATGGACATACACACACACAGATACATCCATACACACTCACATACAGACATACACCTCTATAGACATACACACACACACATACAGACATGCATTCACAGATATACACACAGACACACACATGCACACTCACATACACACATACATGCTTACAGACACACACATACACATGCTGGGGCTCTTTTCCTTTTCTTGGCAACATTGCTAACGAGTTGTGTACTATCTGGTAATGAGAGGGCAGTGTCCTTTCAGAAAAGACTTGGTAATGTGTCCTTACTGCGACCTCACACACAATTCAAATGACGATCAAGCACGGCAAATAAGATCTGAAGATCCGATTCACAAATCCCAGTTCAGCATGCTGTCCCCAGGCTGTCATCAGCTTGGAAGGACAAGGCTCCTGCCATGTGTCTGTGCATCTGTCTACCTCCACGTGAGTACTGATGTTAGTAGCGAGCTTACGTGGGATGTTCATCTCTTTCGACTTTCCCATCAATCCAGCTTTTGTCGATGTCAGGGATTTTTTGTCCACTTCACAGAGGTAGTGGATGTCAGAATTAGGAATTAGGAAGCGGAGAGAGCAGGACTACAAACTCGTGCTGTTTCTGAATGTAGAGCCTCTATCTACCTATGTATCTTTAGCTAGTCTGATATTTCTTCTCAAAAGACTCCTCCCTCTCTCTTTCTCTCCCTGCCTTCCTTGTCTCTACCTTCACTGAGATAAACTGAATTTTATAATTCCTTCAATTTCTTTTAAAAATCTCCGTAATTGCTTAATATCCCATTGCCGACAGCCTTCACTCATCGGCTGACTGGAAAGGCAGGTTGTAATTCTGTCTCTGGTTTGCGAGATCCCCTACTAAACTGAAACCCTTAAGCTACGTTCTTGCAGACTGGGACATTAGCAAGATCTCTCGATTGAATTACAGAATTGCATTCCACCAAGGATTCAGTTTGGAGAGTACTTAACATTGAACTACATGAGGAGACACAAGAGTAATGGGTCTTTTCAGTAACATCAGCCTTTTTCCCTTCAGTAAATCAAAGGCAGTATTACAAGACCTTCAGTTATGTGGCGTGAATGGCGTTAAAAGAATACAGGGGCTGGCAATTGCCCCCAAATTAAAGCATTTCTGCCATCTCCTGAAGGCTTATTCTTTGCCTTATAGTTGTTAATATGAATAATTTAAGAATCTGGGAGATTTTCCATGATTTGAAACTTTTTGAGGGGATGTAGATTCCACAGCATCCATCGCCCTGGACACTGAAGGGGAAGAAATTACTGACCTTGTTTCTTCTTTCCTTGAGGGACCACTTTGGGGATTTTCTAATGTAATTCCATGTAGCTGGGTGCTTTGCCCTCCAACCTTGGCACTGAGCTTCTGGGGTCACTGCTACTTGTGACACAGCCTGTGTGCTCTCCTGGCTTTGACACTGTCAGGACAATATGATAAAGGGTTCACCATAGAGAATCTCCCACCCACAGCCTGTAGAGTCAGTTTGGCTTGTCCTCCACAAATCCATGCATCACAGGCTTGATCACTATTCTGATGTACTATTGGATGGTAGTTATGAGGTACAACCTATTGGAAAGAACTTAGGTCATTGTGGACATGCCCATGAAGGGCATATTGGGACCCTAACTCCCATTTCTGCTTCCTGCATGCCATCAGGTAAACACATGCTTTGCCGTGTGCTCTTGCCTTGATGTACCACAGACACAAAGGCAACGGAGTCATGTGACCATGGCTGAAAACTCTGAAACTGTGAGCCCCAATAAGCCTTGATTCTTCTTCCTTTCCTCCTCTTCCTGAGAAGGGTGCCATGTATCCTAGGCTGTGAGCCCCAATAAGCCTTGATTCTTCTTCCTTTCCTCCTCTTCCTGAGAAGGGTGCCATGTATCCTAGGCTGTGAGCCCCAATAAGCCTTGATTCTTCTTCCTTTCCTCCTCTTCCTGAGAAGGGTGCCATGTATCCTAGGCCACTCTCTTTTGCTAGGTATGTAGCCGAGGACAAACTTTGAACTTCCTGCCTCCATCTCCCGAATGCAAGGTGACAGCCACCATGCCTAGTCTGTATGGCGGTGGTGATTAAACCCAGGGACTTTGTACATGCTAGGCAGGCACTCTACCAACTGAGCTACCTGTCAGTCCTACCTTTCTTTGGCAAGAAGTGATTATCTCAGGCATTTTGTCTCAGTAATAGAAAAGTTGGCTAATATTCTCAGAAGGCTCCAGAGGCAACGCCATGGGACCTGAGTGACCTTGTTGTGCTGGGAGTTCCAACTAGTGGTTTCTTTTGCTTCTAATCTGGATTTAGCTTTCAGAGTGGTTCTGAATCTGGGAGTCTCAACCTGTGTCTTCCATGATTTCAAGAGCAATGTTCATTTCCTGGAAGATGTCTGAAAACTTGACTAATTTACATTTTTAATTACACGTTCTTCACATGAAGGAACTTGGAGAGAAAGCAGAGGAAAGGGGGAAAGTATGCAAGCTGTAAAACTTGGCTACTGAAATCCTACCAACCTTCTTTTGAGTCGTGGAGGGACTCATAGCCCTGTTGTAGTAGTGGTTACACAAGTTTGTGGAATGCTTTTGGAAAGAAAACAAAATGTTAACCAGGGTGAAAGAGAAGCCTAGCCCTGTTCAGGTTTGAAAGTAAGGAAAATACTGGAAAAGGACGAGAATTACCAGTATGTGGAAAGTTGTTTTAAGGGCCAGGTTTGGTGGCACACACCTAGAATACCAGCGCCCAGCTGCAGGAAGGGTTCAAGACCTCTGCCTCAAAATAATCAGCAAAGAAGTTTCAAAAGAACTTCAAGGATTTAAAAATGTTTTAAACTCTTTTGTCAGTATTATTATACATGACCAAAAGTTTTAAATCACCAAGAATCTTCTAAGTGTAATAGCTCATTTATCTGAATTTTGAAAAAACCCGTCAGCTTTGGGCATGCCCCCTTGCCTCCTTCATGTTACTGGACAAAGACCATTGCACTTAGAGTGTCATAGGGAGGATGCAAGCACCCTTGCTAACATGGTGAAGCTAGAAACCCAAGCATCAGCCCCCCTCCAGACCTGCACAATCAAAAACTCCTTTTAGGAGGTTGACTCTGAGAATTAAGAAATGACTGGTAAGGATTCCTTGTGGCCTAGTGATGACTGGTGAGGACCAGGAAACTCTTCTTCCTTTGAAGGAGGCTGTTTGAACACCACACACAAACACACACACACATACACACACAAACACAAACACACATACACATACATCCCACCACACACACACATATCACACACATACATCATACACACACACACCATATACCACACATACACATACATACAACATAACACACACACATACATACACCACACACACAAACTACACATACACATACCACACACCACAGACACATGCACATACACACACATCCCACCACACACACACACACACATATACCACACATACATCACACACACACACACACATACACACACACACCATATACCACACATACACATACACACACACATACATAACACCACACACACAAACTACACATACACATACCACACACACATGAACATACACACATACCCCATACCACACACACACACACCATATACCACACACACACATACACACCACATACCATACACATTCATATACCACACACACATATGCATCACACACACCTCTACTGTTTCTGCATGTGTGAGTTAGGTTGTTTTCCTTTCTATCTTTTAGGGACTCTTCCAGCAAAATGAGATCAGGCTGAGAATTTTCTCAGGAAGAGCTGCATGAAGCTTTTTTTTTTTTTTTTTTTTTTTTTAATAGTTCCAGCAATGTTTCAGGCTAGTTTTCTGCTTTTTCTCTTGACTTTGTCTAAAATTGTCTCCTAGCTAATTTGGGGGAGCAAGCTAAATTGTAGCTGGAAGTTTTCCTGTGTTCTGCCCTGTCCCACGGCCTCTCAGACCCAATTAAACACAGAGAGGCTTATATTAATTACAAACTGTATGGCCTATGGCAGCCCTCTTGCTAGCTAGTCTTATATCTTAAAGTAACCCATTTCTATTAATCTATGTTTTGCCATGTATTCCGTGGCTTTACTAGTCTGTTGGCATGTTGCTTCTCCTTCAGTGGTGGCTGGTGTCTCTCCCTGCCTTGTTCCTGTCTCTCTCTTTGAATTTCCCACCTTCGTCTAAGCTGCCTTGCCATAGGCCAAACGGCTTTATTTATCAACCAATCAGAGCGACACATATTCACAGTGTACAGAAAGACATTCTCCCATCACTAAAGTGCATGAGATGTTTGTAAAACTAGTAAGAAGAGCAAAGGTCAATCGACAGTTCTAGAAGGCTGTGGGTAACAATGCTAGGTGCCTGTAGCAGGAACACTTCTGGTTGCCTCGAATTGTTTGATGGACACCAGTTCTTACTGTACAGAGCTGGCCCGCTTGCATGGACACTCTGCTGTGGGTGAGTCTGGTCCTGGAGGCAGAGGTGGACCTACTGGAGACACCTTGGGCACTCCGATTGCCTCTGATCAAACAGGATTTTCCTTATGGAGCTCAAGTGTTGGTGAGGAGAGGACCTGTGACTTGTCTCTGGATGAGCATTTAGTAGGACAGCAGCTGGTGTTTCCTTAGGGATAATATGACTGGGGCCACATGCCTTCCTCCAGAAGTGAATTCCTGAGGAAATATGAGTTCCCACCAACCATGAGACTATTTCCTTCATCTATTGTTGTTTCTAATGAATATTTCATGACCAGTTAACTAGCAGTCTGTTGTCCTTCTAATAAAGAAGATATTATAATCAATAAAATGTATTTATTGCCCTCATTTTAAAGTCTTAATTAAGGACCCATCCCTCATGAAAGCCCTTTTGACAATACCATTACAAGTTTAAACGAAGAGGCAGGAAGCCTTTGTCCTTTAAAAAGACAACTTTTTCTATTATCTGAACCCATTAAATGTGCTTCTTCAATGAGTTTGTGAAACCAAGTAACTAGCTTGTTAGGAAAAGGACAAAGAGTATAATTCAGTAAGAAAAAGAGGAGAATTGTTCATTCACTGAGAATTCTGCACATTATGGACAGAACTGTTGCTAAATTTGAGGAATTCAGAAATTTCTGTATTGGGGCTTCAGAGTCAGAGATGCAGTACTGACCAAACAGAGGGGTAGTTGGGGTTCCCACTCCCTAAGTAGAACAGGCCCTGAGAAATGGAGTTTAGAACGTTCCAGATGACTTTAAACAGGCAGACCACACAGAGTCCTGCATCAATTAAGAAGGAAGATGCACTTTGAGAAATGTGTCATGAGGTGATCTTGTCACTCTGCAACGTCTCGGCATTTCTTAAGTTCTTACAGAGGAACAGCTATGTTAGTTATCCTCAGGCTTTGAGATCGTAGGGGACCACTGTTGCCTGGGTGGACCCTTGTTGACTAGAATGTGGTTTTGTGAGTCAGGATTGCGTGTCTTTGAAAAATACATTTATTAGTTTATTGTGTATGTGCATGTGTGCACACATGCCACAGTGCATGTGTAGAGGCCAGAAGACAGCTTTTAGAAATGCGTTCTCTCTTTCCACTATGTGACATCAGGATTGAAGTTAGGCTGCCAGGCTTGGTGGCAAGTGTTCCATCCAATGAGCCATCTCACTAGCCCATGATTATGTCTAAATCCACGGTTTTCATTCTTTTATTTTTTATTCTTTCATAATCTCATACTTGTATAATGAACTGTGAGCATATATCTCCTCATTGTCCTCTCTTAATTCTCCCCTCCCACCCCTGTTGACTGTCTCCTTCCGAACAAGTCTCCCTTTTACTTTGTTTATTTATTCTCTTACTGGAAGCTTAAGTTCTGAGTTCCAGGAGCTGGAGTCTGTTGTGCTCTGTGCCATTGAAGATGCCCTGTAAGGCGGAGGAGCTAGTAGGTAGGTGGTTAAAAACAGCCAGAGTAAATGTTGTATTCTGAAGCAAAGTGAAGTTGAGGGGCCTTTCTGTGTGTTTAGGGCTCTCGGCTCTCCTGACAGCGAAGATGGATGGAAGCCCAAGCTGTCTACTCACTGCCGAGGCACGGGGATTGAGCGTTCATGAGATTTCCCCTAGCATCTGCTGTGTTGCCAGTCACCTTGGAATAAGCCATTCTGCCTCATGGCATTCAATTCAAATATAAAATAGTCTAGCTGCATTTTAGAGAAATTCCACTCTGTTTTATTGGAAAAAAAGAAGAGAAAAAGAATTTAAACAGCTGGCTCTGGAAGGCGAGGTGAGGTGGCAGAATTTCGGTGGGGATTCAGTCATCCTGCTGTGGCTTGGGGTAGAGGGAGAAAAACTGGCGTCTGAGCACTCACTTGGCCAACGGCTGTGAAGGTTCTGTGCCAGGTGACAGCTACTCCATGGATTCCTGGTGCTTAGTCACGGGGGCACATCCAAAGTAGGTACGATGCACCCCACTAATCAAAAAGAGAAGCAAAGAGAGCATCCTTTCCAGAAGATTGCAGCTAATATCAAAATCCAATTTCTACTGTCTCATCACCATCTACCAAAGGGTAAAAGGAGAATTCCTTTAGAATGTGTTAAAATTGGGTTGATTTTGATTATTTTGGCAATAAAACCATTGGAAAGGAAGTAAGGTAAAACCTATTAAAATCTTGACAATCTTCAGGATTCTAATTATGTTTTATATAAGTTTTCTTTGATTCCATCAAATTCACTGTGGTAATCACTTGTATGAATTTTTAGTAATGTGTCTTATGAATATAAAATGCAGGAGTAGAATGTTCAATAGAAGTAATCCTTACTTGATAATTCTGAAAGGTAAAATTATTTCATCAGTTATCTTTTCTTCATATAAGGAGTAACCATTGGGCTGGTTTTTATTGCTATTTCTGCTCCTTGGTGTCTTGTCAAAACTTAATGAAAGGGCAAAAAAAAATGAAAATATTAAAAGGACAGTGAGAACATATCAAAACCAAAAAAAGGCATACTTGTATATTCTTATTTTCACACTACTCAATTGGTCTTTGGTGAATAAAATGGACAATAAACTAAGACCAATGTCTGCCAAATGACCTTTATTTTTCCTGAAATTAAATGATGTAAAAATATGCAGTGTTGCGCCATCTGGTGGTTCCATATGAATCAACACACTTCAGTGGCAAATCCTGTTGCAACTTACTTAAATCATTCCAGTATTTCTTTAAAAATGAATTCTCTCCTCCTTGAAGAAATCTATTTTATTACTGCAAGTAATACTCACCAGATACTGTTATTCTTTTGGGATATTAAAATATAATATTTAAAGTTAAAATATGTCTGCTAAAGTGCTTTGCGGTTCTTGTGAATCCACACAACTTTGCCACTGACTCCTACCAATGAGTTTGAACTGTATTCAGAAATCACTAAGAATGGTGTGCAAAAATGATGTCATGTCCAGCTTTAGAACTGTGAGAGGACATCTGTTAAGACACCAGAAACATTTTCATCTCTGTCAGGTCCTGGCTCATTTTAATTTTTAAATACTGATTTCCGTATAGCTTAACATTTAAGGCAATGCTCTGCTTATTCAGTATACACTTTGTCTGTTTGGCAGACCACATTAGCAGTCAGCAAACTAAGCTTTTCAGTTAGCTTTGCCTTTCTCAAGTCTAGATGTGATTTTCCATTGTGGACTATAGTACGGCCATCATGTGTGTTAAGCAGGTCCTTCCTACATACAGCTCTAGCTCAAGAACTTGCTTTTTCAAGTTGAATATGTAACTATGGCTAGAATCTGGCCCCCAAACCTGATCCCCAAGACCCACTTTTAGCTCCAACTTTGAGCAGGAAGTAAGTCTGGTGAACAATAGAACTTTGCTTTACCCGACTCATCATTGAGTTGATGGTGTCAGAGAGACCAGACACTGGAGTGGACAGGGAGAGAGGACAAGTGCCCCGATGGGAGGGCTAGAGGCTTCAATACCACAGTGACATTTCTAGCAAGGAAGGTTGGCAAGCTGCTTGTGGAATAGCTTACTAAAGGGATCCAAACGCCTCCCCAGAGACCAGTACTAAGCGTGGTAGCTGAGAGCAAAGACCAACAGCAATTATTTGGTGGGCAGTCAAGAGCAGGAAGGACACATTCAGAGAAAAAAGAGCAAAAGGCAGAAGAGGGTCCTTCTGAAATGTCCTTGTCCCTTAACTTACGATATGATTGCCCACTATGAATTGAAAACCTGTTAAATTGACTCCACTTAAGCCACTGAGCATTCTGCCTTGGCATGCCAGTGCCAGTGTCCTGTTGGCTGTTTCCCTCTTTGCTCATGGGGCTCACTGAGGTTTGCATACTGCTACCACTGAGCACTGCTGGAAAGAGCGTGGCCCCTAGCGTCTCCTCAAGAAAAGATCCAAACTAAAAATTCCAAGAGCAGTTTCTGCTGGCTGCTTGCTTTGATATCGTGCAATTGATGCATAATTGAAAAATTGTAAGTCAAGCCATCATACATTAGGGACAGCGTGTATTTCTCATCAAAACAGATTAGGTGTTATTAATTGTGCCAGAGTGAGGGGACATAAAAAATAGCCTTTAAGCTTCTCATGTACCTTTTATAAACTATAGTCATAAGTGTGTTCAAAGATGTAGTTCTCCCTATTATTTTTATGGGATGAATAATGCTTCCCTATTTATTCAACAAAGTCTTAATCCCCAGAGCTTTAGAGTATCATCTGTTATATTAAGGTGAGTCTTAATGGAACATGATTGCTGCCCTTATTAAAATTTGAACACAGAGACATGCTCATAGGGAAAACACTTGTGAACATGATGTCAGAGATGGGCTGCTATGTCTAGAAGCTGAGGAGGCATGCTGAAGATTGCCACCATTTCACCAGAAGTAGAAGAAGGATGAAATTGATCCTTTCTCAGGAGGAACTGATCTGGTAGACATGCTGATCTTAGATTTCTAGCCTTTAGAAATCCTGGGAGCTTGAAGTTGTAAGTTCACTAGGTGTGGTTAAATAATCTGTAAAATCTGTATCAAAAAGTTAGCTTAAAACTTATAACAAAAATTGACATTTAAAAAATCTATATATAAGTAACTTTAATTTGCTACAGCATATTATATGTGATTCAATTCTTGTTTAAGGTGTGTGTGTGTGTGTGTGTGTGTGTGTGTAACTTGGATTCAACTCCTGTTTAAAAAACAATCTACTAGGAAGTAGACTTTTTTGTTCGTTCATTTGTTTGTTTTTTTGAGACAGGGTTTCTCCATGTGGTTTTGGTGCCTGTCCTGGATCTCGTTCTGTAGACCAGGCTGTCCTTGAACTCACAGAGGTCCACCTGGCTCTGCCTCCTGAGTGCTGGGATTAAAGGTGTGCACCACTGCCATCCGGCGAAATAGATGTTTTTAAGTAGCAACCATGTGACTTGCTTCCACCTTAGCTGATGTCCTCAGTAGGATAGAAGCAAACATGTGGCTGGCAGCCATCTTTACTAAGGTTAGAGAGTGCATGCCATGTGACTTCCCTATCATCTTGAGTAAGATGATCACATAGTATAAAGCAACTAAAGTAACAAATCCAAAACTTTTTAGTCCTACTGAACTCTCTGTTTATCATTGTACTTCCTTTTTAGCCTAAGGAGACAACAGCAGGTCTCTAAAATGTTTTGGATTAGTATGGATTTTTGTATGATAAATTTCTAAGGTTGTAGAAGTTTATTCAGATTAACAAAAGTTGATTTAGAGACTTAAATGTAACTACTTATGTCTTTGACAACTGTGTTCAACACTGGGCTTCTAGAAAATTTAAGTAACAACACATGTTTGATAAATAAAGTGTGTTTAACAAATAAGGTTTATAAATTCCTAAGGTCTGTTCAGGTTAACAGTAACTGACTTGAAGATATATGTTTAGCCTCTTTGTCTTTGCTGACTTTGTTAATATGTTTTCAAGGTTAAGCCTAAAGCAAGTAATTAAAAACAAATAAAGTTTGTTTAAAATCAGGTTTTTAAATATCAGTTTAAAATACTGAATACATAATGGTCCTCAAACACTTCAGAGATCTGCTGAATATGGCATTTAATACATTTATGAAAAAACTTCCCATGATAGACAGAGATGCCAGCTCCTAGGGGCAACCCTGAGGTCTCCAAAGAAGGTTGATGGTGCGTCCATGATGCCACCTGGATTGCAGTAATGCTAACCACTGAAAAATCTGCCCCATGCCTCACCTGCTGCCAGGACCCTGTATCAGGTCAGGATTGAAGGATGCTGGGAGAACCTGGCAGCCAGCATCCACTTTGTATGTTAATAGGCATCTCAGTTAGCCCTTTGTCCCGGGGCTGAGACCTAACAGAAGTCTGAGCAAGGGTTGAGCAAGATTTGTTCCTTGGGCATGGATTTCCTCAGCCCTGGACTGTGGGTCCTCAGCAGTACCTCTGGAGTTGGCAAAATCAGAGAAGAAGATGTGCTGGCAGGCTTCTGTCCCATGGGGGGGGGGGAATATTTCTGATATGTACTGTATGCTAAGCCAGTTATGCAACTAAGTAGCTCTGTGGCATGTACAATTATTGCCCTAGTCTGACCTCTGTCTCTTTATTTGTTAAATGGAAGAGCAGATCCATAGGCCCCTTCCAGTTCCTTATGTCCATCATCCAAGGAAATGCTTTTTTCTTAAAGGAACATTAAAAAGGAGTCGAGTTTGACAAAGTGTTGGAACATACTTAACTGTCTTTATGGTATGGATCAAAAGAATCAAAAAGCTGTTGCCTCTTGGGAAGCTTTATCACCCTCACTTCTTAGCAGAAGCTGCAGTTTAATATGGTTATGGTACGTCTTAATGAGGATGCCCTAATTTAGGAGGGCGCTCATCATGATGATCACTACAAAGATCACTGATTTGAGAAATGGTTCCCGTCTTAATGGGTGCTGAGAATGAAGGCTGGCTGATTGCTTCTTTCCTGGGCTGGAAATGTTGATGTTTGCTCTGCTAATTGTACTTAATTTACTGTGAAGTTCTTTTTCTTTTTTTCTTTCTTTACCCAGAAACTCCTGTTGCTGGTGCTATTGGGCAAAATACTGAACTTGAACTCTTACGCCATGTGAGACTGTAGTGAAGGCTTGAAGTTATCTTTAATTTTCTGAGGAAGTGAACTGGAGTCCTCCCACTGTTTTCCTCTGCTCTCCACATTGCTGTTTAGACCCGTCAATAACTTTACTGGTGAGCTGGCAGTAGTGCTAGTAGTTATCAAATGGATAGTTCTAGAATGTCGCATACTGAGACTCAGTGGAAGGTTGGGTTTGTAGGAACAAAGGTCAAGAACTACAGTGAGAAGAAATCAAACAATCCAGGGGCAAAAACTACAGTAGACCCATTGAGCTTATGGGAAGCTTCGCAGAGCAGTGTATGTTTATCCAGGACTTTATACATGGGCTGAGTAACAGACTCAGTCTTGGGTCCCTTCTAGGAGTGGGAGGGTCAGAGGGAGGTCGGTGGCCAGAGTCTGAATTGAAGGTTTTTGGTTTGGACATCCCCCATTCCTCTGCACACCAGAAACACACCTCGACCCACCCAGGAACCAAATAAATCCTAACTTTTTCTATGAGATATTGTGGCCCACAGAAGCTGTGGCCTGGCTCCATGAGTCAGTTTCTCTTATCTCCTCCATGATTGTATAAGGAGATTTTAATCCCCCCAAATGGAGAGTATGGGCAGCTCTTGTCAGCTTCCTTCTGTTAGGGTTTGTTTTTCAAAGACCCACAGGTGCTGTGGATATCACTCTATATAAATAAAACACTGATGGCCAGTGACCAGACAGGAAGTATAGGCGGGACAAGGAGAGAGGAGAATTGGGGAAACAGGAAAAAGGAGGGAAAGACACTGCAGCCACCGCCAGGACAAGCAGCATGTAAAGACGCCGGTAAGCCACCAGCCACGTGGCAAGGTATAGATTTATAGAAATGGGTTAATTTAAGATATAAGAACAGTTAGCAAGAAGCCTGCCATGGCCATACAGTTTATAAGTAATATAAGCATCTGAGTGATTATTTTATACATGGATTGTGGGATTGCGAGGCTTGGTGGAACCTGGAGAGAAGCCCTCCAGCAACACACAGGCTTGGTTGCCAGCCTAGCGCTGTTGGGAAGTGGTCGGGTCTTAAAGATATGGGGTCCATGGGCAGAAGTTAGGACATGAGGTTTTCCCTTAAAAAGCATGTTAGTGCCTGGTCACTCCCCTGTTACCTTTGATGCTCAGATGCCATGGGATGGTTGATTTTTATCACCACACACTCCCTGTCATGATGTTCTGGCACAGACTCAGAAGGAACAGAGCTAAATGACCACATACTAAAACCCCAGAAATCATGAGCCAGAATGAGTCTCTTTTTCCTAGTTTTTTGTCTTAGGTATTTTGACATAGGGGTGGATGGCTGAATAATGCTGTTAACAAATATCAACAACCCCCTCTTTTTTGCTAATGGAAACCTGCTTGTGTTGGGACTCGCCATGGTTTCTGGGGATGGGCTGTGATTCATATTTTTGTTTAATTTCTATGCTTTCTTTACAGCTGTGTGAAACAGCATCTCAACTTTGGTCAATAAAACAAGAAGTCAGAAATCGGGGTCACTTGACTAAAGCCGGTACCACTGGCAGATACCAACTGTTATGGTTATTTTATGGTCAATATGATAACGCATAGGAGGCACTCAGATTAAAGCTTCTTTCCAGGTGTGTCTGTAGGGATATTTATGGAGAAGATTGCATTTGATCTTGTGCACTCATTAAAGTAGATTGCCCTTTCCTGAGAAGAACAAAACAATGGAGGGGGAGGAATTTGCTCCTTTCTCCCCTTTTCATTGTTTGAGCTAAGGCATCTCATTTTCCCCCTCAGAGTGAGAGTTATACCATTGGCTCTCATATTTCTCAAGTCTTTGGACTTGATTTCCTGGGATATCATCCTGCAGACAACAGGAAGATCAGAGGATGTCTCAGTGTTCAGAATCATGTGATCCAGTTCCTAATTGATATCCATCTGTCTGTCTATCTATCTATCTATCTATCTATCTATCTATCTATCTATCTATCTATCATCTATCATCACCTATCCATCAATCCATCCTGTTAGTTTTTTCCCACTGGAGCTCCTTGATTGGTACTCTACCCTCTCCCTGCACCTTCCTACTTCAAGCTGGGAGATGATGTCTAAGGCTGTGTAGGGTTACAAGTCAGCAGGACCTCAGTGAGGAAAGATGATATCTGGATTGTCTACTTTATTAACTCACAGGTTATTCTGAACCCCGCTCCCTAACCTTTGAACATTTTGTCGTATTGAGTCCTACTCCCCCACAGTCAAAACCATCACTGAAATAGAAAGGGGGTGACTTACATACAGAGGCACTAGTATGACTTGGAAAAGACTCCACCCTTGGAAATGTACCAATATGGTATTCAATTTTTTGTCCCAATTTGCTGTTTCTTAATCAAAGTTGAGCAGGTCTGTGCCCTGAAGGTTTTGCATTCTGTTCATTCTCCCACTTCATATAGTGGGATAGAAAGAATCCTGTGCAGCAAGCTCTGTGGAGTGTAATAAAAACAGTAGAAGTGATTGTACCTATACATTATACCCACATTTGCAACGGCTTGATTTATGTTATATGACATTAGCCACCCTCAGTTCTCCAAGGGAAACTCAGCTGGAAATCAGTGGTTGCTCTCATAACTTCGGTTCTGTCTTTTTCGCCAAAGATTGCTTGAGGACTGAGAACTAGACAATTAACCTCAGGCATCCAGCTCTGGAAGCCAGGTGTCTCTGGCTCTTCTACGGAGATTGATTGCCCTGTGTGTCAGTCTGAGCATTCCTGAGTAATTAGGATGCACTTTATTGGCAGACGCAGTCTGACCTCACCTTGTCGAGCTGTCTGAAGTGTGTGAGCAGAGAACCCCCACCTTCCACAGCATCTCTCAGCAGTTACTCTGTGACATGTTGTCATGACATAAGCTCCTGTGAACTGCTTTGCACTGTCCTGTGCCCCAGGGCACTGGAGAAAATGGTAAGCATTGGGAGTTTAAGCCAAATAATATACTTTTAATGAGATCTTGTGAGTTGCAGATCAAAAGCATCATCAAAAGGTAAAAAGTTCAAAAAAGCCCTTTATATGCATGCTGAGTTTGACCGAAGTGGCTTTTCCTGATCTTCCCGGTAGAATCCTAAAAAAAAAAAAAAAAAAAAAAAAAAAGGAAAGAAAAAGCATTTTTATTGCTAAATGTTATGCTCTGGCACACTTCTGTTGCTTTTCATTACACAGGAACAAGAGGAATTTGGTGGTGCGTGATCTAGTAGCTGGGAATGAGGATGCCTCGATGCTCAGGAACACGTGAGAATGTAGGTGCACTTGAGGCTGCTGTCCAGGAAGGCAACCTATCAAAACAGCATCAGGTTAGGGAGGGCCTCAGCTCTGCTCCCTTGACAAATACTGCATGAGACTTTCCTGTTAGAATGAAGAGGCTGGAGATAGGACTCAACAGATATCTGTAGGACTCCCGATACTGTTTTTTCACTGGACCCTGGGAGGTAGTGGCTGTGAATAACATGCTTGATTTTTAATCACAAGTGTAGCATTTATTGTAAGCACCCTTCTGTGAAAGTTCTCTTCTAAATGTCTGTCTTCACCCTTCTGCTCTGGGAGGTGAGAGCAGAGGGTGGGACATTTATAGGCCTACTATGCACCACCTCAGCGCCAAGATCTCCTTATGCACACAGCGTCTCATCTTGGTGAGAACTCATAGTTCGGCATCACTGTGTGTATATTACAGGTAAAGAAACCGTCAGAGATATCTGAGCAGCTTGTTTAGGGGCACCCAGCCCAGTAAGCAGCACTGATGAAATCTGACACAGCTCTTTGAGTCTAAAGCCAAGTTTCTGAATCCTGCTGCCTCACTTCTCAGCATTGTCCCCATGAAGAATGCTCCCCATGTGTCCTGTGAATGCTTGCAGTGTGTGTCACCCTTCCAGGTTCTTATCAAGACATATGCCAGGGCCATTCCTAACTCCTTGTCATGCAAAGTGTGGCTCTAGGGTCAAGATCAGCAACCTAGTCCGGGACTGTGTAGAAAATGTCCATTTGTGGATTCTTCGTTCGCTTTTCTGAATCTGGTGGGGAGGAAGAGGAGTGAGATGTGTTTTACACACACATATACACATATATGTATATAGTATATGTATGAAATCAAGCTTCTGGCATACACCATACACTTAATCCTTCATAGAGCTGCCAGGGAATCTTGATATGGTGGGCATCATTCCGTCACATAGAATGTGCATTTGCCTTCATGGGGCTCTGGGCCTTCTTGGTGCTTTTAGTCAGGCACATGCAACATTTTGTTTTCAGTCAGATCTGTTAAATGACCATTGTTCCAGGTGATCACGGACACTTGTTCCTATTCATCTTCATAACCCTGGTGTCTAGCTCTCGGGAATCATTTATTGAACAAATTTAGCGAACTGTTAAGTTACACATCATTTTCTTATCGTGAGTAGAGGCTGTAGAATATATTAATCAACCAGACAAGTTTAGAAGATTGGATCTAATTCCTTTTTCTCATTTCTTCTTCTTCTTTTTTTTTTTTTTTTTGGTTTTTCGAGACAGGGTTTCTCTGTGTAGCTTTGTGCCTTTCCTGGGACTCACTTGGTAGTCCAGGCTGGCCTCGAACTCACAGAGATCCACCTGGCTCTGCCTCCCGAGTGTTGGGATTAAAGGCGTGCACCACCACCGCCCGGCCTCTCATTTCTTTTTTTGTGGTAGACTTTTGTCTAACAAAAAGAATAAGTTGGAGTTGGGGGTAAAATGACAAGCGTGAAGTCCATGGTCAAGTTGATCTGCCAAACACCCTGAAGTTTCCAAGAACCTGCCCGATGGCGTGTGCAGACAGTCAAGCAACAACTCCTTCACAGGTAGCCTATGAGTGAAGTTTTATTCGGAGTCCCAAAGCTGGAAACTCTGTCATTGGCAGGTGCATTCTCTTTCATGCCCTTCTGCAGACTTCAGAGACAGAGCTCCCCTGAAGAAGACAAGACCGGAGACTGACAAGAGGAAATTGTAGGTCAAGATTCCATTTTGAGAGGTACCACAGTGAGGCAATTTCTAGGTCCAGTAACTTGTTCAGAGCTCTGTGGGGACAAGCAGTGGGTCTGGGATGGGGCTGGGGTATGTCTGATGTAACAATTATGCTTCTCTCTCCAGGTGCCTGATTCTCAGAATCCTATGGGACATTTGTGTATATTTTTTTTCTAAGCGCTACCATAGTCCTAACATATCAACTTTGGGGAGAAATATCTAGGAGGATTTGTATTTTTTTAAATAGTAGATTATTTTATTTTTAAAATTTGAAGGCTGAAAATTTTGATACGCCAAAAGTGGCAAGCCTTATCTGCAGAAGCATCTGCCGCAGGAAACCTGGTGGGTAACTACTGCTAATTTGGTGGTTCCAAAGGATGGTCCCTATACATCATAGTCATCATCATCATCACCACCAGCAGCAGCATCATTATCATCACCATCATCATCAATATCTGAGAACTTGTTAAAAAATACAAATAAGGAGGCTCCACCCAGAACTACCTGAAGGGGATATTAGGTCATACCTAGCAGTCTGAGTTCTGATAGTGTTCCAGGTGATTCTAATGGCTGCTAAAATTTGAGAAGCACCTGATGTCACTGATCCCGTGAAAATGTACAAATTCAGAGAAGGACCCGTTTCTAAGTGTCACAGCCATTTGTAGCTCAGTGTAGATGACTAAGGTTAAGTCCAGGCCAGGTGCTGGGAAGCGGCAAGTGTCCGAACAGCAGATTCCAGAGAGGGGCGACCGAGGGGCTGTGCTAAGGGGAGAGGCAGATAACCCACAATCTCCCCACTTTTCAGTTTTGCCGCAGGCTAGTCCTGCCTGTGTTAGTACCTGCCTTCTAAGAAGTGAATGTCAAAAGTCGTTTTCTTTGAAGGTGACATGGGAATTTAACACCTCAAACGGCTAGAATCCCACTAGACAGTTTTATGATGTGATAATTTACCGCCTACAAGTAGCTACACTTTGCCCAGGTAGATGTTAGGCAGCTAAATTTAGGTGTCAGCAAGGAATTCTATTGAAAGTATTTCTTTCTTTTTTTCTTGTTGTTGGAGGCAAGTCTAATTGGAAAATTAAGTTTCTTGGCGTTCAATGCATTGCTGAAAAGATGGACCAATGATTAGTTAAAAAGCCAGAGTGACTGGCAATTCCCACGCTTTAATGAAAGCCCTTACCCTTACTTCTCACAGGACACAGCGGACAGGTTGCTTCTTGAAAAGCTAAAATAGTCAAGTAAAATATTCTTTTTTTTTTCTGCCACTAAAAGTGAAAATATAGATGTAATGGTCACTTCCCATCAATTATGTGCTTGGTGTTGGGAACTCAGTGATGGACAAGATGGGATTTGGGTTGTCTTAGACCCTCTAGTCCAGTGGGCAGCTGGC
This sequence comes from Peromyscus leucopus, assembly GCF_004664715.2. Classification (NCBI taxonomy): domain Eukaryota; kingdom Metazoa; phylum Chordata; class Mammalia; order Rodentia; family Cricetidae; genus Peromyscus; species Peromyscus leucopus. The sequence goes on along the minus strand of NC_051067.1, from coordinate 25,328,747 downwards.
TGTTATAACTGTTACATATATAATCTGTAGCAGAATACTTTCCCCAAGCTGAACTGCCAGGACAGCTAGATCTGTCACCCTTAAGAACATCAGCCACACAGCGAGAGAACAATGACCACTTGGGTTTTAGAGATTACTTTGATAACCTAGGTGACAGAAGAGCTGAGGAGACAGGACCTGAGACACTGAGTTTGGCAAAAACTAAAGAGACCTGGGAAGATGATATGATTGGATCTTAGAAACTGGCTCACTCTGTGTTTCTAGAACTACAGGGGGATGCAAAGCTCCCAGAACCGAGGGCAGGTGCAGGTGGAGTTAGAGACGCCCACTATAATGTAGTAAGAAGACAAGAGCTTGGTTTCTCTTTGCTTTCCAACCTCCCCCAATATCTCCCGTGAAACAAAGCCAAGTAGAAGCCATCATTTCTGAGGTGCAGAACAGAGTCAGAAGGTAGAAAAAGGCTCTGAAACAAAGTCCAAAGGAGGACAAATCCCAGCTGCTGTTGGAAGAGTTTTAGGTCGGTTAGTCACAGTAAGGAAGCTTCTGGAAGACTTCAGGACCACTCCCTGAGGGGAATCGGTAGATGTTACTTCATGGAGGGCAGCTGAGGTACAGAGATCATGAACCTGTGTGGCAGGCGATCTTTTCATCTCCGCTAAACATCATACTTATTCAATTTTTCCCCCTCTTGGAGCATTCAACACCTATTTTCTTTACACAGAGAAAATTGGTCTGGTGGTGAACCCATGTGGATACGAGCATGTTTGGCTGACTTCTGAAAGATGTAGTGGAAGAATCTGGGGCAAACATTGCAGGATTAAAGGCAAACATTGGGAGCTGAACGGCTTACATAGACCCTCAGTGCTCTCTCCCACCTGGACTGTAAAGATCCACGGGTAGAGCTTTGATTCATCTACTTTTAACCAGAACTTTTGTGAGTTCGGTATAGTGACCTCAACTTGGGACAATTCTTCTCTCAGGGGCCAGTTTAAACATAGTTTAAAACAAAATCTCAATTTGTTCTGGATTTATTTCATAGAACACAGGCTACTAAGAAAGACAATTGCTAGGAAATTCAGTGGAAAGACATAAAAGGCACAGGTTTAATTAAAAAAATATTCAACAGGCACAGTGACTCCATTTCATTGTAGCAGAGCCCCACAAGTCTTCCTCTGAGCTTTGGTTCCATCTCTGTGGAGACCAGCCCCCACACTCCCAATTTTTTGCACAGTTCTTGGGATGGTGCCTACTTGCTCAGATGTTCTCTTGAAATCAGGAGGCTGTTCTGGGGGAATCTGGACTTCCCCATTTTTGCCCTCTGTGACTGTTGAGTCTCAGGAAGTCGTGCCCCAGATGTAAAAAAATTCCGTCTGTGAGTGCCAGGCACACACACGTGACTTGGAGGTGGATTCTTGGCTGGAGGTTCTACCCTGCTTTGCCATCTCAGGCTTGAACGTAGTCTGCTTCACCTTGGTGCACCAAGGCCTGCATCTGTCCAGCTGCCTCATTTATATGTTCTTTTCAGGCCAGCAACTTGGAAAAGGCGGCAGACATAGCTGAAAATGACAGTTATCTTCAGGGAAAGGAAAATGGCCAATATTAGACAAAAAAAAAAAAGTATGAAGTAAATTTTTCACCCTGAAGGGCTGAAGAAATCATTAGAGTTATCTGACAGCCACAGTCTCCAGGCACATGGCTTGGCCCCTGGCGATCTCATTGCTATTTATATGCACTGGGACGTCTGCGGAGTAGCCGGGTTGTCATCAGCCTGGGATCTATGAGAACTTACATAGGACTCAGAGTGAAGGAAGCCAGGCAACCTTCTATCTATCGCCTTAAAGCTTGGATTTCAAATTATTCTCCTGTAGTTTAGAATCAACACACACACACACACACACACACACACACACACACACACACACACCCCATGCCCTCTCCCCTACAAAACAGCAACTCAAACAAATAAAACCCTAGAGGTTAAAAATGATAGTGCCTTCCTCAAACGCTCTTACCGCTTCTGAGTAGTGATAGGAAGTGAAATGGAGGAGGGGTCCTTTGTGAGGGTTAACACACTCAGACTAAGAAATGAGAAGCATAAAATCTCTCCCTTACCCCTGACAGTTAACTGAATCTACCGATTTTTGTGTTAAAAAGTTGTCATGATTGACATGCCATTAGGAGTATACAGCGCAAGTTAAATCCATACCTGTGTGTAATCGAGTCTGATGCAATTACATAGGGATGCTACATTTATTCTGGTTGAGAAATAGGTTCCCTCGGATGCCCTTTATTAAAGTTTAAAGGAAGTGTTGACTCGGTGCTGGGGGAAGGGTAGCGAATGAGTTCTCTTGTAGCTGACCTTTAGGGGCTGTGAACTGCCAGCAGCACTGTCGTTAAGCATGGCAGAATGCAGCCATGTTTGTGAACAGAATGCTAAAAAAAAAAAAAAAAAAAAATTCCCCCAAACCCTCACCTCCACATCAGCTTCCAAATACAGCTCCCGAGATCCCTCTGTGCTTTTGACAAGCGTGTTGGGCATGAGGGTTTGATCATCCACATGCATCCACAGCTATGATCCTGAGCCATGTGTCAGTGCATTTATCAAAGAAAGGCTTGGCTGTATATTTCATCCCCACAGTCTAATCACTGGGATCAAAATCTTTCTCAAAAGTCAAAGTTTCTCTGTCTGAGCCTTTAGTGTGATTTAAAAAAAAAAATCAGACTGTCTTCTGTGTTGTACCACACATCTTACTGCTTCCAGGGACCTGCTTTCTCTCTGAAGACCAAATCTTCTTATTGACTAGGTTGTGCATTTAAGACCTGAAAATGGTGACCCCGGTTGCCTAGCAACTGAGGAACTCAGGCCTCAGCCCTGGTAAGCGAGATGGAAAAAAGGTCAATTAATGTGGCAGGCCTGTCCTTATCAATATGCTACTGTGGCAGCTACTTTTATTTCTTTACAGTAATGTATCATAATAAGTTTTGTAGGTCTTTATACAGTGGCTCTCCCTTTTGAATAAAGCGTAACTAAGACTTGAGGGGATGTCTGATATAACAGAAAATGTAACCATAAAAAAAAAAAAAGAACCTAGAATAGAAATTGTCTGACTGCTGGGTACCCTGCCGGGCTGCCCGAGGCACTTACACATTTCCATTGAGTTATTTTATGATCAGGCCAGTATGTTATTGAAATATTATCTCTTTAGCCTTTCTCATTCTGATAAGAAATGACAGGCTCTCAGAGCAGTAATACATACAGAGTACAAAATATGGAGCTGCAGACAAAATTCAGCCTGGGTAAAGAGCCTTGGAGAATTTCCATTAAGACCGATCGTCCCTGGCTAGTGTTTTCAAATAAGGCACAGGACACATCCTTATGTCCACTCTAATTGTGATGAGAATTCGGAGCCTCTTGCAATGATTGCATTTAGAACGATTACTGAACAGCATTCAAGAAGAGTCTGCATCAAATTTACAACCTCATTTACGATTCAATTTCTTTGGGACATAGTGAAATGCTGCCACATTTCAGATGCACAGGTAAGAATCACAATCAGGATATGAAGGGTCATATTTAGAAGCAGAAGAGGATAGGAAACCAAGACTATAAAAATCTCAAGCTGAATATTCGGGGGATGGTTTGGTCCAGACTCTTTCAGAAACAATACATATAGATTTGTTATTTTATTTGTAGACCTCTCATGGGAGGACCCTCATCTTTTCACCGTGTGCCTATCGATTCCTTGTTGTTGTTTAATATGGAATCTGTTTCATATGGACAAAATCAATGAGTATGTATTTATAGATGGGTAAGGTAGGCACCTGGTCCCTTGTCTGGTGTCAGGAGACCCGAGTTTTATTCTCAGATCTATTTCCATTAGCTGCGTGACCTTGGGTAGGCTGGAATGTCTCAGGGTCTCAACATTGCCCCCTACAGGGCAGGAAGGTTGAACGTGATTGTCTTCAGCCTATGATGGATGTATCCACAACCAGCCAGCTGCATCTTCCATCTCTTCTTTCCTGTCACACACACACGATCACATTATGCCAAGTGTAATATCTATGTGATTTTTGTATGATCGCCACTTTAAAAGAGCCTTTCCTCTCTGACACATGGCATTCATGGGGACATATGTTCAAGAGTTTTCAACGATCAGCATCCGTTAGGGATGGTGGCAACTGGCTGCCTACATATTCAAAGTTAGCGTTTTTTCTCTGTGGAGCCCAGTTTCTGTGAGCTTATGAGATTCACGACAGTTTTTCATTTTCTGTTCTTGCCTATCTTTCCTTGCTTTTTAGATCGCATCAGAGTAGGGGCAGATGCTGTCTCCCTCCTCTCACACACAGCATAGTGAATCATCTCAGCCTCTCTGTAAAATTTCAGCTTAATGGAGTCCTGGCATTTCTGATGAGACGACGAACTTCATTTTATAGAACAACCTATTGAACAAGCTGTTCTTGGACATTCCCATCTCAACTAAATGTTAAAAGTATTAAAATTCACATTAGCACCAGAGGAAATTTTGCATGGGTAATCCTTTAATACAGTGTTTTATGGCTCTATTAGCGGCACAGCAGCTGGTGACATGATGAATTTAATCCATTAAAAAATTCAGCAAGAGGTTTAAAAGTCAGCTTTTTAAAACATTATCTTGCTGCAAGGAAAGGGAACTTCTCCTCAGGGCCAGAAATGTGGCGGCTTCATACTGTGGCAGGTATTGGGAAATGAACCTGCATGACCAACTTGCACGCACTCAGAGTTCTGCACCTGGAGAAAGAGTTCTGAGCCCCAGACTCAGGAGGTGCGTGCTGGGAACACTGGAACATCTTCAGTCACACCTTCATCCTTCCCTTGTTTTCTGCAAGAGTTTTACAACGTGTAGTAAGTGGTGACATTGTCTTTAGCATATATTGGTTTTTCGAGACAGGGTTTCTCTGTGTAGCTTTGCGCCTTTTCTGGAACTCACTTGGTAGCCCAGGCTGGCCCCGCCGCCGCCGCCGCCGCCCGGCGCATATTAATATTTTTATCTGAGCCAACATGTGTATTTATATGAAATCAGAACCCCTTCAAGGTTTCCTTTAGTGGTATAATCAGTTCATGCAGGCTTAATCAAGGAAACATTTCTTGCCTTTGATATCAAAAATCTGCAAAGCCACTCGAGATTAACAACTTTGGCCTGAGGGATGGGTGGGTGACCTCCCCTTGAAGCAATGTTCCTGGTTGGTTTTGTGGGCACTGGAATGGGCTGGGCGCACAGTGTGGCGAGGTTGCATCTCTGATGGATTAACAACTGTCAGGTAGTTGGTCAATGGTTTTAACACAAAGCTTTAGATTCTTTAATAATCCTTTCAAATCGTGATTTATTTTCTCAAAAAGAAAATACTTTGTACACTCCCAGTATATTCCTGCAAATTACTACATAGAGTTATTGCTTTCATTCAGGAATTTTTTAAAAAGGGATTTTTTTTTTTTTTTTTTTGAATGAGCAGGCATTTCTGAGCCAAAGCAGTAACAGGTCACCTTGTACCAAAGTGCCCCGTGTCAGCAAATGTGTTTGTTACTGTATTTCAACCCTTGTGAATTAAAAGTCAGGTAGCTTAACTCAGCAGTGGGTTTTGTTAAATAACCCATTTATATAATTCCCATGCTCATGTGAAGTCACTCATCTTCCGTCCTCACTTAGCATAACTCGATGTAAAAGGGGAATTGCCATTTCTTGTGGTGCAGCTATTACAGCCTGTAAGAGCAGAAATGAAATCTACTACACCTGCCTCCAAGGAGATCTTTAATGGTCCCTACAGTGTAAACACACAACCAGGTTGAAAACAGCTATTGTATTTTGGGGTACTAAAAATTGGTTTATTTTTCTTCCAATATGAAAAGCTTCATCTCTCTCAAGGTACACAGGGCACCTGGATAGAAAGCTGCTTTCCGACCTGTAGAAGGGACATGACACTCTAAAAGTGTGTTCTGCATTTCTGACACCTCCCTCAGCCTCCCACCAAACATGGTTACTAAAAGGCTTGCTCTCTCGCGAGATGTTTAATGTAGTTAGGTAACAGTTCATATGAGAGTCGATCGCCTCGGCCTGAGTGGGGTCTGTTTTGATCATATCTGATCCTGTGTTGGAAGCTGACCGCTCCAGGTAGGGCTCCAACTGTGCCCTTACAAAGGCTCCTTTTCTGGGTGTGCGTTTCTTTTTCAATCTACATGGTTCCTCGAGGCTGAGCATGTTGTAAGAAGGGTGATGCAGCCTGAGCTCTCAACTAATGACACTGCCTTAAAAAAGAAAAAAAAAATCCCAGCACAAACTCTACTAACGTGATTTTCTTATTAAAGAAAAAATGCACAATAAATCCAGTCACCAATGCCAGTGGAAGCATGGACAGCATTTTTCAGGTAGACACAATTTTTATAAGCAAAGAGGGACTCAAGGTGGCATTTAGGGTTTTATAGTGAAACATAATAAGGTGCTATAAAGCAATTGGACCTCTTGGTCAAGTGTGGGGTTCAAACTGTTAGCTACTTCTACTCTAAGGAAATTTCAGCGAACATGATTTGTGTTACTTGGTGGTTTGACTTTCAAATTTCTGCTTCAGGGTAGTCTGACTTGGGCAAAACCGGGCGATTCCATGTTCAATTCACCTATGTTGCTACCTTAAAAACAAAACCAAACCAACTTTCTTATTAACTGAACAGCTTCTATTTCCTCCACCTCCTACTGGAATGTTCTATAGGCTGGCCTCCACCTATCCTTATATCAATGAGCCATGAATGGCTTCCCTGTGCATTGGCCCTACATTTTTTTAATGAATTAATCAACTAATTAACTGTGGTGATGCTGGCTTTTGAACTCACGGCCTCAAACACTGAATGCAAGCGCTCCACCCCTGGCTTACACCTTTGGCCTTTGTGGTTTTGGAGACCATTTCTTACCATGTAGCCAGGCTCATCGTTCTCTAAGTTAGCCTTCCTCCCGAGGGCCGGGCTGGCAGATGTGCACCGCGGCACCTGGTTCATTATTTATTTACTTTGATGTGGTGCTGGGAATTGAACTCAGCTTCCTGTGCGTGCCAGGCAAGACCTCCCCCGCCGAGTCAAATCCCCAGCCCCAGTTTAAGGAGTAAGACGATTTTAGCTCAAAAGCCCAATGGTGCTTATTTCAAAATACGGCCCATCAGTTACTTTAAAAAGAACTCCAACAAGCACAATTTTAAAGCATTTAGAGAACCGTCCATTTGCTCTGCAGAGCCACAGATTTTATCCAGCAGCTGTCACCCACCAATAAGGTCGGGCTTTACAGTTACAGGGCTCCAAACTGCTGTTCTGTCCCCCAAGGGACCCCTTCAACCCAATCTTTTCACTGTGCTGCTGCGCCATCTCGGCACATTAGAGGCTCTTCTTCCTTCCTGCAAGCTTTTTTGCCCTCTCTCCCAACTGAGTGATGATCTTGGTCTGCAGCATCCAGAGAGACCTCTGCATGGCTATGGCTGTGATGAGCTGAGGCTCACCATTCCCCTGCAGAGTAGCTCCCATGAGAATCTCCATGTTGGTGCCTGGGACACTTGGGCCCCTTGTGTGGGTGGCATAGAAGCCCCCTGAAAAGATAGCAGATGGGAGGTCTGTGCTCTCATACCTGTGTTCTGATAACCATTAGCGAATCTCTTTCTTATTTCTCTACCTCTGACATTCATTCATCCATCCATCCATTCTGTGCATTTAAAAAGCTTTTGTGTGTACATGTCTGTTTGTGTGTGTTTGTGTATAGTTGTGAACATATGTGGAGGGTAGAGGCCAATGTTGAATGACTTTCTCTCTCTCTGTCTCTCTCTCTCCTTCCTTCCTCCCCTTCCTTCCTTCCTTCCTTCCTTCCTTCCTTCCTTCCTTCCTTCCTTCCTTCCTTCCTTCCTTCCTCTATTTCTTTCTTGAAACATGGTCTTCCACTGAACCTGGAGCTCATTGATTTGGACAGACTGGTTGGCCAGGAAGTCTGTGCGACTTGCCAGTCTTTGACTCCCCAGAGCTGGGACTATAATAAACACAAACCTACACCTAGCCTTTAGATATGGATTCTGGGAGATGGAACACAGCATTTTCCCAAACTGAACCATCTCTCAGCTCTTATCCTTCAGGCTTTAACTGATTGGTCCCTCACACCCGGCATGCTGTGGGTGCTGGGATGTTGGTGAAGAATGAAACAGAATGTTTTAGATTAGGTAGGATGCAGGGGAAGTTCCAGACAGATAGGAAAGTGAGTTAAGAGAAATGCTCATGCTCCCAAGGCCCAGTAGATTTCAGGAATACAGAGAAGGTGGATAGGAGGGAGAGGTTGATGGTTGGGGGCAGGAGTTTTCTTTTTTATCTCCTTAGTGTAGCAGGAATCTTAAAAGGTCTTATTATTAAAATCAAACCTGAGCCAGGTATTGGGGTGAACACTGGAAGATCAGAGAGACAGAACAGGCCACAGCCACCTCACCTCGCCAGTTCCTCAGCTGATCCTGTTTCCTTAGACTGGAAGCCTCTGAGTCCTCATCCAAAATGAATCTCAGCTGAACTGCTGCTCCAAAGCCTGAAACCTTAACCAGCTTAACCAGCCAAATGCTTCTAGTTTCTGGTCCTCATGCCTTAAATACCTTTCTGCTTTCTGCCATCACTCCCTAGGATTAAAGGCTGGCTTTCTGGGATTAAAGGCGTGTGTCACCGTGCCTGGCTGTTTCCAATGTGGCCTTGAACTCACAGAGATCCAGAGGGATTTCTGTCTCTGGAATGCTAGGATTAAATGCGTGAGTGCCACCATTTTTTGGCCTCTATATCTAGTGGCTGTCTGTTCTCTGACCCCAGATAAATTTATTAGGGTGCACAATATTTTGGGGAACACAATACCACCACACCTTAGGCCTGAGATCTGAGGAAGAGAATCACACAGATACCCCAGACTCTTGAGAAAGTCTGAGACAGTTGGCTAGGCATAGGTGAAGGTGTAATTCCCTAACATTGAATTATAGTGAGCCCGGTGAGCCCCAATTCAGAGCAATTCTAGGAAGTTCTCATGGTAAAATCGGCTCAGTGGATGAAAGTATGAAGTGAGGTCGTATAGGTGGTTTGCAGACCATGCTACAGTGTTCTGTTAGACAACCTGACAGGAACTCATGATCATGAGTCACTGGTGGTCATAGGGATGAGCAGGGTCTCTGCAGCCTGAGTCTATGCCTTTGACTAGAGCCCAGGGTGGGTGATGTGGGTTCACAAACTGTGTTTTGAAGATCAAAGCTCCTGAGACCTCTTCTTGTCTCTTCCTCCCCTAAAGGTAGTAAGAAACCTCCTGATAATTAACGCCATTTTGTTTGTCTGACTCTGCCATCACTGAGCTGATGTCAGTATTACAGATGAAGCTTTAAGAAACACCACATGATCAGCCTCATGGTGTTTTACTGCACCATCAATCAAGAATTCTATTTACAGTGAGTATTAGAATATATGTGTGTCCTGGAAGTCTCATGCTGGATTTTGTTTGTTTGTTTGGTTTTGGTTTTTTGAGACAGAGTTTCTCTGTATAGTTTTGGTGCGTGTTCTGGATCTCACTCTGTAGACCAGGCTGGCCTGGAACTCAAAGAGATCTGTCTGGCTCTGCCTCCTGAGTGCTGGGATTAAAGGCATGCGGCCACCACCGCCCAGCTTTCATGCTGGATTTTGTAAGAATATCTCCCACATGCTTGTCTGTGCTCTGTGAGAATCAACCTTAGCACGATCAGCAGGAGGCAGAGTCTGTTTGCCCTCTCACAATGTGCGGCTGTGAGGACTGAGGACCACAGGGGAAGTGTGATTTGTGAGGTGAGGTCACTAGAGGTAATTCAGTCCCCACCTGCTCCCTGGCAGGATAACTGCTCTGACTTTGAGATTTCACTCACCACATGGGAATAACTGGGGGTGGGAAGAGAGAGAGAGAGAGAGAGAGAGAGAGAGAGAGAGAGAGAGAGAGAGAGAGAGAGAGAGAGAGAGAGAGAGACAAAGAGAGAGAGAGAGAGAAAGAGAGAGAGAGAGAGAAGGAGACAGAGAGACAGAGACAGAGAGAGATATCTTCCCAGCACAACCCTAAATGTGAATGATATTTTCCAGACCCAGGCACAAATTTTTATTAATATTTAAACCACTGCTTTGAGGTGATTTTTATAATAACAATCAGATTAATCAGATTTGCCTCTTAATGATTCGGTATAATCCTCATTTGAGCTGATAAAAATAAATAAACTGCGTTTAGAATTTTCCATCGATTGTCTCCTCATTGTAGCTTCCAAAGCTTAACCTGTCTCTCTCTGCCTGTCCTCTCTCACTTCTCTCCTCTCTCCTGCTCTCTTCTCGCCCCCCACCTCTCTTTCTTTGTCCCTGTACCCTTCCAATAAGAAGGCTCTATCCCATAATACCAGATGACACCACCTGAAAACAAACAGATGCCCATTAAAATGAATGACTGTCAAAATTTTTCCATGTGTATTTGATATTAACGACTGCAAGTGTGAAGGTGCCATTCAAATAGTTTATTATTGTTATAGGTTTGCAGCAATATATTACACTTTACGCCTTGGCTTGGAAGTTGATTACAAGTTTTATGAGACTGAGTGACTGTTATTGGCAATCTTGATGTTTTCCTTTTCCCCAAAACATGTCACAGACAATTGATTTATAGGCAGTCGATGATTTTTTATATTATATCATTTCAATAAAAAAATTAAAGAAGAAAATGTAGAGTGGGAACTAGACGGAGGATAATGAAGGTGCCATCCGTCGTATGGGGTCTTTTTAGAGAGCATTAATAATCCACATGTACCCAGTAGAATCCTTTCTGAGATTATTTGATATTCTACATGAGGCACAAAAAAACCAGAAGTCATCAGAGATTTTTATAAACACAGGTGGTGCTTATTAACTGAGAAATAAAAAGTTTACACTCCTGATGATTAGTGCCAGCATGTTTTTGCAGGCCTCTGCACTTTTGGGAAATGTTTTTTATTTCCCTCCCCATTCTGATTCCTTTTATTCTGCAGGAACAGCTTGAGTGAGTGATGCCACGCCTCCGTAAAGCATCGCCGACAGATCCAAAGGTGGGGAATAGTGACCTCTTTGACAGCACTCATCCTGGCGAAGCATGGCCATCTACGAAGTTTAATAGATGTGGCCACGCAGCCTCACTGCAGATTGACCGTGAGGATTCTTACCCGAAATGACTGGCTAAAAGGGGGAATCTCATTTCCAAACATTCTCTCTGCTGTGCAGTGCTTCTAAGATTTTTGTCAGAATGGTCTAGCCGACTGATTAATTTGTGAGATTTTAGTGTGTGTGAAGAGTAACATCCAAGCAACAACAGACAATAAAAAAGTGAGAGGCTGAGTCTCTCACTCCAAAGGGGCAGAGTGCTCAAATGCGAAGGACTTAACAGTGTCTGAGGGAGAGACCGAGTATGGAGGTTGTCTTCATTACTTTATATATACCCTTTGAAGAAGAAAGGGACTGCAGAAAGAGGTTTTGAGAGGGGAGACATTAGACATATTTGGAAGGAAGTAGTTGTAGTATACGAGCCGTGGGTTAAAGCCCATGGAGGGCGGAGGGCAGGTGAGGTAGGACGTTCACACTGGGCATTTGGAACACTTAGGAGAGTTGGGTTAGAGACACGGTGGGATGGTGGCAAGTCCTGGTCCAGAGACTGATCAGAGAAATGCAAATTTAATGCCTGTCTTAGTGGTGATGTAAAGGGTAATTTTTAGATGTGACAGTACTTTCTTATGGACACAGAACTTTTTTTTTTTTTTTTTTTTTTTTTTTCCGAGACAGGGTTTCTTATTAACCGGTTTCAAAGCTGTACATTGAGTCAGTGTCCTACTCAGTGGCCTGTACAGATACTGTACATGCATGAACATGAGCAGGTCAAATATTTCCTTGGCTAAATATGCAAATCTAAGTGTTCATTTATCATCTCTCTCCCTACTATATGCTATCTTTATGTCTTTACCATCTAATTTGTTTCTCTGTCTCTGTCTCTCTATGTGTGTCTGTCTGTCTATCTATCTATCTAATCTGTCACCTCTCACTATCATTTGTGTTTTGTTTCAGGCAAAAAGTGTTGAAATTCTTTTATTTCCACATATGATTCAAAGTTAAAAGAGTTTGACAATCACAAAAATTTTGTTTTATTTTAGATAACAGCTACATCATTTAAAGGCAGAATATATTATATTGAGGCCTATTGGGTTGCTTTGGATAATATTTATGTAATGTGATGAAGCTTTCCTTGGATTATGTATTTTGATATTACTTACATTCTTAAGTCTGTGAAATGCTCACTGTTGTGTTTTAGCTTAGGAGAAAACCCTGGTCATTATACATATGAACCTGCTAAAACTTAGGAATTCATCATCTTCTTGGGTTTAGAAACCATTCTTTGGCTGCTGGAAATTGAGATGGAAAGTCCCAGGAAAGACAGAGCTAAAGAAGAGGAGAAACTCAAAACTTACACAAGGGACCATCCTGAATAGCCCTGAAGAGCTCATTTGGAGGGAGGCTTCAAGCAACCCAACCACAGCTTAGAGACTTTAGCCAGTTAGTTACCTGCTTAACAACTATATTTTAGGGAAATAAACAGAGTTTATGGACTTGACAGTATAGCATTTCTGCTCTTCAGGATATAGCCTGAAACTGCCAGACACATGGAGAAGTGGAAAAATGTGATTCACACTCAAGCAAGCAAGAAGTCAATAGGAAATGGCCTCAGAACGACCAAGATGTTCATCAAACAAGGTTTTCAATACAGCTACTGTAATTATTGCTCACACAGAGGAAAATACACTTCAAATGAATAGATATAAAGGAAATCTCATCAGAGAATCATGAACCATTAAAAAAAAAAGCCCAAAGGAATTGTGTCAGTAAAGATACAATACCTAAAAATTAAAAATTTACTGCATGTTTTGGCAGCATACTAGATTTGATAGAGGTGTAAGCGATGAAACAGCGCAGGACAAAGACATAAAAACTTCAAGAGACACTTTCATAAAACCATATGAAGCCATGGTGGACACCAATGCCTGGAATATAGTTGTAATTCGAGTCTCATAAAGAAAAGAGAACAATGAGAGGAAAAGCTGTTTGAAGTAGACATGATGTAACAAGAAAATCTATAAAATAGCTAGGGAAAGACACTTTGTAGGCAAAGGAAAAAAAATTGGGATAGTCACTGATTTCTCATAAGAAACATGGGAGACCAGCAGGGAATGAAGTAACTTCTTTAAAGTTTTGAAAGAAGGAACAACTGTCAACCTCAAATTCTATATTTATTAAATTTGTTCCATATAAATAAGGGCAAAGAAAAACATTTTCAAACTAAAAACAATCAAGAGAATTTGTCAACAGCAACAATTCACTAGAGACACTAATGAAGATCTTCTGATGGAAAGTAAGTCAGACCAGATGGGAACTTCTATTTTGGGGAAGGAATGAAAGGCATTAGAGACGGCAAATGCACAGGTAAGTATGAAATAATTTTTAAAACTTTCTTTTAAACTACATAGGTCTGCTTGCAGTAATTACATAATATTCATCTGGGTAAAATATATAGTAAATAGATGCAATGCATGTGTAGACTATAGTACAGAAGATAGGAAGTAGTATAGCAAGAATTGTAAAATAACAAAAATTAAGGTATATATGGTAATTAGCATTCAACATACTTAAACTATGCAGAGAAGTAAAGTTAAAAAGCTGGAAAATCAAAAATTTTAAAAAGATACTTGACAATCTAAAATAAGGCAAGGAAAGAAGATCAGGGAACTAAAATCAAAAGAGGATAGGTAATGAACAGAAGAGTAAAACTGGACCAATTGAGAGCATATCAGAGGCATATTTACTAAACATTGGTGGGCTAAACACACCAGGGAAGGGCAGTGATGAGCAGAGTGGTCAGGAAGACTTAACTATGCATTATTGGAAAAACACGCTTTCAGACAGAACAAAAGGAAATACCACGCAAACAGTAAGTATAGGAAAAGAATGGAATTGACATCAGATACAATAGACTTTAAGAAAAACAGTGGTATGAGGGATAAATCCATTTTATAATGATGAAAAGAACATCTCATTTCCAGGAGAGCTCAACACTGATGCAGGCCTCTCTCAGCATGCAGTTTATATAATAAGCAGGCAAAAATATTAATAAGCCATGGGGAACCCTTACTGGCCGTCTTGAACTAAATTAGGCTTGTAGACTACTGTACTCAACAACTCAAGATAAATACTATTTTCAGTAAACATGGTATGATTGTAATACAATGTGAAGGTAAAGTAATTGTGTTCTGTAAATGTCAAGAAACTTAAAAGGATTGATATTACAAATGTTCTAGTGTGTCCTCTGATTATGATGAATTCTCTTCTAAATAAAAAGGTCTAGCAGGGCAGTGGTGACACATGCCTCACATGCTTTTAGTTCCAGCGCTCAGGAGCAGAAGCAGGCGGATCTCTGTGAATCCAAGGCCAGCCTGGTCTATAGAGCAAGTTTCAAGACACAGAAAAACCCTGTCTCGGGAAAACAAAACAAAACAAAATAAAACAAAACAAAACAAAACAAAACAAAACAAAACTAATTGTTGGAAATGAGTCAACACACTTCTAAGTATTACAAAAGCCAAATAAGAAATTGAAAATTTAATGACAACTAACATAAATATTACGGGAAATTTACAACTTCCAATCTTTATGTTAAAATGATGTGAAAGTCACTGGGCATGCTGGTACCCACCTGTAATCGAAGCACTTGGGACTCGGAGGCAGGAGGATCAGGAGTTCAAGGTCAACTTTGGGTACAAAATAAATTTGAGTCCAGTCTGGGCTACATGAGAATCTGGGTTTCTCAAACTAGCCAACTAAGCAACTCCTAAAAGAACAGAAAAGAAAAATACATATGAAAATGAGATGAAATAAAGACAAAGATAGCCTTTCAAAGAGTAACAAAATGAAAGACTGAAGTTTACCACAAGGCTCCATTCATTAAGACAAGATGTGACCCACAGGACAGACAAATAGACCAAAGGAACAGAGTCTTGAAACAAAACCTTGACTCTGAATGAAGTTTACACAGGAGGTCTCCATCCATCCTTTCATTTTGTTCTGTGTGCTAAAATTATATCTAAATTAAAAAATTCAAATGAGTATAACGATTCTAAATGCCTTGAACAATAACACACCAGAGAACACAGAAATTAAATGGACAGAAAAATTTGTGCAACTACTATGTTAATTTTTTTATTGTTCTGAAATACAAAATCTCCTAAAGGTAAAACATACACATAACAGCTCAGAGTGAATATTTTAACGTGTAATGAATATTCCTGTTAAGATCTAAAGGTGCCGGGTGGTGGTGGTGGCGGCGGCGGCGGCGGCGGCGGCGGCACACGCCTTTAATCCCAGCACTTGGGAGGCAGAGCCAGGTGGATCTCTGTGAGTTCGAGGCCAGCCTGGGCTACCAAGTGAGTCCCAGGAAAGGCGCAAAGCTACACAGAGAAACCCTGTCTCAAAAACCAAAAAAAAAAAAAAAAAAAAAAAGATCTAAAGGCATTTTAAAAGTTAAGCCCCAGCAAAGTGTGGTGATATATTGTGTACCCCAATAAAGCTTGCCTGGGGATCAGAGGACAGAGCCAGTCACTAAATTAGACATAGAGGTCAGGCCGTGGTTGCACACACCTTTAATCCCATCACTCGAGAGACCAAGATCAGTCTGGATCTCTGTGAGTTCAGGGCTACACTGGATACATGAGAGAAACAGAACCAGGCAGTGGTGGCACACACCTTTAGTCTCAGCACTTGAGATCTCATGCCTTTGCTTGGGAAGCACACACGCCTTTAATCCCAGGAAGTAAGGTGGCAGGGCAGAGAAAGGTATATAAGGGGTGAGGAAACAGGAACTCACTCTTTTGGCGGAGGATTTCATAGGGGTAAGAACTAGTAGCTTGCTGCTCTGCCTCTCTGATCTTTCAGCTTTTACCCCAATATGTAGCTCTGGGTTTATTATTATTATTATTAATAAGACCATCTAGCAATTCATGTTACAGCAAAGTGCTCAGGAAACTTCAGTTACCCAAGGGAGGCAGAGCCTTGATTGCACTTTACAGCAGACTGCAGCTCTCATCATTGGACGCTCAGCACTGGTTCCTGTTCACTTGTTGCTGAGGTGGACTGAATGGCATCTTCAAATGGCCACAGGCTGTCATTTCCATCACCTCTCTAGACTTCTCTGCTTTCAAGATTTTCCCAGTTTTTTTAACTCACAGGCATGGCCGCCCAGATGACTAAGGCTTTGACACCATGGGGAGTGTTCATGGCTCTACACGCTGCTTCTCTTCCTTCAGTATGATAGTCTAAAGGCATATTAAACATTTTCTTACTGGTTCATCTCTGGTTCCCCATAGCACCAACTCATTTCTTAACTTGTCTCCTCCTGGCTTTGCTCTTTTTCAGCATCACAAGCCATGGTCCTCACTTAATGCACATCTCAGGCACTTGTCTATGATTTGCATCAGGTAAACTTAAACTGCAAAACATATTATTCTAAAATAAAGAAGACTATCACTATATCTCAAAACCTATAGGAAATGTGACTAATGGTGTCAAGAAACAAATCAGTAGCATAAGAATTTTGATCACACAGAAGTATAAAAATCAAGATTTAAGATGCTCAGTAAGAGAGCCAAGTAGAGCCGGTGTGGTGGCACATCTCTAATTCTAGCACCTGGAAAGTGGAGACAGGAGAGTAGAGACTCCAGGGTCACCTTCAGCTGTCTACTGAGTTAGAGGCCAGCCTGAGCTATATGACGCTCAAGCAAGCAAACAACAACAACCTAATAATCAAACCCAATAAAAATGAGAAAGAAATTTGGATGAACATATATACAAAATAAACTGTCTAGAAAAAAATGAAATAATATTAATAAATTCAAAAGCATACTCTTAGAACAATTCCAATACCAGTTGACATCTCAAAATGTATGGGGGCAATCTGATGGGGCTCTTAGATAAAGAGCCAGGAGCAATTAAGGGTAGCCGACAGAGGGGGATTTAGTCTTTCCCAGGATGAGCCTCCTAACTGGCATTCCAATACCAAGTGGTCAGCCCTAAAAACATATACATGTAAGTAACACCAAACGTGTGTGTGTGTGTATGTGTGTGTGTGTGTGTGTGTATGTATGTGTGTGTGTGTGTGTGTGCGCGCGCACGGAGAAAAAAATCTCCATGAATTATAGAGGGCCTGCAGGAGGCATTGTAAGGAAGAGAAGGGGTGAAATGATGTAAATATATTTTAATTAAAAATAAAAATTTGAAAAATTAGAAATTCGAGAAGATTTGGATAACAGGAAAAATTAAAATAAAAGAAGATAAAGAAATAGTTTAAGAAAATGCTTATTTCATCAAATATTGTGAAAGTTGAATACTTTAAATAGAATTACATAAATTTATACTAGCAATCTAAATGCTAAAATAAAATGAAGGAAAACATGAATTACCACACCTAACTCAAGAAATAGATACTGAAATCAAAACAAATTTTACAAAATTATTTGTAATGATATGGCTTTCTTACATGACCCAGGACTGCCTGCCTAGGGAATGGTGCAGCCCATAGTAGGCTTGGCCCTCTATGTCAACTAATAATTGAGACAGTTCTGCACAGACATGTTCACAGACCAATAAGATCTGGGCAATCCCTTAACTGAGACTCCTTTTTCAGGTAACTTCACAATGAATGAATGAAGAATGAATGAATGAATGAATGAATGAATGAATGAATACATAAATAACCTACACTCCTCAAATCCAAGGTGACTCCAGCAAACATTTCCCAGAGCTTCAAACCACTATTCTTTTCTATGTTGTATGATTTCTAAATGTGAATAGATTTTTCAATTTCTCTCATAAAAATGAAATCACTGATGTTAAAACTTGAAAAGTGAAACAATCTACAATCCAAAGTTCACTGAGATAAAAAAGGAGTCATCATTAGAACAAAGAACTAGAAGATGTTTACTGCTAATATACAATGTTCTCAAAGGTACAGATAGTGCACAAGACTGAAGAAGCCTGGGAGAGGTGAGACATTTATTTCTGAGAGGCAGAAAAAGTTACTATTGCCTGCATATAACACAGATTTCAACACAGAAATTGCAAGAGAGCAAATGAAAAACTAAAGTTCGTTGTTTGGATGATTAACAGCTCTTTCATTGATGAGACACTGGATATAACAGTTTGAATCAGAAGGAATTCATTTTATTCTGTAATGTAATTCAGAGATCAGTGGTGAGGAATTCTAGAACACTTGGCTCCGGGTGGTGACTCAGCTCCAGGTTTCTTCTGTCATCCATCTCCCTGTGCTTCAGAACACAGCTGGGTTAACATGTTCTGTAATGGACCAGACAGTAAATAGTCTACCTTGTGCATTTGCTTATGTCTCCCTCTTTCCCCTCCCTTCTTCCCCCATTCATTCATTCATCCTTACCTTGCCATGTGGCTCGTGGCTTACTGGCATTTTCACATGCTGCTTGTCCTGGCAGGTGGCTGGCAGTGACTCCTTCTGCCTTCCTGATCTTTTATTTCTCCTCTCTGTTAGTACCGCCTATAATTCCTGCCTAGCCACAGCCAATCAGGTTTTATTTATTGACCAATCAGAGCAACTTGACATACAGACCATCCCCCAGCACAGCCAAGTGCAGACCATCTCAGACACCTGCACTCAGAGGCCTAATCATCCTCTATGCGGACCTGCTGGGTAAAGCCACAAGGAACCCGAGAACGGGCTCCCACAGGACATACAGAACATCCCACAGCAGAGCATCTTGTGTACCAGAAAAGGGAAAGGACATATTTGGATGGACAACTGCATATTTGTATTATTGGTTAAAATAAGCCTTAGAAAAGAGCAAATCAAACTTCCTATTAGCAATTGCTGGTTAGAAAATTTAGTGGAAAGGTATCTTTTAACTAATGGATCTAAAAACTTCTGGAAAAAAATTTAACCAGAAATGTTCAGTATCTACCTAAATGGAATAAAAAATGTTAAAAAATGTAAAAGTTGATAAATTAGAAGAAAGGCAAGCTTTTTGGATGGAGAAACTGAGTATAAAATACATTATAATTTTCTTACATTATATATTATACTTCATAGAATTTGAGTGAAAATTACAACAAGAATACTCTATGAGTTTGATAAGACAGTTTTAAATGTGTCTAAAAATGAGAGACAGAGACAGAGAGAAAGAGACAGAGAGACAGAGATAGAGAGACAGAGAGAAAGAGACAGAGAGACAGACACAGATTAGACTTCCCAGAAAAGAAACCTTTGAGAGAGCGGAAAGACCGCTCAGCAGTTGAGAACACTGGCTGCTCTTGCTGAGGGCCTGCATGTCATTCCCAGCGTCCACAATGAGGTCACAGCCACCTTTAAGTCTAGTCCCAGGGGCTCTGATGCTCATCTGACCTTCACAGGCACTTGGCACAGGTATACACACACAGATGCAGGTAAAACACTGATACGCATAAACTAAATAAATTGTTAAAAATATATAAAAGACATATTTGCAGAGAAATAAGAAGACAGGGAACTTGATATCCCATATATTAGTGGTATGTACAGTCAGTCACAAGGGATTTTCATGAGAGAGAATGTAGTTGGAATAGGAAATCCCATTGTGCTTTTGAATACTTTTTAGGTGACAAGATTTGGGGAAACAGAAATCCTTGCTTTTATTTTGGGTAAAGAAATATGTTCTGAATTTTAGTTATATTTCCAGCCACTTGCCATTTTGTCATCAGAAAATCCAAACAATGATGTTGAACTGTGGTGGTTTGAAAGAAAATGGCCCCCAAAGGGAGTGGCATTATTAGGAGGTGTGGCCTTGTTGGAGGAAGTGTGTCACCATGGAGGCAGGGGTTGAGATCTCTTTTGCTCAAGCTTCCCTCAGTGTGACAGTCAGTTGACTTCCTGTTGCCTGCAAGATGTAGCACTCTCAGTTCCAGCACCACATCTGCCTGCACACCACAGTGCTCCCCACCACAATGATAATGGTTGGACTAAACTGAAATTGTAAGCAAACCATCTTAATTAAATATTTTCTTTATAAGAATTACCATAGTCATGGTGTCTCTTCAGAGCAATGAAGACCCTAACATTAACTAAATGGCTATGATGATGAAGATGATGATACCACAGCAGTAACAACTTACTGACCACTTACTGTTTCCAAGTACAAAGTGCTTAAGGACATTAAGGCAGTTATTTTTTTTTTTTACACTAATTCCAAGGGGAAGGTACCACCACCACTACCAGTGTCACCATCATCAAAACTTCTATTTGATTTTGCAGATGAGGGAAGAGGAGTTAAGCCATTTCTATAACCTGCAAGATGCCACATAGCAACAATGTGTTGACATCAGGACCAGAACCCAGTGGTTCTTTAGCATGTTGAGCTAGGGACTCTTTCCTGGTACATGTAGGAGGTAACAGCACAGGTGATAACTAATAAACCTGGTATACATGGATTAGCAGAGATCAGATCCAGGCATCTGGGAGCGCCTGTGACAGAGGGAACAAACTGACTCTATTTCTGTCCCTCTGGCCTGTCTTGCTGCTCCATCATTCAAAGGAGGGGAGTTTGTGAGGCTAGGACTATGGTTTGTTGGTGAAGCACCGAGGAGGACAGTGTTTAGCATGTGGTAAATGGTCATCAAATGGTCTAACAATGTGATGGCCAAACATGTGACTAAAAGGTCCAGCTAAGTGCCTCTTTCTCTCTCTTTTTTGAAGATTTATTTTTATTATTTTAAAGTATGTGTTTGCATGTGGTTATGTGACCATGAGTACAGGTGTCCTTGGAGGCCTGAAGTGTCGAATCTCCTAGAGCTGGAGTTAAAGATAGTGGCATGCTGCCTGACATGGGTGCTGGGAGCCGAACTCACGTCCGCTGGAAGATCAGTGAATGCCCTTGATCACTGTGTCATTTCTGTCACCCCCAAGTGCTTAGATATTTATCATCCACCAAAAACATTTATCCACTGAATGAGTACTTTAATATATTTCTGAATTTCAAAACTTTTGATATTCTTAAAATTTTCTAGACTTAGGACATTAGGATGATGAAAATTACAGTATGAAAAGTCTTACAGTTTTTAAAAATCAGTGTTTTCTTGTCTATGATGCAACAAACTGAGTTCAGAGGTATTGAATTTGCAGAGAAATGAATAAAGGGGGTGGAATTTTAATTTGCTTTCATTCAACAAACACTACTTTAATCATAATGGGCTATTTTGCAGAATAATTCTAGTTGACATGTCTCATAGGTTTACATCACAACCAGTTTCTCATGATTTAGTAAAAAATTCATCAAAACAATAGAGTTCAAAGGTCAAATGCATTTTATTTGCAGTAATTTCCATAGAAGTGATTTCAGTGGTGAATCAGTTATTTGCATTGATAATGAAGATTCCATTTCTACTATACTTTTGTAGATCTGTTAATTTTTGTTAGTTCCCTGAAAAGTTTGACTAGAAATTTTTTCATGATTACATTATCTATGATGTGGAATTGTCCCAGAAAAAACACACCATTTTGTTGACATGGACTGTCTGGTTTGCTGGGCAAAAATAATATCACAGAAGATGAATGATTTGTTAAGAAGTGCTCTTTATACAGAGTTTGGCCTGCTAGAGTAGATATGCTTATATTTCAGAAGATTAGAATGTTGTTTTTACAGAACACTTGTGCTTTGGTACAATGTAGTTTATTAACCACTTGGAAATGGGACATCTATGAAAGAGACAAGAAATCCGATTTTGTCAATTCTCAGAGAGATGATTTCTTAAAATGGTAAGAGAGGTGGGGATGGGGTGGGAGTGGGGGAGAAGGAGAGGGAGAGCAAGAGGAGAAAGATTGGAAAGCTAATCCTTCATTTTCTTGTATTAGCTTCCAGTTCCATCCCAAATAGCTGCCTGAGACCTCAATTTATTGAATCTAATGGAGACGGGAGATGGAACGATGAGACCGATAGTGACATGATGTGTGGCTTTGCTGAGGTCATGGACTTGCTTAATTCCTTTCCAGAGGGACTGAAGAGAGAAGGAGAGTGGGAAGGGTGAGTGCAGCCCATTTGTCCCTTCACTTTCAAGCTAACTGGGAACTATCCATAATGAATGTCTCTGCTTCCGTCAAGGGCATCACTTCCATTTAACGAGCACGCAGGACGCAGACATTGCCCATGTATGAGGGTTCAGTTTGCAGCGAGCCACAAATCACATTTCATTTATCAGGCCCTACAGATGACAGGATATCACCGAATCCCCGGAGAGCCATATTCATTAAAAAGAAATCTTAAGTAATTACAACAATTAATTGACTTGAAACAGTTTCTGGTGGATAAGGTTTACATAATTCATTTGCCAGACAAAACAAGCCCGATCAGATTGGAAATGCACTACTTAGGAGCATCTTGCTCTCTGACAATGCACCTTCACGGAAAACTGATTATCAATAAGAGCCCTCACTTTTTTTCCTTAAAAGAAAAGAATAATTTGTGAAAGGATAAATGGGGATGGGGACAGGGCGGACAGGCTGTATTTTGAGTCTCTAAAGTAGTTTGGCAGCATCCTTTTCCATTACTACTTAAATCAATGAATGGAAATGCAAGTGGGTTGTTTTGTTGACAGCTCTCTGTGTTTGTGGTTTGGGGAGCTATAGAGATGAATTCAGAGCAGACATCTTCTAAAAGGCTAGTCAGTTGTTTAGGGCAAGACTGAAGCCCAGTCCCCACACCTGGTGTATCTCATTGGTAGACTAGGAAACAAATGAGGGTAATTTTAAGAGAGCAAGAGGAAAAAAACATACTGCATTATTTTTGAGGTTGCTGTGTTTTTCTTTTGGGCTCATATAGTTCATGTTTTAATGACACATCAGTAATGTCTTTGAGTGGTTTTTCACTCATCCAGGTTTTTTAAAACTTGTTTTGAACTGGTACATAAATGCATACAATTATATGTATTAATGGAGTAATGGAATGTTTGGATACATTGCATATATTACACATGCTTGAATCAGATTCAGTATTTCTATCATCCCAAGTATTAATCATTTCTTTGTGGTTTTTTTTTCTAGCCTTTGGAAGTGTTTTGTACATTATTGTGATGGCCCTGGGGAGGGTTACTGAGTTATCTTGCTCTTAGACCTCACAGGGTACACCCCAGAGTGACTGGTTTTCAAGCTTGATTCTCATGAATGAAGCTGCAGACTTTGGTATCCATTGGGAAACTTGCTGACCATATGAGCACAAGGTGCAGGGCTGACACACAACATCAGGATCAGTTACTGTCATTCACTTTTGTCATCCTAGTGAGACAATACCAGCAATTCAGGAGAAGAAGGCTTCACTCTGGCTCCTGGTTTCAGAGAATGGAGTCTGCCATGGTGGGGAAGGGGGATTGGCAGGAGCTGCTCCCACTGTGGCAGTTGGGAGTTTTGGGGTGCTGCCTTTTACATTGTAACTGGACTAAGATACCACTAGCTGCAGACATGACTTCAAGGCCTACCACCAGCTATCCACCACTGCTACCAAGTTCGTACAACCTTAACCAACTGGGTGCCATGTGTTCAAACCCAATAGCCTGTGGTGGACACTTCAGACTGAACCAATGCACTGGCTTGGGGCTGGGACCCTGCTGCTGTTCAGGCATCTCACACTACAGGGACCACTGTCCAAGGTAAAATGTTTGAAAACCTATAGACGGAAGCTCAGTCTGTTGGTTTTCTCTTTTCTTCTAGAAACTAATCCATTACTCATCACTCAAGATTTCCCTTCCCCTTGTGCCACTCAGAAGGTAGCACTTCTGGAATCTGGAACTTCTGGACAAAGGTCTCAAGATTTGGCTTTCGTTCATCTGACACCTTTGTCGAAAACTGAGAGCCAATATTACCAAACCAGGTATTCTGTTCTTGGATTCCTTGGCAATTAGGATGCAGGTTTGTAACTCTCTCTCTCTCTCTCTCTTTCTCTCTCTCTCTCTCTCTCTCTCTCTCTCTCTCTCTCTCTCTCTCTCTCTCTTTCTCTCTCTCTCTCTCTCTCTCTCTCTCTCTCCCTCTGAGAATATGTAATTGGTTGCTGAAGTGGTTTTATGACAGTTGGTGTAAAATCCTTCCAGATGACCCCAACCCTGTGTTTGTTCAGGGCTGTCTTGTCTCGTTCAAGTTGTGATTTCCTCTACATAATAGGCAGTTTCTCTGATAGCTTAGGTATTTCCAGGATGGTGTTAAGGGCTCTGGTTCTTATTTCCATCTCATGTAGTGCCAGACTCACTCTAAAAGGTAAGTTCTTGGACTTTGCCTAGGCAGGCTGTTTCTGATGGGCATTTGATGTGTAGAGCCTTTTCTGTTTCTGTTGTCTGCTTGATCATACACTAAGCCTGTCACTTAGGTCTTCTGGGGCTGGCAGAGGGGCTTCCCAGGTGGGCCTCCCCTGTTCATCTTCTTTGGGGTTTTCCACTGGGATCTGGCAGCAGTTTGTGGCCATTTGTTGCCGGTAGTGCTGGGGCTAAGGAGGCTGAAGCCTGCAGAGTAGGAAGCCATCTTTTGGGTGGCTGAATGTTGCCAGGTCTCTGGGATGCATGCTCTCACCTCTCTGTAAAGCAAAGGGTGGTCGTTTTCTCCTTTTGACTGATTCCTACTCATTCTGGTGGAGGACCAGGGGCTGTCTGGGCTGTCTTCTGTTGTTCTGATGTAGTTGGAGCCCCATGCGGTGCCTGGTCACATTGAGTAGGGCTTAAGACACCCTGTGGCTCTTGATGTCTCTCATTCTGGGGCTCCAAACCACAGAACTCTCATCTTTCTACCTTCTAGGATTCTCCTTTTATGTCAACTTCAGGATTTATGGTTGTTTGGGGTAAGGAAAGAGAAAGGGAATGGACCTCTGTGTTACAGATACATTTAAAAAATGATTACCAGGAGAAAGTCCCAAGGATCAACTGTAAAAACAAAAACAAACAAACAAAGAAAAAAACCGATTTCAAAGTAACCTCTTTGCTTTCGTTGAGGTATATTCCCATCTAGTTAAAACATTTTCAAACTTTTAAAAGGGTATTTTTCCATAATACTGTTTGGATAAAGTAAGATGTGTAATTACTGTTTCCCTATTTGTATTTATATTTGAAATTCTGCATTAAAATACTGTGAGGATTTGGAAA
Source organism: Peromyscus leucopus (assembly GCF_004664715.2). NCBI lineage: Eukaryota > Metazoa > Chordata > Mammalia > Rodentia > Cricetidae > Peromyscus > Peromyscus leucopus. Next base: position 25,303,495 of record NC_051067.1, on the reverse strand, counting down.
GCTCTCTAACGATGGAGCAAAGAGGAAATAGTTTAATCTCATTTTCTGCGTATATACCAAAGACAGTCTCCATGAGTTGATAACTGGTTATCGGAGACAGAAAGCGCTTCCACAGTTCAGTGTCAATTTGTTTGTTTGTTTTAAACACAAGGTCAGTGGTGCATTAGAGATGGCCAATCAGAAGAATGACTCGAGAGTTTCAAGAGCCCCAGGCTCCTTCAGAGGGCCCCTGCTACCTTCTGAAAATTCTGAGTGCTTGGGGTAAAACCGCTATTTATGTTTATTTTGCAAGGTTCCTTAAAAAACTACGGTGGTTGGTCATATTTGGCACACCTCCAAACAGTGATTGGCCCTAGTGGGGAAAAAGCCCGCTTCCCCAAGTAATATGTGTGTAGCGACAACCAGGAGGTGCACTGAGGCTGAGTTACAGTGATACCCAGCCCTGGTAATGATTTCAGCCAGACATTTGAAGAGACAATGAAAAATCTGAGCGGCTGAGGAGCAGGACAGGAGCTATATACACACAAAACACCAGCACGTGGCGAGAAAAGTGATGGTCTTGATTTATGGCTTGGTGACAAGAAGCCTGGGGAGGAGGTGATAATTGTCTACAGATATTGAAAGACTGTCTCTAGGAAGAGGAGGAGGAGGAAGAGGAGGAGGAAGAAGAGGAGGAGGAAGAAGAGGAGGAGGAGGAAGCAGAAGTGTTAGGATCCCAGTGTTTGGTCTGGAGGCTTACCACACTCCACAGTGGCTCTGAGTGACAGCTGGGGGTCCCTGGCTGGGAATAAGCATTGGCACAGCTCTGTTTATGCCCAGGGTTCCTCCTGAAGTTCATAAAATGGGCTGAGCCTGAGGATGGAAGCTGCTCAGGAGAGTCTCATAGGGAGGCAGCTAACACAGGGTGCAGGAGGCAGGAAAGGTGAGGAGCAAGAAGGAAGGAAGAAAGGCTTGAAGGAACAAGAATGGGAGGGATAGAAAAAAGGGAGGGAAGAAGGGAGGGAGGGGGACAGAGGGAAGGAAGAGAGGAGGAGGGGGGAGACAGAACCAAGGAAGAAAGGGATGAAGGAAAGGAGAGAGGAAGGAAGGAAGGGAAGGAGAAGAGGATGCTCTGGGGCCAACTCCTGACTAGAGCCGGTGATGTGGCTTGCCAGGATGCATCTTCGCAATCTAAGGATAAGTTGGAAGAAGCAATCACTAACTTGAGGTTAGAATGGGGGAGGCAGGGAGAGAGGCTCAAGGGATAGAGGGAATGTGGGCTTTTGTTAACAGATTAAATGCAGAATCTTGGCCGTTTGAGAAGGCTGGGTGGAGACATCTGACCTGCAGTGAGGCCAATGAGCAACCTAGCCCATAGGTGAGGGGAACAGGTCCCAAGGCAGGGAGGAGTCTGGATTTGGAATACTCACAACTTTTCAAGGTCAGGATTTTTGTTTTGTTTTTTGTTGTTATTATTTTTTCCCCCAGACAGGTTCCTAGGTAGCCCAGATTGGTACCTAATTCTTACTATAGCCAAGGCTGACCTTGAATGCTTGATCCTTTTACTTCTAACTCCTTCTGACTTAACAGATCTGTGCCACCACACCTGGCTACTTCTCATGGTCTGTGAGGAGGCAAGAGACCCTAGTGTGACATGGGGGCTCAGGGACCATGCTTCGCCTAGGACAGCGTTTCTCAACCTCCATGTGCATCAGAATCATGAGTGCCCAGCCCCCATTGGAGAGGTTCTAATTCAGCAGGTCTGGGTAGGACCTAGAAGTTGGCTTTTATGATTAGTCAAACACTGTTATTCTGGGCTCACCGTTTGAGAAATGACAGCTTATGAACTCAAGTCTCCATCAGATTGACATACCTCCAAAGGATGAGGACAAAAGAATCACAGAGAGTTCTAGAAAGCTGAGTAGACATGGCTACAGGAGGCTAGCCATTCTCCCATGGCTGGGGGGTATGGCTAGATTCCAGGGCATTCTCAAATAGCTGTGAAAGTGTGTGGGGATTGTTTACATGTACCCATCACTAGTTATTGAAGATTGGCTGATTTCCATGCACATTTCCATTTGTGGATGGTAGAAAGAGTGGCTTGGTCCTCGGTGTCTGAAAGGAATTTTGGTTGGGAGCCAGTGCAGAGTAGAGTTGGTGCTCTCAGCAGATGGACAACTTGGCAGTGAGGCCTGTGGTGAAACCTGAAGGTATGTGAACTTTCTTCTCCTTATTAAATCTTGCAATGGCTGTCCATTATCCTTGGGGAACAACACAGAATTACTGAAATTGGCTGTACTGCTTCCATGGGCTGGGCATCAAGTTTTAGCACATGTTTGTAAGTTCTCCCAGGAAACTTTATTATTAATAATCTCTTGTATTATTAGCTACTGCTACTGATTCTTTTAATATCAACCTTGGTCTCTCTTTTGGAAACTGCTGAAATGATTACAGCTTTCTCCTGCCCTTTTTATCTTGTTCTGTCCATGTCTCACAGTTGTAATTCCATGCATGGTATTCATTTTCCATTTTCTACCCATCAGGCTAGCATTGCAGGGCTGGACAAAAATTGTCCCAGTTTTCAGGAACTTTCCATTTCACAACTACAAATCCAGTATCCCAGGATGACTTTAGCTCTAAAGAAAGCAAGATGAATGGCCAGCCTAATATTGTTTACTCAGAGCTCTTCTGTGACTGACTCTTAGCACTTGAGGGGAAGAGCATCCAGATCTCTGAGTTCAAGACCAACCTGGTCTTATGAAGAGTTCCAAACCAGCCAGGACTACACAATGAGACCCTGATTCAAAGCAAAAACAACAAACCCCTCAAAATAATAATAAATAACCCCCCCAAAAAAACACCCCTCAAACCTCCAACAAACGAGCAAACAAAAAATTTGCTTCAGGCAAAATTGAGGCATGTCTAGAGGAGATAGACAGGAAGTTACTTGTCCCCCAATCTGGACCCCTCTGATCTTGGTGGACATTACTAAAAGTCACCAACCAAGATGATTTTGTGGTCTGGTTCTGATCTTTCACTTTGAAACAGTACATGGGTTGTTTAAGGCCATAGACATGCAGCAAAGACTGTGTGTAAGTCTGTAGTGCTGAGCTTGGTGGTGGGGATGTCCCCATTTCTTTATTCCATAATGAGTACTTTCACATGCTCATCCTCAAATTCTCCGCCCCTCCACAAGTCCACTGGTAAATTATATCCACTATTTTGAGGGAGTTTTCCAAAATTACCCAATAAAATGAAAATTCTTTGGTAGGAGTTGACCTTAATCAATGTCAGCTGAGAGTCTGAAGGGGCCTAGAGGGTTGCCTTTGGCTCCAGCACAGAGGGCAATGGGCACTGGGATCCCTCCAATGTCCTGAGTTAGGCTGTGATGACATCCTTCCATGCTGGTGTCCCTTCTTCCACTCCCAGGGACATGTGTCCCTGTAATGGAATGAGTAGTCTGTGCTCATGAAGAAATGAAGTGTGCATTCCAGGAAAAGAAATGTCTCTAGTCAAGCCCCAGTAAACAAGTGGCATTTCATCTGGAAAGTCCTTTGTAGTTGTAAATGGGCTCTTGAGTGCTTTCAATTGTCTAGGAGCGTTGATTAACACAGTATGTTTGGGGATCAGCATCAGGGATCTCAGTCTCCCAAACAATAAAATCAGAGAGCACATCTTGTTCCCATGGTGACAGAGGAAGAGCAAAAACTATCTAGACAACCAGTGGGGTTAGGGGTGGAAAGAACCACCCTGGGGTGGCTGGTGGGCAGGTGGGTATGTAGTCAAGTCCTCCCTGACCACAAAGCAGAGACCGAAGTGAGAAGGGGGCTGATTTTCTTCTTGTCAGACTCACAATTTCCCACTCCACCCTGAAAGCAAGGCCTTCCTTCAGATTTCGAGGGGACAGATGAAGCAGAGGGTGCAAAGTCTGGAGAGGAAATGGGGAAGCTGTTCAGGAGTGTTTCCACCTACTCAGAACCAATTCCATTCAAAGGTAGTAACTCCTTTTTCTTCCTTGAGTGTTTTCCTCAAACAGCTCTGATGGAAGAAGCTGGAACAGTCCTCTGAGAGTCTTGGCCTGACAGCCAACACGAAGACAGATACTTCTCTCACAAGACTAACCTGTATATCGGGAATGGGATGGATAACCCAAACCCAAGCATACTGTTTCAGTGGTCTGTGCTACAAGACACCCCTGCTTACATCGGCCAATATTTTATTATACCTCATGATCTTGTGGATCAGAAACGTGGGTTGGTTAAGATGAATTACTGTGCTGTCTCATGTGGCACTGGCTATGGTGGTTCTTGGTGACAGATTCCACTGGATTCCAGTCAGCTTTATTCACGGGGCCAGGTGCTGGGGAGGGCATGGCAAGCTGAACCATGGTTCCTAAAGATGCTTATCTCTGGAGCCTGTGAGTATTCACTCACACAGTAAGAGAGACTGCAGATGTGATTAAGTTCAGGGTATTGACAAGAGAAGGTCATCTCTAATCCTTTGGTATAACTGAAGTGACCTCACAAGTGAGGACAAGGGCAACTACAGAGAAGAAGGTGCTCCATTGCTGGGTTTGGAAATGGTGGAAGAGGACAAGGAACCAAGGATAGCCCGGAAGGCTATTACTTAGAAAAGGCAAGAAAGAGACCCTCTCCTGAACCGCTGGGGGAAGGGGTGATCTGCTGACATCTCTGCAGTTTGAAGAAGGAGTGAGAGTGACTCCTCTCATACAACTATTGAGGTAAGGGGTGGTGTTCTGTGAGGATCCTGTGAGATCACCTTCTCATTTGGGAACAACATCTTATGTGGACATCCCGTTCTCTTAGCTAAATTCAAGCTTCCTCTGTGAAGAAGGTTTCCAGGGTCCTGACTATAGAGTAGGTAGGTGTTGTACCAGATTCCTTAGTTATTATCATCATTATTATTCATTGCTATTTTATTAAAATGTGTTTCCTCTAATATCCCTTCCAAGGCAAGTATCTCTAAGTCCCCATGTTCAGTGGCCTTTCATTACAGAGGGCTGTTGAGTACTGATCACAACATAATGAAACGGACATAAAGTTCTTCTCATGTTAGTTTACAATTAACTTTATTACTACAACTTAAAATTTAGAAGTGATCACACTGCTACTGAAATTTAAACTTGAGTGTTAAAACTTTACAAAGTTGTGTTCAATCATCTTGAAGAGGTGTAATGGTGTTTGGTCTTGTCATCGGCCGAGGCAGCTGAAAAGACGAAGTTCAGTGAAAGCTTTTAAGTGTAAAGTGTAAGGCACACTAGCATAGGAGGGCATGGGAAATGGCCCTGTGATAAGTTTGTTTAGTTGCACATCATAGAAAACCCAGAACAATGTCTTGTTCTCTGATTGTTTTTACTTCCATGAACGGACATGTGGGCTAGATGGAACACTGTGGGCTGGTAGCCCTACAGTTATTTAAAATCAGTTTCTCTCTTTCTCTCCTCCCTCCCTCCCTCCTCCGTCCTTCCCTCCCTCCCTCCCTCCCTCCTCCCTCCCTCCCTCCCTCCCTCCCTCCCTCCCTTCCTTCCTTCCTTCTTCCCTCCCTCCCTTCCTCCCTCCCTCCTCCCATCCACTGTAATTATTCAGCTGTTTCCAGGAAGACTCCTTGAATTCCAGCCTGAAGTTCATCCCCTAGGAGGAGTGAAGGACAAAAGACACAGTGGACATGGGCCAGCTCTCTGTCATGGAGCTTCTGAGAAGTTGTCATGTACATCACTACATTTCTTTCTTTCTTCTTCTTCTTTTTTTTTTTTTTTTTTTTTTGGTCTTTATCAAAAGACCCATGATAGAATGGAAGATGCAATCTTTAATCTGGGGCGAGCTTGTAATTAGCTAAATTTCATTTCGTTATTATGATGAATAGGGGAAAAATCAATGTGGAAATATCGGACATGGGCATTGGAGGAAGACCTGTTTTCTGATTGGCTTTGAGCACAGGATTCAAATGTATAAACATTAACATAGTGATGTTAAGCAAAGCATGCCTTTCCTCTTTGAATATTGTTAAATTTTGTTATAGGTGTCATGAAATTCCTTATTTGGCTCTTGATTTCAGAGATAGCAGCCTATGGTCACATGGTCAGGATACTTTGGGTCTGTGGTAGCACAGCACATCATATTGGGAGCATATGTCAAGAGGTCACTCACCTCATGGCATGTGGGGAACAAGGAGAGGAAGGGTCTAGGACACCAATACCTCTTCCAGGCCACTTTCTTACTGACCCCCCTTTCTTTCACTACATCCTACCTCTTCAAGGTCCCACTCCCTCCCAACACACCATGGGCTGGAGATGGAACATTTAACATATGAGCCTTTGCAGAAGATTCATGATGTAAACTGTAGCAGCTTTGAGGAACAAGGAGAAGTGTCATGCTCAATTTTCTCAAGCATATGAATCAGGCCATCTCATCCTCTGAAGTATCACTAAGTTTACGCCCTCATACCCACAAGGCAGGCCATCTCATCCTTGGGGTTCTAAGGGTTTGAAAAGCTGTTCAAACTCAGTCACAAGTTAAATCCTGATGAATCTACTTTCAAAAGATCAAATGGACTGAAATATCAGGACTTCAGGAGATAATAATAGCCTAACGTGAAGGCTCTCGGGAGTTCTCCCTGTGCTATAATGGTTTGTAACACTGAGGTTAACCACACAAGGTGACAGTGGTTCTGTGATGTGGAAGTTTGAATGGTGGGCCTGATCAGAGAACTCTGTCACTGTCATGGTAACTTGGCTCCTGGGTCCCTTCAGTAGGACTTTGTGATGCCTGTGCCCAAGGGGCAGCTGGTGTCAACAATTCAAACCCATTTTCCTTCTATCCAGATACTGTGGCAGATCCCTGAATGCAGAACATGTATGAAAATAAAGGCTTGGGTCATTTGTATCTGTTGTAAGTTGAGGGGAAAAATCTCCCCAAATGGTTTTGTGTTAAGGAAATGTATTCTTGAAGGTAATTCTTGAAGCAGTTTAAAGAAAAGAGCAATGGTAAAAGAGACTGAGTTCAATATTGGACCTAGAAGATAGGGGTTGCCTACTTTGCCAGTAGTATTACTTAGTCAGGTGTTAAGATGCTCAGCCCTGAGGCTAGAGAGATGGCTTAGCAGTTAAGAGCACTTACTGTTCTTCCAGACAACCTGGGTTCAATACCCAGCTCTTGCTCTGCAGCTCACAACTGTGTTTAACTCCAGTTCTAGGGGAATTTGATGGCCTCTCTTGGCCTCTGTGGGTACTGTATTCATGTTATGCACAAACACACAAGCCCAAACACCCATCTACAAATTAGTAAAATAATTTTTAAAAAGATGTTTAAGTCTTATGTTTGGAAAATTCCTGACAGCATTTTTGCTCCATATTTATTTCAAAGGTTGCAATGAATATATGAGTATTTTCATGACAAGGCCAGAGGTTTTCCACAAGTTCTTGATATGGCCCAGCAACACAAATGCATTTTTGAATGGCTCAGATCTACCTAGCTTTCATATGGTTTGATGGACCATCTGCTCTCTGCTAATTTGGTCCCCTGAAGCTTTCTCTAGACATCTGACTACCTCTCTGGTCCACAGACAGTTCTGTTAGCATATTTAGAAGTCTGGGAATGAGGTCCAGGCAGATCTGAGTTGAAGATACAGTGGTATCTTCTAGCTTATCAGTGGTGGCAAATTTTACTGTTTGAGCAAAAGAAAGAGTTGGGACGTGCTTGAACATCAGGAGAAGGCTAGTTGGACTTAGGTGCATTGCTGAAGGCTTGGGTTAGTTACACTGTTGGAAGCTGGTAAGCTATAGCAGTTTCACCAGCATTATGTGTCAAATGAATTTCTGAGTCCCATAAAACCCTCAATGTCTGGTCACCAAGTAAGTGGCTTGTTCTCAGTGGTGTTTTGTTGACTTACTATGAGCTAGAGTTCTAGAAGAGATAAAATACAGGTGAATAGTATGGTTCCCCTTAACAGTGGGCACCACCGCTTCCCCAGACATACATGTCAGAATTAAAATCACATTTGAAAGGAGCCTCGCTAGCAAAGCAGGCACTGTGGCAGGTTCCTAAACAGCCTCTGAGGCTGCTGTCCATTAGTCACTGAGGTGTTGCTGCAGATACTCTACTGTTAGAACCATAAGATGAGACCGGGGAATGTTCCTCAGCAAGGAAGGCCTTAAGGGGGAAGAGGCAGTTCCTTATTGCAGGCTCGGGAAGCATTGTTCTTTTTTATCCCTGTATTTACTGAGTGTGCGTCTCAAAGCTGAGACACGTACACGTCCATAAGGAAGCTCTTTCTGTGTCTATACGAGTGCAGGGGAGTCTAATTTCTTCATTAAATAAGTGTCCATATCACTCATCCCATATTTTGTGTTATTTTGCTCATGCATGGGGTGGAGACTGGGGTATGGCTCAAGCTCAGTGTGTCCTCTCCCACGGGGCCTCACCCAAGCATCTTCTTGCTTTCTGGGGATTGCCACCAGTGACTCATTAGATTGTGAGGTTAGAGAAGAAACATGGACACTGCTGCTCAGTGTACACCAGGAAGAGGGACATGACTCCGAGGACCTCAGGAGCACAGGCACAAGCCAAGTCAGGGTCAGAACACAAGTTCAAGGCTAACGTGAAAGTTGATAATGGTCACACACAAGATGTTCAGAGCCTCGCTCTGGGGGAAGAGCTGCAGGGACGGAGAGGCAAGGAAAGACGAGACTGCAGTAATTCTCTGTATTTGAGGTTTCACTTGCTATTTCGTCACCTGGGCTTAACTGTGGTCTAAAAATATCAACTGCAACCGCAAATTTCTAGAAAGAAACAACTTACAAGTTTTTAGCAACTCTTTTTTTTTTTTTTTACAGCATTTTGATCAACTTAATATAATTAGCTATTAGTTGTATTGTTGTTAAACTTGATCATAGACATATAGGACGGAGTTGGGAGAGAGAGATGGAGCTGCAGGGAGGGAATGGTCCTTGGACATGTTCAACATACATTCTATTATTGTATGACAGTTCTTGTATTTATTGTCAAAGAATAAATAAAAAGCCAAGTGAATAAAAATGTATGTACAGGATAGCTACACTTGCAACTGTACCTGTACGTGGCTGTGTGCTTTCTGAAGCTCCAAGCACACATGGGAAACTTGGAACATAACCTCAGTGGAAAAGCAGAGCCTAGGACACCTTGAGAAACAGAACAGTTTGTGAAACTCATGATATGGGACCATCGTATGAACAGGTCTCAAATGTTGAAGAAACTACAGAAGACCATTGCTGGTCCAGTGCTTTGGTTTGTACTGTAAATATCCCTGAAAGGCTTGGCCACCAGCATTGACGCCAGTGGGAGATTGCAGAATCTCTACGAAATAGGGCCCGGGAAAAGGACAGTAGGCCACTATGGGCTTGTCTTTCAGGGAGGTAGCTGGTTCCTGGCTCTCCCCCCACCCCTGATCCCTCTGCTTTCTGGCTGCTGTGTGGTGAGCAGCCTTCACTGCCCGGCATGCCTGCTGTAATGCACGGGACTTCTGTATGCCTGAAGCTATGCGGCCAAGGGAAGGGAAACTAGCCCAGCAGAGGGCCGAGATGGCGCCTACGGCTCAGCTTGTCTACACCTCCGCCTCTCTCTAATCCTACACCCAAGGACTCTTTAGGTTCAAAGAGAAATCCAAGCCAAGGGGAGGGAGCCGAAGCCTGCCTGTGTACTGTGACTTCATTGATTTCTAACTACAGAGTTGTTTTGTTTTCTTTTTTGTTGTGCATTGTTCCAAAGAGTGTGAAAAGTGAAAGGCTTGTAATGTGACCCCAGTGTTGTGGCAAGGGGTGTCCTTATTCTGACTTTAATCCTTACCTCTCTGCCTTCTACACCCCTTCTTCCTGAGAAATGAATCATGTTTAGTTACACAAGATTACATAAGCATTCCCTTTTGGTTTTCTCCCCACATTTCCAAATACATTCCCACCATTATTAATTCAAATACCAACAAAAATCGTATCCCCTTTGTCCCTGGTTTGCCCAAAAGGACTTCTCTCCCTCACACCCTCTCTCACTCCACCTTCTCCCTCCCACCTCAGTAACATTCTAATTGCCATTGTCTACGTGCTCTGACCTTTGTGACTATTGTTCACTGCCAACCCTAATGGAGACGGCACTTATGTTTTTCTTTTTGGCAGTTTTGGGTTTTTCTTGTATGAACACCTCATTTTTTCCCTTACTCTTTTAATATGTGTATTGCTAGCATTTCTCCATTGATTCTGAAAAAATATCTGCTCCTGTCTCACCAATAGCCTTTTGGGAGCACAGTAGAGAGAGGGGTCTGGGGTGGGGGTGGGGTCCCATTGCTTGTTCATGGACTGTTCATCAGCTTTCTACTGAAGTTGACAAAATACCTGGGACAAGTCAAATTACAAGGAGGAAAATTTAATTATCTCATATAGTCAGTCAACGGTTGGGTGACTTCCTTGCTTGGGGCCTGTGGTGAAGCCGGACAGCGTGAGGTGGGGTACGTGGTGGAACAAAGCTGCTCCCATCATGACAGCCTGGGAAGAGGAGGCTGTGGGAGGGACTTGTCTCACATTCCTCTTCAATGGCACACCCCCACCCCAATGGCCTCCCTTCCACTGGGCCACAACCCCCAGAGGATCCACTACCTCACAATAGTGCCACGGACCAGAGGACAAGCATTTAACACATGGGGCCTTTGGGGAACATTCTAGACCCAAACTATGGTGAAGACTTTCCATTTTTAGGATGGTGACATCTGCCCCCTGTTGTACCTGTCGTATGGAGCTTTTCTGAGTGAGTTCAATTAAACAGTGCCATCTGCTCTGGGTAAGACATCACCCAGAGGCATTTACATGTTCTCAGTGTGATCATTTCTTCTAGGTGGCCATGTCTGTTACCAACCCTCCAATGTTGCTAGCTTCTCCAAACTGGTTTACACAGCCCACCTCTCATTCTCATTGTCCCTATGGCCACAACTTATTTGTAACCTCATTTCTTTTACTTTAGTGACATTTGTAGGACAGGGCCAGCCTGGAGCCAGCCTGCCATGTCACCTGGCAGTCCCCTGAGGTTTCAGGGTCAGTTGTTAGGCAGAGAGCCCCAGGCTATCACCAAGTCCCGGCTGAAGTAGTGGGGACTTCACAGGTGGGTAGAGGGCGCTCTTGTGCTGCCACTCCCTGGTTCCCTAGGTCTTTCCGCCCTTCTTCCCTGCACTGGGCATCAGTGTGCCCCACACTGGAGTCTGGAGATGTGTGGGAACTCATCCAGAAGGGTCTTGCCCTCTGTGGTTTCGTGAGGTTGTATGCTTGTGGGTGGGGGTGGGGGGAGCAGGCTGGAGCAGCATCAGGACCGATTTATTATCCTTTCAATGAAACATCAATAAAATCCACCTTCTTCTTACCTCTTTTCTTCTCTGAGTTTCTCGAATGACCTCACTGGATCTGGGAATCAGGATCCTCTAGGCAGGTCCTCTGTGACTCACACATCTTCCATGAGGTCATCCCCTCACTGTCCATGAAGACCCGATGATGGTAGAGTCAGGTCTTTGGAACCAGGCAGGCATTTGCTTTCCACAATAAACAGCGATGAAAAGAGGACCACATGGAAATGTCCACTTAGGAAAGGACAAGGACAGAAGAAAGACATAAAGGAGAGGTCTCGTTACTAGGTGTAAATAAGTCTTACCAATATGGTAGCACCTGCAGGGTCCCCAGTCACTCAGCGGTGGAGACCTTGAGGACAACCACAGAATTAGACTCATCTCCTCCCAGGCTGCCCTCCTGGGTGGGGTCGGCCATGCTGTGTGACAGCAGGAAGCAAAGCTGGGAAACTGGCGCAGAGAGAGATTTGTAACGGAAAGGCTGACAGCGAGGGCCAGGATGATACAGTAAATAAGGTGAATGGGCTCGGCTTATTTCATTTCACAGCTGAGCTGTGTATTGCCAGATAAATCAAATCAGGGTAAACGGCTTCATCTAATAAACTGGGTCAACATATAATGTATTTGTTCAGGTTCGTACTTTCATTGATTCTCATTTGATTTAAGAAGAGATATTTCAGGTCATGTTTGAATGTCTTTTAGTATTCATGCCTCCTTCTGGTGAGGCGAGGCGGGAGGCAGGGCCACACAGCTGGGATTCTTTCTTTCTTTCTTTAAAAAAAAAATAAATTAAGTTTCCTGATTCTTGTAAGTTCTGCCTTCCGTCTTTAGGCAAGGAAGTGGGGGAGGGTGGCGTCAAGACCACTCGGAGAGAGAGCCACAAAGTAGCAGGAGAAAGCACCCCGTGCCAGCATCTGCATCCCCCGTAATGTTTTAGTGATGTTTGCTAATGTATCATTCATTAACCATCAGCCACTATAAAAAACATAATCTATCTCGCAAAGTGGACATTATTATCGCATTAAATCATTTCACAATATACCTGAACCGTTCCACATGAGAGGCCTGGCCTGGCCAGGCTCGGATGCCTCCAGGCAGCTCTTCAGTAGTAATGAGATACGAGGTCTGTCTGTGATGAATACGATATTACTCGTGTCAGCGGCTGTGGACTGCACCCAGAATATTTCTTCTTACAGGTTTTTTTTTTTTTCCCATAGCAAAGGAACTCAGGCAAAGCACTATTAACCCAGTAAATGAAGCTCTAAAGAGCACAGAGTGTGTCCATTAGGAGACAGAATGGTGACTAATCCAATTTTTCTTGGAGGGAGGGACGGTGCTTTGGTAACATCTGGGATGCCAGGCCCTGCATTACAGATGAGGTTCTGCGTTCTGTCCTCTGCGTGACTCACCCTTCTGTCTTGTCTTTCTCTGTCTTTGTCTAAGAACAATGATGGTGCTGTCCCCTCCTCTCCCTCAACCCATCTCTTGTGAGGAAAGTCTCCTTGGAAGTGATTCAGACAATGCTCATGGCCGGAGGAGGAGGTAGAAAAGGGTAGGGGGAGGGGAGGAAGAGCCTCGTGGAGTCGACCCGTTTCCACATTTGTAGGGCTGTGTCCTGGGACTCAAGGTTGTGTCTTGGGCAACCTAGGATCCATGGGAGATGAGAGAGGTAGGAGATGATGGAGCATTTGCTTTTGGCAACTGTTAAAGTCACTGCAAACCATCTGGATTCTTGGGAAATAATCTGTATTTTCCTCTCTTAGGAGGGCATTCACGTCTATTATTTCTTGGGAAAGTCTTTGCAGACATTAAAGTGCTGAGGGAGAAACAGAACATTCCAGATGGATGCCCCATAAGCTGGACAGATGTGGGGTGACTGCCCAGGAGGAAAATGCAAACGTAAAGTGGCGATCCTCTCCTTAACCTCACTCTGAGTCTTCCTTTCCTTCCTTCTCAAATAAGTATGTATTCTGTCTGCACTTTATTCCATGCCTGAGACAGGACACTTAAGTTTCATGGCATCATGTAAATAATAAACAGAAAACAAGTAAGAAGAAGCCAGACTCATCTGAGCTGCAAGAATGCCCCACTCAAAATCTGGTGTATGACTTGCAACTACGTCCTATATAACTGCACATGACCATTGGTATTTAAAAAAATGCCATCCCTGAATTTCCACTTCCAAAGAGAGCATTTAATATATATTTCCATGAAGAAGAGTCTGGAGAATCAGAATAGGTATCCTTCCCTAACAGGTTTATTTCTTGCAGTGGACCAATTCAGAAGAATTGCCTTTGTTTTCCACACTGAAAATTCCAAGTTAGAAGGCCCCCCCCCTTACAAAGCCTGATTCCCACTATTTCACATTACTCTGGCGTATTAGCTCAGATGATGTGGAAAATGTAATTTTGAGAATACACTGCCTCAGTGTGAGTCATGATTTTGTGTCTAGCAGACGTGCCCGGGTCACCTTTCTCCTGTTGAAGTGACTCAGGACTGAGATCCTTTCAGGGACATTATTTACAGTGAATCAATTTGTCCCCCTCCCCCCATCTCTTGCCCCTCAAATTTTTCTTCTTTTTCCTCTTTGTCTTGTCAGACAGGCCTAACATTGAGGGAGCATTTTCTTCACAATACCCACAGTCTGTGACAAAAATCTGTGCCCCCATTATTTTTTTCAGACTATCTAAAGCCTTTATTATTTGTTTAATTTTTTCTTCATTGCATGAGTCTCACAGTGAGCTTTTCTTTTTCTTTTTTTTTTTATTTAAAGCAAATGATCTGGAAAGCATAACACAATCTAGAAATTTAGAGAGGCTAAATATTTAGTGGAATATTATTCTGGCTAGTTTAAGGGTGCTTATTCATCTCATTGTCCAGACAGCCACAACAGACTGGCTTGACTTGATTTTGCTTGTGTCTTAGATTTTTTTTTAACTTATGATGATATAAAAGTGATAGGTATTAAGGAGAAACTATTTTTGGAGTTTTGAGTCTGACCTTGGGTGATACGGGGCAGCAGCAGCCCTGGGGTCATGATGGGAAACAACAGATCCTCAGTGTCCTTGCTGCGAAGCTGTGTGTATGACGAGGACATAACACTATCTCAAGTGAAGGGACACAAGGGGGTTGTTATTTATTGATTTTGTGTGTGGTGTGTGCGTACTTACATGTCTGAGTGCGTGTTTCCATGCTGAAGCATACAGAAGCATGCAGAAGAGGACACTGAGTGTCTTCCTCTATTATTCTCCTGTCTAATTTTTAAGACAGGGTCTCTCACAGAGCCGGAAGCTCCCAGTACAGCTAAGCTGGCAGACTAATGAGCTCCCTGACACTGGGTTTAATTAAGGTATGTTGTGCTCGGCTTTTTGTGTAGATTATTGAAAGACATTATTTCATCAATATTATTAGAACACATTGCTTTTTAGTCAAGTCAAAGCAAGTTTTTAAAAATGGCTGTCTTACTCCTCAAAGCATTATCTCCCATGCAGCTGGTCTTTCTGAACTAGCCTTTTCTCTTCTTGCGCAAATATTTATTACTCATTGAATCATTTCGTTCCTACTTCTACGGAAAGTCTCTGTTTAATGCTTATTGGAGTGGTCCTAGGTTTTCCTGTTAGTTGTGCTTCTGTTGCTTGATGCTGACTGACTATAACATGACCTTCAGCTGCTTCAGGGATGTTTTCCATGGAACAGCTAGGGACACTCTTGATTGAATTCTCAGTGTTTCTTGTTATGATAGTTCAGGATCTGTTCAGAAGATTTCCTGGGGGACATTGCATAGTTTAAGCATCACTGTATGCCTGGGTCCTGTTACTGTCTGAAATACCCTGTCCTGAAGGTGGACCTGCCCCCTGTAACTCATCTCATATATATTACCCCCTTATCCAAGACCTTGTGAGCACCCACCTCGGCTCTTTTAGAATCTTCTCTCATACTGCACTTGCCACTGGCCTTTCTTTTCTACTCTTGCCTATATTTTTATTTTACTGATTTCACTTATTATATTTTTGTGGGGGCTGCATGGCATGTGTGTAATGAGTATGCATGTGTGTAGGTACTTATGTGTGTGTACATGTATGTGTGCATGCACATGTGCACATGTGTGTGGAGACCCAAAGTTGACTTTGGGTGTCTTCCTCAGTTGCTCTTCACTTTATTTTTTGAGGCAAGGTCTCTCCCTAAAGCCAGAGCTCTGCATTTCGGTTATTCTAGCTAGCCAGCCTACCCCAGGGACCTCCTCTGTCTTCCTCCTGAGTGTTGGCATGATAGACTGCTACTGTGCCTGTTTGGCTTTTTACCTGGGTTCTGGGCTCGGTGGATACAAATTCTGGTCCTCACGATTGGCATGCAAATGGTTTATACACCAAGCCACCCCCAACCTTATTTTATTATTTATTTTCTTGAAAGAACACTTAATAAAAGTATGCTACTCATTGATTCTGTGGCTTTGACAATCTTAGAAGCCTTTACATAACTGGAGTCGAGCATTATTTTTCTTTCTGTTGCTGGTTCATCTCACTTAGCATAATGTCCCTGACCATCAGGAAACACAAATCAAACTAATGAGGAGATACCACCTCATGCATCTGTTACAAAATGCCAGGGTGGTTCTTATAAAAAAAAGAGGTAGTGGATTTGGGTTAGACTATAGAGAAACTGGGACACTTATGCACAGTTGGTGGTAATGGGAAATGTTCATGAAAGCAGTGTTGAGAGGCTTCAAAAAGAAAAAAAAACTGAAAAATAGAACCATATGACCTGCAATCCTGCTCTGGATATGTACTCAGAACATTAACGTTGGGGTACCAAGGGTGTATCTGTGCATCCAGTGCACTGAAGCACCACTTACAGTGTGGAAAACATAAAAGTGTGTTAACAGATGATACGTGAATAAAAGAAGCAATGGCACACCACTCTAAAGGAATCAGATGATCAGTGTTAATCCTTCCATATAAGTAAGTGAGCTTCAGGGGTGCTGTGAGATCTGTAAATGGTTTGGAGCTTATGTTGGCAACTTAAAGATGTTAGACTTGAGTTGACTCCTGCTTCCCAAGGTGGAACTGAGCATGTCACAGACACCTCCCATAGTCTGCTTCCTGTTAAGCAGCTGTCTCTAGCTGCACATTAGAACTACCTGGGAACTTCCCAACAATTCTGAAGCAAGGACTCTTCCCTGAGAGATTTGTGTGTAGGAATGAGTTGGGACTGAGAAGCCACACGGTGGGTGAGTGACCTGGGTCCTTCATGTGCTACTCAACTGGCTTTGACTCTCCCAGAAGCAGTACTGTCAAGTCTTCATTTTCCATCTATGATGAGAGCTGTCAGATGCTTGGAAGGACCCTAGATAAATATCCATGAAAATTTTCCAGTCTCCAGTTTACCAACACAATGTAAAAGAAAATGAGACTGTTTTGTATGACTATATCTCAGCGAATTTACATTTTCATGTGGCAAAAATGTGAATAACAAAATTGTCACCTTGTCTAAATGCACAGCTCTGAGGTAGTATGTTCACCTTGGTGAGTAACCATCCATTCCCAGAACTTTCCATTCCCCAAGCTCCATCTCCAATTTCCTTTCTTCCAGCTTTCAGCAACTCCCATCTCATTTTCTGTGACTCTGAGTCATTCTCGGACCCGTATGTGAGCATGAGTATATGCCCTCTTGTGACTGGCTTATTTCACTGAGCATAATGTTCCCAGTGTCCACTTATGCTTTGTGAAATAACTCATCTATTTTCATACATGGTCACTAACTTCAGAGACCAACAATTTCTGTTAGGTGGCATTTTACACAAAGACATAGATCTGATGGCTAATCTTTATTGTTAACTTGACTGCTGCATCTGGAATCAACTGAAACACAAGCTTGTGGGAACTCCTGTAAGTGAGGGATGTTCTTGATCAGATTATTTGAAGCAGAAAGATGCACCTTAAATGTGGGTGGCATCTTCTAGTGGGAGCCCAGCTGAAAGAACTTGGAAATAGGAAACTGCTTTTTGCCTGCTTGCCCTCACTCTTACTAGCAAGTTCATCTATCCTATAAATGTGCTTCTCATTCTCATATGTGAGAATAAACTTTGGGATTCCAATGTAGACCGAAGACCAGCAGCTCTCCAGGAATCCTCCAGGCCTTCAGTATCAGATTGAGACAGCTGAGACATCAATCCATTGGACTGTCATTGTTGGACTACTCAGACAACCTCCTGTAAGCCAACTTAATAAATGCATTCTATCAATTTTGTTCCTAAGAGAACCCTGATCAATACAGATTGTGATATCAGAAGTGCTTCCAGAGAAGCTGAGTTGTGAGAATGAGTTTTTCCAGAGGGCTTGGTGGTAGCTGGAGCTGGCTCTCTCCTTTGCCTTTGGGCATGCCTATGGGATATTACCTTGTTGAGATTTGTTGCTATGCCTAGTACCCACCGCCATAAGTGCCATGTCACCCAGGAGTGCCTCTGAGGGTGTGGTAAAGCAAGAAAGGACTTAGGACAATAATAATGCTTTGGTCAGCTAAGCAGTACTTTGTTCCTTTTGCCTCTACAAGAGGCTCCTGCTAGCTTTGAAACCATAGTGTCTACTTTGGAGGGATCATGTGAAAAATCAATTATAGAAAGTAAATTAAATGTTGCCTGTGCATTGGGAGCTGCCCCTCAGTTCTCTTTCTGCTTCTTCCTGGATGCTCTGTTGGTTGTTCATTGCCTTCCTGATGTGTGGCTCGGGTCCTGACCACTAAAGGCCCGGTTCCCATGCTGTCTGATCCTTTAGGGATGCACACACAACTCATCTGAGAACAATGACACATACGTGAGTGAGTCTTCTGGGCACTCAAGGAAGAATCCTTTGTATCTCAGAGGAAGTAAAAGAGAAAAATGGCTTTTCAAGGCATTGACATTTCATCAGGCTCAGTGTGGTTATTTGGTGACTGAAGCACAATTCTAATTAATCTTATTAATAAAAACCAGGAGTCAGATATCAGGGTAATAACCTGAAAGATCAGAGAAACAGGAGCAGCCATCAGTGACCTCCTACCTCTCCAGATCCTCCAACCAAAAGGGCTGAGATCCTGTCCACTTCACCTTATCACTTCCTGTCTCCACCTCCTGAGTGCTGGGATTAAAGGCGTAAGCCACCACCACCCAGCTTCTATGATTAACTAGTGGCTAGCTCTGCCCTCTGATCTCTAGGCAAGCTTTACTTATCAGAACACAAACAAAATATCACACAACAGGGACTGTGAATGGAATAAGATTATGAATCAGGAAAGCTCTGGATAGACATGGAATAGCAGACAGGTTGCCACGCAGAACTTCTCAGCCTCAGAGCTTCCTTAACTCTTTTTGTTAATTATCTGGAATGGAAATCCATGGAGTCCTGCAGCAAAGCATTTATGTTTATTTTGGGGACATTTCTGAGTGGCTTCCACAAACTGCATCAGAGGTTCCTCTGACACTTGTTACAAAGGTTACAATGCTCTTTGTGTCTTCCATATTCCAGGGTAGGATTCCTACAGAAGCCCTTTAAGAGTCAAGGGCTAACTGTCTATAGCTGTAGGGTCCATTGTCACA
This sequence comes from Peromyscus leucopus, assembly GCF_004664715.2. Classification (NCBI taxonomy): domain Eukaryota; kingdom Metazoa; phylum Chordata; class Mammalia; order Rodentia; family Cricetidae; genus Peromyscus; species Peromyscus leucopus. The sequence continues at coordinate 25,284,573 of NC_051067.1, read as the reverse complement.
TGTTGGGATGTTTATACATCACAGAATAACCAAATTAGGGTAGTTAGCATATCTGTCACTTCAAATGTTTCTGATGTCTTTGTGTTGAGAACAATTGAAATCCTCTCCCATTTGTTTTGAAATACCTGACCTTTGGGTACTAACTCTACTATACTATAGGCCATCAACCCAACACTGGCTGAGCCTTTGGATCTACTCAGGTACTCATTGGCTTACTCTCCCTTTCTGTCCTTTCACCTCTTCCTGGCACTGACTGGCAGACAGTATTCTGTACTCTACTGTTACAAGGTTGGCTTTTCTGACTTCCACTTATAATTGAAGTCACCACACTCTTCTTGTCTCTCTGTGCCTGGCTTATTTCACTTGATATAGTGTCCTCTGGGTTCATCTATGTTGTTGCAGGTGGTAGAACTTCCTGTTTTTATAAGGCTGAGTATTAGTGTTCCATGCTCTCTATCTATCCATCCATCCATCCATCCATCCATCCATCCACTGATCTATCTATCTATCTATCTATCTATCTATCTATCTATCTATCTATCTATCTATCATCTATCTATCTATCTATCATTATTAAAATTCATGTATCTATTGGTGTACAATCTTGTCCTTGTAGCTTTGTTATTATGAATGGTACTACAAAGCACATGGCAATGTAGACATCTCCTCAGCCTACTGATTTCAGCATCTCTGGGTGTTTACCTGGAAATGAGGCTGCTAGGGACATGGTAGTTCCACTTTTAATTTTTTGAGGATACTCCCTATTGCTTTTGAAAATGTCTGTCCCAATTTGATAATTTACTCTCAGTTTTGCCAATACTTGTTTTTGTTCATCTTTTTGATGATCATTGACTTTTTTAATTAAGAAAATTTTAAATTTATTTTACATACCAATCACAGATCCCCCTCTCTTCCCTCCTCCCACCCCCTCAACCTACCCCCAATTACCTCCTTTAAAAAAGGTATGGCCTCCCATGGGGAGTCAGCAGAGCCTGATACACTCAGTTGAGGCAGGTCCAAGGCCTTCCCTCTGCATCAAGATTGTGCAAGGTGTCCCACCATAGGTAGTAGGCTACAAAAAGTCAGTTCATGCACCAGGGATGGATCTTGATCCCACTGCCAGGGGGCCCCTTAAGCAGATCAAGCCACACAACTGTCTTGCTTATGCAGAGGGCCTAGTGCAGTTTTATAGAGGCTACACAGCTGTTGGTTTAAAGTTCATGAGTTCCTACTAGTTTGGTTTGGTTGTCTCTGTAGGTTTCCCCATCATGATCTTGATGCCTCTTGCTCATAGAATCTCTCTTCTCTCTCTTCGATTGGGCTCCTGGAGCTCTGACTGGTGCTTGGTTGTGGATCTCTGTATCTGCTTCCATCAGTTACTGGATGAAGGCTCTATGATGACAAGGTATTCACCAACCTGATTTCTGGGATAAGCCAGTTCAGGCACCCTCTCCACTACAGCTAGTGGTCTAATCTGGGGTCATCCTTGTGGATTCCTGGAAACTTCCCTAGCACAAGGTTTCTCCCTATCCCCATGTCGTCTCCCTCTATAAAGGTATCTCTTTCATTGCTTTCCTACTCCATCTCTTTTCCAGTTCGACCATTGCATCTCCTTATGTTCTCATCCCTCATCCCCTACCCTCTATTGCCCCCCTCCCAGTTAGTAAATGAGTACATGATATGTACTCACTCTTAAGTGGATATTAGATGTAAAGCAAAAGATATGACTACTTGCAAGAGACACCTCCCCTCAGCCCCAGGATGGGGCTTGTTGATTGACATTCCTTTATAGAAGGGGATGGGGAAACACAGGGCAGTGGTGGCGCATGCCTTTAATCCCAGCACTTGAGAGGCAGAGGCAGGCAGATCTCTGTGAGTTCAAGGCCAGCCTAGGCTACAGAGTGAGTTCTAGGAAAGGCACCAAAGCTACACAGAGAAACCCTGTCTCGAAAAACCAAAAAACAAAAGGGGGGGGGGTTGGAAAGCATCACTGGACCCTCACTTGAGATTCTGTCGGTGTGCTCTCAGGCCTTTCAGCTGGTAGTATGTAATTCTGCCCTAATTGCAGTGGCCTTGTGGTCTGGGTGGGGAGTGCTAGAGAATATAGACTGTGAAAAGTTTACTGAAGGGAGGACACCAGCTACGCAGCTATGGGGAGCTGCCATCATGCTGAAGAGAAGCTTCTTGGTGGTGTGACTGTTCTGAGGTTACCCACACTACTGTAGGTAACCCCTCAACCATACTGCTAAGTATCCTCAGTAGACTTATAGGCTCCCCAAGATGGACCTTGGTGCAGTCGAATCTTGGTTTGTCACTGGTACCATATAATATGGGGTAGACATTTTTTTATGTCTTCCAATGGGAAGAATTCTTGAAATGAAATCTTTTTTTATAAATCAACTTTTAAAAATTCCATTTTGTTTTATTTACCTGTTTATTGGAGAGAGAGAGAGAGAGAGAGAGAGAGAGAGAGAGAGAGAGAGAGAGAATATGGAATTGGGTGAGTGGAGAGGTGGGGAGGATATGGGAGGAGTTGGTAGATGGGAAAGAGTAATTAGAATACATTGTATGAAGACAAATGTTTTCAATAGAAAAGAGGCATTTAAAAATGAGGCACTCTAAATTGTGGTTAAAAACAGTCATCTGACTGCAGACATGTGGGTTTATTTCTAGATGTCGTATCTTCCAGACACCATTTTAAACAATTTATTCTTATGTTCACTCAAGACCTAGACTCCACATTTTCCAGAAAATAATCTTCCACAGAGGACTCAGCTCCACTTATAGAGAAGAATATAACAATGTAATATTCCTTCTTATGTTTACCTCTAACTCCTAACATCAAAGGACCCCAAAGCCCAGGAATGGGAAATGGGTCAGAAGTGAGAAAAAGATTAGAAATATTTCCTAAAATAAATAGTAGAAAGAAAGGTGAAATCTGACAGAATGAAAAATTTACAAAGACAAATGAGTTTCTTCAAACATATATTCGGTAGGCAGACGGTAAAGTAAAAGTTGGCCCACTTAAGAAAATAAAGGGCCGCAGAGATGGTTTACTGCACTTTCTGCTCTTGCAGAGAGGATCTGGATGCAGACCTCAGCACCCTCACGATGAGTCACATTCATCTGTGACTCCAGTTTCAGAGGATCCAGTGATCTTTTCTGGCCTCTGCTGCTACCAGGCATACATGTGTTGCACATAGATACATAAAAGCAAACACTCATACACACAAAACATCTGAAAAAGGAAATAATTACAATACTCCAATAGAAACGGTGGGAAAGGAAATAAAAGGTTTATTGAGTACCTTGTACTCTTGTGTACAGAAAGGTGGCCAATCCTGCTTTATATGTGAGTGTGTCTATTTGTGATACTGAAGACCCTGGGCACAGGCTTTGGAGTTTAACCCAGCTGTAGAATTCACAGATTAACTATGGTCCTCTTACAAACTTAAAGAAGGACATCCTCACTTCTGCCATCTCACAGGCCACCAAGTAGAGTTTGACTTGAGTTGTAAAATGACAGATCCAAACACGACAGCTCTGGGGTGCCTGATCATTAAAATCCTTTTGAGAGGAGGCTGGCAAAGGCTGTTTAGATCTATATCTGATGAAACGCACACACATCTATTTATCCACGCACACAATGCACTTGTAGAATCAACCATTTAAACACTTTTATTTCCTTTCCCCAAACCTTCAATAACCTCCAATTACTAAGGCCACAAATGCCCAATTTTACTAAATAATATTCTCAAGGGCTGCATATTTACCTCACTCACTACCTGAGAAACAGTAAGGCTCTAGTTTGAATAATAATTTCATTCATATTTAGTTTGCCCAGCTTCATTCCCACAACCCTGGAGTGCAGGTGTGAGTGTTCTATTTGTCTCCTGAGCAGGTCTTTTCTATCAAATATACAGGGCTATGTAGGCCTAGTCTCCAGAGCACCAAGGAACAATGATTCTCACAATGTCATCCAGGGACCATTGACGTCTGTCTACCGTCCAGCATATGCACCAACCCATCTCACCCAGCATGTCCCCGCTTAGTAAGATAGAAACTTGATATGCTTTTAAAATCCATTGTCTTCATAAGTACTTAGAGTTTGGCTCTTTCCCACTCTCTAGAAACTTGCGGGTGTCCTTTAGTTCTCTTCCTAAGTAGACTTTATTATTCATTTATTTCTGAATAATCTTTGAGTCACAGGAAAACTGAGCAGGAGATCATTTCATACATTGTTGTCTCTCCAGGTGCTTGGCCTCCTGGGCTTTGGACTTCATCAACGTCCCACCCCAGAGTGGTACATTTCACTTTCTTCCAGTTTGCTTGTTTGTTTCTGTTTTTGTTCTTTTGAGACCAGCTCTCTATATTGTGTAGTCCAGGTTGGCCTTAGAGTCACAGTGTTCCTGTTTCATCCTTCCAAGTGTTGTGATGACTGGTGTATTCCACCATGCCTGGCCAGGTTGACACACGTGTTACAATCCATGGGCTTACTGTTGCTGATGAAAACCTAAATAATCCCTCCGTTGACTTAAAAAAAAAAACCCGCTAAAATTGTATTGCTAGGCAGTGTATCATTAGTTCCCTGTAATAATGAAGAATCCTCTGAATGAAGCCACCAGGGGATGAAAGATGTTTGCCAGTGACTGTTACACACCTGTCCTCCAGGGGAAGTTGCTTTTCCTTGGTCTCTCCTGGTCCCTCAGGGGAAAGAAGCCTTTCTGGATTTCCTCTTTTGTTCCCAGGGTGGGGAAAAGACACCTTTTGTACCCAAATAATTAACTACAGAATTTGATGCTCCTGGGAAAAGAAATAGAAAGGATGCAAATCTTGAGGTTTTTAATGTTCAGATTTGCAGAGCCTAGAGTGTCTAGGAACCTGTAGACAGCAGCAGCTTCTGCATCAGAAAGGCTGGTCACGTGGCATCCAGAAGGCCTCTGGTTCCTGTCTGTCATGCCTTCTTGCAACTCCTCGTCCTGAAATCCTCAGGTAGATGGTATTTGTGTATGTAGCCTTGTTTTCTTTGATATGCTACTTTTGCAAATGAGCCTTTTCCTTTTTCCTACAAGGCATCCTCAAGTCTTTGGCTTTTTCAAGTGGTGGTAATGATTGGATTCATGCTTCTGTTACAGTGGCACATAATATCACACAGAGTCTCTAGGTTTTAGTCTTGGTGTTTGCATTATAGAGATTAACAAATCTATAATATTCACTAATATAAGGATTGTGTAGAGTAGTTTCGCTGCCATAAAATTCCTCTGTACTCTGCCTCTGCATTTCCCCATCTCTAACTGTTTCAAGACAGAGTTTCTCTGTGTAGCTTTTGGAGCCTGTCCTGAATCTCACTCTGAGGACCAGGCTGGCCTTAAACTCACAGACATCTACCTGCCTCTGCCTCCTGAGCCCTGGGATTAAAGGCGTGTGCCACCACTGCCTGTCTCCATCTCCAACTCTTGATAACTATAGTCTGTTTTTTTAAAAAGATGCTTTATTATTCATTCATTCATTCATTCATTCATTCATTCATTCATTTATTTAAGATGTGTGAATATTTTGACTGCATGTGTACCACATGCATGCCTGGTGCCCTTGGAGATCAGAAGATGGCATTGGATCCCCTGGAGCTGGAATTACAGATGGTTGGTGTGGTGGTATTGTGTTCCCCAAAATATTGTGTACCCTAATAAACTTATCTGGGTTCAGAGAACAGAACAGTCACTAGATATAGAGGCCAGAAAATGGTGGCACATACGCTTTTAATCCTATCCCTTGGGAGGCAGAGATCCATGCGGATCTCTGTGAGTTTAAAACCACACAGGAAACAGCCAGGCATGGTGACTCACACCTTTAATCCTAAGAAGTAAGCCTTTAATCCCAGGAAGTGAGGGCAGAAAGCAGAAAGGTATATAAGGCCTGAGGACCAGGAACTAGGTGGTTAAGCTCTTAGACTTCTGAGTAACAGTTCAGCTGAGAGCCATTCTGGTGAAGACTCAGAGGTCTGAGGAAACAGGATCAGTTGAGGAACTGGCAAGGTGAGGTAGCTGTGTCTTGTTCTGCTTCTCCGATCTTCCAGTATTCACCCCAATACCTGGCTCTGGTTTGATTTTATTAATATGACCTGTTAAGATTCGTGCTACAGGTTGGGAATCATCTGGTGAGTATTGGGAACTGAACCTAGGTCCTCTGTAAAAACAAGTGTTCTTAACCACTAAGCCATGTCTCCTGCCCCAACCACTGGTCTTTTTAATGGTCTATACCTTTGCCCTTTTTAGACTATCATATTAGTTGGAATCATATGGAATATAGGCATTTCATATTCACTTCAGTGATAAACATTTAAGTTTGTTCCGTCTCTACATTCCTTTTTAGAATTGAATAAAATTCTAGATGCATCATGGTTTATCTAGTCACCATTTAAAAAAAACACGTGAATTTTTTTTTTGCAAGTATGAATTGTGAGCCTCTGAGTACAGGGAGGGTGTTTTGTGTGGCTGTGACTTTTTAATGTACTGGGAAAGTGCTAACACACATTGCTGCTGGGGTGCTGGGGTAGTTTATCCTTTTAAGACATCATCTGTGTTCCCAAGCAGCCGTTTGGGACACCACAACAATGATGTAAGTTCCGGTTGCTGCATGTTCTCCTCAGCGTTTGTTCTTGGTGGTGTTCTGGATTTTGGCCATTTAATAAGTACATGGTACCTCACTATTTCATTTTGCCTTTCTCTCATGACATATGATGTTACACATGTTTTCACAAGCCTGACATATGATGTTACACATGTTTTCACAAGCCTGACATATGATGTTAAACATGTTTTCACAAGCCTCTCTGACACCTAAATGACTCATCAGTGAGGTATCTGCTCAAATCATCTGGCTTACTCTTAGTAGCCATTGATTTTTTTAATCACTGAGTTTTAAGTGTACTTTGTGTATTTTGGATTTCAATTTTTTTTGTGGTCTGATTGTTCTTTATTTTATATCTAGAATCCACTTATGAGTGAGTACATACCATGACTGTCTTTCTGGGTTTGGGTTACCTTATTCAGGATGATTTTTTCTAGTACCATCCATTTGCCTGCAAATTTCATGCTTTCATTGTTTTTCTCTGCTGAGTAGTACTCCATTGTGTATATGTACCATATTTTTTTCATCCATTCTTCCATTAACAGGCATCTAGGTTTTTTCCAGGTTCTGGCTATTACAAATAGTGCTGCTATGAACATAGCTGAGCATGTATCTTTATGGTATGAATCAGCATTCCTTGGGTATATGCTCAAGAGTGGTATGGCTGGATCTTGAGGTAGTTCGATTCCTAATTTTCTAAGAAACCGCCACACTGATTTCCACAGTGGTTGTACAAGCTTACATTTCCACCAACAGTGGAGGAGTGTTCCCTTTGCTCCACATCCTCTCCAACATTGACTGTCATTGGTGTTTTGATCGTAGCCATTCTGACAGGTGTAAGGTGGTATCTCAGAGTCGTTTTGATTTGCATTTCTCTGATGATTAAGGATGTTGAGCATTTCTTTAAATGTCTTTCAGCCATTTGTGATTCTTGTTTTGTGAATTCTCTGTTTAGCGCTTTAGCCCATTTTTTAATTGTACTGTTCAGTATTTTGATGTCTAGTTTCTTGAGTTCTTTATATACTGTGGAGATCAATCCTCTGTCAGATGTGGGGTTGGTGAAGATCTTTTCCCATTCTGTTGGCTGTCTTTTTGTCTTATTGACTGTGTCTTTTGCCCTGCAAAAGCTTCTCAATTTCGAGAGGTCCCATTTGTTAATTGTTGTGCTCAGGGTCTGTGCTGTTGGTGTTTTATTTAGGAAATGGTCTCCAGTGCCAATGCATTCAAGAGTGCTTTCTACTTTCTTTTCTATTAAGTTTAGTGTACCTGGATTTATGTTCAGGTCTTTGATCCACTTGGACTTGAATTTTGTGCATGGTGACAGATATGGATCTATTTGTAATCTTTTACATATTGACATCCAGTTATGCCAGCACCATTTGTTGAAGATACTTTCCTTTTTCCATTGTATAGTTTTGGCTTCTTTGTCAAAAACCAGGTGTTCATATGTGCATGGATTAATGTCAGGGTCTTCAATTCGATTCCATTGGTCCGTATGTCAGTTTTTATATCAGTACCAAGCTGTTTTTATTACTATAGCTCTATAGTAGAGTTTGAGGTCAGGGATGGTGATGCCTCCAAAGGTTGCTTTATTATATAGGATTCTTTTAGCTATCCTGGTCTTTTGTTTTTCCATATGAAGTTGAGTATTTTTCTTTCCAAGTCTGTGAAGAATTGTGTTGGGATTTTGATGGAGATTGCATTGAATCTGTAGATTGCTTTTGGTAAGATTGCCATTTTTACTATGTTAATCCTACCTATCCATGAGCATGGAGATCCTTCCATTTTCTGATATCTTCTTCAATTTCTTTCTTTAGAGATTTAAAGTTCTTATCAAAAAGGTCCTTCACTTGTTTAGTTAGTGTTATTGGATTTCAATTTTTATCTGATACATCTTTAGTAAGTATTTTCTCCTTATCTGTGTTTTATATTCTCAATGAAGATTGGCTTAGTTCATGAATCACATACTTGTATCTAAACACCACTACAAAACCTACCCTCATGCAGTTCTTCTCATAACTTCAAAGAATTTTATGTTTTTACATGTCTTATTTACATCTGTAATAACATTTTAAAAAGATTTTTAAAATTTATATATACTGTATGCATGTTTTTCTATGTATCTACATATACGTGTGTGAGTGTGTGTGTGTGTGTGTGTGTGTGTGTGTGTGTGTGCGTGCACTTATGAGTGCAGTGCCAGTGGAGGACAGGGGAAGGTGTTGGAGCCTGTGGAGCTGGAGTTGAAGGTGGTTGTGAGCTGCCTGATGTGGGTGCAGGGAATCAAACTCAAGTCCTCTGGAAGAGCAGCAAATGTACTTAACTGCTGAGCCATGTCTCTAACCTAGTCTGCAAAACTGATTAGCATCTATATAGCATCTATGTAAGTGTGTCTAGTTTGGTTGCTTATTGAACTTATTTTTGCAGGTAGATGTCAAGCTGTTTCAAGAGTACTTGTTGGGAGGACCCTTTAATGCACTGTACTGCCTTTGCTTTCTTGTTAAAGACCAATAAATAATTTTTGAGTGACTCTCTTTCTGGGATTCCCTTTGCTCCACTGATGTATCTGTTAAGTCTTTGGCATTGTATTGATTTTTTATAGCATATCCTAAAGTCACTCTTCCTCAATATTGATTGGCCTTTCTGTAACTTTAGCCCCTTCATATAAATTTTTGAATGAATTGGTGGTCAACTTCCTCAATTGTAATTCTTCTATCCCACATTTATTATGTGTTGTAGACCCTTCATTCAAAACAAAATAGAGCCATTAACAACAAAAGGAAAATGGCTTCCTGAGTCTGGCACTCCCTTACAAGTTTTAATCTACTCATCTACCTTCATGTTAGATTTTCATCCTTATCAACTGAATCCAAAATCTCTTGCTGAATTCAACGATGACTTCCACGTAGCTAAATAAGCAGATGTTTTGATTATCTCATATTTGACCTCTGAAGCCCAGCTCAAACACCAGTCTATGTCTATCAGTGTGATTGCAAGTCTTCCCTTCTGGTTGGATATCTAATCCCATCTGTCCTCAGTGCTCTGTCTCCTGATGTTCCTTCAAGAATATTTTTTTTCCTGATGATTCTAATCGCACTCCAGTCACCTTTTTATCATATCCAACAACCGACCAAGAGAGTTTACTGACAGCTACTAAGTTCCATTGTTATTTTCATAGTCATTTTTGATTATATGTTCAGTCGTCTCCTGATCTTACAGAACTGTAAGCCATATGAGACCAAGAACCCAGCCTATTTTTTCTCTATACCCTACAGTGCTCCCTGGACTTTAGTACTTAAATAATACATAAATCCTCGATTTAGTCAGACTTTGCCACTGATACAAAAAATACCTAGTAAAATGTCTAAAGGGGAAAAGATTTATTTTGGTTTATAATTTTACAAATACTAGTCCATAATAGTGCGGAGGGTATGGCAAAGCAGAAACTGTATCTCATGGTAGTCAAGAAGCAGAGAGAGGGGGCTGGGGATGGTTCAACGGTTAAGAATACTGGCTGCTCTTCCAGAGGACCAGGGTTCAATTTCCAGCACCCACATGGCGGCTCACGACTGTCTGTAATTCCAGTTCTAGGGAATCTGACACTCTCACACAGACACACATGCAGGCAAAGGACCAACACACATAAAATAAAAATAAAAAGTCTTTAAAAAGAAAAAGAATCAGAGAGAATATGCCTGTGCTCTAGTGGGCTGTATTTTTTTCTATTTTGTTCCATTGAGGCCTCTAGTCCACATTCAGAATAGGTCTTCTCTGTTGGTTAATTCTTTCTGACCCCTTCCCATAGACATACTCAGAGGTGAGGTTTACTAACTTCTAGGCACTTCTCAGTTCTCTGAAATTGTTAATAAAGACCAACCATCAGAAACCCACCTCTCATCAACCTGATACTACATACTACAGCATCCCATCCCTACTCCCTAAATGGCTCCTGTCCATTTATAACGCGAAAATGCATTCACCCCATCCCTAAGAGTACCCATAGTCAACATTTCCAGTATTGTTCAAAAGTTCATGTTCAAAATCCCCTGTCAGATTCTAGGGAAACTGTTATCCATGAGCCCTGTAAAATAGAAACCAACTGTATACTTCCAAGATGCAAAGACATAAGGTAAACACTCCTTTTCCAGAAGGGAAGGGTGGTATATAGAAAGGAAGGATGATGTCATAGCAAGATCAGAAACTATCAGGACAAATATTTAACCCTATAGCTTATTGTCTGGCAGCCAGAGCACAAACTCCAAACACCTTGAGCAGCCCCACACTCAAGACTGCTTTTTTGGACTTATTCTACACATTGCTTGAGGCTTTATTTATTTTGCAGACATTCCATATTTCTGGTATCTCCAGATTCTTGGAGACCCTGCTAGAGGTTAAGCCTCACCTATAGGGCTCCATAAAGTCTCCTCTGGGGCTGTCTGAAGGGAGCTCAACCTTGCCTCATGGTACCTGCCTGGACCTTCCTTTGCTATCTGAGTAGAAGCCTACATGACCTTGCAACTCTTACATTCTGTGTACTTGCAAAAACCATCTCACATGCAAAAGTTTGTTGCCAACTGACATGGCAGCTAGGTAGGCCTTCTAGGACCATGATTACGTTGACCTTTGAGTGCCCAGGTGGCTAAACATGGTGAAAGGAATCTTGGGAAAATGACTTCCTAAGGTGCCCTGTGCATACATGATAGCTTTGAGGTACTCTATTCTTTAGGAAAAGTGTCATACTCTTGATCCTGGAGTGGATAAGGTCTTGATAGTTCCTAAGAGGTATATTTCCTATTGTTACAAGAAACTTACTTGTCTTTTTTCTTTTTTTGGTATATGTGTATACAAAAAAAAAGGAATACGTGTGTGTGTGTATATGTATGTATGTATGTATGTATGTATGTATGTATGTGTGTGTGTCTGTCTGTCTGTCTGTCTGTGTGCTCTTGAGTATGGAGGCCAGAAGTCAGCCTCAGGTGCTGTCCTCAGGAACTATTCACTTTGTGTTTTTTAGGTAGGATCTCTCACTGGGACCTGGGACTCATCAGTTTGGTTAGCCTGGGTGGCTAGCGGGCTCCAGGGATCCCCCTGTTTCTGCGTCCTCAGTGCTGGGATTATAAACACACACTGCCACCCCTGCTCTCTGCATGGTTCTGGGGACTAAACCCGGGTCCTCATGTTTGCATGACAAGCACTTTATGGTTCGAGCTTTTCCCTGACTCTATACTCCTTATGATTAAAAATACACTTCTCAGATCTTTCTTTTCTGATTTTTGCTCCTGATTCTCATTGTAAATACAGTGGAAAGAAGACATCAACAATTACTCTGCAACAGAAATGCTGGACTTGATATTTCTTTTTCTAGATTAATTGGTCTATCACCATTAAGATCTGCTTTCCCACAAAGTCTCAGGACACACACAAAATGTAAGAAGTTTGAATCAGGGTGTAACACCAGTGAGCTTCTCAAACCTCATGATCATAGTCTTTACTGCCTGCATCTTGGTCTTCTGAACATCCACCAGAACTACTCATTAAATTCTACTTAATAGCATTCTAAGAATTTTCTAGCTCATTTTCCCAAACTCTTCCAAATTTCTTCTACAAAACATTCCAAAAGGCTGAAAATCCATATGGCCAGACTCAGTCACAACAAGTCCAACTTCTCTGTTACCAATTTTATTTATTAGTTAGACTTGTTGTGACAAAGCTTTTTTTTTTTGCAGCTTTTTTTTATTAAGAAATTTTTTCATTCATTTTACACACCAATTTCTTTCCTCCTCCCGTCCCCTACCCCTAGCCTCCCTCTCCCAACCCACCTTCCACTTCCATCCACATGAAGGCAAGGCCTCCCATGTGGAGGCACATTCAGTAGAGGCAAGTCCAAGCCCTTCCCCCTGCCTCAAGGCTGCACAAGGTGTCCCATCATAGGTAGTGGGCTCCACAAAGTTTGCTCATGCACCAGAGATGGATTCTGATCCTACCACCAGGGGGCCTCCCAAGCAGATCAAGCTGCACAACTGTCTCTCCATGCAGAGGGCCTAGTTCAGTCCCATGTAGGCTCCACAGCAATTGATCCAACTTTCATGAGTTCCCTCTAGTTTGGTTCGGTCATCCCTGAATGTTTCCCCATCATGATCCTGATGCACTTGCTCACAGAATCCCTCTTCTCTTTCTTTGACTGGACTCCTGGAGCTCTGTCTAGTGATTGGCTGTGGATCTCTACATCTGCTTCCATTAGTCATTGGAGAAAAGTTCTGTGATGACAGGGTATTCACTGATCTGATCTCTGGGGCAAGCCAGTTCAGTTCAGGCACCCTCTCCACTATTGCTAGTAATCCAAGCTGGGGTCATCCTTGAGGATTCCTGGCAACTTCCCTAGCACCAGGTTTCTCTCTATCCCCATGATGTTTCTATCATGGTATCCCTTTCATTGCATTCCCTCTCCCTCCCTGTTCCAGCTCAACCATCTCATTCCCTTATGTTCTCATCCTCTATTCCCTACCCTCCATTACCCACCCCTCATGTACCCACCTATAAGTGGATACTAGATATAAAGCAAAGCGTAATCAGGCAACAACTCACAACTCCAGAGAAAGCTGACTAACAGGGAAGACCCAAAGAGGGACGCATGGACCTCCCTGGGAAGGGGAAATAGATGAGATCTCCATGAGTGACAAAGCTTTTAAGAGCAAAAGGATTTGTTTTAGCCCATGGTTTGGGGGATGTGAGTCCATCCTGGCATGGAGAACATGGCAGAGGTGAGCAGTTCACAACATGGCACGGGGGAAGCAGAGTCTTCCCTGAACATTACCAGATGAAGAACCAGTGAGAGTGAGCTGAGTGGCTGTACTGTTAGTTCATGACTCTAGTTAGAGCAGTCATCATATTATAACTATGTTGTCCTTGAATGACCAATTGTAGATTCTGCACTTGCTAAGCCAATCAACAGCTCACTCTTCATTAAGCCTTTCGCCCCATACTACCCTCTGAGACTTAGTTGTCCCCAGCACAGTTTCGCTTAAAGCCCCTGTCCCCAGTGATAGTAGCTATCTTGTTGCTTTATTCTTTTCTATTCTCCCCTCTACTCAGTGGTTCAGTGAAAACTTGTGTATTTGTTTCCTCATCTAAACACAACAGGCAGATTTTAGCTGACTTGTTAAATATTTATATTTATATTTCTTGCTACAATCAGCCACCACCTGACATGAGAAATTCAAATTTCTGAGGTGGATCTCTCATTCTTTGTAATATCTCTGTTTTTTTTCCATCAACTTAAAACTTTATCGAAATAGTGATATGAGAAATCACACACATATAAATTTATAGCTGTATATGTTACTCGCCTTGTCTTAGTTTATTTGCCTGCTGCTGTGATAAAATTCTCAGACAAAAGCAACTCAAGGGACAGAGGGTTTATTCTGGCTCAGAGTTCTGGGTTACAGTCCATCATGGTAGGGGAGTTACAGTAATGGGACATTCCAGAAGCTGGTCATGTCCCATCCGCAGTCATGAAGCAGGGAGGGAGGAATGGATGCTTGGCTCCATGCAGCCTAGGGTCTCCTTCTCAGGGAATGGTCCAGGACAGAGTGAAGATGGGACTTCTCATATCAATTAATGTTCTCAAGAGAACCCCTTTCAGACAAGGCAAACCTTAATCTATACACTCCCTCACACATTTGTGTGCCTGAAGGCACAACTCCTAAGTGAGTCTAGATTGTGTTACAGGAACAGGTAACACTCACCATCATGTTTTAAGTGTAATCCAATATTCTTTCCCACATGTACTGTGTTTCTCTGATCCCTAAGATTCAATGCTAAGATTCTGTCATATCTATCCTGCTCTCCTTAGTCATCATGCTGTGTCTATTTGTACTGGACATTCCTTACAATACACTCTGAGCATCATCGCTTTACAGCTCATGTAAGAGCTGTGTGCTCTGACATCTTAATGGTGTTTTGTCACTTTACCTTTTTCAAGTCCCGCCTCCTACGACCCTGGTCCCATGTAGCCTAGTTTTACTGAGATACACCCAGGCAGATGATGAACTACACACATGAAACCAACACCAGATTTCATACAGTGATCACGAGAGCCCAGAGTTTGCTCATTTCCCTTGAAATCTCTCTTATTGCACCTCCATCCATGTCTCAGTTGATCAAGCTACTGCTCTGTTTGGTGTGACTATCAGTGAGTTTGAAGATTTTGGACTTTTATGGAAGATGGAATGACATAGATAAAGTCAGCTTTTCTTTGCTTTCTCTGTGTAATCACATCATAGTTTCTTTATGTCGCTGCTCTACCATTTCCCTCTCTGACAGACGTTTGGATTGCCCAATCTCAGACTGTTAAAACTATCATGAACATTCAAGTATAAACATTTGTATGTCTATATAGTTCTTTCCTTGGGGTGAATCTGTTGGAGTTAAATGACTAGGTCACATGATAGGGCATGCACCACTTGTTGAGAAAATGCTAAACTGTTCTATGAAGTTTATGGTTTCTCTCTTTGTCTAATCATGCGCTGAATTTCACTTCAAAGGTGCCAATTGTCATTTGCATTCTTAAAGTCTCTGCAAGAAGTGAACAGCGGTTTTAAGCCATCTATTGAGTTGTCACTGGCCTCTTCATTTGGCTGTGAGCAAGGGGTCGTACCCCTCAATTGAAAGGTACAATTCTTTTGCTTCTGTCTCTGAGAGCTTCTGCACTGGGCCCCATGTAAAATACACCCAGCTCTACCATTGCATGGAATGACTCTTCCCTATGTACCTAGGTTTTAAATATATAAATTGAGATATTCAGGTTCTGAATCTAAAATTCTGGGATGCTTTACTTTCTTAATTACTTAAAGTTTATATGTTTTATTCAGCATGCGAAGACCATCTCCCACCTGTCTCTCCTCCCACCTGGAGCCCATCTTATGTGATTAATACAATAATGGCAGTCCCATGTACATACTTACAAATATTTCTGCTTCAGATTCCAGAGTGAAATGTGTTTGTCTGAGATTATAGGACTATGAAGGCAGTATGTAGTTCTTTTTGAGCTGATGTAACTGTAACTTTGATACACAATTCACTTAAACAGTGTTCATCGGGTGTTTGGATGCTAATGGTTTCATATACAGACAAAAGAATCCCTTTGCGGTCTACCAGGTTTGGGCATCTCACATAGGCAAACTACAGTCTTAGCCCATGTAACTGCTTTTTGTTGTCGTTAGACACTAAGATTGAGGACCTGAACTGTCCAGATGGATCTGTCACCCCTTCAGTTCTGCTTGTGTGGCCTCACCTCTGAGTGCCTCCTGGGCTAATTCCAGTGAAGTCCCCCTGTGAGCGTGGCTGGAAGAAAGAAGTGATGCGAACAGAATGGAGAGCGTTAACGCTGCCGGTGACTGCGTCATTACCCCGAAAAGGCAGGTTAATGTGGAGAAGGGGAGGGAGCCGTGGGGGGCAGGACTGCAAACCCAACAAGACCTATTAAACAGGACAGTCATGCGGTGTGCAGAGCAGGAAGGGGAGACAAGGGTCAGGAAGGCAGTGAGACATTCCTGCTCCTTCATCCAAGCGAACCATGGTGGAGACAGGGGTTTGAGAGACAAGAGTAGAGCAAATGCTAAATTAACTCCCAGACCTGGCTTTTACCGTGTGTGCCCTGGTCCAGGGCTAACCTGATGAGTCGCTAAATCCTCGTAGGAAAAATACCTCCCGGTAGTGAAAGGATACAGTCTTAGGGCAGAATAGGGGAGAGACACTGTACTGTTCCTAGGAAGTTTGGAGTTGGCTGTGTATAATCTATTAACATGGAAATGTGAAAATAATTCTGCTATAAAGCATAAGGCCAAATAATTTAAAATATACAGATGAAATCATGTCATAATTTAAAGAAAGGAGAATTCAGTTTCTTCTCACGTGTGTATGGCGCATGCATGTTGGATGAAAGGTTTCATGACCACATTGTATTTGAGGTTAGTATTGTGGAACTAGGAAGAGTCATTCAAGCCTATAGTATGAGGCTAAGGTAGAAACAGTAAGGTGAAAATGGAGGAGGAGGTAAGAAACAAGAGGGCACTTGGACTATATTAATATAATATAATTAATATAATATGATATGATATGATATGATATAATATAATATAATATAATATAATTAGCCAAAGGGTGAGACACAATATCAGGGTAGCAAGAAAGGAAGCAAACCTTATGGGTTGAAGGCATCCATCAAGACATAGCAACCGCCGGGCGGTGGTGGCGCACGCCTTTAATCCCAGCACTCGGGAGGCAGAGCCAGGTGGATCGCTGTGAGTTCGAGGCCAGCCTGGACTACCAAGTGAATCCCAGGAAAGGCGCAAAGCTACACAGAGAAACCCTGTCTCGAAAAACCAAAAAAAAAAAAAAAAAAAAAAAAAAAAAAAAAAAAAAAAAAGACATAGCAACCACTCACAACTTTGTTTCTCCATTTGTCCCTACTTCCTTTGCTAGCCTTTGCTGGATCCAAAGCCGATGCCAAGATGGTGGGGATGTGTGGAAGTTTAGATTTATATCATGTTTCACAGTCAGGGTCCAGAAAGTTCATTTTGCTGGACTCTGCCATTTTACAACTCTGCATCTCCAAGTGTCCTCAGGCCACAGTAGTCCTGTTTCCTGTGGGCTGTGCTCCCCAACATGAGCTCCTCCCTGACACCTTCCCCACAGTTTGTCCTATTGTTGTGCTCAGTGCAGAGTGGCCCCTAGAAACCAGCCCTGGACCTTCCAAGCTGGGTCCTATAGTCCATGGGGTCCTTACCTCCCACCCTGTGGACTTTACACCTGTGGATCATGTGCTTTCACATCTGTGTAGCTTCTGTTCTGTGCTTATTTTCATTTCTTATTAATATATGACTCTCTTATTATGAAATCGGCTTACTAGCTATTTCGGTTCCTTATGGTCTAAGACAGTTGGTATATATACTGAAGTCTGATAAATCTTCTCCATTGTAAATAACTGCTTGCCAGCCATGCTAGGCATACATTTCTATAGGGAGCATGTGACATTTCTTTCACTTATCCCTATTTCTTTCTTTCTTTCCTTTCTCAGAGTGAGCCCACACACCTATAACTTTTCCAGCTCCCAGTACAAGCAATGAGGCATGTGAGAAGGCCTGAACCTGGGATGTGGGAAAGAAAACTAACCTTGAATGCGAAATCAAGGTTATTGCTGAGGCTCTTCCCTGGGAAGCTCTGAGACCTGGCAAAGTCCATTTGGTTTGTGGTACCCTGTCATCTCTGAGGGTGGGTATTGCGTAATGGGAAAGGCAACCCCCAAAGTTGAGTTAAAACATCTGAGGGAGAAAAGCTCAATTCTCAGTAACCACCCTTCCTTTCCAGAAAATGTGTGAGAGTCCTTCAGGCTGGAATTTCCTCAACTGCAGATGTAGCAGTGAGAGGGAGAGAGTAACTTTATATAGGAAACAGGAGAGAAATGAAGCAGAGATGTGTGGAACTGCTAAATTATTTTAGTTCTCTAAGTTCATGCTTGCTAGGAGAGAAGGCTGTGGGGGAAACTGTAACATGTGAGTTTTAAAAGGCTGCAGAACATAAAAGTTTATGGGTTTGGTTTTTAGACAACACACTGACATGCACACATATATACACACACAATAAATAAATAAATAATAAATACTGATAGCATTCCTGCCTTCTAATGGACACACAGAACTAAAAGAAATACATATGTTTCTGACCTCCGTAACTCCTGAGACCCAGTCCTTTAGTGTTTAATATTGTTTCAGAGTTTGTGCTGTTAAATCAAAAGGTTATCCATAATACATCTGGCGCTATTAATGGGAAAGATCAGGGGTACTCAAAAGACATTTATTCATTATTAATATAGATAATAAAGGATCATTTATGAGCCTTCAGATGAGATTTTTATCATCAAAAGCTTAAAAAGCAAAATTTATTTTTGCTTCAGGACAGACACGGGAGATGTCTATAACGAGAAATGTGAGCGTCAACACAAAGCTGTCAGGTTCACTCTGTTTCCAGAGATGGCAAATGCTTTATAGCAACAGATTAAAAAGAAAATAAAATTTTGTGCTTTAAATTTCTATCGACAGCCACTTCATGATTTATTCCTGGTTTGTCCTTTATCGAGATGGTGTGTCGATGTTCTCTGCTCTTTCCTTTTACGTTTGTGGTCTTTGATGCCCAGGGAAATGAAATCAGGAGAAATTCATCACACTCTACAGGGTCCTGGGACTTGTGGCAAACAGCAGAAGTTGACTCAAGAATGTTTACACCCTAGAGAGAGTCACAAGTCCTGTGTTTATTGAACACAAGAAGTAATGAGAAAGGTTGCCTTAAAAATAGGCAATTGTTAAAAAGAGCTGATAGGGGCTCTAGAGACCTGAAGAACGTCTGGATTTTGAACAAGGCATTTCTGAAATTATCAGCTTGTGCTACTGAAGCTGATCAAGGTGTGTTTTAAAATAGAGTTTTAAAGAAGTCACAGAGA
Organism: Peromyscus leucopus; assembly: GCF_004664715.2. Taxonomy (NCBI): domain Eukaryota; kingdom Metazoa; phylum Chordata; class Mammalia; order Rodentia; family Cricetidae; genus Peromyscus; species Peromyscus leucopus. The sequence continues at coordinate 25,265,447 of NC_051067.1, read as the reverse complement.
GTTTTCAGATTTTATCTTACCTCAGCTTTATAAGTAAGCACTGGCCAATCTATTCCCCAACTGAAGTTATGTCTGGAAGAGTTATTGTATTTGGGGCTTGGAGTCCACATTGGTAAGAAAGAGAAAACCAGGGATGTATTACACAGTAAGAGCTATGGACCAGACTCTCAGGAAATGTTTGTTGAGAAATAAGTGTGCATTTCCTGCTTGACCTTGAGTAGTGGTTGAACCGGAGGATACTGGGCCTATCTTCAAAGAATTTATCCAGAACTAGTATAAATAACTAAAAGTATAGTACTTTGGTTAAGTTTTCTCCTATAAAGAATGTAAAAGGAAGATCCAGGATTGAATGAACTTAGATTATCTTGATTTTAATATTTGTTAACAATAATTTCAAAAGTATGAATTTGGTAAAACTCCATAGAACTTTGTTCCACCTCTGCTTAGTTAAGATAAAGAGACAAGTGGAGATCATTAAGTCCAACATTCCACTCAAAGTATATAAAACCCAAATAAAACTCACGTTCTATTGCTAGCTTTGTTTGAATATTCTTTGGATCAAGAAGAAACATCAATGCACCTGCCAGTCACTGGAGAGAAAGGAGAGTTAGAGTGCACTAAGAATGCTTATGAAAGAGGCTGGGTGTCACAAGTAAGATTGGCTCTCAAGATCCACCCATGCAACTGTCCATCCATGCAACCATCTAACCATGCAATCATCCATCCATCCATCCATCCATCCATCCATCCATCCATCCATCCATCCATGCACCCATGCACCCATGCACCCATGCATGTATGCATGCATGCATCCATCCATATATCCATCCATCCATTCATGCATGCATGCATGCACCTATCCATCCATCCACCCACTATCTACCGTGCGCCCACCCTCCTAATGTCCCGCACACATGCTGTAGAGAATAGAAAGGTAAAAACACACACCCATTCCCTTCTTGCATTTGTATTCCTTCCAAACGTTATATAGGTCCTAACAATGAAGCACACTTAGCACTCGGGATTCAAAGCTGATTGGGTGTTACCTGTCCCCTAGAGTGGCAGCAGGATTTCTCTGTAGATGTCAGGGATCTGGGGCCATTGTCATCAGCTTTGTTGTTGTGAGAGCAAAGAGCATACAGGAAGTAACTGCTCTTCAGAGAGTGCTGTAGCAGGCAAGTGGAGAGCAGTAGAAAGCAAAAGTAGCAGGTTCCCCCCTTGTGGTGGTGGGAATTGAGTTTCAGAAAAGGCCTTTTGATCCTTCAAGAAGCAATGGCTTCCTTGTTTCATGCAAGCTGTTCCTCAAAATCAGCTACTTCACTTTTCAAAACTCTTTTCCATAACTTTATAAGCCATTGCAGTAGACCTAGTCTCAACTGGTTTGCTGAAAATCTCTTAAACATTTACCCTTCAAGTGACTGAATTAAACTTTAGCTCCCAGAAAACACCCATGCAGAGCTGTACCTTCATTTCATGAAGTCACGACTGTGATGCGTAAGTTCAAACTATGATAACTGAGTAGTACCAGACAGTCTTTTCTATAAACCTGTTTGCTTTGGATGATGGATTAGTTCTGTCACGTGTTTCTTTCCCAGAGAAGCTGCAGATTATCTCAACACATCGACAGTCGGAGGGCACATTGTATGGGCCTTTAAAGGAAATTCTTGGGATATTTTCACTGTGTCAAAGCATATTCAAGAATCTTGCCAGAAAAGTCTTCTATCCTGAATGCTAATGGGGCGTGACATGATATATGGTCTGTGTAGGGCAGCTTTCCCCCTCTTCAAAATGAAAAGTATCATTTCACCAATATGCTTTAGACAAGAGGTTGTTAATCTTTTTTTTTTTCATAGCACAATGATAAATCTCTGCTAAATAACTGGGTATTAATTTTTTTAAATTGTAGACTTGGTAAATTGAATATAAAGTAAAGAGGTTGACTTTTGCTATTTTTTAATCATGAAAACTTTCTGAAAATAAAAATGCCTCAAATCCATAAGTCAGAGATGTAGATAAAATAAATCTTAATATAAAATTTCACATTAATCTTTGCAAATATGTTTAAAATGAGTAACATGATAGACTCGGACATAGAAAAGTCTAGCCATAACAACAGGATGGTATCCGTGGGCTGATCTCCTGTAGAAGTCTGTGGTGCTATAAACCATTTTATTTGTAAAACTGGAAATACAATCTAAGATTTACTCCTTTAACAAGAAACCAGTGTTTGTTATTTCTTGATGTGTAAATACTCAGTTCTGAGTAGAACTTTAGATAAACACACATGGATTTCATTTTCAGTTGACAGAAGATGATTTCTGCCTCTACTCTCCATATTTAGGAAGCAACAAAAGTCTTGCTTAACAATAAGAAGTTGAAAGCTATAGGAACATGTATCTTCTTAATGAGCAGAAATGGACAACCAGGCTAAGGAAGTACTGGTAAATCTCATCTTTGGTAGATAAAGCCCGGTGGTTTACCAACTTCTTCACTCAAAGCTAAATTCTGAGATACGACTCAGACCCACACATCTGTGTACTGTAAAGGGAACATTGACAGTTCCCTTTTGTCCAGAGGGTCTTCCAGGTGGATTTCACTGAAACCTGTTCACCTCCTCCTTGCACTCTAAGCCACTGCAGAAGTAGAAACATCTCCAAATTTTTACCTGCAATAGGATTTTTCCAAGGGCTACATGCCATCTAAAGTTCAGTTTTTGGCTGGCTGTGGTGGTGCAGGCCTTGGAAGGTGGGTAGACCACTCTGAGTTCCAGGCCAGCCTGGTCTATGCAGTGGATTCTAGGCCATACTGTGACGCTGTTACCTAGAACAAAAATTCAATCTTTGATGTCAAAACATTATTCCTGGGTCTTCACTCACAAGTTCATACAGTGGGAAACCTCTGCTTACTAGACTAGTTTCTATGGTTAGCCTTCAACTTCAATACCATCAGCAAGGCAGGGGTGTGATGAATGAGGAGCCCTTATCCATTCTTGGTGGATTAGGATAGCTGTTATAGAGACAATATGGAGGTTCCATAAGATATTCAAATTAGAACTGCTGAGTGATCCAGCCATCCCAGTATTGCATATACAGCCAAAGGAAACAAAGTCACTTTGTTGGAGACATCTGTACTCCCTTGCTGTGGAATGCTCTGTATGTCCAATGTGTTGCTCTGATTGGTTAATAAATAAAACACTGATTGGCCAGTAGCCAGGCAGGAAGTATAGGTGGGACAAGGAGGAGAATTCTGGGAAGTGGAAGGCTGAGGCAGAAAGACGCTGCCAGCTGCCACCATGACAAGCAACATGTAAAGATACCGGTAAGCCACAAGCCATGTGGCAACTTATAGATGAATAGAAATGGGTTAATTTAAGATATAAGAACTAGATAACAAGAAGCCATACAGTTTATAAGTAATATAAGTCTCTGTGTGTTTTCTTGGTTGGGTCTGAGTGGCTGTGGGACTGGTGGGTGAGAGAGATTTGTCCTGACCGTGGGCCAGGCAGGACTAACTCCTGCTACACTCCCTCATCTTTTATGGCACTTTTTCCAATAACTAGCTAAGCAACTGAGAATAGCCTAAATGTTCCTAAACTTACGGTTAAAAGAAATGTGGTTTATATACACACAATAGAATACTCCTTAGGTATAGAAGAATGAAATCCTGGAATTTGCTACAACATGGATGGAACCAGAGACTGTTATGTTAGGTAAACCAACCCAGGTACAGAAACACAAGGCACTTGCCAACTCTCTGATACTTTTTACTGGATGCAACTTTTAGGAACACAAGCTTCTTTCTTGTTAAAATTTCCGTGGCCATGTTAAAGCTCACTGAAAGTGTCACTTGCCTGTGATTTTGTGGTCAAGGGTTTCCAGCTTTGTTGGACTAAGTATGCATGTGTGACATTTTCATAACAAACCCTGTTCAATGGAGTTAGATAGCCTCATTTAGCGAACCTCATAAACCCCATTGATAAGCAGTTGTCATTTTAAAGATGGCTCCTTTGGAGTCTGCTTCCCTCAGAAGATTATGCCTGTGGTCCATTAACTTCATTATAACTGGTCATAAGCCTAAGCCTGTACATCTTTTCTACCTTCTATTATCCTCAGATACCCCCCCCCATTAGACATGTATGTAAAACACAGTTGCTGATAAAATGTAAAGTGGAAGGACATAAGAATGAATGAGGAATTTATGAATAATGTAAAATCTCTACAATACAGTCCCTTCTTAGGACAGTCATGTCGTGTGGTGTTTACAAAGAAGGCTGAATTTCATAGAAGGGACAAGAGTGGGTAATTGTACGTGGTAAAGTGTTTCCTGGTTTGTTTGTTTTAAATGAAAGTTTCCATGTTCAAATTCAGAAGTAAACTTGTGTGCTCCTGTGTGCTTGTGGATACACAAGGGAGTGGGGAGCTGATCTGAAAGTGAAACACTGACCTCCACTTACTATCCTGTTTTCCATGCAGTGCTCACCAGTTTTCAATGGGCCCCCATCTTGGCTTCCCCACTATGAATGGCCTCACCAGATTAACAAGGCACAGTGGCTTTAAGAGCCTGAAAGACTTCTAACAAGCCAGCTAGGTCATTTCCCTTTACTCCAAGTGCAGCATCAGAGTGGATTTAACATCTAAATATGTTTCCCAAACATTCAGGATTGCTGTATCACATTCCTTGGAAACTTCCGCAGAGAGTTATGATTCAATGGAACTTGTTTGAAATAAGTATAATTAGGGTAAATTGTACTTTCTACAAGTGGACCCTGATGATGAGCATGTACAAGGTCCTGTTTAATGCTGGGAGTCAAGGGAGGCATCTGTGAAAATTTGACATTAGACTTGAAGTCTGAAAGACAGCAAAGTGAAGAAAAGAATGAGAGAATAAATTTTTTTCTGCTGTTATGATTTTAATATTCTACCTTTGAAACATTAGCTCTCAGTAACGTGCCCCCTTTACTAATATTTACTCCTATTTATTATTTTCTGGTGGGAAATGTATATAAATACACAGATGTAGTAATGGGTTCAAATAAGACAGCTGTATGGTGGCAAATAAGATTTTTTTGTGTGTGTGTGGGGGGGTGCATATGTTATTGCATGTGTATGCCCATCTGTGTGTGTGTGTTTGGGGGGTTGCACATATTCATTTGTGTGTGCTGTGCGTGTGGGGCATGCACATGCTTGTGCACGTGTGTGCCATTCTGTGTGTGTGTGTGTGTGTGTGTGTGTGTGTGTGTGTGTGTAGGTTGCACATGTTCATTTGTGTGTGCTGTGCATGTGGGGCGTGTGCATGCTTGTGCATGTGTGTGCCCACACGAATGTGTGTTATTGATAAGAACCAATGCCTTGGGCTAATGGAATTGGCAAAGCCTTCTTTCAGGCGAAACCTTTCTCTGGTCCAAGTATGAGTGTTTAGGGATGATTGACAGGTGTGTAAAAAAAGCTAGCAACTGCAGTTTCCTCCTGTGGGATGATTGCAACCTAAGAGTGTTCCCTTACACAGACCCCCTCTAGAGACCAGTCACGCCCTCCCCCATCTGCTCTACATAACGAACTAGCTTGGGGCTATTGCATAATTGTACTGCTCCATCAGAGTGAGCACGGCCCGCTTGATCCTAGACTTTCTGTACATGGGCCTGTCTGTCCTTTCCGCACTCTCTCGTCACCCCAGTCAGGTTTCCAGGACCAAGCCATGCCGGAAGCAGTTCTTGGTGCCAGTGGAGGTCAGAAGAGGGTATTGGGTATCTGGAGTTGCAGGTGGTTGTGAGCTGTTCTGTGGGTACGTAGACCCAAACCTGGGGTCTCTGCAATAGCAGCGAGTGCTTTTGAGTGCTAAGCCATCTCTCCAGCACTGCTTCCCACTTTTAGAGGCAGAATCTCTCCTTGGCCCGGAAATCCTCCAAGTGAGCTAGATGAACTTTTCTGGGATTGTGAGCATATCCCACCATGCCTACCCTTGTATGTGGGTTCTCACTCCTTCATGTGTGTGAAGCAAGCCCTTCAGCAACCGAGGAATCCTTTGGTTATTGGGGTCATAGCTTTCAAGGAGATGTCGGGACCTCAGCCTCTTACTCTTTTCCATACCCACCTCATGCCATCAGGTGAACTCATCTCCTCTGCTATGTGCTTGTACTAAAACAATGGCCAATTAGTCATGGACTAAAATGCACAAAACTGCCAGGAAAAAAACAGCCCTCTTCTTTTATGTTTCCAGTTTGATTTATCTCAAGAATTTGTTATGGCAACAAAAAGCCGACTAACATAATTCCATGCATATGCATTTATGTGTTTATTTTGCATTGTTTTACACATTATCCCCTAATGATTGCTATAGCCACGAGAATGTATCTCTCGTATCTCCATCTACTGGTAGCATAACAGGGAGAGAGCCCAGCTGCTGTGTATGAAATCCACTATGGCCTGTATCTGAGGAGCACTCTCACCAGGTTAGAGACTGGGTGTGGGGTGAGGTGCGGACACAGAAAGAGGACACTTTGCCTGTGGCTCTCCATGGCCTCTCTAAGCTGTCTTAGGTCTGCACTGCAGTATAAGATGTTTTGGTCTGACCTTCCTTCTTTGCCCGGGCTTTGCACCTGCACTGGAGTCTGACAATCACCTCTGCCTCCCTGTCTTCCTCTCTTTTCTTTCTATTTATAAGTCTCTAGCATAGAAGAACATAGGGAAAGTTTGTGAGAGGACTCGGGTAAGCACAATAGCATTAGCTTGGCAATATTTCTCCATTAGTGAGGCGGCAAAGAGACGGGATCTCTCACACATGGCTGGTAGGAGTATTATGTGCAGCAATTCTGTCAAAGCTTGGCAGTTCCTTAAAAATCAAAGCACACAATTACCACAGGACTGAGTGATTACATTTATCCCGGAGAAATAAAAGCATGTCATCACAAGGAAATTTCTGCATAAAATTGTCAATGGCGCCTTTATTTAAAGTGTCCCCAAACTGAAAAGAACCCATATGTCCTTCAATGGGCAAACACTTAAAAAAAACTGTAGTACATTCACTCCATAGATATTCAGACATAAAAAGAACTATAAAAAGAATAGAAAACAATTAATGCACATAACTTGAATCTCTAGACAATTACAGTGAATGAAAAAAGTCAGTCACAGGAGGTGATATGCTGTATTATTCCATTTGTACAAGAATCCTGAAATGATGCTATGAGTCAAGTGGAGAGCACACTGGTGTTTAAGAGAGTTAAAATGAAGCCCAGACTTCAGGGACCGAGGCAGTGCTCTGAAGAGCAACTTAGGGGATCATGTGGTAAGGAATATATTCTGACCCTTGGCAGTATCTATCCGTTTCCTTTCGTGAAGATTATTCTAATGTATGTCCACTGCTCTTTGTAAAGGATGCACCAGATATCACCATCTCTCAACCTCCACAGTGTATTATGTCACACTTGTAGACCCTTTACCCAGTTAGAAAATGGATAGCGACATAGCTTTCATGTATATGTTACATATGAAATTAAATACTCTCTCTCTCTCTCTCTCTCTCTCTCTCTCTCTCTCTCTCTCTCTCTGTGTGTGTGTGTGTGTGTGTGTGTGTAGATTTAAAGACCATTTGTGTTTCTGTTTCTCTGTGATGCCCACAAATATTTTTCAAACTCAATTCTTTGCTTTCTGGATACCATTATGTGACCTGACCTGTTTGCTTTGCCCTTCTCACCATGATGGACTGAATTCCCTCCAGGATAGACTCACACTGAATTCCCTCTATGATGGGCTGACATCCCTCCACGATGGGCTGAATGTAGCATGAATCTTAAAAGTTCTTATTAATAAAATCAAACCTGAGGCCAGTTATTGGGGTGAACACTGGAAGATCAGAGAGCCAGAACAAGCCACAGCTACCTCACCTCGCCAACTTCTCAGCTGTTCTTGCTTCCTCAGACTGGAAGCCTCTGGGTCCTCATCCAGAATGGGTCTCAGCTGAATTGCTGCTCAAAAGCCTGAGTGCTTAACCAGCCAAATGCTTCTAGTTTCTGGTCCTCACACCTTATATACCTTTCTGCTTTCTACCACCATTCCCTGGGATTAAAGGCTTGCTTTCTGGAATTAAAGGCATGATGAGTCACCATACCTGGCTGTATCCTTGAACACATGGATTTCTGCCTCTGGAATGCTAGGATTAGAGGCGTGTGCTACCACTGCCTATCTTTTATGTTTAATATTGTGGCTGCTCTGTCTCTGACCCCAGATGAGTTTATTAGCATGCACAATATTTGGGGGAATACAATACCATAGCTGAATCTCCATCACAATGGACTGAATCTCTGCTATAATGGATTGAATCCCTACTGTGATGAGCTGATTCTTCTGTGATGGATTAAATCTCTGCCACAATGGATCCAAACCACTGAAATTGTGACAGAATAAGTCTATCTTTTTAAGTGGTTCTGCCAGGGGTTTTATTACAATGATACAGAAGTAATGATTATATAGTTCTTGAATTTTAAAATTATGTTTTAATTTAGTGTGTGCACATATGTGTGCATGTGCACCCTGGTGTCTTGCGTGTGCATGTGGAAGCCAAAGGACAACTTGCAGGAGTTGGGTCTCTCATTCCACCATGTGGGTACCAGGGATTGAACTTTGGTAGGCAGTTTTGACAGCAGGCACTTGTAGCTGGAGAGTTTTCTCTCCAGCTCCCACCAACTCCGCCATTCCCGGAGCCCATTTATAAAATAAACACACAGACTCTTATATTATTTAAACTGTTTGGCCTAATGGCTCAGGCTTCTAGCTATCTAGTTCTTTTATCTTAAATTAACCCATTTTTATTAATCTGTAAGTTGCCATGTGGCTCGTGGCTTACTGGTACTTTACATCTTGCTTGTCATGGCAGTAGCTGGCAGGTCTCTCTCACCCAGCCTTCCACTTCCCTCAATTTTTCTCTCTCCTTGTCCCGCCTGTACTTCCTGTCTGGCTACTGGCCAATCAGTGTTTATTTATACAGAGCGATATCCACAGCAGGCACTCTACCCCAGAAGCTATCGTCCCAGTCATGTTGTTGGTTTTATAATCAAATTCTATCTCTGGTTTCTCTTAGAACCTGTAAGTATGTGACATACTTTCTCATCGAAGGGTGGATTCTTAAGAATGACTGCACATTCCCTGTTTAGTCTCCATGGTAGACTACTGAATTCCAGAGCATTACAGTTTCACACAAAATATCAGGACACATTCATGGCAGCCGCTCTCTATATTTTGAAGCTAACATGATCTGTCAATCTTCCTTTTGGTCATGTGAGGTTGGACTATGGGGTCTCTGTGGGGTCTCTCTGCCTGTGACTCACAAACCTTGTTGTCACTAGTTCCTTAGAGGTGCTCCTGTAACACTTACTCTTTGTCAGATCCAAAGTGTAATTCGAATCTTTTCTTTTTCCCCCCATAATTCGAAACTTAAACGGTCTTATTAATTAAAAAAAAAAAACAGAGCCAAATATTGGGGTGAAAGCTAAAGATCAGAGAAGCAAAACAAGCCACAGCCAACCTCACTTTGCCGACTCCTCAGTCTATCTTGTTTCCAGGAATCCTGAGACTAAAAGCCTCTGAGTCCTCACCCCTGTGGGTCTCAGATGAACTGCTATTTAGTTCCTGTCTCCTCACACCTTATATACCGTTCTCCACCCAGTCATGTCACTTACTGGGATTAAAGGCATGGGTGCTTTCCAAGCAAAGGCATGAGATCTCAGGTATTGGGATTAAAGGCATGTGTCACCACAGCCTGACTCTGTTCCCAGTGTGGCCTTGAACTCACAGAGATCCAGATGGATCTCTGCCTCCTAAGTGATGGGTTTAAGGGTGTGTGCCACCACCGCCTGGCCTCTATGTCTAATTTAGTGACTGGCTCTGTCCTCTGATTCCCAGATAAGTTTATTAGGGTACACAATATATCATCACATTTAGGGTATACAATATGTCTCCACACCAAAGAAAACTCCATTTCCTCAAACTCTGGTGTTTAAACAAAAAACAACATTCCTCAGGAATGTGTGATGCTAGTTCCCCTCTACCAAAGAAGTCATTTCCTTTATCACTGACAGAAGGGACAAATGGCTATCTCTGGTGCCTATTAGCATACCAAAGTACATGCTGGTCTCTAGACTTCTTCAACATAACAAATACCTAGCTCTTCTCACCTTCCTCTACCCTAAACTTTTCCAGCTCATGGGTTTCCCTCCCTGCAACTTCTCATTATGACCCTGCTATTTCAGCTTTGCTTTCTGTATGGCCCCTCCCCACTTCTCTGTCGTCTGTACTCTCTTTGTCTTCATCTCTCATTCCTCTACTGCTTTCTCTCTCTGCTCTGCTCCTGCTTCTCTCCTGGCTAGATCCGGTTTGCTGGCCATGTTCAGTCCCCTATTTTCTCTCTCTGCTCTAGACTCTTCCAGATTCCTCTGATGTTCTCTCTCTTGTATCTACAATAAGAACCTCCCCTTTAACCGCACTGTAGTCACATCATCAATCTGTACACTTTTAGGACAAGCATGGGCATGGGTTGTCCTCAAGAACCCAGCATGAGAGCTTTTACATTTTTTTCACTCTTTTTCTTTTTCTTCTTTGGAAAACTTGTCCTAGTTCCATTAAACGTCAAGATTTAAGGTGTCATGAAGTTTTATTGTGCTCTATGCATAATCACATAATCTCATTGTCACTTTTGGGGGTTACATTCCTTGTTCTCTTTCTCATCCATCCCCTTTGATGGCTAGACATTGTCCTCAGATTGTCTTCTCCCTCTTAACAGCTTGCTTCCAACAGAAGACCTGGTAAGATCATTCACATTGAGGTATGACTGGTGGATTACAGCTAGGCTGTAACTCCTCTGGGAGCCTTGGGATGCTAATGTGTTCCGAACCTGAAGCTGGAGAGGAAGCAGAGATGTTGATGATATAGACAGCACATTAAAGTGATGTCTAGCCAATAAACATTTTACGTTCTAGAAATCTGAACATGTAGGTGGCATTTATTCTCACCACTCCTCCACAAGAACCTGTCCTTGTTAGGGGCTGTGGAAGAGGCCAGATTCTAAGCAAAATGGACATGGGTTGATAGTGCCAGGATGCTATTCACACACAGTGTTCCAAATAATGAGCAGACGCGTCAGAGGAAGCAGTAACAGCTGGGTGATGTTTCTCTTCCTTAACACAGCACCATTTGCTCTGCATTTACATACTACTTCATGGGTTCCTATATTTTTAGAAAACAAAATTTTTTTAGTGAAAATTTATTAGAACCAAGAAAGGCTCAAGCAAAATAATAAATAATAATTCCATAGTAAAGCACCTTTTATCAGGAGCTGAGGAGATGACCCGGTAGGTAAAGTGCCTGCTGTGTAAGCATGAGGAACTGAGCTGGGTTCCTCACATCCACAAAAACAGCAGGCTTAGTGGTGTGTGCCTGTAATCCCAGCCCTGGGATGGTAGAGACAGATGGATCTCTGGGGCTCACCAGCTAGACAGTATAGCCAATCAGAACTCCAAGGTCAGTGAGAGATCTTGCCTCAAGAAATAAGATGGAGAAGGCTGCCTCCACACACATGCACACACATGGGCATATGTACCAATACACCCACCCATAGAGTGCCACATTTTATCATAAGTGTTAATGAACTGTCCATTCTGGCAACTCTAACAAAATAGACTAAGTGGTTTATAAGCAACAGAAACTGATGTCTCATAGTCCAGAACCTGGTAAATCAAGACCATAGGTGCTGGCATAATTGCTGTCTCATGAGTTCCTGCTACTGGTTCATGGATGATGTCTTCTTTCTCTGTTCTCACTGGGCAGAAGCAACACAAGGTGTCTCTGGAGTCTTAAACATGCCCCAAACCCACTCATGATCTAATTGCTACCCATAGACCCCCACCTCCTAACACCATCACTGATGGGCTAGGATTTTTGTCCTAGAATTGGGGGTAGATTCTCAGAGGAGCATAAGCATGAAGTCTGTGCACTGAACTGTGCTTTTCTCCTCTTTGTTACAGGCTGAGTCCTCCTCCTGTGTCTCCTTGGAGCTTCAGTTGGTTTCTTGGGCAGCATTTTCCTATTCTGGTTCTTCTCTCATTGTTCCGTTTTCCAGATGTGGTCCTGTTTTGTATTTACTCCAAGTTTTTTTTTAAAGCTGTTTATAAAAATCACATCAATTGTTTCTTTCTCTTTGCCTCCTTGAGAGAAACTGCAATTTGCAAAAGGCTTAATTAGTATCTCTCAGAATTTGATGCACTTTAGGGTTTTAATATGTACCATTAGTACAACATAATCTCTAGGTTTCTTAGTTCCTTCAAATAGATTTTCTCAAACCAAGGTCCCCCATATAGTTCCGCTTTCTTAAAATATTTCTCTCTAAAAGAAATTTGAAAAAAAAAAAACCCAGATAAACATTATTACTACATCAAAGTTGCAAGCTCATCCCATGCCACCATTTAGCATTGTGGTTGATTTAAGCATTTTTTAAAGTGAATTCTGAAACTCATTTGGATGTTGTTTTCATAATAAGCCGTTTTAATGATCACATATGTTGCTCTTTTAAGGGCCCATTTCATAATGGAAAGAATACACTCTGGACTATATTGGGGATTTGATTCATGCGCTTCCTTCCTCCTTATGCACTAAACTGTTTATTAATCAGTCTGCCTACACGGTCTGTTTTCGTTCACTTTGATTTCTTTGTGTTTAAAGTTCAGGCTTTAAATTTTTAGTACTAAAAATGAAGACAACTGCTTTGAGTTGTTTGTTTGTTTATTACTCCAACTAGATATCTAAATAGTTCCAGGCTTCGAAGGGAAGAAAGAAAAGATGAGAGCGAGACCTGTCACCACATTAGCTTAATGTTCGTGGAGCTCTCAGAATGAGCCAAACTGTCTGCCATTGCACGCCAAAGGCATTTGCTTAGAGGTATGGATTTTTTTAAAGTAGGTACCTTAAATGGTACCTCTTATGTGTTGTGGCTGTTATTCAGAGGGGTGTCCACCCACGCCCCTCTCCCAGTGTGTTCAGTTAAAGACTGAGGCTGCTGTCCTGTCCATGATGAGGACACAGTTCTATGAAGCACTAAGATGCCAGAATCCCCCCAACTGTTCACTTTATTTATGCACATAACTGTTTCCCACATACCTTGCACACTTGTCACATTTTTTGGTGGGACGCCCCCATGCAAGATAGCAGGATAGAGAGTATGCTCAAACACTGAGAACATTTAGGAAGGCCATTTCTCTTCCCGTCCAACGGTTCATTTGAGAGAGGAGAATGTATCTGTAGTAGTCAGAAAAAAGCAATTCAAAGTCTGGGGAGTTAGCTGTTGGCTACTGGTTTGTTCCCTTGTGACTGGAATACAGGGAATCAGAGACCCTGGACAAAGATGAGGGAAAGTGTAAGATGGTTCTTTGTCAAGTTCTAAAGATCATTAAAATGGAAGCTAAAATGGCTGTGTGATCAAAAACAAAAGTGCTTGAAACAGGGGACCTTTTCCCATGGAGTCTAAAGATGACAGACCACAGTGTGTGATCTGCTTTCCTCCTTTAGCCACTCTGGACTTGTCTGGTAGTAATAGCCATTGGTGGTTGTCACCGCTTCCCACCTGGATGTATTGAGACACATGGAGTAAGATTTATTTATTCCTTGCCATGTGGGTATACAAATAATTTCAACTTTTTTATTTCTCAGTCACTAACATGATTGTCCTCATTGGTACTTGGTAATGGTGATGCTGGTGGGAAACACATTTGGAACCAGTCAATGTCACTCTTGGTCTGATTCCACCACTCTATTAATTCTAATAATTTTCTTTGAAGGATTCAATTCTTGTCTTGGTGTCCTTTATCAACTCTTAGAGTCAAGCTAACAGACTTACAATATGTTTTATTATTTCTTACCTTGGCAAGTATACTTTAGTAACGATGAAATTGAAAATATGCTTACAATTACGACTTTAAGCGTCTGGAAGCTTGCTAAATATCTAAGACAAATTTATTTATAGTTGTATGTGTCTGGGTGTCCTATAGATAGGATGGTGGTATTTGTCTGGCTGAAAAAATTTAACTCACAATTCAATATATGGTTGCATATTTGTTCCATTAATTTGTTTTTCTTGATTTCATTTCAGTAGAATGGAACCATGTTGCCACAGCTCAGGTTTTCATGCTTGGTTCTGTGCATAGTATGATCAAGAGTGAAAACCCTTCCTGAATTTCTACAGCTTCTATGTGTTTCTCCTTTGCTTCATTTGGGCAACTCTTGCTTTGTAAATGAAAGTGACATTAGAATTGTCACTAGAAAATTTAAAGCACCACTTTTAACATATGTCCAAACATTGCAATGTACACACCCACAATTTGTGCATTATAAAAATTATTAGTTAAGAATAAAACATACTTTCAACATCAGAATATCACTGTACACTTTATTCATAGCTATGACCTTTGTTCTTTACAGTTTATGTTAAATGTTTCTCTTTTTACATTTTCAGTTCTTGGCTATTATATTTTGAAAAACATAAACAGTTGTCTGTTGCTCCCCAGGTTCAGAATGCTCCATAGTGGAGACAACACCTTAGTTTCTGTCAATCACTTTTGTGTGGATCCTCACAATTAAGCCAACACTTCCATTTCCTTATTCGATTTTCTCATTTTTTAATTTCATTGTCACAAATTTGGCACATAACATGTATAGTTTCTTCAAATTATAGCATTTTCCTAAAATTAAAGAGAATCTTAAAAATAAATACCCAAAGTTAATTAGGTTTTGCTTTCATTTTAGATGTAGCAAAACCCAGTTCAAACCATAAACAAGGGCTTAGAGATGAATTTCATTTTCTCATAGGAACACAAGTCACTTTTTAATCAAACTTTGTTTTCCTGTCATATGATGATTTACTTCACATTGTGCTCTGTAAAGTGGTTGTAAGATCAAAACTAACACGCGTTTCTATAAAATTCTCCTTCCGACTTGACCCTATACGGAAAGTACTGCATGTAATCTTAATTGTTCTGAGGAAAATATCATTGCTATGACACAGCTGAACTCCACCACCCAGTCATCACACACATCTGTTGTGAAGAATAAGACTGTTCCTGACCTGGAACACAACAAGAAAATGGACACTTAGTCCTTGTAGGGCACTTGTGCTGTCTTCTTGCTGAAAGGAAGGATCTTCTGCACCGGCTACACCCCTGCTCTTGATGTGACGTGACCGTCTCCAACATCAGCATGTTCACCCCTCATAGACCAGGGAAGCAGACAACATGTTCAGAGTCCTTGGACACAGCACTCAAACTATGCCCTCTGTTCCTAAACTAAAGCTGTGCCATCTGTGAGCCCTAGGTCCACAAGACAGAGATGCCCACATGGACACATGACCTGTTTTGATCCTGGGTATGTGCCATTGGAAGATTTAGGTACAGTCACATATTCCAGGTTTTTATCCCCATATTCCATGTACAGCCATACATTTTTAGTTACATTTATTATTTTTAACAGTGATTTTTCTGTGCTTACATTCTTAGTATTGAATATTTAGCTTTCATTCTTTATTTAACAAGGGCTGTCTCTCTAGGCTTTGGTGACACACTGTGCTGACTAAAAGCTGGGACTGAAGGCCATGTGCCTCTTGTCCAGGTCTAAAATCAGGACCGGTGATCTTCTCAGATCTCAGCCTGCCTTACAGATCCCTTCCAGCAGCTGCAGGGTCACACACTAGCCATCCTGCCTTCTCACCATCTATCCTGATCTCTGTCACAACAGGCCCCGTGGAAGGTGCTTGGGCTCTCAATCCAGTATTAAGACATTTGGAAAGCAGAGTAGCTGGGAAAGGCAAACTGGCTCCTTGGTTCTTGCCCCTCATGTTCCAACCTTCACGCAGCTGGCAAGAACAGCTTAGCAAAGCAAAGCAAGGCCATTTGGCCTTTGGCCCTTGGAACCTTCTGTAGAAAGATGGTGTGATGATACAGGAATGTGATTCTCCTTCCTTTCTTCTTTTCTATCAGATTTTTCCCCCACCATCTTTACGGGTGGAGAGCAGAGGGATTTTCTCCTGTTTTCCTGAATGAAAGTACTCATGATTTATTTCCTTGCTTAGTCTTCTTGTAACACAAGAGCTGGGAAGACTTAAACATTCTCCTTTCTCAATGTGTCAGCCATTTAGGCCATGCCCCCATTCTCTGCTCCAACAAACTGTGTTTATGAAGAAGTGGTGGAACTCTCTCACCTCTCATCTCTGCAGTTACTCAAAGTTACAGTCTGTCAAGTTCAAGTGAAGGGCTTGTTAGCACAGAACACCAGGCAGGCTTCACTCTCAGTGCTTCTGATTCAGTGTGCTGGAGGAGGACCTGACTACTCCCACCTTGGACAGGACCCAGCGATGGTAAGGTCTCTGGAGGACCACAGGGACAGGACACTCAACAGCATTCTTAAAGGTGTCCAAATGTCTCCCCACTCTCAGTAGTTGGAGACCTTATTCAGATCAGAGAAAGTGGTAATGTATGGGGAAAAGCAACAGTAAGTTTACTTTTCCAAAGTGTCCCAACCCTCTGCAAAGCACTTGGTCTAAATGCAGTCTTCCTATGGTATTCTGTGGACTCTGTCCCTAGACTCCTGCAGATGCCCAATTCTGGGTCTATACAATCTCTTCCTGTAAAAAGATACAACATTTGCACATCCTGTTGCATAGTGTAAATCAGTTTTACGTGACTTACCTCTCAAAGCATAAGTTCTGTGTAAATAGCTGCCACGGTGCATGTCTGAATGTGTTTTGCATAACTGTGACCTCTCTTTACGAGAGTTTTTGATTTGTGGTTGGTTAGATCCATGGATATACAACCCATAGACAGGGAGCATGAATGTACCAGCTGCAGTTAAGTACAGTGTAACTATGAAATGGTGAAGAAGTCAACATTACTCCTTTGCATGCGGGCTCTACTCAACTATGACACTTTCTTCGATTAGTTGACATTTCAGTGACATATTCCTTTACCACAACATTTATCAGGTCTAAAAAAATAAAATATAGAAAATATAGGAGCCTTTTCTAGTTTTTTTTTTTCTTTTAGCTTTTTCAAGACAAGGTTTCTAGATATCCTAGATATCTGGGACAGCTCTGCCTGACTGTCCCAGAACTTGCTCTGTAGACCAGGCTGGCCTTGAATTCACAGAGATCTGCCTGTCTTTGCCTCCCAAGTGCTGGGATTAAAAGTGTGTGCCACCACCACCCGGCTTCTAGGTTCTGTTTTAAACTCTACTGAATAGAAACTTTGCAAAAACCCATCTTCCTGCTTTGGAAGCCATTCTCCACCTCTCTGGTAACAATGGAGTGACACTGTCACTGATGACTTAATTATGACTCCCTGTGGGGAAAATGTTAAAGAAAATGATTGGAAGACAGAAAGCATTTCTTTAAATTCAGATGCAGAGCCACAGTGTGGAAGATCTATCCCTTTAAAAACAGAATTATGTCTTTTACTCTGTCTTTCTATGGAAGATCTTTTTATGCAGGCAAGGACTTTCAGAATCCACTTAGCTCCATTGTTTTCTAAATAATCCACAATTGCAAGTCTACAGACTTTGTGAATCATACAAAAGCAGAAGCAGGACTAAATTTCTTTGTTTTCCAAACCTCATTGTTAAGTTTAGTTTTTTAAAATTTCCTAAATTAAATGGGGGCTTCTCACCCTCATTTAGTTAGAAGAGGTGGGACTGACCATCAAACCCTCCTACCACCAAATACCTTGGCTGCTTTACATATAATGGCCCGTCAGATAACTGAGACTGTGATCTGGTGCCCATTTGGTCTTGTACCACCCTGCTTCCTCTCCACTTTTGTTCCTGGGAGATGGCTCTGTGCTAATGTAGCTCAGCTTGCAAGGCACTGCTCTCTGTGGCAGCATATCCTCCCACTGAAGAGGCATCAGGCTAATTAACACAGCTACCTCCACAGCATCTGCCGCAGCCATCCCTGGGTGCTTGCTAGGACACACTCTAACCAGGAGTGAAGATGTCTAGAAAGTATAGAGCCCCAAGGAAGCAGAAAAATGCCAGGGGCAGGATAAATAGATGCAAGTTACAGCAGCTGGCCTAAAGCTTGGTCAAGCTAGACATCCATCCAAAGGGCAGACAGAAGGGCTGGCATGGCATGGGCTCCCGAGCAGTCATGAAGATCAAGACTGACAGTGGAGGTGGGGAGGGAAAGTGATGGAGACAAAAATGGCTGACTCAGTCATTAATCCAGATAGACAGTCAAGCTAAACTCTTATAGCCTATGTAGAGTAATCTACACCTTTGGATAGTTTGAAAATATTTAGGATATCTAGAAACATGCCAGGGAATTTGGAGGTCTAAATTCATGACAATTTCATGCCTTCAAAAAGATCTGTGAGTTTGGAAGATTCTATAGTCTCTCTCTCTCTCTCTCTCTCTCTCTCTCTCTCTCTCTCTCTCTCTCTATATATATATATATATATATATGCAAAAAAACCATAAAATAGTTTTTTTCCTTCCCTCCCTCCCTCCTTCCCTTCCTCTCTTGCCCCCTCCTTCCCTCCCTCCCCTGTCCCTCTCTCCCTCCCTTCCTGACAGGGCCTCACTCTGTAGCCCAGGCTAATCTTGAATACTTGATGCTCCGCCTTCAGCTACCTCAGCCTCCCAAATGCTGAGGGTAGAGGCATACACCACCACATCATTCTCTATTTTTTTCAATTAAAAAAAAAAACAAACAAAACAGCAACAACAAAAAACTTCGAGTAAGATTTGATATTGCACAAAATGTGATAGCTATTTTAAAAATTAAAAAAATCATGACTACATGCTATCTCTTCCTTTTCAATTATCTGTAGAAGAAAAAAGTCTGTTTTACAACTTATATTAAAAGATCTCTAGCCTTAGTTTGACATGATGATTTATTATCCTGTATGTATTTTGGTGGTTTTATTTCGTGACTCTCAAATGCCTTTCAGTCTTGAAAAGTCTCATCAATATTACCTTGTATGCAATTACAATAATGCTTTTATTTGCCACAGAACAATTTTTGAATTGCAATAATTATGAAAATCTTAGATATACTAATAAAACAAAAGAAAACAAAACCTCAGCTATCCAGGAATTGTCAGTTCAGAATTTGCAGTGTTTAACTTTGAAATGGGAGGTATGGGTTTATAAGTTCTGTCTTAATTTTTGTGGGAAACTTTTGTTAATTTTGAACTATGTCCCAAATGCTCACCAGAGTGAGGTAAGAGAGCTGTAGGAAGGAAGGCAGTGACTTCCCTGCCTCAGGGTTTCGCTCCTCAGCAGGTGCCCAGCAGGCGAAGACATTGCCTCTTCCCCACTTCCACTCCAGAGAGTAGTATTTGTTCTCTTCTAAATCGAGAAGACCTTTCGCTTCCACTTGAAATGTTAAAAATTAGGGACTTTCTCTTATCCCACAAGAAATCATTAAATGAAAGTATGAAATTTAGTGTCCCTGGTTTAAAAAAAAAAAAACAACTGTAAACCTACTGAATTAAAGTCAGTGTCAAATATTCAAGATTTTTTTTCCTAGTGCTACAAAAAAAAGTAGTAGGGGAAAAGATAGCAGGAGATAATAAAGTCAGGAAACAGAACAGAGGGCCTTCGTGTCTGTCCAGAGGGACCGCCATCTTTTAATATAGTCACTTAAAAATACATGCATTGCCACACTTTTCATTAGCCTTAATTTTTTCATCAATCATGTTAATTTATACAGAGGGCACTTAATAATAGCTAATTAACACTTATGACTTTTGAAATTAAAAGACCTTTGGAGAGATTACTGCTGATTGGGGAAAGGATTTTTTTTTCCTGTTCCTCTCGTTTTTTTAGAAAAGGGAGAGAAATAGAGAAGAAGGTGTGGGGCCTGGGCGCACTGTGAGGAAAGCTTCCCCTGCCTCAGCAGACAGCAGTGGTACTCGATTGTGAACACCGGGTATGTGCTCTGACACCATCCCAGGAAAGATGGCCCAACAGAACATCATCTTTCTTGAACTAAGTACAAAATACAAACTCCAGATAATCTTTAAATAGACTGCTATCTAAAGGACATTTACAAAGGACTCAGTCTAAACCATGCTATCTGTAAGCAGCAGCAGCAGCAGCAGCAATAAAAATACGTTTTTACTCTCAGAATAAAACAGACTGAAAAAATCAAAATTTACAAAATTGAGAAATTTTTTTAGTAAGACAGGGACTGTATAATTTTTAACCTACAGCACAAGCTTCTGAGTTTAATCCCTATGCCAAATTTACCAGCTGTGCATAAGCTATAATTTCTTTATATTTGCTGCTTCAGATCATGGTCCCTATATTACTAAGTTGACTGAGAAAATAATTAGATGGACAGGATCTCATTATGTAACTCAAGCTGGCCTTGAACTAGAGATCCTCCTGCCTTGGTCTCCCAATTGCTGGTTTACAGGCATGAGCCACCACATCTGGCAAGAAAATAGTTATCAGTTGTATTTTTGTTGTTGTTGTTGTTGTTGTTTTTCCAGACAGGGTTTCTCTGGGTAGTTTTGGTGCCTGTCCTGGATGTCTCTCTGTAGACCAGGCCGGCCTCGAACTCACAGAGATCCGCCTGGCTTTGTCCCCTCCCCTCCTCCCCCAAGAGCTGGGATTAAAGGTGTGTGACACTGCCACCGGGCCCAGTTGTATTTTTTAAAAAATGTGATTAGAGTGTGTGTTATACGTGGACATGCAAATGTATATATATATATATATATACATATAACATTAAATAAAATACTATGTACATAATGGTATACACATATGTAGTACATGTGGTATTGTATGCCCATTTATATTTATAGATTTGGGCATAGATGATCTTCCAAATTATTTTCATCTGCCAGTAGATGTCTCCCTTCCCTGACTGAAGGGTCAAATCTATAGGCCAGCCTGAGGTTTTCACCAAGGCTGGCTTTTTGTGTTGTTTTAGTTTTTTGTGCAAATGGAGAAGGGATGGTTTTCAAAAAGAGGGGAAGTTCAAGGTGAAGCACCCCCATTCATGCATGTCAATGCATGTTAGTGCATGTCAGCACCTTCTGTGCATGGCACTGAACTCCTGGATGAAAATTGTCATGGGGGGGGGCATTTAAGAGGGCTTCATGGCAGAATCGCATCTTTCTGATCTTTTTGAATATTTCTATTTCTATTTCATCTACTTGACTATCTGGGGTAAAGCTGCTGAAATTGTGAGTTATGACCCCTACATGGGTAGTGCAGCTGAGTGTGGGAGTTAAAAATTGGTAACAGTACAAGATTTCTGAGTGTGCACCAACCCCAAACAAACTTCATTATCAAACATACAATCAACCTGAGATGTTTCTGGTACTGCTTACCCTGTTGCATTGTGGGACTTCACTTTCTCTGTGGCTCTGATCACACTACATGTAAACGTCTCATCATGTAGACCAACAGGCTTTGTGACATCAAGAGATGCTCTCCAAGACTCCAAGGCTCAGGTTCACCATTGTCGTGTGTGAGGAAGTGCAGTGGTTTTGTGGTACATATAAAGTTTCCCACCCTACAGAAACTTAATGGTTACATTACAAAACAAAGTGAGGACCTAGCACCTTTGACTAAAATAGCTCATAGCACTCCCACCTCAGTGTGTAAATTTGCTTTTATCTTTAGTAATAGTAAAACTGTAACCATATGACAGAATTGTCTTAAAATCCACTTCTTTATGATTTACTAACTGTAAACTTCGATTCAGCTATCTATTTTGAGTACTTGTGTACCCAAGGTAACAAAAGTTTCTTGAGCAAAAAGAGGTCATGAATGGAAAAGTTTAAGAAGCCCTGATTTGGGGGATTATGAAACCAGAAGACCTTAAGACAGATTAAGGAATACATTTCTGAATTTAAATGAATAGTTGAAAATTGTACACATTTAGCTATTCAGAAAAATGCTGACTCGCTTTCAAGAGGCCCTTCAGATTACTAAAGAAGATTGAGGATTCTTTCAAGGATATGATGATATTATTATTCATAGTGAGTGCTATGGCAGGGTCAGAACCCAAGCCCTGCTAGTTCAGCATCCTTTATGGTACACTGCAGCATACACTTTCATAGGATGCTATAGCACACACCAATCTCTTGTCTTTTCTGTGATGCTGGCACTATTAGTTCCAAGTCGTCCATTTTGGTTGTTTATGACACATGGCACCTTTGGTATTGAAGTGACGAAGAAGCCAATATTTTTCTCCAACCATTTAAGCAACCAGTAATAATACTACTCACAGAGTAAGTCTTTTTAAATGTCAATATAGCAAAATACCTAAGGTGTGTATTTTAAAAGAGGTTTATGTGATGCATGATTCTGGTTGATAGAAGGTAACTTAGGTCTCTATTGCAGCAGTAAACACCATGACCAAAAGCAACTTGAGATGGAGAGGGTTTATTTTACAACTCTCAGGTCAAATCAGGTCAAAGTCCATTGAGAGAAGCCAGGACAAAGAGCTCAGGGTAAGAACTTGGAGGTAGGGCCTGAAACAGAGACAATGGAAGAACTCTTTATTGACTTGCTCCTCATGGCTTACTCAGCCTGCTTCATTATACCACACAGGGCCACTTTCCTAGGAGTGGCATTGCCTGCTGTGGGCCAGGGCTACTCACTTCAATTGTTAATCAAGAAAATGCCCCATAGACTTGCCTACAGGTAAATCTTATGGTGGTGTTTATTCAACAGAGATTCTCTCTTCCCAAATGACTCTGGCTTGTGTCAAGTTGACATAAAACTAACTAACACAGAAGGTCTGAACAGCATGGTACCAGGATCCTGGTGAGGGCCCATTTGAGTACATCCCAATATGGTGGCGAAGCACAAAGAGAAACGTCTATGTGAGAAGAGAACAAGCACACAAGACAACCTCATTTTATAACAATCAACTCATTGAGAACTCACTCACTCCTGTAAATCAGCTAACTATGTAAGGCAGGTTAGTACATCCATGATTTAATCATCTCCTACTACCACATTCTTCCACTTCAGCATCACCACACTGGGGACCAGCTTTTGGCACATGATCTTTGTAGGACAAACCATATCCAAACCATAGTTGGCAGTTGCTTCTCTCCTGTAAATGTTGATCAGTGTCTTAGTTACTGTTCTGTTGGTGTTCAGAGACACCATGACCAAGACAACTCTTAATTGGGGGCTTGCTTACAGTTGCAGAGGATTAAACCATGATCATCACGGTGGGAACAGTAGTGGCAGGCTAGCAGGCATGGTGCTGGAGCAGGAGCTGAGAGCTTCACATCCTGATTCACAGGCATCAGGCAGAGAGAGAGAGAGAGAGAGAGAGAGAGAGAGAGAGTGAGAGAGAGAGAGAGATTGGGCCTGGCATGTGTTTTGGAAACCTCAAAGTCCACCCCTCAGTGACACACTTTCTCCAGTACAGTAATAGTAGGTCACACCTACATCAACAAAGTCATACCTCCTATTTCTTAAACAGTTGTACTAACTGGGGACCAAGCATTTGAACATATGATCCTGTGGGGGCCATTCTCATTCAAACCACCGTAGTTAGTTCTGTTACCTTGAAAGAATGATCTCTCTTCTTCAGTTGAGACAGCTGTGTGCCCCCCCCACACACACATGAAAGTAAGAGGGAATTAACTGGGAGAAAAAAGGGAAGAGGGTCTTCAGACATGGGATAGAGTGTAACAGGGTGAATATTATCACAGGATGTTATATACATGTGTGAAACTGTCAAAAATGTGAAAACTAATTTAAAAGCTTGGTGATGCTGATAAATTAGCAGCCCTGGGTTTTGGTATCTGCAGGTAGAAATATGTGGTGGTGATCTCTCCTGTCATCTCACTAAGCTCTGAACTTGCCATCACACATTTATCTACAGCGAGAGCAGAAGGGATCTTCCCACATTGGAAAACTACACCAAACTTACCTAGTGATTTACTAAAAGGACTGAGGGACATTGAATTGTGGGACCTGGTAACATTCCTTAATATTTAGACTCTGCAGACATGATCAGAGTAGAACTTGTCCCAGGACAACTTTTCATTTTTAAGTAGTGTTATCCAGATGGTAAACTTGGCTTTGTCCAGCCTTTGGCAGTTTCTACTTCACTCTGATCAGTTTGGTGAGGCTGAGCATTTAGGACTGGTGCAGACACACACACTAGCTGAAGCATGTAGTGATTTATTTCTGGTGTGCCTCCAAGACCCTCTTCCCATTCTGCTCGTCTCTCCCATTTGGAATTGCTCCTCACAGTTATAGGAAACAAAATGAACCTT
Organism: Peromyscus leucopus; assembly: GCF_004664715.2. Classification (NCBI taxonomy): domain Eukaryota; kingdom Metazoa; phylum Chordata; class Mammalia; order Rodentia; family Cricetidae; genus Peromyscus; species Peromyscus leucopus. The sequence continues at coordinate 25,241,164 of NC_051067.1, read as the reverse complement.
TTGAAAAGGAAACATATTTTGTGGCAGAACTGACTCTTTGCCAAGATAGTTGCCATAGTATCAGCCAGCACTGCTTGGGTTCATGTGGTAAAACATTTTGGCAGCCAATGTGCTCAAGGATTTGTTTGTTTTATAGTTCTACTCTCAGCCAAATATTGCACATGACATATGGTCATCCAAAATTAGTCTGGGTTTGAAACGTCTTGAGGACTTCATGATAATCCTTTAGAGCTGTGCTACCCAGCACAGTAGCTTCCAGCTATATTTGGCTTCAAATCAATTAAAATTGAAATAAAATAAAAAATCTAGTTCATTCATCACACTAGCCATGTATCAAATGTTTAATAGCTGCATGTGACTAGTGGCTACTCTACTGGATAGGACAGATACCAGATGTTCCCATCACTGGGTAGTGTTCATGTAACATGACTTTTGACAATTGTGTCAAAGTACCTGGAGTTCTGGAGCCATAAATTTATATCACACAATGACTGTTGAGCCAAGGATTCTGGAAAGTGGCCCAATGTAGCTAAAGAAACCCTTGATGATGAGTTATCTGTGCACAGATCCAGGTAACAATGGGTTTGGGGGTGGACTAATGGTCTATTACATCCTGTACCTATGGACTAATGGTCTATTACATCCTGTACCTATGGACTAATGGTCTATTACATCCTGTACCTACTTACTGGTGCTAGGTTATTGTTCTGTGTTATACCTTTCATTACAAAGATGGCTTACAAGTAAGTTATCCATATTACCATACCAATCAATGCCATGTTGAGCAGCATCTCATCAATGTGCCCCTCTGTTTCTTCAGGACCAATCTTGAAATTCTGTCTCTGGTCATCTCCTGTGGTCTCTTCATGTTTAACCTCAACCAACCTCAACCCTTGCTACCACTGAAGTTCATCCATTGCATCTTAGTCACTAAATCCAAAGCCTTTCCTTAGTGCTTTTTTTTTTTTTTTCAATCGCTATTCTTTAGTTTTGAATGCCCTTATGCATTACCTTTTTCTTTCTGCCTCAGAGTCTGCCCCACACTCCTCTCCTACTTGGCCTTCTGCTCAGATTCCTCTTCTTTCTATCATTCCCCAAATGGAACCTGCTGAGGTCCAGGCATCTCTCTTATTACTGTTCTCCTCAACTCGCCCCTCCCTAAGCCCCTGACATACTTCATTAGGATATGATCTTCATGTTCTCTCCAGACGACTCATTACCCACTGGCAACTAACTGACATAGTTCATTGTGAGCTTGGATCCCATGGCCAAGCTCACCATGCAGGAACCTCAAAATCAATACACTCTTAGCCCTGTCTTTAAGTTTCTCCCCCCACCCCACCCCCGCCTCTGGTCTTCCTTTCTCTTGTACATTCCTGCCTTGTCAGAGAGAAAAGTCACTCTACAAGTTAGCCAGAAATAACTTTCCATATCACATTGTCCTGGTTTGTCTAGGATAGAAAAGTGCCCCAGGGGTGGGACTACAAGTCGAAATCTTGGCATATTGTGTCAGCTGGTGAGCAAACTCACCATTCCTTCTTTCACTTGTATGGAATGCACAACCATTAAAGAAAATCCAGTTCATCACGTTTTTCACCTTCCTTTGTTTAAGCCTGTTAGCTCTATCATGTCTCTTGTAACGATCTAACTGGTCTCCATGCCCCCAGCCACCTTTACACCAAGCTACCCCAGTCACTCAAGTAGGCTGTCCCTTATGCACAATTTTGATTTTGTGGTTTCAGCTACCCATGACCAACTATGATCCAAAGATATTAAATAGAAAATCCCAGAAACAAATAATTGCAAGTTTTAAATTGTTATTCTTAGGAGTGTGATAAAAACCTTACATTATACTGCTTGGTGTATAAATCTGTGCAGTGTGGCCACTGCCCCCAGCAGCCTAGATAGAGCTTTTATTAATGATTATTATTGATAATTGTTTTTTTTCGAGACAGGGTTTCCCTGTGTAGCTTTGCGCCTTTCCTGGAACTCACTTTGTAGACCAGACTGGCCTCGAACTCACAGAGATCTGCCTGCCTCTTATTGATAATTTCTTACTGTGCCTAGTCTATAAAGTGACCTTTATCATATGTAGGGATACGAAATACAGGTTAAATAAGGTTTGGCCTTATTTGTGCTTTCTGATCCACTGAAGATCTCATCACAGAAAACAGGAACAACCATCCTTGGTAATCTTTGCACAACACAGATTGCTTGTTCTATCTCCTTCCTCAGAAATCTTCCCCTAGGACCTGGGAGAAGGGACAGGAGGAGGGTGGCAGATGGCATCCCTGAAGAACCAAGCGGAAGTAAGTGTGCCCAGTGGAGGGACGGGCAGACTTCCTCTTCTGGGTCTTGAGTCACAGGTAACGCAGGAAGTGACTCTGCCCTGTAGTCATTGGCTTGGAATCCTGGGAAGTGGTGCATGCCGCCTCCTGCTGCCACCAGCTCGTTGTGGCTTTGTTGGGGGTGTTTTCCTCTGTTCTGTCACTGTCTCCGGTTTTCTTTCTTGACTAGGGAGTCTCATTGCCAGACATTACTTTGCCTGGATATTGTTTTCTTTCATCGTATTAAGAAGTAACAACATCAACAAATGAGCAAAATACAGGCTCATTTTAACCTCCCACCCAGACTGTCACCCCCTTCTGAACCTCCCACCCAGACTGTCACCCCCTTCTGAACCTCCCACCCAGGCTGTCACCCCCCTTCTGACTCTCCCACCCAGACTGTCACCCCCTTCTGAACCTCCCACCCAGACTGTCACCCCCTTCTGAACCTCCCACCCAGACTGTCACCCCCTTCTGAACCTTCCACCTAGACTGTCACCCCCTTCTGAACCTCCCACCCAGACTGTCACCCCCTTCTGAACCTCCCACCCAGACTGTCACCCCCTTCTGAACCTCCCACCTAGACTGTCACCCCTCCTCTGACCCTCATACCCAGACCATCTTATCTCCCTTTCTGCTTGCCATGGGCAAATCCCCAGCTTGGAATTTCTTTTGACCACAGCTGGGTCCTATTCAACTTCCGTTGCCCCTTGTCTGTGCTCTCAAGTCACTGGTGGTCCCACCACGACACACACTGTCTTCCGTGATCACGTGCCTTCCACTTGCACGTGCTTGCATATGACGTCTATGCTTGTTTGTCTTCCATGTCCCTGTCTTCAGGTCCTGGCTTCCTCATAGTTCAAGTTCAAATCAGATCCCATGTTCTCTACCAGATGTGTGTTGTGGATTATAAGGACTATCTTCCCTTTTCATTAGATCCTTTTGTTTTTAAGTCTTCTCTCTCTCTCTCTTTCTCTCTCTCTCTCTCTCTCTCTCTCTCTCTCTCTCTCTCTCTCTCTCTCTCCTGTGTGTGTGTGTGTGTGTGTGTGTGTGTGTGTGTGCACGCGCGCGCGTGTGCAGGCACACACACCAGTGCAGCTCCTTTTGAGACCAGAACAGGGTATCAGATGCCCAGGAGCTGGAGTTTCAGATACTTTGAGCTGCCTGACTTGGGTGCTGGGGACTGAACTGCAGTCCTCTGGAAGAGCAGTACTTGAGCTCTTAATGGCTGAACCATCTCTCCACCCCTGGGTTTTGTAGCCTTTCAAATCCTGAATTTTAAGATAACATGATGACATATTGTGCTATTACCCAAAGGAGATAAGCAAGGACTGGGTCCCAGCCTGGTGAAAACACATGATTTTAGAAGGATGCTATAACCTACTCAGTTATCCTCCAGCACGAATGGGCTCCTCAGTTGTGCTATTAAGTGAATTAGAGATTTCTGATCTTCTGTCATCCAAAAACATTATCTTATGTTCTGTGATTGTAAGATATGTAATGTCACCAATGTTTCCTAGGAAGTCAAATTATTACAATTTATAGTTCAGCTAAGTGGTGTCCTATCGAGGAAAGGATGGGGAGAGTAATTGCATTTTAAGACAATTAATTCTTAAAAGCTAGTTCCCAGATGCATGGGACTTTTCTCTCTATTTCTGTATTGCTCTGTATGCCTTATGGTGTTTTTCGTTTTCTTTGTCCATGTCTCATTCTTCTCTCATTGCTTGTCTCATTGCTTTTATCTCTTCTTCATGGTTCTCCTTCTCTGTTCAGTATCTAGAGTTGGCCTTTCCAGGACGTGAATCCCATATCCCTGCTTCACCTCATTCTATGCTTAATTTGTAGTAACCTCACCCTTGTCCATCACTTCAGACAGTGTGTATAGGAATGACATCCAGATTTATATCTTCATCCCAGATCCTTTTATACTCAGACTTGTATATCTCACTGCTTGCCTGTCTTGAATATCAGACAGCATCTCAAATTTGACATCTTCAACACTTCTCTAACCCTTCTGAATTTATAGCTCCTGTAGTGACCACATCTCAGTTTAATGGCACAGCCATTTTTCATGTTTGAAGCCTGAGTCACCCAGTCTCAATGAAGTTGTTTTACAGAGTCTATCTTTTTACAAAGTCTTGAGTTCATATTTCCAACATTACCATTGATATAAGCATCTCTCATTTATTGAGAGAAGCCATCTTTGATTACACAATGTCATACAAAATATACACTTGTATTTTTTATTGGGACTGTACTGTTCACTTATAGAATTGATCCCTGTTAGTAGCCTTACACATACCTGTGCAATTATCAATGGTTTTTTTTCTTCATTGTTGGCCTATCAGATCTATTTACTTTTATCTCCCCTAGCAACAGTTCAGAGGTCTTAGTCAGCACTTGTTGAATGACTGATCAAATAAAGATTCTGCTCCACAATGTTTGCGCAACAGATAACCAATAAAAATCTACCTGTGGTATGCAAAGGAAAGCAACAATATATTTATAGGATAAATTCTCATGACCATTCCTGTTTAATAACTTGTGTGGGGTGGCTTTGTGATTTCAGATCTGTGTTCTAGTTCAGTTGGATGGAATTATTGGTTAGTCAAAAATCAGTGCGGTAGTATATGCTTTGTTACAATTTTTTGTCATCATAAATTTGGAGTTGGTAATTAAAAAGCACAGCTAGAGTCCATAAAAACCCACAAACATGGAGCATCGTATCATTTTGAGCTGGCTCCTGTCTAGATTTCGTGGGGCACATGTGTTCCTTTTGTCTGTCTGCTGATCTCTTGGTATTTGGCTCAGACGGCGCTGCCTATCAGGAGCCCCTGCTCCCCTGGTGGGTACAAGAAAGACGGAAGCTGAACATGTGTTCCTTTCCAGGAAAAGTACTTTTGACAAAGGTGCTTACTGCATTTTCCTACATATTATCTGCCCTACTCTTTTTTTAAACATAATTTTTATTGATTCTTTGAGAATTTCATATCATGCACCTCAATCCCACTCATTTCCCCTGGTCCCTCTGTATCCACCCTTCACCCTTGTAGCAACTCCCTCCAAAGAAAATTTAAGAAAAATAAAGATAAAAATTAAAAATATTAATTAAACACAAATAAACAAAAACACAAGACAACAAAAAAGCAAAACAAAAGTAAACACTTTACTCCTCTGTCTTTCTGCCTCTCCATCACCTCTTCGTTAGTCTCCATCACCTCTGTTAGTCTTGGTGGCACTGGGATCTGCGGGGTACAGTACACCCTTTTGTCCAAACAACTTTAGCTGCAATTGCTCATTGTGATGAGTTGGTTCATTGTAATGGTCCGGTTCAAGGCCCCTGGCTTCTGGTACATTATCAATACTGGACCCTCACTGAGACTCCTCTCAGATATCCTGCTGTTTCCTTGAGTCATGGAGATCCTGTGGCTATGGTTCCAGAGGGCCAGTCTGTTCATGTGCTCCAGCAGGTCAGAGATGGGGTGGATGCTGGGGTGGGCCAACTCAAAGCCCTGGATGTGTGCCTGGGTAGTAGCTCAGTTGATCAGTCCAGGCACTGGGATTACCTTTCTCAGTCAAGAGGCTGAGCCAGCTCTCCCATGCTCTCATGGTGAGGGGTGGGGCAACTTTCTCAAGTGATGGGGAGCACAGAGGAGGATGCAGCAGGGAGTGCAGCTCTCCTGGGGGCCAGTTCTCCCAGGGCTGGCCAGGGGCACTGCCCTAGTCTTGTGCCTTTAATTTCACCCACAGAGGCACACACACACATACACACACACAGGCACACACACACACAGGCACACACATTCACAGAGGCATACACATAGAGGTGTACACACAGAGGCACATGCACATGAGGGCACACATAAAGAGGCTCACACATGATGTATTTCAACTAATTTTAGAGAGTGGAAGAAAGATATTTGTTCTTGGAGAGCAGTTGTGGCTGGCGATATCCCCAAGGAGTGCCCCATGCTTTCTGTCCACTAACTTTCAGCTCTGAGGTTTGTGCTCCTCCTCTAATTCCTTGACCTTTAAGCAACCATTCCAATGTGTCTACTTTTCTTGCTAAAGCATTTCTGTTTCTTACAACCAAAGATCGGGCTGAAACAACCAAATATTCATGATCCATAGAGCTACAAGAATAGTTAACACTGGCTAAACTTTTACTCCAGACCAGACACTGTGGGACTTTATATGTGTAATGTGAAATAAAGTAGATGTTCATGCAATGCCAAACGTTTATAATTGTGGGCGCTGGGAAATATGCACAATAAAAATCTCATAAAGTCACTTTCTGATCCAGAGTTGATGGCTGATTAAAAACAGAGTCACATGGTTTTTTCATTTTTTAAAAAAAAATTTATTTTATTTAATTAACATCTTTTCATTTATTTTACATAGCGAACACAGGACCATAGTTTCCCCTCCCTCCTCTCATCCCACACCCCCCACCCCCGACTCCAATCTGCTCCCTCCCCATCCACTCCTTCTCTGTCTACATTCAGAAAGGGACAGGTCTCCTACAAAGCACGGCACATCAAGTTGAGGTAGGACCAAGCTCCTTCTCCTGCTAAAAGACTGGGCAGGTTAATCTAGCATGGGGAACAGGGTTCCAAAAGCCAACTCGGTACCAGGGACCGGTCCAGATCCCAATGCTAGGAGCCTTACATCAAACCAAGCTACACAACTGTCACACACTTGCATAGGGCCTAGGTTGGTCCCATGCAGGCTCCTTGACTCTTGGTCCAGAGTCCATGTGCACCCAAGAGCTGTCTCTGTGGGTTCTTCCTTCATGACCTTGGGCCCCTTGGCTCCTACAATCCCTTCTCCCTTTCTTCAGGAGGACTTCCAGAGTTCAGCCCAGTGCTTGGCTGTGGATCTCTGCATCTGCTTCCATCAGTTACTGGATAGAGTATCTCTGATGACAATTAGGCTAGTCACCTATCTGATTACTGTAGATGACCAGTTCAGGCGCCCTTTCCATTACTGCTAGGAGTCTTAGCTGGGGTCATCCTTGTGGGTTCCTGGGAGTTTCCCTGGAACCAGGTTTCTCCCTAACCATATAATGGTCCCCTCTATCAAGATGTCTCTTTCATTGTTCTCCCTCGCCTTCCCTCCCCCAACTTGAGAATCCTGATCCCTCATGTTCCCATCTCCCATCCCTCCCTTCTACCCCCTTCCTCCCAGTTTACCCAGGAGATCTCATCTATTTTCCCTTCCCAAGGCAAACCATGTATCCCTCTTAGGGTCTTCCTTGTTACCTAGCTGTGGATTGTAGCTTGGTTATCCTTTGCTTTACATCTAATATCCACTTCTGAGTGAGTACATGTTTGTATTTCTGGGTCTGGGTTACCTCATTAAGGATGATTTTTTTTTAGTTCCATCTATTTGCCTGTGAATTTCATGATGTCATTTTTTGTTTGTTTGTTTGTTTTGCCACTGAGTAATACTCCATTGTGTAAATGTGCCATATTTTCTTTATCCATTCTTTGGTTGAGGCACATCTAGGTTGTTTCCAGGTTCTGGTTATTATGAACAATGCTTCTATGAACATAGTTGAACAAGTGTCCTTATGGTATGATTTAGCATCCTTTAGGTATATGCCCAAGAGTGGTATTACTGGATCTCAAGGTAGATTGATTCCCAATTTTCTGAGAAACCACCATACTGCTTTCCAAAGTGGCTGTACCAGTTTGCACTCCCACCAGCAGTGGAGGAGTGTTCCCCTTATTTCACATCCTCTTCAAGCTGTCATCAGTGTTTTTGATCCTAGCCATTCTGACAGGTGTAAGATGATATCTCAGAAGCAGTTTGACTTGCATTTCCCTGATAGCTAAAGATGTTGAACAATTCTTTAAGTATATCTTGACCAATTGAGATTCTTCTGTTGAAAATTCTGTTTAGATCTGCACTCCATTTTTAATTGAATTATTCTGCATTTTAATATCTAGTCTCTTAAGTTATTTATATATTTTAGAGATCAGCCCTCTGTCAGATGTGGGGTTGGTGAAGATCTTTTCCCATTCTTTGGACTGTTATTTTGTCTTATTGACAGTGTCCTTTGCCTTACAGAAGCTTATCAGTTTCAGGAGGTCCCATTTATTAATTGTCTTTCTCAGTGTCTGTGCTACTGGTGTTATATTCAGGAAGTAGTCTCCTATGCCAGTGCATGCAAAATTACTTCCAACTTTCTCTTCTATCAGGTTCAGTGTAACAGGATTTATGTTGAGGTCTTTGATCAACTTGGAATTAAGTTTTGTGCAGGGTGATAGATATGGATCTATTTGCAATCTTCTACATGCCAACATCCAGTTATGCCAGCACCATTTGTTGAAGATGTTGAAGAGACAATTTTGGCCTCTGTCAAGAATCAGGTGTTTATAGGTGTGTGGATTTATATTCATTTCGATACAATTCTATTGATCCATATGTCTGTTTTTATGCCAATACAAAGTTGCTTTTATTACTATAGCTCTATAGTAGAGCTTGAAGTCAGGGATGGTGATGCCTCTGGAAGTTCTTTTATCATACAGGATTGTTTTAGCTATCCTGTTTTTTTGTTTTGTTTTTCCACATGAAGTTGAGTATTGTTCTGTTGAGGTCTGTAAAGAATTGTGTTAGGATTTTGATGGGGATTACATTGAATCTGTAGATTGCTTTTGGTAAAATTGCCATTTTTACTATGTTAATCCTACCGATCCATGAACATGGGAGATTTTTCCATTTCCTGATATCTTCTGCAACTTTTTTCTTTAAAGCCTTAAGGTTCTTGTCATATAGATCTTTCACTTGTTTGGCTAGACTTACTCCAAGATATTTTATATTATTTGTGGCTATTGTAAAGAGTGTTGTTTCTCTGATTTCTTTCTCAGCCCATTTATCATTTGTATATAAGAGGGATACTGATATTTTTTAATTAATTTTGTATCCTGCCACATTACTGAAGGAGTTTATCAGCTGCAGGAGTTCCCTGGTAGAACTTTTGGGGTTACTTATTCATGCAATCGTATCCTCTGCAAATAGTAAAAGTGTGATTTCTTCCTTTCCAATTTGTATCCCCTAGATCTCCTTTATTTGTCATTGCTCTAGACAGAACTTTGAATACTATATTGAATAGATATGGAAAAAGTGGACAGCCCTCTCTTGTTCCTGATTTTAGTGGAATTGCTTTGAGTTTCTCTCCATTTAATTCAATGTTTGCTGTCAGCGTGCTGTATATTGCTTTTATTATGTTTAGTTATGTTCCCTGTGTCCCTGATCTCTCCAAGACCTTTATCATAAAGGGGTGTTGGATTTTGCCAAAACCTTTTTCAACATTTATTGAGATGATCATGTAGTTGTTTTTCTTTCAGTTTGTTTATATGGTGGATTATATCAACAAACTTTTGTATATTGAACCACCCCTGCATCTCTTGGATGAAACCTACTTAATCATGGTGGATTTTTTTTTATGTGTTCTTGGATTCAGTTTGCCAGTATTTTATTGAGCATTTTTGCATTAATGTTCATGATGGAGATTGGTCTATAATTATCTTTCTTTGTTGCATCTTTGTATGATTTTGGTATCAGGGTAACAGTAGCCTCATAAAAAGAGTTTGGCAATGTTCCTTCTGTTTCTATTGTGTGGAACAATTTGAGGAGTATTGGTATTAGCTCTTCTTTGAAATTCTGGTAGAATTCTGCACGGAAACCATCTTGCCCTGGGCTTTTTGGGGGGGGAGTGGGAAGACTTTTAATGACTGCTTCTATTTCCTTAGGGGTTATTGGTCTATTGAAGCTGTTTATCTGGTATTAATTTAATTCTGGATAATTAACTTATCCAGAAAGTTGTCCATTTCTTTTTAATTTTCTAATTTTGTGGATTTCAGGTTTTTGAAGTATGACTGATGATTCGCTGGATTTCCTCAGTGTCTGCTATTATGTCTCCCTTTCTCCCTCTACCTTTGGTTAGTTTGGATAAGGATTTGTCTATCTTGTTGATTTTCTTAAAGAACCAACTATTTGTTTCATTGATTCTTTGTATTGTTCTCTTTGTTTCTTTTTGTTTTATTTTAGCCCTGAGTATGATTATTTCCTGTCATCTACTTCTCCTGGGTGAGTTTGTTTTTTTTTGTTCTAGAACTTTCAGGTGTACTGTTAAATCTCTAGTGTGAGATTTCTCCAACTTCTTTATGTAGGCACTTAGTGCTTCTTTCATTGTATCCCATAAGTTTGGGTATGCTGTCCATTCATTTTGACTGAATTCTAAGAAGTCTTTAATTTCTTTCTTTATTTCATCCTTAACCTAGTGGTGGTTCATTTGAGAGTTGTTCAATTTCCATGTGTTTATAGGCTTTCTGTAGTTTGTGTTGTTGCATTCTAACTTCAACTCATGGTGATCTGATAAGATACAGGGGATTATTCCAAATTTTTTATCTGTTGAGATTTGCTTTGTGACCAAGTATGTGGTCAGGTTTAGAGAAGGTTATATGAGGTGTTGAGAAAAAGGTATATTCTTTTGTGTTTGAGTGAAATGTTCTGTAGATGTCTGTTAAATCATTTGAGTCATAACATCTCAAAAAGTCACTTCTGATGCAGAGTTGATGGCTGATTAAAAAGTGTCACTTTTTTAAAGTTTTTTTTTTTTTTTTTTTAAAGAAGGGTTTTGATTTTTAAAAAAAATGAGCCAGGAAAGAAAACAGCCAGGTAACACAGCTAACACAAATAAAATACTGCAGACCACCAACTGACTGAATGATTCCAATTAAGTTCTACTCTAGAACGGATGACTTATTCAGCCATAGGTCATTGGCCTGATACTGGTGTTGGGGATGAGTTTCGTCTTACAGAATGGTACTTCTGATACAATCAGAATATGGTTGGTCACTCCCATGATGTTCATGCTACTGTTGCACCAGTGGTCATGTTTTGGCAGGCTAGCAATGGTTACTCTCAGAGTTCACAGCTGGATAAGATTGATGATTGAATTTCTCCTCTGATGGTATGAATAGCATCTCCCAGCACTATGAAAACTAGCAAGGAGGAATGAAGCTTCCATGCCAATGCCAGCTTGATGTCTCCGTATTCTATGAATCAAGTACATGGTGTCTTTAGCAACAGTGTCTTACTGTTGTGTTTTTGAGGATAACCAAGAGAGTATTGGCAATATCTTCTGATGTTTGGGGAGTCTATGGGACCTCAATTGTCTACAGCTCCAAAAGAAGTAACCCATTTTGGCATTGGGCTTTTAGACTTTGTTGTCTAGTAAGAGCATTATTGCCACAATATATGATAGCATACATATATGTGTATGTGAATACATATACATATGTATATATGTAACACATATATAATGTGTGCATATGTACATGTAAATACATGTATATCAGGATGCTTCTATAGTAGTAGGTTTCCATATGATTTTTTGAAAGGTCTTTAGTGTTATTTATCACCCTCCATATTCTCTATTCTGCCCTTTCCTCTTTTAACCCTTTATACTATTGAATTCTGTCTCTCTTCACTTGATAGTCCATCCCCACAGTCCCTAACCTCTATGGGTATTCTAGATGGAGCACACATATCTAAGGATTCAAAGTTAATATCTACAAATGAGAAAAAAAAAAACACGCAATGCTTGTTTTATCTGGGTCTGGGTTACCTCACTCAGAATGATGGTTTCTAGCACCATCCTGTCAATTTAATTTTTCTTAATAGATGAATAATAATCAATTGTGCAACTATATCATTTTTATTATACACTCATAAATTGGTGGATAGCTAGGCATTTTCCATTTCTTGGCTACTGTGAATAAAGCATCAATGAACATAGATGAGTAGATATCTCTGTAGTAGGCTATAGAGTCCTTGGGCATATGCCCAAGATTGGTAAATCTGTATTATGAAGTAGATCCATTTTGATATTTATGAGGAGCCTCCACACTAATTTCCATAGTGGCTGAATCAGTTCATACTCCCTCTAGTAGTGAATTGTTGTGGAATATTATTTGAAGATGTGTTACATTTGTTTATGCTGTGGAACATTTGTGTAATGATGCAAAGATGTGTTGCATTCTTTTATGCTACAGTTGTTTAACTCTGTGATGCTGTGTTACTTTGCCTGTCTAAAACAACTGATTGGTCTAATAAAGAACTGAACAGCCAATATCAAGGCAGGAGAAAGCATGGGACTGGCAAGCAGAGAGAGTAAAAGAGGAAGAGAGAATACATAGATGGAATAAGAAAAGAAGGGGGAGGACATCAGGGGTCAGCCATCCAGCTGCAGTCAGCCACGGAGTAAGAGGAAAAGCAAGATTACAGAGGTAAGAAAGAGAAAAAGCCCAGAGGCAAAAGGTTGATGGAATAATTTAAGTTAATAAAAGCTGGCTAGAAACAAGCCAAGCTAAGATTGGGCATTTATAAGTAAGAAAACGTCTCCATGTGTGATGATTTGGGAGCTGAGTGGCAGACTCCTCAAAAAGCAAAGAACAAAGAGCCAAAAGAATAAAAAATAACCCACAACAGTGAACAAGCGTTCCCGTTTCTCCAAATCCATGCTAGTATGTAGTGGGTAGCCATTCCAGCTTGGATCTGGAAGTTCCAACCCCCATTGAGACTCTGGCAACTGTCACGCCTACGAGGCAGGCGAGGGGAGGCGCCTGGGGACCCGAGAGCTGGATGGGCCAGCGCTCTCTCTGTGCACTCTCTCGGTGCCAGGACGCGGACCGGTGAAAGGTGGATTGTGCAGAGCTCCGGAGAACACCGCTGGATTGCAATACACCTTCCCCAGACCCTGAGACCTACCCATTACTTAATTTGTGAGTTATGCCATTAAATAAATATCCTTTTAACTACGTGGAGTGGCCAAAATAATTTCTCCAATATCTGGTGCCCAACGTGGGGCAAACTCCAAAGGCCCAGGCGCCTCCCCTTGCCCCACCTCGTCCATTTGGAAGTTTGTCTTTTTGCCACAAAATGGCCTACTGGGCAAAGAACTGCCCTTACCTTGATGGCTGACAGTACAAATGCAATGCTGTCCTTTCTGGACAAGCGGGACACAAGGAAAGCGACCACTGTACTCTGCCAAGACAGGGTAAGATGGTCTTTCAGAAATCCTGCTTCTGAAAATGGTCTGTCAGATACTCTAGGCCTGTAGCCAATTTGAATGCACCAACAATACTGAGAAACATTAGGTGACTGTCCAGGCTGCCAGCTGTCTCTGTCTACTCTTGCAAGATTCCCGAAAGTTGCTTGCATCCATCTACCATTTCTCAGGTACCATTATGTTCCTTCTCAGGTCTTTGATTGGATTGAAGACTAGCAGTTATAGTTACAACTTAGTATATATAATATCTTAGATAGAACATATTAAGTATTAGATTCAGGTTCTTTAGGATAGGACACCTTTGAATGATCTTTATAACATGCCGTTTACCTATGCTCTATACTTCTCTGGATTTTAGTATGTGTTTCTTGCTTGATATTGTTTGCATTGGTTGTAGTTACATCTTATCTAGGTCATTATCCCTCATTATTTCTGGACAATATTTGATAACCATTCCTTTGTATATAGTCTTGTATTAGTTTAGAACCTTCTTATTTAGACAAAAAGGGGGAGATGTAGTGGGTAGCCATTCCAGCTTGGATCTGGAAGTTCCAACCCCCATTGAGACTCTGGCAACTGTCATGCCTACGAGGCGGGGCGAGGGGAGGCGCCTGGGGACCCGAGAGCTGGATGGGCCAGCGCTCTCTCTGTGCACTCTCTCGTTGCCGGGACGCGGACCGGTGAAAGGTGGATTGTGCAGAGCTCCGGAGAACACTGCTGGATTGCAATACATCTTCCCCAGACCCTGCGACCTACCCATTACTTGATTTGTGAGTTACGCCATTAAATAAATATTCTTTTAACTACGTGGAGTGGCCAAAATAATTTCTCCAATACTAGTATTTGCTTTTTTTTTTTTTTAATTTGGGTTTCACTTATTGCTAAGAATGATGAGCTTTTTTTGATTTTGTACAGAAGCCTTTAAGTTTCTTGAGTTTCCATTTATTAATTACTGGTCTTAATGTTTGTGCTATTGGGGACCCTGTTCAGAAAGTCCTTTCCTAGGCCAGTGAATCCAAACATATTTTCTCCTTTCTTTTCCAACAGATTCAGAGTATCAGGTCTTATGTTAAGGTTGTTGGTCCATTTGGGGTTGAGCTTTATGCAGAGTGAGAGATAAGGATCCACTTTCACCCTTCTATGTAACTATCCAGTTAGAGCACTACTATTTTTTCATGGTACTGTCTTTTCTCCAATGTATATTGTTGTCCTCAGCCAAAATCAAATGTCTGGAGTAGTGTGAGTTTCTATGTAGGTCCTCAATTCCATTGATCGATGAGTCTGTATTTGTACCACTGCCATGCCATTTTTAATGCTGTAGCTCTCTAGTGTAAGTTGAAATCTAGAATGGTGATACCTCTAGAATTTTTTGTTGATGTTGTCCAGGATTGTTTGGGCAATTCTGAGTCGTTTGTATTTCCATATGAAATTTAATATTTTTCAACTTATGTGAAGAACTCTATTGAATTTATAGATTATTCTTAATAATATAATGTCCATTTTCACAATATTAATTCTATTGATCTGTGAGCACTGGAGGTCTCCATCTTTGGGTATTTTTTTTTACTTTCTTCTTTTCAGTGTCTTAAAGTTTTCATTGCAAAATTCATTCATCTTCTTGTTAGATTTATTCCAAGTTACTTTTGAGGCTATTGTGAGTGGCATTGTTTGTTTGATTTTTTTCTTGGTGTGTTGTTTGTATATAAGAAGGCTACCAATAATGTGTGTTAATTTTTGTATTCCACTGCTTTACTGACGGTGCTTATCAGCTATATGAATTTTCTGGTGGAGTGTTTAAAGTCTTTCATTGTAGAATCATATCATCTACAAATACTTTGACTTTATCCTTTTCTATTTGTTTCCCCTTTATTCTCTTCATTTGTCTGATTGCTTTAGCTAAAACTTAAGTACTATGCTGAACAGAGGAGAGAGGGGGGCAGGCATCCATGTCTTGTTTCTGATTTTAGTGGAACCACTTTGAGTTTTCTTCTGTTTAGGATGATGCTGGCTGTGGGCTTCCTCTATATTGCCTTTATTATATTGAGCTATGTCTCTGTATCTCTAGTCTCTCCAAGACTTTTATCATGAATGGAACTTTAGCATATAATTTTTAATTCTTTGGTTTTCTTATCTTTTAAATTAAAGTACTGATTCTACCTTATATAGTACATAAATATAATATTGCCTAAAAAATGCTTCTATGCCTCATATACAATAATACTTAATGAGTATTAGAATGATAGAAGGATTAAATAAAGTCACTAGAAAAAAATTTCTCCCAACATCCCATCTCAATGTCATCCAGGCTCATAAAATAATAGGAAATTCTAGGCCTAAAGTTTCTCATTTTTCTTGAAATATCTGCCAAGTGCTCACCACTCATTCAAGGTCTCACCCAGCCCCTCTGCCTCTTGAAGGTGGCAATTATTCAGGACCACCTTGTTTAGAAAGTGATAACAGTCAAAGTTTTATCTTGTCAGCATGGGTCTAAGGTAAGCTACCCAGAGGACTAGTGGTTAAACATAGATTTGGGCATCATATTGCCAGGGTCTAAATACCATTTCTGCTACTTGGTGTCTGTGGGATTCGAGTTACTTCCCTTTTCCATGTCTTAGTTTCTCACCTGCATAAAGTCCCTAGAGTTATGACATAGATTAAAAGAGTTCATGCAAATAGGATGACTGGCCCTCAGTTATGTGCTGAATAAATAAATATCTTTATCCTTGTCCACTTATCGTTTCTGGAAAAACTAACTTATTCAATGACATATACCACTATCTAGTCAATAAAGATACAATCAGAATAAATAATGATAGAATGGGAAATGTGTGTGTGTGTGTGTATGTGTGTGTGTGTGTGTGTGTGTGTGTGTGTGTGTGTGTGTATGCATGTGCTTTGAATAAGAAATGTTCCCCACCCATGCTTAATTCAATTTAATCCCCAATTAGTGACAGTTTGGGGGGATGTTAGAGAACCATTAGGAAGGGGAGACTTATTGGAGGAAGTACGTCACTGGGGGCTGGCTTTGAGAGTGTCTAGCCTCTCCCACCCCACTTCCTGTTCTTTCTCTCCCCTTCCTGTGCATGAATAGATCAATCTGATCTGCCAGCTTCCTGCTTCTGTCACTGTGTTTTCTTGAGTGTTGACAGATCTTCTATGCCATAGTGGGCTTTCTCCTTCTGGAACCATAAGCCAAAATAAACTATTTCTCTCCCTAAGTTGATTTTTTTGTTGGGATATTTTATCACAGCAACAGAAATGTAACCAGTACAGAAATTGACACCAGAGAATGTGGCGTGGTAAACCTGACCATGTGGCTTTTATGCCTTCAGACTACTGTTGTTTGAGAGTATGAAACTTTGAGCTGAAAAGGTTGTTGAATGTTAAAAGCAGAGCTTAATGAATTATTCTACTGAGCTTTTAGAAGATGAAAGTACTAAAAGAAATGTAGACGGTAGAGGCCAGCTTCATGCAATTTCAGGGGTGAACAAATATTATTTCAGAGATTACTTATGGGACACTTTTGTGATATTTTGATTTAAAAAAAATCTGGCTGCATTCTGCCAATGTCCTGAGAACTTACATGAGATTGAATTAAAAAGTAATGGACTAATTTCTTCAGTGGAGAGGAAATTTCAAGACCATAACATTGAGTCTGTGGTATGATTATTACAGATTATTTTTATGTAGGTCATTAATGATAAAGAGTAACAGTGGAGTCGAAAGAAAATAAAAAATGTTCAGCTTGGAAAGGAAAAGAGCACTAAGAAGCTTCTGATGTCAGCAAGTCACATGCTGAAAAGGAGGCTGCAATTGCTGAAGAGATTAGCACCTTTAGCACCATTGAAAGCAGCCCTCTGCTCTGCATTGGGAGAACAGAAAAGATGCCCCAAGAGCAAGGCCTCACCCTGTTAAGGCTCCCACTTGTGGAAGCACAGAGTTGAAGGTATTTTCTGTTCCTAGAAAGCCAATACCTAGGGGAGTTTTAACACATTCAGCATCCAAATGTTGATAGTGGCCCAGCTGACCAATGGGGAGCTTATACAGCTTTAAGAAGAGAAACTCGCTGAGGAAATATGTCCCTGGGGGTGGGCCTTGAAGGCTTATAAAGCATCACTCACCCCAGCTCCTGTTGCTGTGGGATATCTTTCTATATACTGTGAATATGTGTTGCCCTGATTGGTTAATAAATAAAGCTGTATTGGCCTATGGCAAGGCAGCTTAGAGGTAGGCAGGAAATATGAGCAGATAGACAGGAAGGAGAAAGGCAGAGGCAAGACAGATGCCAGCCACTGCCAAAGGGGAAGTAAGATGCCTGCAGGGCGGTAAAGCCAAAGAATAGTGGCAAAACATAGATTTATAGAAATGGGTTAATTTAAGATGTAAGAGCTAGCTAGTGAGAAGCCAGAGCCATTACACCATATAGTTTGAAAATAATACAAGCCTCTGTGTATTTATTTGGAACCAAGTGACTGCAGGATGTGGGTGGGAGAGATTCATCGGACGGGACTGAGAAAGCTCCGGCTACACCTGTTCTTTCTCTCCACTTTCTTTGTTGAGTGAAATGTGGTGTCTCTGCTCCTGAGAGAATGTGGTCAGCCAGCTTCCTGCTCCTATCACCAGACTTTCCCTGACAGTTGCCATGCCTTCTAAACCACAGTGGACTTAATCCTTCTGAAACCAGAAGCCAAAATGAACTGTATTCTCCCTAAAGGTACCTTTTGTCAGGGTATTTTATCATATCAACAGAAAAATAACTAATACACACATGTGTATGTACACATATATGTGTGGGTGCTTACATATATATTTCTTATTTTATACATGGAAACTAAATAACAAAACTAGAAAGACATAGTTAGTATAGTCATAAAATTTAATTGTAATACAAAATGCTTCAAGAACTAGAGGATATAATAAATATATATAAAGTTCTCCAGATCTAAAATTCTAGGTCATGACAACCAAAGCTGAAAGTTCATGAAACAGTGGAATAAGGAGAATAAGAATATTTTAAATGTCTCATCTCACATTTTGGACAAATAATGAGGACTAAATATGTCTAAAAGGGTTTTTAGAAAAATTTGTTATACCCCTTAATGAAGAAATCTATATCTTCCCTATCCTGAGGATAGTCATTTTATAAGTATGATTAATATATATCATATATATTATATAATATAATTAAATATATAATCTTTTCCTAATACAGATTTTCCTGAAATATTTAATAGCATCCTGTCCCTTATTTCATGATAATGTTATTAATTTCTAAGGTACAAAATAATAGGTCTCAATGGGACAAATATATACATATCATTGTACCATCCTCATACTTGAGGCACTTATCACTATAATTTTTTTTTTATTTTTGTTAACAGTGCCCCTCAAACTGTTTTGGTACATAAGACTGAATTGACCAAATATAATTTTCCCAATAAATTTCACAGACAGAGAGTAATGGATTTCTTCTTTTAATCTTTGTGTGTATATGTTTGTGGGTGTATGAGTGCAGATATGAACATACCACTGTGTGTGTGTGTGTGTGTGCGCTCGCGCTAGGTCAGAAGAAAACCACAGCTGTCAGCCATTGCCTTCGATCTTCTTTGAGATAGTGTCTTGTTCACCACTGAATGCACCAGGGTAGCTGTTCTGCAGGCTTCTGGGGACTCTGATCTCTCCATCTCCATCTTGCTACAGGAGTTCTGGGGTTGCAGATGTACACAACTGTGTCTGGGTTGGTCTAGTTTCTCGTCAACTCACAGTTGTGGTGTAGAAAGCATTTTCCCCACTTAGCCAACTTCCCATTTCAGGGAAGAATAGATTTACACCACCCAGGAAGCAACCTAATACATCCCAGGCCAAGACTCTGCGTCTGAAAAATTCCTCCGTTGACCCTTTCTCTCCAATTGCTTTTTCCACTGCGGGGAGTGCCGGAGGCTCGTTTTCTCCCTCCAGTGAGCTTGTTCAAACCACCTTTTCGATAAAGCTGTTCCTTCCCTGGAACATATGCTAAGAATATTCATTTTTCAGATCACTGATTTACATATATATTCATTAAATATATATGAGAAATTGTCAGGGAAAACAGCAACACAATTACACATGCGTTCTGCTTACACATCATACCTACATGTGCATATGCCCACATACACAGACGGGAAAGATGAAAAGCCACATAACATTAGTGCTGATTGACTTTGGGTGGTGAAATTACACATAATTGTTTTCCTTTTTGATAATTTTCTGAAGTTGTTCTAAATTTTCCGTGATATATGGAGTTTTAATCCTAAAAGATGTTCACATTTAGCACTTTCTCTAAATACATTACCCATGCAGTGTCCCATGATTCTCCTTGGCCTGCAGGATATTTGAACCCTGAGCATGAGCGCTGCCTCCTGCTCCACTTTCCAGCTCTCCCTATCTGGTAGCTCAGGCTCTTAGGATACTAGAGGGGCTTTTCGATATGTACCAAACTGATCCTTGTCTCCTTGCCTTTGATCACTGACCACCTCCATCCAGGAGACGACTTCCTTGCCCCAGATCCCTTCTTTCCATCCTCCACTCTCTAAGCACCTGCTCCCCAGAGAACCATCCTTTCTTCCTGGGGTCTAAGTGCATTTTGCCCTGGAAAATCAAGTGATTTATATTCCCGCCTCACGCCCTTTCTAGACTGTCAGCTTAGAACAGAAGTTCCATTTTTTTTCTAGAATATTCTTCCAGTGTGATCCAAGTAGCAAATCCAGAAATTAAATAAAGTAACACTGTGAAAGACTTACAGCCATCAGTGGCTGTATAAGGTGACTGACCCCTTAGCCTAGAAGATATTAGTCCCTATTCTGTGCATACTCAAAATACTTCTTTGGCTGTCCTCATAGCATAGTTGAAGAACCAAGTACCAAAGTCTAAAGCAGCCATCTGTTGAGTGATGGAACTAATAATACTACTTGAAAGCATACCCCTGCCCAGTGTCTCTTGTGTTCAAGATCAGGCATTAGTTATTTTAATGGCCAGCATGGAGAAAGCTGGGATGGATAAAATAAGTGAAAAGACAGGATTTGAAAGTTCTCTTCCCAGTGAATTTAGGAGAATATCCTTAGTGAAACTGCTGAGTACAGATAAAATACTTTGCTGCTCTTTAAATCACCCTATCCCTGAAAGCAATTAACCATGCTTTGATAATTGAATTGATTTTTCCTTCCTCATTGAGCACTGACATCGACTGGGGAACTGAAAAAAAATTTCTTGAATATCATTAAAAATTAGTTTTTATTGAACAGCTTAGCATATATTTCAAGTATGTTTTTAAAGCAGACTTACAATGCTGAGTAAAAATTAAGAAAAAAATAAAACCCAGTCATGTGTGCTACCATATTATAATCCCATAATAAAAAAAAGAAATGAATAATTCTAGATGCTTTTGTTTTTAATAAAGGGAAAATGTAGGTAGCATATTTTTTGTTTGCTCGTTTATTTATTTATTGCTAGCCTTCATTTACAACTCCAAAGTACCTCAGTTAATTTGGTTTAAACTTTCCCTCACCATTGGGTTTTGGCCAACGCACAGATTTTTACAGACTGGCACTGACTGCTGTATGAACTGAGTGATTAAGATGGATAGTGATGATCCATGTCTTATCACTATGAAGATGCTGCAAATTCACATAAAAGTCATATTGCCCCATTAGGTTCTATGATATTGCACAGTGACTATTATTTTTGTAAGATTACAGGGACTTTACTGAGTATGTGACTTGATACAAAAATCTACCCATATTCAGGACATGAATCCTAGGCTGGGTTCACATTCAGGACAGATGGATCTTGATTATCCCAGGGGGCATCCCATCCTGGAATAATGCACAACTCCTTGGGTCCACATTCTGACTCTGTGTTCTTGAGTCCTTTTTGGTGATTTGTGACACCCCCTTGATGCATATTTGTTCTGGTATCTGTTTCCTAGCAAAATTTTCTTCTCTCATTGATTGAGAGTTCCAGTGGCTCCTGTTCTACTTGACACTGCTAACTTGATGTAGACTAGAATCACCTGAAAGGAATCTTCATTGAGTAACTGGCTTTACCAGATTGGCCTATGGACATGTCTGTGGGGAGTTGCCATGATAATTGATGTAGAAAGGTTCAGCCCATTGTGGGTGGCACCATTCCCTGGGCAGCTCATCTTATACTGTATACAGAAGCTAGCTAAGCATGAGTCAGAGATTGAGTGAGCTAGAAAGCAGGATTCCTCCAAGGTTTCTGCTTCTAGTTCCTGCCCTAACTTCCCTTGTGAGCCAGATAAATTTTTTCCTTCCTAAGTTGCTTTTGGTCGGAATGTTTTATCAGAGCAACAGAAAGGGAACTGGAACAAGTCCAAATTCAGACAACAGGGCAGCTAAAAAACTTGTCTTTCATGAAGCCACAATGAGAATTTACTTTTACAACTACAGCCTCAAGACTCAAAAGCAACCATGCAATACTTCACTGATTGGCAATAAGAAGAATGTAAGGATAGTTTAGAGTTTACTTTTTTTGAAAATTGGCGATCTGAAGATGGCATCAAATTTTCATCCTTACTGTTCAATCAGCCAACTTATCTGATGCCTAATGATTGTAGGTGAATGTCATTTGCTACGAAACATTTGAAAAATTCCCCGTAAAAAAACTAAACTGCATATCTGCTCAGTATAAAAATATACACTAATGAATCTAATTTAAGTCACCCATATTAGGGGATCATTTTCTCAATTAAATTTTGTAAAAGAAAGATACAATCTAGGGAGAACTTCTTAATGGAAAGTATGCTTTCAAGGATGGGGTCAAAAGTAGTGGAATATTCATTCATTTAAAAAAAATATTCATCTTTATTAAAAAATTCATTTAGCTGTGAGTTACGGGTATAGCAGGCATTCACTTTGTGTACTATGTTCTAACAACTACCAACGAGTGAAAGATAAAGGAAACAAAACAAAACAGGATGCTCTTTACATCCTCTTATGTGCCAGACACTGGGCAAGGTCTATGGGGCAAGGCAGACATTGACCATTGGCTCTTCTCTTCATTATCTAGATGACCTGGGCATATTATTCAACTTGCTTAGCCTTAGAATCAGTATTGTAGCATAGGTGTGGCAAAGCTTTACCTTGTAGAACTGCAGGTAGAAAAAAAATGAGATGCTGCAGCTAAAGAATTTCACATTATATCTAAAACACAGAAGTTAAACAAAAGTTAATAGCATCTCATTGAATATAGCCACCATGAGGAATGGGCATTCCCCTTTTTCACTAGATAGCTTTGGTTGGCCTAGAACTCACAGAGATCCATCTGCTTCTGTGTCCCATGTATTGGCATCAGAAGTGTGTGCCACCAATCCTGAGATATAAACCATTTTCAATACCTTCTATCACATAATATACTGTGATTGTATAGGAATTTCCTTTGAATTGAAACATTCCCCCTGAAGAGAGAAGGGCATTATCAAAGTCATGAAGTTAACAAAACTTTAAAGGCATAGACAACTCAGAAAGTTACAGAATCTTTATGGGCCCTCCCCAAGGATGTAAAAGCAATAAACTAATTCCTGGGATAAAGGAACATGTTTGATGGTTTCGTGCAAATTAGGCTGGCAACCGAGAATACAGCTTTCTCGAGTGGTCAGCCATGTTGGTGAACTTTGCAAGGACATAGTTGCTTTCGAGTCCCCCATGTTCCTGTAAGTGTTCTCTCAAATCTCACTGTTCTACCAAGCTGGACATAGGTGGAACCATCTTTCTGGTCTATCACCCTATGGGGTGAGAAGAAATGTGTTATGATTGCCCAAGGAACGCACACAGTAACCATATAGTCCATTCTTTTATTTGTTTTATTTCTGAATTTTCTTTTTTTTAACATAATATGTTTATTGATTACTTGGGATTTTCACATAATGCATCCTAACCATACTCATTTCCCAGGTCTGTTCACTACCCTTGTGACCCCCCTCCCAAACAAAAGAAGAAGAAAGAAAGACAAAACAAAACAAAACAATCCACCAAAAAAATGTAAGTCCAATTTGTGTTGCCTGTATACTTACCAGAGCATGGTCAAGCTCTCAGTGGCCAGTGCCTTAAAAAAAAAATGAGTCCTTCCCCACCCACAACCCCACCAGAAGCCATCAATTGTGAAGAGCTACATCAGTTGTGGAGATCAGCATCCTTATCACAATTTTTAATAGTTCCCTTTGATGGCTTCCTGCTGTTGATGTCTTTCTGTATTCTGTGAATATGTGTTGTTCTGATTGGTTGATAAATAAAATACTGCTTGGCCATTAGCTTAGCTTCCTGTCTAGCATGCTACTTTGCAGTGGGGAGGGTAGAAGAGGATGCCACAAAAGCCTTCTATGTCCCTCTTTCTTAATTGTGAGTCTACAGTCATTGATGCCGCTGCAAGCTGGTTCCCAAGGGCAGAGATCCTGCTTGGTTTATTGTAGTGGGTAGCTGTTCCAGCTTTGACCTGGAAGTTCCAACCCCCATTGAGGCTTTGGTAACTGTCACACCTAAAAAGCAAAGCTGAGACAGGAGCCCTGAAGACCTGAGATCCGGATATGCTGGCTCTCTTGGTTCCTGGATCCTGGATGCTGGAGGTAGACTGAGCAGAGTTCTCCAGAGAACACTGCTGGACTGCGTTTCACCTTTCCCAGACCCTGTAACCTATCCCTTCACTTGTAAGTTACCCCACAAAATAAACCTCCCTTTTAACTACATGGAGTTGCCTTAATACTACAACCAATAGTTTATGTACTTATCTTGGGATATATTCACTATAATTTATTGAAAAAAAATGAATCTAATAAGCAGGCAATGAAACTTGTGGCTTTAAAATTTTATTTATTTGTGTGTGTGCACACACACATGCCACTTGTGTGCAGGCATATGTATGCCACTCACTACACATGTGTGGAGATCAAAGGACAACTCTTGGGTGTTGATTCTCCCCCTCCTGCTTCCACCTTGGGGTCCAGAGATCTGACTCAGGGAAGTCAGGCTTGTGCAGTAGCAAAGGGTTTTACCCTCTGAGCCATCTTAATATGCCCAACTTTTATGTTTTGAGAAGACAAACAGGGTGTAAATTACTGACAGTCATGATCTATGTTTTGGGATTCTAAAATAGGAACCAAGATTTGCCTTGGTTCTTAGACTTTTTCAGAAGAAATCTACGTAAAAGGAAAATCTCCATGTTTACCATATGAAGACTGTGAGAAAGATTATGCTATCAAAAGTCAATTCCACATGCGGTAGTGATTTTCACCTTGACTGGGTACTAAAAGCATGACGTGGACAACCACTTGTTGCTGTTAAGGATTGACCAAGAGACCTGCCTTCGCCTCTTTTTAATGCTGAAGTAATTGGCTGGCCGATCAGTGAGGAGGCAGTGCACAGACACCGCGCGTGTCCAGCTCTACAAAAGAAAAGCATAAGAACCAAAGAGGAGCCGGAATCCATCCGCAGCTGTCTGTGGGGCTGCTCAACTCTTAGGCCTTTGGCAGTGGGGCAAACACCGGTACTGAGCTTGCTTCTGGCACTTTAAACCTCAGGACACCCACATGTATATGCCAGGGGACATGATGAGTCACGGCCTCTTCCTCTCTTCAGGACTGGAGGGAGAATATAACGCAAATACAGGAAGAGGCCATTTTCGGCACAGTTGAAAACAAACACCATTGACGTTAAGAAAGCTGCCACTTTGAGGATAGTGAACTCTGGGGAAGTTTATCAAGGGAACACATTTTAAAATGACCTGGGTATTGTTACAGGGAAAGTAGAATTGGGTCTTCGTTTTCTTGCCAGGACATGGAGACTAGAGCTAGAAACCTTGGCTGGGTCATTTCAGTGGAGGATGCCACCTATCCTGAAACATGGGTGCATTTAGCGGGGACTGAGAGCATGGCTGGGATAGTGGAGTATTGGTTCCTAGAGTGGCTTTGAGAGTCAGGTGTTAATTGCATAGCCATCCTGGAGGGCGGCAGAGTTCAGGACTGAGGTCCGTGAAGCCGGGGAGATGTCCATCATGGGATCTCAGTCCTAAGAACTCTCCACATCACAGAAGGTGCTCCAGGGTTGCCTGATTTGAAAAGGAAACAAAATGCACCTCTCCTCATACATCTTATTATAGAACATGGGTTTATTTCTTCTGCTTTTGATAACAATGGGAGGTGTCAAAATGAATGATGTCGAGGTGGTTATTGGAAAAGTGCCATGTAGTACATTTGTGTGGTATTGTTAAAATGTAAATCAAGGCAACTTCATTAGGATGCTTAGAGGTTTCAAAATCAAGTAAGAGTCCTTTCCCTGGCTAGATCCCAGCTGGAAGAGCAGTTTCCTTGCGCAGCTGTCTCTCTTTTAACTGTGTGGGGCGGAGATGCTATTTGAATAGAGATTTGAATATATTGAGCCATTGACAACTGTTCTCAGTACACATTTTATGTCGGTTTTCCACAGTAAGAAAATTAATTTTGTTCATTCCACTGACCTGGATAAGAGTATCAACTCTTGCAGCGTGGGGTGCCATGGAAACATGAGATGCGGCTGCAGTTAGGTCTGCACAGCTCTGGCCTCGGGTTTCAACAGAGCAGTTAGGTCAGAGAGCCTTAGGTGCAGTCCACACTGCTAAGGGAGGCAGTGCTTCTCTCCTTACTTGGCAGGAGCACCAGAGCTGGAGAGCAGTTCTTCTGAGGGGCAGTTGGGTCAGTGTTGCTCGGCTACAGTGGCGACACATCTTGTTTTTTCAGAAAAAGTCTACCTGCAGCTTAAGTGATAGCAGGTCCACAGAAGCAAAGGGGCCAGCATCTAGGGACATTGGCATAACATACATAGGTTACACATATACACTCAAAGGAATGGAGACAGAAGAGAAAGAAAACAGGATGGGGGGGGGCTGACCAAAATGATTTCATCACATGATTGTCAAGCTTGATCACTGTTGTCAAGGCCTGTAAGAATGGGAAAGTGTAACACACATTCAAATGGGCTCTGGGGTTTGCCAATCGGTAGATCATCTGTGACTTAAAAGTGTGTAGGTGAACCACATCTGCTGCCTGTTTTCATATGATGCACAAGCTAAGAATGGTTTTACACCTATAAATATGAAATATTAGTGGTGATAGTTGTGGATAAAATTATTGATGATAGATAATCCCTCTTGTCTAGAAGCCTAAAGCCTTCCTGACTTCCCCTCTTTACTAAAGAGTTCATTTTCTCTTCCTTTTAGAAGATAACTTCATAGGGTGAAGTGAGATCCTGAAAGTTACTAGTCCTCACTATAAAACAGCCACTCCTTTCACTGGTTAGTGATGGAACTCACCTGTGTACCTGACCTGTCCATGGGAATTCCTTGGGAACGTGTTTACATATATAGATGTCCTGTTCCAACCTAAAGATATTTCCATTCAATAGCTTGGTGGGCTGGGATGGCACCGCAGATTGGTATTTCTAATTAACCATTTAAGAATTTCATACAATATATTTTGATCACATTCAGCCCTAATTACCCCTGTAACTCCTCTCAGATCTACCCTGAACTCTCTACCTCATATCTCATTATCATTCTTTCTCTCCAATTTGTGCTGTCCATACACTTCTGGGTAAGGGATCATCTACTGGAGTGTGGTCGACCTACCAGGAGCCACACCCTTAAAGAAAACTAGCCCCCCACACCGGCCTTCGACTGTCCATAGAGCCTCAGTTAGGGTTGGGTGAATGAGGAACACCTTCCCACTCTATGCTAGAATGGTGACTGGCTTGACCTTGTGCGGCACTTGTGCAAGCAACCACAGCTGCTGTGAGTTAAGAGTGTAAGGTCCTGTTGTATCCAGAAGACACTGGTTTGCTCTGGTTCTTCCTGGCCTCTGGCTCTTACAATATTTCTACCCTTATTCCATGATAGTCCCTGAGCCTTGGGGAAGGAATATTATGTAGACAGCTCATTAGTGGCCAAGAACCCCCCCTAACATCTATTTTTCTGTACTTTGACCAGTTTGAAGTTTCTGTATTAACCATCAACTACTGCACAGAGAAACTTCTCTGATGAGATCTGAGAGGTATACTAATCTACAAGTATAGAGGATGGTTTGATACTATGTCCATTTAGCAGAATAGTAATAGAGGTTCATCCCTTTGACCTGTGAATTCTTAACCATGGGTTCATGGCCAGATTTATAGTATCAGGCAAGTTTTTCTTCCTGTGGAGTGTGCCTTAAATCTGAGCAAAAAGTGGTTGGTTACTCTTATAACAGTAGTGCCACTATTAAATGCATGAGCACATCATGCCAAGCTGTTCATTTCTGTAGTTTACAGGGTTCACATCTTGGTAAGATTGTTGATGTCTTTTTGCTCCCAGAAGCATTCATGGCTACATAATGATACCTGTCTCAAAATATTATAAATAGTGTATTTGTAAATGAACTTTCTTTAAACATGCAAAAATAGATTTGCAAACATTTTTCAGAAGGTTATTACCAAGTATCTAAAAAATTTCAAGTAGCTCAATTCTTCGTAAAGTTTGTCATGGTGATAACTATCTGTTAGAACAGTTTCATTCTGAGGGGATATAGGACTCAAACCATGATGAATTTACCATATCTATTGACATTAAGTCTTTATTTGTACTGTTTTCTTTTAAGTTTTGATGGCTTCTGGAAACAGCAAGTCATAGGAGTAAATCAATTTGTTTATTTCTTCCTGCTGAAGATATATATAGGACCACATCCAGAGGAATTGTGGTTTTCTTATGTGTTTACATTCAGTATTGGTGTCTAAGGGGTCTGGTTCCAGGATCTCCATAGATATCAAATTCTGTGGATACTCAAGTCCCTTTGTTGGGATAGGTAAAATTTGTATACATCTTATATATGTCTTCCTGTAGAGTTGAACTTATCTCTAGGTCATAGAGTAAATGTCATGTGAGTGATATATAGAACTGTTTAGGGGACAACAAGAAGGAAATAGTCTATACATGTTCAGTGTGGACAGCTCCCCTCTAATGTTTCCTGCTGAGGTTGGTTGAATTCAAGGTTGCCCAACCAGGGGAAATAGAGGGACAACCGTAGTTTTTGAGAGAAACTTTTCTGGCTTATTGATATTTTTACTTTTTGTGTATGTGCTATGTTATGTATGTGCTATATGGGCTTACCAGTATGGTGCATGTATGTGACTGCAGGTGTGTGTGTGTGTGTGTGTGTGTGTGTGTGTGTAGATCAGAAGTTGACATAGAGTGTACTTTGAGATCACTCTCCAGATTTATTTTTCGAGACAAGGTTTCTCAGCATGAAACTCATTAGTTTGGCTAAACAAACTGGCCAGTGAGTCTATTTTCCTAGTTTTGGTGGCACAGGTACACACCACTCTGCTGGCTTATGACATCGTTTTGAGGATCCAGACTCAGCTCTTCATCCCCATACAGCAGACTCTTCTGACTGAGTCATCTCTCCAGCCCCTCTGGTTTTATTACAAAACTATAATTTGCTAATGGTAATGAGTCAAATAATGTGGAGTCTGATAGCTACAAAGTTTAGAATTACCCATGCTTCTTTGGAGTATGGATGGGTTGGCCAGTCTGTTTCCAGACCTACTCTACAAAGCAAGGCTCAGTCAACCTGTACTTTCTTCCTTTCAAAACGTTAATGAATCAAAAACAGCCAGTGACAGATTCCAGAAGAGAACCCCCTCCATGTTACTGAGGATCAAGTGATGGCAGGCAGTTTGGACATGGCTGTCCATACCTGAGCTCCACGACTTGCTGCATGACTTGGCAAGTGACTTGTCTTCTTTGACATGCGTGACTCATGTAAGTAGGAGCATTATAATGCCACATGAAGATTATTACATTAATACTGAGTAGCATGCACAATGCTTAGAAAACACTAAATAAACAGCAGTCATATATCTCATGGCAAAGACAAAGGACAAGAATGGTCCTATGGTAAATGTAGTCTAAGTACACACAAATGGCACCAATGATAACCGTAATTATTAAGTCCCCCAGAAAAATACTACGTTTGTGTCAGCTCAGAATCACACAATGATAAGACACTTCACCATACTTCATGCTTTCAACAACAGATGAACATTCTGAGTTGTATAATTTTGTCTATTGTCTATTAGTATTGATCTATAATCTGTAGTGTAAGAACATTTTTCTTGCTCAGGATTGCTGTTTTTCTGAGCACTTTTATGTTTTTGACAAATTTTAAGTTTTTTTCTATTTATGTGAAGAATGATGTAGGAATTTTGATGGTGATTGTTTTGAATCTGTACATTGTCTTATTTTTTAAAGTTTTTTATTAGCATATATTAAAAACTGTAATGGCTTTCATTGTGACATTTTCATACATGCACATACATTATTTTGATCATTTTCGCCCTCCATTCCTCTCTCACTCCAGCTGAGCTCCTTTCTCCTCATGACCAATCAATCCCCTTTCAACTTTCATGTCTTTTTTTGAGTTTACTTGGGGTTACTCACAGGGATGAGGAATTATTTACAAGCCTGGAAAGGTTACCATAGCTATGCCACTGAAGAAAGTGAATTCCCGCCCGCCCCCAACCAATCACTGCTCATAGATCCACAGGGATGGGTAGGGCTTATAAGCCTCTCCTCCTGGCAACTTGTATTATGTTTTTACTTCTTTGGATTGGATATTTACAACTAGAACAGTTGGTCATATAGCAAATTTATGTTTGATCAATATAGTCTCTTATATGGATATAATTCAATATGGATTGCTTTTTTGTAATGATAAAGAACATCGATAAACATTTGAGCATAATTTTAAAACAACTATTGAAACACTCACATAATAGAGTATCAATTTTAAGTGCGTAATTAGGTGTTTCTAGTACATTCACTAAGGCGTGTACCTACCACCACAGGCCAGGTTTGGAACATTTGCATCATCCTAATCAGATAGTCCATACCTGCTGGCAATTAACCTCAGATCCTACCCAAGCTCCAGGCACTCTTCATCTACCTTCTGTTTCCATGACTGCATAATAAGTAGGCCATACATAATATGCTTTTGTGTACCTGAAGTCTTTCAGCAAATATGATATTTTAGTGATCTGCCCACATTATAGCATCTATCAGTATATATTCCTTTGGCATGGCTTCCTACTGTAAGGGTTTACCAGACTTTGTAGTCAACAATTGATGGATATTTAGACTGTATCTAGTTTTGACTGCTGTGGATAATATTCTATGACCATTTGTGCTTGCATTTTTAGTGGACTCATATATAATAATCACATGTGCCTATGAGGTAGAGCGTGGTATTCTGATGGATACCCACATCGCATGAGTGTTAACTAGGGTGATGAACACACACTGGAGAACTTTCTCCTTTCTCATGATGAGTCTACTCAAAATTCATCCTTCTGGCTGTTTTGAGATACAGTTTGCACTGCTGCTAATTGTAGCTACTCTACTGGACCACAGGACACAGAGCTCACTGCTAGGGAGGAGTGGGGGTGCTTGGCCCCCAGTACAATGTTAGGGTTATATTTCGCCTTTAACATCAGCTGCTCACCTGTTTTCCAGAGTGACGGCTCAGTTTCACATTCCCACAAGCAATGCATGAAAGTTCTACAGACATGATTTTGAGAGGTCAAAAAAGAAAAATACACAAATTAAATAGTGAATTTCCATTCTCTGACATTAATTATCTGCCATGACTTCCCTCTCATGAAAGGTCAGCGTACCAAGATTCCCATTTGCCATATATTGCTGTTTTTGCAGGAAGGGGGCTCTCTTGCCTCATTCATCCAGCTAAATCAGCGAGGGCTGCCTAATGCTCTTCCATTCTTCACCACCCTAAGAGACCCTGGAAAGTGCAAAGAACATTTATTAAGTGAGAACTTTACTCCTGGGGTCTGGCAAGAAAGGAGTTAATGCAGTTTGTAACAATTATCGACTACAAGATCTGCAAATGATTGCATAAAATTTCTAAAATATGCCTGTAAGCTTCTCTTATTGATGCGATGCCCCAGGGGTATACACATGGGTTTAAGTGTCTAAACTGTTTTATTAATTAAATTGCTGTGATTTACCTCTCCCATGTTAGCATTTCAGTTTATGAAACAACCCTGTAATTAGAAAATGACGTACCACCATTGCTTGCTTACTTTGTGAGTGAAATATCGTACACACACATGCATAGATATTTATATATACACCCACATACACAGGAACTATATTTTCCTTGATCAACCCTCACAGGCTACTTTATTTCTAGTCCAATTAATAGGCAATTTTCAGTGGTGCATTAAATTGCTTTTCAGTGGGGGAGGATGGTGTCTGAGAAGCCCCTGCCCTGCTGAGGGATGTGATGGCATCTGTGTATGTTTGTTTTTATGTTTCCCTCTATAGACAGAAAATTAAAATCATAAGATTTTTATTATAAAATACCTGCATACATCAACCTAAGATATGTAGTTAGTCCTACAATTGTAGACTTATTATACTTGTATAGTGTCTTATGCATTTCACTCCCTACTTTGAAGTTACATTTTTATGAACATATAATGTAAATTCCCAGGCTGGAAACAACCTGGAGTTGTTGTGAAGAACTGTTGCTTAACTCTTTTTTTTATATTAAAGATTTATTTATTTTATGTGTATGTATATGAGTGTGTATATATCAAAATGAAACAATAATCTTTGTGTATGTGTGTGGGGGTGGCACATAGTGTATGCCATGGCAGAGATCAGCAGACAGCCTTGACCGTTGATCCTTAGTTTCCACGTTGTTAGGGACAAGGTCTCTGCTTATTGTCCTCTATGAACTCCAGGCTAACTGACCTTTAAACTTCTGGAGGTTCTGTACCTCCTGTTTCAATGTAGTAGTGCTGGAATTTCAGAAGCACACTACTTCATTTATTGGACACCAATATGTGATTTTAAGTGTCCCTGGGGATCTAAAGAAGAAATTGGATTCTCTAGGATTGTGTTACAGGCAGTTTTGAGTCCAATGTGAGTACTGGGAACCAAACTCAGGTCTTTTTCAAGAGCAACAAGTGAGACATCTTTACTACTGAGACATCGCTCAAGCCCTGTCTGTTTTTATTTTAAATTTAATTATTCCACCAACAAACTGCACATTTGTGCTGAACAGTATCGGAATTTTAAAATAAATTACTCAACAATGGGCAATGTCTCACTTTTAAGTATATTTAATTATTACAAGTCTCAAACATCAAAGGATCATTCAACTTTAAATTAGAAAATCGTTAGTGGTTGTATACTCATGTTTTCAACATTCAGGTAACATCTGTATTCTGTGTGCATCAGTCACCATTGTCATTCAAAATCTCTACGAGGGAAGTCAATGAATGTCATGGTCCCCTGCTTACCTGCTTGCAGGGAATACATTTCAAGACCCTATGGATACCTGGTACCATGGATAAATCTGATGAATATGTATAGTAGCTTTTCCCATATATACATGCCTATGATAAAAGGTAATTCATAAATTAGGTGCCCTAAGAAATCCTAAAGCTACAATAACTAACTCAATAATGGAACAGTTATAAATATAGTCTTGCAATAAAAGTGACTTAAAACTTAGGAGTTTATTTCCATAATTTTCCACTTAATATTCTTAGACCCTCTTAGACCATCAGTTAAGATACTTCAAATGAAGGGAGATTGCTATAATTTTTTTTTAGTTTGCTATAATTTAAAAGTCTCTATCTCTTGGAGATACTGGTATGTTAAAATAAAATAATAATCGTGTGTGTGTGTGTGTGTGTGTGTGTGTGTGTGTGTGTGTTGAATGCATGTGTGTGCCTGTGTAGAACTCAGAGGACAACCTTGTGTGTTGGTTTACGGCTTCCACCTTGTTAGAGATAGTGTCTCTCCTTGTTTGCCTCTGTGTTCTTCAGGCTAGCTGGCCTGCAAGCTTCTGGACATTTTGTCTCTCTCATTTCAAGCTAGGAGTGTTAGGATTTCAGAAGCATGTTACTTCATCCAGCTCTCTGTGGGTTCTGGAGATTGGAACTCAGGTCCTCACACTTGCACAGGACTGATTTGCACACAGAGCTGTATGCCCAGCATGGATGATAATCTTTAAAATACTTTAATACACAGAGAAGGCTTTCCGGTTCTATAACCTATCAGATATGGAGACCTGGCTGTGCTGTGTCCTGACTGCAGAGAACTGAAACAGTGTTAGTGCGTGGAGCACAGCAACAGACCGGGGGATAATGGAAGTTTGGCCTCAGACTGTGCAAATCAGGCACATCGTAGATACGTTCATTCACCCACTTAACAGATATTTACCAAGACCCTAAGCTGCGGTAGGCAGCATAGTATGCACTTAAGCAGATAAAGGATTGCTTCTGAGACAACCTGTGACATCCAGAGCCCACAGTTCCATAGGAGAATGCTTTGTTCACAAATACTGAGCAGAGTGTGTGGAAGGCCAGAAGGACAGCCTGGCAGAGAAAACAAGGGAACTTCCCCGGGACAGAGGCTCAGGATGGCCAGGAAACACTTCTTGCAGAAGTTTACATCTGAGTGGAGCAATGATGGGAGGATGAATGAAGAGGAAACTCCAAAGACATTTCACTAACATGAGGGAGCAGTCCAGCAGGCATAAAGCTGGTGACATTGGAAATCTGATTTGATGGTAAATATGGAAAAGAAAGAACAGCTTTCACCTTTATTCTCGGTAGACATGGAAAATGGCCACTGTTTGAATGTTTTTGTTTGTTTGTTTTTTTTGAGATGAAGCAACTTTCCTGTGGGTAAGACTTGCTTTGGTGTTTCTGATTCATACTGTAAGTCAGTCCCGGGCCGTGGCAGCAGCTGGCCCAGTCATCTTGCAGTATGGTGAGGTGGGTAATTAAGGTGAGGAAGGCCTCACAGTAACTGGTCATCGAGGCTGGCAGATATGTGCAGAGTGAAGACAAGAAGGGTGGAAATGCAGCATTTATAGTATGTAGCTGGAGTTTTCTCTTCGGTTCCCACTGAGCCCCAGCAGTCCAACAGCCCACTTATAAAATAAACACAGAGACGCTTATACTATTTACAAACTGTATGGCCATGACAGGCTTCTTGCTAACTGTTCTTATATCTTAAATTAACCCATTTCTATAAATCTATACCTTGCCATGTGGCTCATGGCTTACCGGCGTCTTTACATGCTGCTGGTGATGGTGGCGGCAGGCAGTGTCTCCCTCCACCTTCCTGTTCTCTCAATTCTCCTCTCTGTTAGTCCCACCTATACTTCCTGCCTGGCCACTGGCCAATCAGTGTTTTATTTATTGACCAATCAGAGCAATTTGACATACAAACCATCCCACAGCAATAGTACATTGTCTTTAAACCTGAAAAGCAGCGTTGAATATATAATACGTAAGTTTAACCAATTAACATTGCATGCTGGGTAACGGTGTGTAAGAGTAATGTCCCTTTATGAATAAAAGGAGACATATCCTTGTATTTGTTTGTGTAGGCATTCCTCAATATCCATGTGTGTATGTATGGGTGAGGGAGGACATGACCAGGACTCCCAAAGATACCACAGCCACAGCCACTCAAGTCCTTTACATAGAATGGCACATCTTAAGTATAATTCAAATCATTACTGGATAGTTGATGAGAACCAGTGCAGTGTAAATGCTGTGCAAATTGTCACTAAACCATATCACTTAGGAACAAGAGGGGAAAACAAGACACATAAAGTAAATGGGGCAAAATATTGATAATTACCCAACCTTGGTTCTGGGCATACTGGAGGTTTGTTAATTCTATTCTGTTTTGAAAGTTGTCATAGTGAATTTCCTCCCTCTTTTCCCTCCTTCCTGTCTTCCTCCCTCCCTCTGTCCCTCCCTCCTTCCTTTTTTTTTTTTTTGACAAGGTCTTACTGTATAGCCCAGGCTGGCCTTGAACTCACAATCTTTTTACCTCTGCCTCCCAAGCGCTGGGATCACATACACAGCTCCAAACTTGTTCATGATTTCTGCTTCTATCCCACAAAAATAATCTCCTTAAGATTCTACTATTTAAAAAGATTGCATTTTAACTATGTGTATGCCTGTGTGTTGTGGGGGCGATGTGCATGGGAGTTACAGGCGATTGTGAGCTGCTGGACACGGATGCTGGCGGCAGAACTCCAGGTCCTCTGGAAGAGCAGCAAGCCTTGTTCTTAACCATTGAGTCATCTTCCCAGCAACTCTGCAAGGTTCTTAATGAACTTTATTTTGGGAAATCCTGACTAAAAACTTCGTCTCATTTTCCAGCCTTCTGAGCAGCCTCTGGCACTTTGGACCACTTACATGTTTCTGAATGCGCACTCTCTGTCTTGCAGTAGCCACAACGCTCCATAGTCTTCCACTGATGGATACTTCTCTACTCTGTTACAGTGCTTCCCACAGAGTCCCTTTATCTTCACTTGGTCACAAGGACGAGCTTGAGAAACACCTGAAGACCAAACACTCCTCTCTTTAAACCCTTTCTGCTTTCTTCAAATGTCCAAACCTCCCATTATGGCTGCGTACCTTGTCACCTGCATGCATCATTTGGTCCCAGGTCTTAAGCCGTCATCCATTGCTTGTCTGCTTATACATGTTCTCTTAACATTCAACTTAAGTCACCCTTCGTCGGGTCTTCAGACCAGCTTTGCCCTTCATTTTCCACCATGGGTTTCCTTCTTAATACGAGACACGGATGGAACTAAACTATTATGTACGTTATTGTTGGTTTATTGTCATTATTCTGCATTAGACTCAAGGCATAATCTAACATGTTGCCTGATGTACCACATCTATTCTGTTGATAATCTGCCCCTTAAAGACAGGGCATAACAAAATGTGGCTGGTAGTAGGCATTCATATTATAACTGTTATGGACCAACACTGGGGACCAAATATGATCATTAACACTTAACTGTTAATAAAGCAAACAGTACAATGGGTGAAATGCAAGAATTTCCTTGGCTAGTTCCCTCTGATGAGTCATCAGCCCCTGGGACCTGTATCCTCTTTTCTAGAGTTTATAACCCTCATGCTCTCTTCACTCTTGGTGTGCCTCATAAGAAATGGAGTGAGGGATTTAGAAGGGTTTAATTTTTTTTGCTTTCATGGCTGAAGACCACATATCAGAAGCCAGATGTCAGATAGTCTGGCACTAATTTAAAGCTTGTAACAGAAGGTTGCAGAGTCCTTTGAAAATAAGCAACTTTTTGCCCCTAATACCACAGCTAGTCCATTTAACATCACACAGTTTGTTGCTTATGCAGAGACCCCAATGGGGCATCTCTGTCAGAGCAAAATGGGACTGGGCCACTATACATTCCTACACCATCAGTCGTATGCTTCTTCCCACATCCCTCTGTCACAGGATGTCAGGGTAATCAGATGTCCGGTTGCTGGTCTTGGTTTCGTAGTCTCAAAGCAAGACATGTTTAATTACTTAGCTATCAAAATCACAGAAAACGTGCTGGAAAATGTGTTTCTTAGTAAAGCAGTAAGTGCATATTGGTGAGAAATAGAAGTTGCAATTTCTTAAAGACCCCAAGACTGCCCGAGCTTGAAACTGTTCTGTGGTTCATATACATCAGGTATAGTGGAGGCAGATGCTTCAGCCACACCATTTGCCTGATGCATCGTTGGCAGTCCTTTCCCAATATCCTTTGTGTAAGTCTGCTCCTGCATATACTGCAAAGAACTACTCCACAAGAGCAAGCTCAGTAAATGATCTTACATTAAGTTCCACTTAGGTGCTTTTGATTTTTGTCATTTTTAAGGATGCTTAAGGAAGCCTTAAGAACTTTTTCAGTCTTGGGAGATGGCTTAGTTGGTAAAGTGACCTAAGTCTGAATCCCCTGTATCTACATAAAAAACAGCCACAATGGCATCTGTCTGTAAGATCCCTGGAGCTCATTGGCCAGGCAGCCTAGTCAAATCAGTGAGTTCATCAGTAAGAGATCTTATCTGAAAAAATAAGGTGAAGATCAAGTGAGAAAGATGCTTGATGTCTGCCTTGGCTTTCACATTTATATATGGACTGCATATCTGCATCTGCATGCATACATATACCCACCCACATGCATGAACATACATGCCTGTATAGGGACACACACGTTTTCTCTCTGTTTCTATTTGCAGATGTTGCTAGGGGTTAGTTAATAAACCTCAGTTGCCTTCTGCCTATCTCTGGGTCTCATACACAGACAACCTACTTCTCCAAGCCACAAAGTATGTTCCTTGGACTCAGCTCTTGATGTAGGGATTAACCATGTGAGTGCCTTCAATTAAAATTCATAGATTGGGCTAGTGATGGAGAAACCCAGGCAGTGACTTTTTCTGAGGTACTGGAAAGGGCCTGTTCAGGTGAGCTGAATTCTGTGGGCACAGGCCTGCATTTTCCCACAAGCATTTGTTTCAGTGATTGACATACTGTGAAGGGAAATTGGCCTGGTTAGAAATAAGCTCATCCCTGACTTCCTCTTTTCCAAACACAATGGTTTCACCTCAGCCTTCATTTCCATTGACCTCTCTCCAGTGGTTGCTTCTGCAGATAGTCTAGTTTCTCAGCTTGTTGGAGAATGAATGTTGTTATCACACAAGATTCATAAGCTAAACCTAACCCCCAAGGTAATAGTTCCAATTAGCTATGAGTGGTACCCTGATGAATGAGTTGCCCTATGTGGACAAGAGAAAATGACTATGAACAAGAAAAGAGTCCTTGTCTATGTTAGTTACTAAAATACTTACTTTTTGTTGCTGTGTTAAAATAGCATGGCCAAAAGCAACCTAAGGAAGAGTTTTTCTTTCTTTCTTTCTTTCTTTCTTTCTTTCTTTCTTTCTTTCTTTCTTTCTTTCTTTCTTTCTTCCTTCCTTCCTTCCTTCCTTCCTTCCTTCCTTCCTTCCTTTCTTCCTTCCTTCCTTCCTTCCTTCCTTCCTTAACTTTCTTTCTTTCTTTCTTTCTTTCTTTCTTTCTTTCTTTCTTTCTTTTGCTTATGAGTCTAAAGAGCTAGAGTTCGAAATGGCAGGAAGGCATGGCAACAGGCAGCTGGAGCAGAAGCTAGTTGATCACATTTTGTTAACATAAAAGAAACAGAGAGTGAGAGGAAGTAGTGAGGAGAGGCCTAAACCCCTAAAGCTAAGGCCTAAAGCTAATCCCTAAAGCCCACACCCCAGTGACACACTTCCTCCAGCAACATCGTACTGCCTAAAGGTTCCATGATCTCACCAAATAGTGCCATCCCCAGGGACCAAGTGTTCAAATCCATGAGCCTGTGGGGGACATTTTACATCCAAACCATCACAGCTTTTTTCTACTTTATTCATCACTGTGAACAAACACCTGCCAGGAACAACTTACAGGAGAAAGGGTTATTTTGGCTTATAGTTTGAGGGAATACTGTCCCTGGTAAGCAGGAAGGCATGGTGGCAGGAGGCTCCATAGTGGTGGAAATGTATGGCCACTGTTGGTTACATGTGATAGACCAGGGAACGGGGGGAGGGGGGCGGTGAGGGGCGTCTGGACCACATCATGAAAGTCCCCTCCCTGCCTTTCTGTAACACACTTCCTCCTCCAGCTAGGCCCCACTTCCTAAAGCTTTCACAGCCTCTCAAAGCAGTGGTTCACACTGGAGACCAGCTTCAAATACATGAGCCTTCAGGGGATGTTTCATACTCACACTGCAACATCATAAGTGGTTGAACCTGCTGAGTCCCAAGGTCTTTGATTTCTCAGCTACTAGAACCATGCGAGAGAAGTTATTATTATTTATAAGCTGTGTAGTTTCTGGCATTTTATTCTGACAATGTGGATGGACCAAAGCATGATTCATTGTGGCTTCCATAGAGTTGTAGGTAACTACCTTGATGCTTGCCCTTCTCCAGCCTCTTGCCTCACATCACTTGTCTGTCAGCTCCCTCTGCATGTTTTTCTGCTCTGTTGTAACAGGGCAGGAATCCACTCTCTTCTTCTATTATGATGTCTCTAGCATCCTATTTTGTAATGTTTCCCTAGCCTAAGAAGTTTCCCATGCCCATTGATCAATGTCTACACACAGGTCAAATCATTCTGGAAACCACTATGATGTATTGTTTGTATGTCTACAACATGCCAGGAGCCTTGTTAGGGATTTGGAAACAAGAAACTAATGAATTTTCCAACAAGTTGAGAATGAAATATCGCTACCCCCTTTCACATTGGGTGATGGGAAACAGAGATAGGAGAACTCAATGAAGTTTAGCAACTCGACTCAAATCCCACAGCAGTGGAGGAACTGGGAATTTCCAATTACCTTGTTTGCAAAGTCTAGCTAAGCTCTACATATCCAGAGGCGTTAGAGCCTAGGAGCCAAGCTATGTCCTTATGTGCTCATTCAGTCCTGGGTTCAAGGCCAAGCCTTTTTTTTTTTTTTTTAACTTTCATTGATTCTTTGTAGATTTCACATCATGATTCTGGTCCCACTTATCTCTCTATCCCCTTGAATCCCCCCTCTGGCCTTGCAACCTCCTCCCCAAATCAAAGCCGAATTTAAAAGAAAAACCAAAACAACAACAACAAAGGAGAAGACTCTTGTCTTATAGGCTGTAGTGTGACCCTTTGAGTGACACAGTTTATCCTTTCGTCCATTCATCTTTACTTACAAGTGTTCATTACCTCGAGGCATTGGTCTGGCACAATCTATATGCTGCCTGATGTACAGCATCTGTTCCATTGATGATATGCCCCTTAAAGTCAAGGTCAAGCTACCTAAACTAATGACTAAGTTCTCCAACAGTCAGACTCTTCAGTGAAGGTCAGTGTGACATTACCTCTCTCACAAAGCTAATGGTCGTGGAAGAACTTGATACAATGTCTGAAACACAGTTCTCAATGAAATTTGCCATAATTATTTTTATTATTTGATAAGCCTAATAAGTCATGTTTCTTCTATGATTATTCTAATTCTGATTGCCCTTTGGAGACTTTCATTGTATTTACAGCAAAATGCCCAAGTATCTATGGTAGAGTCAAACCACTGAGAGGTGGTTATTTTCTTAATTTTATTTAGGGTTATTGCAACAGTGGTGACCGTTTAGACTCTCTGCCCCTTGGGTCTACACTGTCAACTAGAGAGCATTCTGTCTCCCATAGGCTCTGTTAACCCCATTCAGTGGGAGCAGAGAGCCAGACACAGGCTCCAGCCCTTACAGGACACCAGCAGCTGTCAGAATGTGTCAGGACAAGAATGTGTCAGGACAAGAATGTGTCAGGATGTTCTTAGAGGTGTCAAGGCACTTTGAGGAAGGTAGCCAGGGCACCTCACAACCTGACATATGTGAAATATAGACTTCCAGCTGGCGAAGAAAGCAAGGGGAGCGCTAACAAAATGCTTTCTCTGTGGAAATCCAGGAAGGTAAATTTCCCAAGGACTGTAAAATGACTCTTGTCTCCTATATTGGTATTTTCCTCTGAAAAATAAATGTGTTTTTGCATTATTTAAATAGAACATAATTAAGCACTAAAGGCTCTCTGTTCTTTGCACCTAGAGGACAGGCAGTGAGGTATGCAGGCCTAGAGGGCTGTGGATAGACATCGCTCTCAGAGTGAGAGAGGAAAAACAATAGCAAGAAACAGACAGAGACCCAGGGCCAGAGGAAGAGAAAGGAGTGTTTAACATTCAGAATTTGTCCACAGCCGATAATTTATTAGAACTCATCTATAACAAGGCCTGGCAATGATTTATAAGTTGATTTGAAAAATAAATAAAAGTGATAGAAACCTGCATTTGG
Source organism: Peromyscus leucopus (assembly GCF_004664715.2). Lineage (NCBI taxonomy): Eukaryota > Metazoa > Chordata > Mammalia > Rodentia > Cricetidae > Peromyscus > Peromyscus leucopus. Next base: position 25,199,996 of record NC_051067.1, on the reverse strand, counting down.
TTTTAATGATAGACTGTTGCAGCGTGAAAAGTGAGGATATGAAACATTGCAAGGAAATTAGATATTATGCCCTGCAGACAATTGCAGCTACCAGCCCATTAATTGTTAGATATTTATTATTAAAAATTTCTTTTCATGAGTGACTGCAGAATATTTGTGCTGCTCAAACTGTTGAGTTCTGACATGAATGAAGGGCGGGGAGCCCATTTGGTGTGTGTGTGTGTGTGTGTGTGTGTGTGTGTGTGTGTGTGTGTGTGTGTGTAAAACTGACAAAGCAGCTGACCAAAACAGGAGACAGAGCTCTTAACAGCAAAAACACAAACACAGAGCAGCTGTCTCAACCCTGCATTGGAGGAAGATGCTGTCGTGCCTGCCATTTCTAAAGCCACACCACCACCACCATCATTATTACCATCACCACCAGCACGACAGCCACCACCACATCACTTCCACCACCATCACTACCACCACCACCACCAGCACCACGTAATCATTATCATTTTTCACTCAGATATACCTACAGCCATAGCACAAGTAAGATCTTCCTCCATCAATAAAATACAGTTCAAAAGTCACCAGTAGCATTTCAGGAGAACCTCACAAAAATTAAAAAGCTGCATTCTTATCTCATCTGTGTTTAATTCATCATGTTTTGCTTTGGTCTGGGAAGACCCAGAAGACTGTCAACAATGGTTTTGATTATCATACACAATGGATGTACCCAAAGCCAAGGTATGTCTCATCTGAGTTACAATGTTCCTAACACTACTTGTTTAAAAATAAAATAATGTGTTTATTTTCTCATGGAGAAAAAAAAGCACCTTTTTGATAAACTGGAAACAAGTTATCATTATACCATAATGTAAATAACTTGTGTTTTATTTTCTTCATATTTAAAATGTTTGTGCTTCCTTTATTTCCTAGATATTTTGACAAGAGGTTATTTTTGGACAGATCTATATTTGTAACATAGAATTAAGTATGCCGTATATAAATACACATATATTACAAATGTACACATATGTATTTATAAATCAAAAGGCTCATTACAGCAGGTCTTAATTCATGATTCATTCAGGACTATGTTCAGTTTAACTTCCTGTTGTGCAATGGAGAGGCACACTGACTCTAATGTCAGTGGAGAGGTCAGGGTAGGAAAGAGGGCTGTTTAGGCCAGTGGTGTATTTTAACCTTGAAAGCTTGTCTGGTAGTCCTAGTAGGGGGCACAGCTACTTATATACCCTTGACTGAAGTCTGGGTCCTTTTCTGTCCAGGGAGGGTCATCCTCTTCAACTGAGTGCTGAGTTTCAGGATAGGCACGTGTGAACGTGTAAGGGAAGAAGGAGACACTCAGCCAGTGATCACTGAGGGGCATGTATCACAGACAGATCACCTTCACATCCAAAAGATGTGTTTTTAAATAACCATGGTGGGTTGCAATTTAAATCAATATACTTAACATTATTACCATCTAATTAAAACAGTCTAGACAGTGTAGTCTATTAACATCCAGCTTTACCATCAGACACCCTGCAAATCATATCCCTGCACACTCAGGGTTGTGGATGCTTCTAGCACACTGGATTTGATGATAAACTACTGAAGACAGGGAGCAGAGGTGTAGACTTGACTCTTAGGTGGACTACACGCTTTTGAAAAGTGAAGACTGTGTCTGTGTCCATCTTTGTAGTTTTATCCATGGCTGGATAAATTCAGAATCCACTCTGAATTCCCTGCATAGACTAAATCAGGCCATGTTCAAGCACCAGCCCTCCTGGATCTTCCCAGCTAAAGTGAAATGTTATAAATTAAATGCCAGTGAGATCACAACATTTCCCCCACTATTTCTCCATTGAGTCTACCAAAAAAGGGCAAGGATTGTGCCTTGTGTTGGAGCCGAACTTGGTAATGTGGAAGTTTCCCAGGCTGGACTGGTTTTGAAGGCATGAAGGGGTCATGGAGAGTAGCTGCGAGTTAGCGGTGTGAGAAACCAGGAGAGAACACTAGTGAAACCTGGGACTTCAGGGGGTCATAGAGAGAAGCTGAGACTTGGTTACATGTAGCAGGGTCTGTCTTGGAAGAGAGCCCAGGAGAGACTATTGGTGAAAGTCCAACCCAGTTGCCGAGACACAGAAAGAGAAAGGGCGAAGGGTCCCACCATCCAGCAACCACTACCTCCACCCCCACTCCCAAATAACAACCCTGCAGTGTAAACCTTCAACACCAAGGGACACTTAGCATCTAGACAAAGTGGCTTCTGCTTTCCATGATGTGTCATAAAGCTGGTAAACTTTCTTTCTTTTTTTTAAAAAAATAAAACAGGGTCTTACTATGCATCCTTGCCTTGGCTAGCCTGAAACTCACTATGTAGATCAGACTAGCCTCAAACACATAAAACATCTGCTTGCCTCAGCTGGGATGAGAGGTATGCACCACCACACCCAGACAAAAGACCTTCACTGTAAAGGACCAAATAAAAAATATTCTGTGCGGCCAGGCCATAGTAGGAGTGTCTGATTGTTATAGGTGAAATCAGGCACATAGGATGCAGAAAGAACTGTGCCGTCAAACTTTGAAATGAGCATTAGTATTTTACGCGTTGAAGCCTAGTTGGTCCAGGGTGTTTCTTAGCCTACCCACTGTCTCTTCTGTGGACTCTCGGGACAACCAGGGAAACAGTGGTGTGGAAAAAACTTTTATAAGGACTTATGGGCATACTTTAATGTGTTCATTTCTTAGGTTAATTCTAACTGTGAATTATTGATGGGTCTTTAAATCTTCTGAAACATTCCCTCAGCATCAGCTCCTTAATGCAAGGCTGTACTCACCACTATTTCTCTTTAAATATGATATTTTTATTTATCTTTTGAGAATTTTATACATAGACACAATGTATTTTGATCAGCTCTATTCCCTGTCCTCCCATCCCCCGAACTCCTCCTGATCCCCCCAAGCACATCCCTGTCCAATTTCATGTCCTTTTTTATTTAAAAGGCTAACCCACCAAGTGTGGTTAGTGCTGTGTGTACAAGCATGGGCCACTCACTGGAGCATAGGTAACCTATCAGGGGCCACACTCCTAAAGAAAACTGACCCTCCCTTCACCTGTAGCCGTCAACTGTTAATAATTCCTCAGCTAGGGATGGGTCCTCATGAGCTGTACTTCACCCATGCTGGAATGCTGACTGACTTAATCTTGTCCAGGTCTTGTGTAGGCAACCACAGCTGATATGAATTCATGGGTGCAGCAGCCTGGTCATGTCCAGAAAGTACTGTTTTGTAGCAGTATTTCCTGACCTCTGGCTCTTACAGTCTTTCCCCCTCCTCTTCTCTGGTGTTCCCTGAGTTTGGGGGTGAGGAATATGCTATAGATGTCCAATTTAGACCTGAGCACGCCACAGTCACTTAGGCTCTGCAGTTCGGTGAGTTTTGAGTCTCTGTGTTAACTACCATCCACTATGAAAAGAAGATTCTCTGTTGAGAGCTAAGCATTGTACTTTATTACTCTATCACCATTACTTCTTTATGGTAAGCATGGCCTGTCATGCTTTTGACATGTCAGCACAGAACACTGAGCTCAAGATAACTACGTGCCCCCAACTGAATAATTTAGTCTCCATCCTTTGCCTTACATTGCCACTCTTGCTCAGAGTTTCTTAAAGACTCTTGCTCTCACTCATTTTCTCTCTCTTGCCCATCCTGCCTACGACTCCCTCCCCGGCGAACATCATTTCCATCGAATCATCCACTGGTCCACAAACCTCAACCATTCTCTTCTCTATAGAATCAATTACAGCTGATTCATTTGGAACTCTTGGTGCTCTTTGATCAATGCCATGGAGTAGTGTTCTATCAAATTCCATTAAACACAGTAAAAATCATATTGTAGCAAGATGTGTTTCCATTGCTTCCAATACAAAAGCTGTAGACTGAGAGACCGAGGAAAATCTGTCATGAGAACATGTTTCCCAGACTGACTCCAGACTGTGGGTCTCTTCTTCAGTTTCACAATAGCTGGGGTCACTGGTGTGTCCCAGCATGTTACTGGTGTGTCCCAGCATGTCTGGCTTACTTCCAGTCTCTCAGGAACTTTCCTGACACATTTTACTTTTCAATAATGTGTAATATTTATTTATTTTGAGACAGGGTCTCACTATTCTTTTAGTAGAAGTTTGGCCTGGCACTCACTATGTAGATCAGGCTGGTCCCAAACTCGTAGACATCTGTCTGCCTTTGTCTCTGCGTTCTAGGATTAAAAGCATGTACCACTTTGTCTGACAATAGTGTAACTTTTAAATGAGAAAAACCGAGATAACCTCACTGAATTCAAGAATTTATTTTCTCATAAACTCATCAAACAATACTACTGTGTGTTGGATTTTTGCAATCTGATGCCTAATCTAATTCATGATCTGTGACAATGCTAGCGTTAATTCAGATCTCACAGTCTGCTACAGTTATGTTTCTTTAAAAATACAGTTCGTCACCTTGTGGAATTTGGTTTAAATTCAATCAGAAAGTTGTTGGTTATTCCCACAACATTTTTGCCACCATTACCCCAGTGGGCCAGGCCAGTTGTTGTTGTACCTTTCAGGGTTCTTTCTATACCACATCTCTCCTGAGACTCAGAGATTATTGCAGAAGAAAGAGTGGAAAGATTGCAATACTCGGAGGCAGAGGGCATCTGCAGAAACACAGCATTTGCTCGTCATGACAGGGTCATTTCACAGATAAACTCTTAGTACCTGCGAGTGCATGCTCAAGTCCTGTGCTTGGTCAAATCAGCCCCGTCCCAGCAGAGAAGGGAGGAGGACTCATGAAGCCACCCGCTAGCTGAGGAGTTTTTGCCAATTGATGGCTGCTGACAGAGTAAGAACCAGTTTCTTCAAGAATGCAATCCCAGAGCCACTACATAAGTTCCAGTAGCGAGTCCTACATCTGTGCCCCTAGAGGGGGCTGTGAGGAGACTCAGTGTGTTTACAGAGCCTGTGAAGTTGGGAGGGGAAAATGGGGAAGGGTGTGGTGGGGGAGGAATGGAGGAGATTGCGGCACAGTTTTGATTAAACCACATTCTATGTGTGTAGGAACTTTTCAAACAGATTAAAAAATATTTTTGAATTTTTTCTGCTGCTTCAGTCTACCTACATCTTGTATCCTTGCTACTCTGAGTATAGGCAAGGACCAGAGGCATCAATCTCACTTAAAAGCCTTGTGAGAAATGTCACCAGACAGACTCTGATTCAAGCCTAATATTCTGGTTAGCTTTAACTGTCAACTTCACCCAGACAGACCAATTAATAATCAAGACATTCCATCACAGACCTGCTCACAGGCCATGTCAGTGATGGAATGTCTTGATTATTGATTGACGTAGGAAAGCCTAGCCCACTGTGGGCAGTACCATCCCTAGGCAGAAGGTCCTGGGCTGTAAAAGCAAGGTAGCTAAGCATGAACCCATAAGCCAGTCAGAGAGCAAGCTGCATTCCTCCATGGTTTCTGCATCAGGTTCTTACCATGAATCCCCACTCTGACGTGCCCTCAGGGATGGAGTGTGACGTGAAAGTGTAAGCCAGATAAACCCATTATTCCCATAAGTTGCTTCAGGAGGGTTCCTCAACTGAGGAATTACCTCCATCAAATTTGCCTGTAGGCAAGCCTGTTGTGGGGCCTTTTATAGACTAGTTGTTGATGTGGGAGGGTGGTGCCACTCCCAGACAGGTGGCCTTGCATTGTTAGGAAAGCAGGCTGAGGAAGCCATGGAGAGCAGTGAGCAGGGTCCCCTCGTGGATCAGTTCCCTCGTGGATCTTGCCTCTTTTCTCGCTTGAGCTCCTGCCCTGACTTCTCTCTATGTCGGACATGTAAGCCCGAGAAACCCTTTCCTCCCCGAGTTGGTTTTGGTCAGGGTTTTTATCACAACAGAAAGAAAAGTAGGACACTGCCAGCAGCCCAAGTTGGGGTCATCCTTGTGGATTCCTGAGTGCCTGAACTGGTCTACTCTGGTGACCTGTGTAGGGAATAACCTAGCTGTCATCGTAGAGCCTTGGTACAGTGACTGATGGAGACAGATGCAGAGATCCACGGCCAGGCACCAGGCTGAGCTCCGGGAATCTAATTGATGAGAGAGAGGAGAGATTCTGCAGGTGAGGGACGTCGAGATCATGAGGGGAGGACATGCAGAGATGACCGGCCACACTAGTGGAAGGAAGCCCATGAACTGTGGACTGGTGGCTGTGGAGCCCCCATGGGACTGGACTAGGCCCTCTAGATACGGAAGACGGTTGTTTGGCTCAAACTGTTTGGGGGGCACCCAGGCAGGGGGATCGGGATCCGTCCCTGGTCTATGGGCAGGCTTCTGTGAATCCGATGCCTGTGGTGTGACGCCCTGTGCAGCCTTGGTGCAGTGGGAAGGGGCTTGGACCAGCCTGGGCTCAGTGTGCCGGGCTCTGCTGACTCCCCATGGGAGACCTTGATTTGGGGGATATGGGGTGGCTTGGGGGAGAGGGCTGGGGGTGAGAGGAGGGAGGAGGGGGGATCTGTGGGTGGTATGTGGAGTGAGTAGAAAATTTCTTAATAAAGAAAAGTGAAAAAAAAGAAAGAAAGAAAGGAAGGAAGAAAGAAAGAAAGGAAGAAAGAAAGAAAGAAAGAAAAGCAAAGTAGGACACTAATGGCATCCACCACAACAGCAGAACGAAGCTAACCACGTCCTGAACCAGAATCTGTGTTTGAAAAACGCTCCAGTGGCCTTTCTTATCGCAGTGATCCAACACTTGACAAATAGCAGCTTGGGAGGAGGAAGGATTTACCTTGGCTTTGGATATAAAGGTTTGGACTACCATGGTGAAAAACGCACGTGGTCAGGCAGGTAGCTCTGAAGTAGCAGGAACGTACAACTGGCAGCTCCCCAACTCCTCACATCTCAGTAGTACTGGAAGCAGAGACAAGAGAAGAAGCAGGGTTAAACTATAAACCTCAGGGCCCACCTCTCAGAGAGTGACTTCCTCCAGCTGGGTCCCAGCTTCTCAGGGTTCCACAATCCCAAAGCAACATCTCCATCCAAGATCAAGTGTTCAGTCACAGGAACCTGTGGGGACATTTTACATTTGAATCACAGCAGTCCTCCTTCTCTGATCAGCACATTTGCAAACCCCTGATAAGAGAGGAGACTCAAAGCCCAGTTCTAATCTGGGAAGAACAGTCTCTCCCTCCTCCGGCTGCTGTGAAGATGAAAATAAGCACCGCGCTCTGTACTAAAGAGTGCTTTCCTAATTCCAGATATTTGCTGCTGGCTTGAGGAGCCTGCACACCCGTGCTCACTCCTTCCCTCTGCCTAGACCATCTTCCTTCTTTTCTCTCTGAGTACTTGAACCGCATCTGTCTACTCAGGGCTGAATTGTGTCCCTCCCAAATTCATGTTGAAGTCCCGATCCACCTGACTTCCAAGCAGCGGGTATTTTGGTATCAATTCTATAAAAAAAATCTGGGTTGTTTAGAGTGGACTGCAATCCAAGCAGGCTTAGAAAAAATTAGGACATAGGCACATATGCAAGCACACACACATACACATACACATACGTGTAGATGTAACCGTCTCATTAAATAAAAAGTACAGAGCCAATGCAGAGAAGAAAGCCCAAGAGGTCAGAGTAATAGCTAAGTGCTAAAAACTTTACCCTTCACTGCCGCTCCTGTCCTTCCCTCTGCAAGAGACCTCCTTCCTGTGTCTCTGTCTTCTTATAGACTTTCTGTTCTGCCTTCTCATTGGCTGTAAACCCAACCACATGACCTCCTCATCACTGCCCATCTATACAGACTTCCAGGTCTTCTATGGTTGGTATTAAGATTAAAGGCATGTGTCTTCATGCTGGTGGTATCCTTGAACACACGCCAGCCACTGCCATGACAAGCAAGATGTAAGTTATCAGTAAAGCACGAGCCATGTGGCAACTTATAGATTGATAGAAATGGGTTAATTTAAGATAGAAGAAGTAGATAACAAGAAGCCTGCCACGGCCATACAGTTTGTAAGCAATATAAGTGTCTGACTGATTATTTTATTCATGGGCTGTGGGACTGTGGGGGCTTGGTGGAACCTGGAGAGAAGCTCTCCAGCTACACATGCACACTCTCCACACACAGACTCACATATATACTCAAACACTCTCACAAACACACATACTCACATACACATGCATGCATACAGTCATACACAATGACAGAAACACACACCAACATGTATTTACACACTGACACAAACACATACACTCTTACACATACTCACATGCATTTACAAACACATACATACACATACATTCACATACACATTCAAGCACACAAACCCCCACAAGCACAAACACATACATGCTCTCATACACACATATTCTCACAAACACACTCACATATACACACAAACACACACACACACACACACATGCTCATACACATAGACTCTCTCACACACTCCCATACACACACACACACTCAAATATACCAAAGATTAAAAACTCACACACTAACATATAACCCCCACACATAGATTTACACACTCTCACAATGACACACTCACAAACACTGATACAAAAACACACTCATACACACACCCAAATATTTATACTCACACACAGACATCTCACACACTCACACATATATTTCTATCTATATATACACTATATATAGATATATATATATCTCTCACACATTCATACACACACTAACACAATAAATGTTTTTAAACACTCTCACACATACACACACTCATGCATTAACATATTCACCCACATATACTCACAGACATCTCAAACACACTCACATATTTATATACACACATATACTCTTTCACACATCCTCATATACCTATTTCCTCACACTCCGACATACTCATATACAAATCACACATATTTATAAACACTCTCACACATTAAAAAATATACTCACACACATTCAAAAAGACATACACATCTTACACATGCATTTACATATACATTTATACACATGCTGTAATACACACATTCTCACACTCACATACACACACACATACTGAGATAATCACTGACGCACAGGGAAAGACAGTAACTACAAGTTAAGGAGGAGGACTTGGGAGAAGTTAGCCCTGGTTTAGCTCAGAATTCAGCTTCCAGAACCCTGTGGGAATGACTTGCTGCTGTTCAATCCTGTGTCTGTGGTGCTTTGCTCGGCCACCATTGGGAAATGGATATCTTGTCTTGCCTTGTTTTCCCCATTTCAGACCATGTGCTGTGACTCAGCATTGGCTCTGCACAAATGCCATGAACGAACATTTAGTCGACTTGACACGTACACAAGTCATACACTTTCAGATTTGCATCATGATCCCAGACACTTGGAAAATTCTATCCAGTGTGTACCCTACTTGCCTGTGGCTCTCACTGATTGGTAATTATTTTGTGGATCAATCATTGGAAAGGAGAGTAGCATTCAGGATTTCACAGCCCTATCTCAAGGTTGCCAGTTTGGCCAAGGGTAGTCCTCCTGTCTCTAGATTAAGAAAAGCCATGTTTGCAATTAGTCTATACTGAGGATGTGTTGGGACTGCTCTCATGACTTAACATAGGGAACTATGTTATTCAAGTTTAAGGGACTCTACTCTGTGGAAACAAAAAAATCTTTTATAATTTGTCTGTTTGCTTGTTTCTTTTCGTCTGCCTATTTTTTTAAATTGAAAATAGAGTCTTCTCTCATATCATACCTCCACAGTTTCCAATCCCTCCACTCTTCCCAATTCTCCTCACCTCCCCTCTCCCCCAGATCCACTCCTTCCTCCATTTCCTCTTCAGAAAAGAGCAGGCCTCCAAGAGACAACAGATAAACAGATAAGACAAGGCAAAAGCCCTCATATTGAGGCTGATCAAGGCAGCCCCATATGGAAGAGTCGCAAGAGCAGGCAAAGGAGTCAGAGAGATACATTCACTCCCACAGTTAGGAATCCCACAAAAAACCCAAGCCAACTTCCATAACATACATGCGGAGGAACTAGTGCAGACTCACACAGGTCCCATGCTTGCTGCTTCGGTAATAATTTGCCCTTCAACGTCTAAGTTTTTAACCTTTATTTTATCTGGCCTCTCATTCTTACTTTATCCACAATAATCTGAGTTAGGGGAAGATGTTTTGGTTCCTACTTGAAAGATGAAAAATCAAAGGTTAAGAAAGACCAGGAGAGAGCCAATGAGATGACTCAATTGAGGACAACTTGTCTCCAGGACCGACAACCTGGGTTCAATCCTCAGAACACAGTTGATGGAAGGAGAGAACAGACCCTTATAAGTTATCATCTGACCTCCACATGCCCTCCCCCAAAATAAACACATGCAGTTTTTAATGTTTTATAAAGAAATAGCTTGGTGACTGCAGTTAATCACTATTCATTATGCACTTGCAAAAGCTGAGAGAGAAGGTGTCAAATGTTCTGGCCATAAGGTAAACAAATAAAAAGAATGCAGGTATGGCAGCACATAAAAGTCCCAGCATCTGAGAGGCAGAAGCAGCTGTTCCAGGCCAGCATGGTCTACCTAATGAATTCCAGGATATCCAGGGCTACTTAGCAAGATGCTAGCTCAAAGAGGAGGAGGGGGAGAGGAAGAAGAAGAAGGAGAAGGAGAAGGAGAAGGAGAGAAATATTTTAGGTCATACATATATTAACTAGCCATGTTTAACTATTTTATAAATTATGCTTATTTCAAAATATCATGATGTACATGATAAATACATGCAATACATATTTTTCAATTAAAAAGGAAGGAAAAGTCAAGTGGTTTCCCCAAGGACTGTGACTCTCCATTGTCCAGAAGAGCAAATGGGGGTCTTCTGGGGCTTTAGCTATGAGCCAGCCCTGTGATGACGTATTACTACTCATCCACATAGAAAAGAGAAAGGGTCCTCTGCATCCCACCCATCCTTAGAACAGAAAACAAAGGAAGAAAGGAAGAAAACTTGAACACCAAACACCAGATCTTGCATATGAACAAGTAAGAAACTTATTTTTCTGACTCCCTATGCTGAAGCTCCTTAGATTTAAAAGGAGAGAGAGAGAGAGAGAGAGAGAGAGAGAGAGAGAGAGAGAGAGAGAGAGAGAGATCGAAAGCAATCTTCATAGAGTCTCTCTCAGGAGAAATGACCTACTTCAGCTGACATTACTCCCCGTCGCTGCCCTGAGCCTTGGGAATTACCTTGTCCGTGTGTTTTCATTCAGAATGGATGCTTTAATATATTTCTTTAATCATCTGTTGCATCTGAGAACATTGTTTCATGCATATTAAAGACCCGAGCATGTAAAAGACGGGTTCTCTGACTAATAAATGCACTCAAAGCATGTCACTGCTCTTATTGCCTTTCTTAGCTGCAGGATAGATGTGTTTTATTTGGCAACTAATAATAATAAGAACGAGGATGGGGTTGAGAATGACATTAGCACTTCTGTTAAGCAAAGGGAAGTGTTTTATTTAAAGATGGTGTTGGGGCTTGCAAAGATGGTCACCTTTGGAGGACTCAGTCTGTACCTTCTTCCCAGAGTGCTTCATCCCCTACTCAGGAACATCAGGCTGTAAATGCAAGAAGCTTCTGGGTGTCTAGCATGAGGCTGTGCGAAAATGTTAAGATGGAGCTTCCACCTGGTTTGGATATTTAATACTTACATGAACTCAGGGTTGAGAGATACAAACCACACGCTCCAGAGAAAGACTAAGGGGAAAAGGAATCGCAGAGGGTTAGGGCTGCATGGAGTTTAGTCAAAAGGGAAAAGCTTGGAAGGCTGAACTGGAAGCTTCTGGAAGGGAGAAGGAGTTTCAAGAAAGGAACAATTTGAGTTGCAGTTCAATGAGCATTTGCTGTTGCACTCACTCATCTGTGACACAGTCACTAAGATGAATGACATGGTCCCTGTGACAAAGTTAAAGGTGGAACTGACTATAAGGAAACTATTTCAAAATGTGGGACGGGAGCCAGGTTAAAGTAAGCATGCATAGTATGCTACCTGATGTCCAAGGAGGGTCACGTGATACAGCTGGGTAGGCACACAGGAGGGCAACATAGTTTCTCACAGTTGTTATGTCTATCAGTAATCTTACAAGAGGAATTTTAAGACAAAAGGAATTATCTAGTATTTGATGGGAACTGAGATCCTAGGTAGATGGAATTATTTGGTGAGGTATAGAAGAAAGAAATGCTATACTGGCCTTCATAAATGTACAATTACCACATTAATCAATTTAAAGAAAGCTTGAGGAACTGGAAATGCTAACCAGTCCATTTGTTTCTATCATATGCTATATATATGTATCAAATTATTCTACCTATCCCATGGTTTTCTGTAATTGAAATAACCATAAAAGCACTTTTTAAAATTGGTGTCTTACTTTAGTGTGCTGGAGACACTCTCAAGTGAAGAATGGAGGCACAGGCTGGGACCAAGCTGGGGGAATGCGGGTCCACTTTAGTAGGAGATTCTGACTTTGATGGCAACAGGACATAAACGCTTTACCTGGGAGAAAGAAGGCTTGATGAGTGAGCAGGCTCATGAGGAGGTGTTGAAAGGCAGCAAGGTAAGGAGGAGAAAGCAGAGGTAACATCGATTGATTCTCTCTAAGACGTTGGGGTTGATCTGGAAGGCCATCAGGGTTCATGGTTTTGTCCTGGCATTTTTATTGTAAGGCTCATGTGATGTGAGTCTCCGGTCATGTGATGCAAGACGCCTAGATGATCATATTAAGTTGCATGAACAGGGCCATCAAAACCATTGGCTCCAAATTAGCCAGTAACACAGAACTACTAGAAGATGAATGCAATACTTGATGAGATCGCTAATGCCAACTTTTTTAGCTTTGTCTGTCTTTGATGTGCTTGGTTTCCTTGTACCATTTAGCATTTTTGTGCTCAAACCTGAATTTCATAGTTAGTGTTTCTAAATTTTAAATTCTTTAATAACCTCAACAAATTACATTAACCCAGACCATGTCACAATTGTGAAAAACTTGAGAATATTGTCTTCCTTTTTATACTTACATAAACCAAGAAAATGGAAATATATGAGAGACTGTGCATGAACTTTTTCATTGTGGTCAATAATGATTTGAATGAGAAATGTGCCCCATAGTCTCTGGCATTTGAATAGTTGGTCTGCAGTTGGTGGCACTGTTTGGGGCAGATTAGGGAATGTGGCCTTGCTAGAGAAATTATGTCCCCAGAGTTGGGCTTTGGGATTTCAAAGCCTCTCACAATTCCCAGTTAATTCTCTTTGCTTTGTGCTTGTGGTTCAAAATGTGATCCCTCAGCTTCCTGCTTCTGCCACTGTTTTTCACACTGCCGTCATGGACCTTAGCTTTCTGGAACTGTCAGCTCAAGTGAACTGTTCTATAAGCTATCTCAGCCACAGTATTTCACCACAGCAATAGAAATGGAGCTAATACACGGTCTCTTTCTAGGATTCTGAGTAAAACCACACAATCTTGTCATGCGGTTGATTATGAAATTCCCTTAAAGCTTTCTCTTAAAAACTTGCTTGGGATGGAGGGTATAACTAATGTCAATTTCTTGTATTACTTCAGGACTTATTGGTGAAAGAGAATGCACTGGCATTTAGAGCTCTTATACATCTTGAGGATAAGTAATGAAGTGTCAGCATGATAGTCCAGTATGGTGGTACACATCCACATTCCCAGCACTCAAGGAGTAGAGGCAGGAGGATTGCTGCAAGTTCAATGGCCTGGGCTCCATACATACATCTTATCTCTAAACACAAAACACTAGCATTATTGTAATGGGTATTTGTGATATAGTGTGTACCCTAATAAAGTTGCCTGGGGATCAGAGGACAGAGCCAGCCACTAGATTCAACATAGAGGCCAGGCAGTGGTGGCACACACCTTCAATCCCAGTACTGGAAAGCACACACACTTTTAATCCCAGGAAGTGATGTCTGGGCAGAGAAAGGTATATAAGGTGTGAAGAAACAGGAACTCACTTTCTTGAGGCTGAGGATTTCGTAGAGGTAAGAACTAGTAATTGGCTGTTGTGCACTCACATACAAGCCTGCAGCACTCACATATAAGCCTGCAGGCTCTGGCTTGAGAAGCAGAGCCAGGGGATTCCCCCGGGGGCGGTCTGGAGAGCTAGACATAATATGAAAGGTAAGCCATTGAGAACACTTTTGTAAATGGTATATCTGAAACAAATATAAGAGGTAAACATATTCAAACTGCTCTAGACTGTTAAGAACAATTGGACAAAAAGAGTTCTTGTAAAAATATCTATAGACAAATGTATACTTTAGTGACATTTAAAGGTATAGACTTTTAGCCTAGAGTCATAGCTCAGGGGTGAGGCTCTTGCCCCTTGCCTCGTGTACATGGGGGCTTGGGTTCAGTCTTTGGCATTAAAACACTGAAAAACAAGCAACTAAAAAGAAACCAGAAGTGCAGAGATAGAAGAGTGGCGGTGACTTTAGAGTCCAATACGTCTTGTGTCTTTGCAGCCTCTCCCGAGAGCCGTGCCTTGCACCAGCGCTCAGAAAGCATGCTCACCATCAAACAACACATTGTACTATCTTGCCCCCTGGATCACTCTGCTGGGATCACCACAACACAGGACTAGCAACTAGGTGTCTTAACCAACAAGCCCCCAGGTTCACTAGGCAAGAGACAAGAGCCTCATCACTGAGCTTATTTTCCCAAAGTTCTGGAGGGTGATAGCCAGAGTTGGGCACTGGCGAGGCCTCTCTTCCCAGTCACTCACTGTGTCATTTTGTTTTCACACGTCATGTCCCCTGGTGGTCTCTGTTCTTCTCAGAGCGCTATTGCTTTAGGACCTCAGATCCTTTGATCACCCCCTCATAGGCCCTGTCTCCGGAAACAAACCACACTTGGGGGCAGAGCATCAGTATACAAGCTCAGGGCCTATGTCTGTGTCTGACACATTTCAGTCCGTGGTACTTATCAGCACCAGCTCTGAGAAGAGGTAATCTGGTGGCTTACCTGCCACAGCTTTAGGTTATTCAATCTTTCTAAGCCACCAAGGCAGTGGTTCTCAACCTTCCCAATGCTGTGACCCTTTAATACAGTTCCTCATGCTGTGGTGACCCCCCCCCAACCGTAAAACTACTTTTGTTGCTACTCCATAGCTGTAATTTTTCGATTGTTATGAATTGTAATGCAAATATATGATATGTAAGATATCTGATATATCATATATCTTTGTGACCCTCCAAAGGGGTTGGGACCCACAGGTTGAAAACCACTACACAGAGGAGAATCAGCTGCTGTCTTACATCTTTACACAGATGTACTTTGCTTCATGGATTCCTTATACAAGGCCTCATTTGAAAACTCACAATGAATGTGTACAGGTATCAGCGAAGCTAAGATGACCCTTTGGAATGAAAGAGGCATTCTCCTACAGCAGTGGGTAAGAAGTCCGGCTGTCAGACTCCCAGACAGGGGAGGAGGGCTTGGTAAAGAAGACACATCCACTGCAGTTTGGAGACAATGGTGTGAGAGCTGAGGAAACCCTGTATAGATATTTCCTCAAGGAGAACAAGAGACTTGGCCTATAGAAGCTCACTTTTGATTGTCTCCCATGCTTAGGACTAAGCATAGAAAGCATAGGAACCAGATTCTGTACCAGGCCCCTCCTGTAAGAATAGGTCAAGAATTTAAACACTATGGAATCCCCATGTCCTTGTGTCCTCTTTAATGAAGCAGGATGAGATCACTGTGAGGCACTCTCCCTTCACATGCTTGGTTCTGGAAACTGTACCACCTGTGTGAGGGAAGGCACAAGTTACTTTTCTTTTTCTAGAATACTTCATATATAACACAGGAACACTTCCCTTCCCCTCTCAGATGTCAGGGTGTATATAATGCCAAACCCCACCCCCAACATCATTAAATTCTGAAGTAAGTAGAATCTGGAAGCTAATATAATTTGAGAAGTAGTAAGGAAGAAAAACATCATACAAAACCCAGCAAATGGCCTTATTCCACAATGCCATCAAGTAGTTAGCTCATTTATTTAGAAGTCATTTAGTTTTAATTGCCCTAATGTGGTTTATGTAAAGCTTATGTTAAAAGAGTGGACCAAATCTAAGTTCTATGTGTTTAAGACAAAATGTTTTCTTCACTAGCTCAGACTTTTTTTTTTTTTTAAGGAAATGCTGCTTTTAGCTTATTAGATAATTCAAAATATGTGCATTTACATGTAAAAAAGACATTGGTGCACTCACAAAACTGAGGGACAGGAACATGTTATACCAACATTCAGCCATCATGCATGTTTAAGAAAGGAGATGATGCTTATGGACTAAATTCATCAAGTTATACAACTTACTCCACCTCTTTCTTGAAGAATCCCTTCTTTCCTCTTAGGATTTCCCATAACCTCTGTCAGTCAGCATTATAAATATTATAAAGGGTGCTCTATTATGTATAAGAAAGTTACTTTTCTTATTGTTATGACCAAATACCTGATAAAAGCAACTTAAGAAAGAAATGATTTGTTTCGGATCACAGTTTGAGGGTATAGTCCACTGTGGCAGGGAGGGTATACACCAGGAATGTGTGATGGTCACCCTGCATCCACAGTCAGGAAGTGGAGATAAATCCTGGCTCTCAGCTGGCTTTCTCCTTTTTTAAATCCAGGACCGTAGACCATAGGATGGTGCCACCAATGTTCAAGATGGATCTTCCCTTTTCAGTAAAGCCTGTCTGGGAATACCTTCCAGGGATGTGTTTCCATGGGGATTCTAAAGTCAATCAAGTTAACAATGAAGATTAGCCATCACAAATCCACCTCTTGTCAACCTAACATTTCAAATATACCACTTTAAATCATAATTTTATACTTTTGGTCACTAAAGTCTCATTTTCACTTCATAATGCAAAACACATTTAATCTGTCTCTAGAAGTCCCTGTAGTCTTTAACAGTCCCAATAATGTTCAAAAGTCCCAAATCCAAAGTCCCTTCTGAGACACCATATTAAGTTCCCAACTTTGAGTCTCATAAGTAAGATAAACAAATAAACAACAACAAGTTGCATCCAATATTCAGTGACAAAACAGTAAGTAAACATTCCCATTCCAAAAGAGAAGAGTGGGGCAGGGGTGGTAGTTTCAATAGAAATGGATTTGTGTTTGACTGCTTGGTCCACAGGGAGTGGCACTAGGAGGTGTGGCCTTGTTGAAGAAAGTGTGTCACTGTGGGGGTGGGCTTTGAGGTCTCCTGTGCTCAAGCTACACCCAGTGTGGCACACAGTGTCCTTCTGCTGCCTGCAGATCAAGATGTAGAGCTCTCAGCTCCTTCTCCAGCAGCGTGTCTGTCGGCATGCCGCCATGTTTCCCACCATGACAATAATGAACTAAACCTCTGAAATTGTAAGCCAGCCCCAATTAAATGTTTTCCTTATAAGAGTTGCCTAGGTCATGGTGTCTCCTCAGAGCAGTAAATCTGTAGCTAAGACAGAAGCTGATACCAGGGACTGAGTTATTGTTGTGATAGGCCTGACCTTGCTTGTGCTTGGAAGAATTTGGACTTTGGATTAGAAAAGCAGTTGAACACTTTAAGAGGGGCTTAATGGACCATCCTAGTAGGAATATGGAAGACCGTGGTGCTAAGGGTAATTTGAACTGTGGGGGCCTGGCTCAAGAGGTTTTGTGGCAGAAGAATGTTAGTATGTGACCTAGAGAGTGTTCTTGTGATATTTTGGCAAAGAATGTGGCTGCTTTTTGCCTTTGTGCAAAAAGTTTGCCTGAGACTAAACTGAAGAGTTTGGGATTAATTTCCTTGGCAGAGGAAATCTCAAAATAGCCTAGTATTGACTCTTGTGTGGCTATTAGTGTTCATTCTTATGAAGATCTATAATGAGAAGGAGGAAGAATACAAAATGTCTAATTTGAGGAGAAAAGGGGCACCAGGAAGTGAAATGGAGCTAAGTCCTGTATTCAAGGAGATAGATAGATTAAAGAAATGTCTGATGTTAAATAGAATAAAGGGAGTGGTGACCTCAGGGCAAGATTCCACCAGCTAAGCTTCCAATTTGTGAAAAGGGATTAAAGAGCCACGTGTGATAGTGCACACCTTTAATCCCAGTTCTCTAGAGGCAGAGGCAGGAGGATCTCTGAGTTCAAGGCCAGCCTGGCCTACAGAGCAAGTTCCCAGACAGCCAACCTTAGAAAGTGAAGGAAACCATTGAAAACAGAAAACTGGTGAAGATGTAACTGAGCAAGGGGGCCATGTTTCAGCTCCAGCAAACAGTAGAACTTGGCAGCTTCAGACACATGATACTGGTTTTAGAGTCAAGGACAGAAAGAATGGGTTATGGAATTTCCTTCCATGACCAAGGAAAGCTGCTGAGGCCAGGTGTGTGGCAGGGGTGTCCCTGCATGGAGGCTCATAGAGAACATTGTGTGAAGCTATGAAGGTGAAACTTGGATTACCTTGGCGATCACAAAATTTTGGAGATGCCAGAGTTATGGGATACCTGCCAAGAAAAGGGCAGCTAACAGGAGGTTTCTGAGACTGGTGACCTCAGGGCAAGATTCCACCAGCTAAGCTTCCAATTTGTGAAAAGGGATTAAAGAAAAGCTCAGAGCCATGTGTGAGAGTGCATACCTTTAATCTCAGTACTCTAAAGGCAGAGGCAGGAGGATCCCTGAGTTCAAGGCCAGCCTGGTCTACAGAGCAAGTTCCCGGACAGTTAAGCTTAGGAACCTGCCCAAGAAAAAGAAGTGTGCTGCAGTCAACAAAGATAAAGGGAGCTGAAAATCTGAAGAGCGATTTGACATCAGACATGGGGTGTAGTGGGTAGCCATTCCAGCTTGGATCTGGAAGTTCCAACCCCCATTGAGACTCTGGCAACTGTCACGCTTATGAGGCGGGGCCAGGGGAGGCACCTGGAGACCCAAGAGCTGGATGGGTGAGTGCTGTCTCTGAATGGTGGAGGTGGATCGAGCAGAGCTCCAGAGAACACCGCTGGATTGTGATACACCTTCCCCAGACCCTGCAACCTACCTATGCCTTAATTTGTGAGTTACGCCATTAAATAAATATCCTTTTAACTACGTGGAGTAGCCTTAATAATTTCACCAATAATGGGGATGCAGAGTTTGGAGTTGGCCCAGCTGGTTTTCAGTCTTGCTTTGATCCAGTTATTCCTCACTATGCCCCCCTTTCCTCCATTTTGGAATGGTAATGTATATCCTGTGCCATTGATTGGAGGAAGTATGTGATCTACTTTTTGATTTTGATTTTATAGGGGATTACAGTTAAGAGATTGCATGAATCTCAGAAGAGACTTTGTACTTTTAAACAGAGTTGAGACTGTGATGGACTATAGGGACTTTCCAAGTTGGACTGAATGCATTTTTGCATCATGTTATGTCTATAAGCCTATGGGGGCCAGGGAGTAGAATGTGGTGGTTTGAATATGATTGCCCTCGCCCCCATAGACTTATGTGTTTGAATGTTTGACCCACAGGGAGTGGCATTATTAGGAGGTGTGGCCTTGTCACTGTGAGGGTAGGCTTTGAGGTTTCATATACTCAAGCTAAATCCAGTGTGGCACACAGTGTCCTTCTGCTGCCTGCAGATCAAGATGTAGAGCTCTCAGCTCCTTCTCCAGCACCAGGTCTGCCTGCATGCCACCATGCTTCTTGCCATGATAATAATGGACTGACCCTCTGAAATTGTAAGCCAGCCACAATTAATTTCCTTTATAAGAGCTACTGTGGTCATGGTGTCTCTTCACTGCAACAGAAACCCAGACTAAGACTTACTAAGCTGTTAAGGAAAAATAGGATCAAAAGCAAGACTAAAACCCAGCAAAAAAAGACAGTAACTCCTACGGGTCCATATGTGAAATCTGGGCATCATGATGGAATCATCTGGGCTTCAGCAGTTTTGGGAAGCCCCATCCTTCTAGTTTTCCAGTGGCTAGCACATTGAGCCTCTCTCTTAGGCTGACTCACCTCCATGTCTGCAGCTTGCCTTTCTGGGTGTACTATGGTCCTGTCATCTCCAACGTCCTGGTGTTTTTACTGTAACGTGGGCTGCACATCCTCAGTGGCATACGATGGTCTCTCAGGACCGGCTTGTAAGGAGTACAGCTCTGTTACCTATTGTCTGGCTTCAGGACCTTTCTGGAGCCTCGCTGGAAGTTCCTGTGAGCACCTGCCTCACTCTTCTACATCTTTCATGCCTACAAAACCAGTCTACATGAAGGACACTGCCAATTCTCTTGTCACTTTGAGAGGTAGCCTTGCCCTTTTGGGTCACTGTCACAGTTGTCTTTGTGAGGCTTTGAGGCCAACCCTGGGAAAACAAGTCCCCAGGGGGTAGTTTTTCCAGTGGGGTATCCCTGCAGCAGCCTTCTCCACAGTGACTCCCCTCTTTCAAATGAATTTGCATTTTCACTGGTTGGAGCCTTTGATGGATGGATCTCGCCCCGAGGGCACCTTTCCTATTGTTCCAGCACAGAACACTAGGTTTCCCTTTAATGGGGATAATCTATTTAACAATTACAGCTGCCTTTCCACAGTCTTGTCTGTAACTTTAACTTATTCATGCTATGTCTTTCCTCTCTTACAGAAGACCCAAAGGAGAGCAGCGAACAATAGCCATATCAGAGCCTGAAAGCTGTGCCGTCTTGAAAATTCCCAACAAACAACTTAGTCTATTTTTTTGAAGTCATCCTCACTCATGTTCTCAAGACACTAGCAGAATACAGCCAGACCTTTGGTCAAATTATCACAGGGATGACCTCCAGCCCGGCTCCCACTAGTGGCCTCCCCTGAAACCTCAGGAGACAGTCTCTGCTTTCTGTTTCTTTTGCTAGCCCACATACCAACTCTCTCTTTCACTTCGTCTCTCACTCTTCTTTCTCTGATTTATTTATTTTGAGATAGAGTCTCTCTATGTAGTTCAGACTGTCCTGGAACACACTCTGTAGACCAGGCTGGCCTCGAACTCACAGAGATCCGCCTGCCTCTGCCTCCTGAGTACTGGGATTAAAGGTGTGCACCAGCATGCCGGGCTCATACCAGTTCTCATTTTTTTTTTTAAAATCATTTATTTATTATTTATTTATTTATCATTTACTGTGAGGAAATACCTGACCAAAACAACTTAAGGGAACAGAGTTTATTTTAGCTTACAGTTTAAAGAGACACTTCATTGTGGTGGAGAAGGAACGTGAGGCGGCAGGTCCCACCACATCTGCAGTCAGGGAGCAGAGAGGTGACTTCTGCCACTCAGTTCATTTTCTCCTTTTTAATCAACACGAGATCCTAGTCCACTGGATGGTACCACCACAGTGGCCCACTTAATGATAGTTAAGCCAGTCTAAGCTTACAGAGATCTTCTTGGATACTTGGACATTCCTATGACTTCTAGGGCCATCCAGCATAATCTCATTTAGGGCAATTCCTGACTAAGAAGGACCAGGAAAGAAAGAAGTAGCCATGTAGATAGAAGGGACACAGGGACTGCCTACTGTCCCCAAGGCTTTTTTCTCCCTGCTCCCCTGGGAAGCAAGTTTGAAATTCTTGGTCTTGGGCTCTTCTGTAGAAATCAGTGTTCTGGTAACAAATCTGCCCTCCACCTCTCAAAGCCACTTAAAACTAAGCTACTTAAATGTGACTTTGGCGCCACAATTCCTTATCTGCATATTTTAGCTCAGCCAACCATTCTGAAATTTAGTCAGTTTTAACGTTTTAGGTGTTTGCTTGTTTGTTTGTTTCTCCAGCCAGCATCCCTTCATCTGCTCCCTGTCCAAAGCAAATTTATATAATTCACTCAAATAATTAGCAATATGTGCAAATCTGGCCAAGTCTGACTATAGATTGAACTTCAATGAATGTCTAACCTCAGCAAATGATCTGGCTCAATTTCCAACATGTGTGGTTGGTTAGAAACGAAGGGCTGGTTCAGAACACACATTTCACTGCAAATCCATCACCAGAAATCTAATTAAAATGCTGAGTGAGTACCGGCTGGTCGTGTCTGTGGGGGGAGTGAATCGGTTATTTGTCACATCTGTTGAATAATTTATACCCACAAATGCCTAACAGTGATTCCCAAACCTCACTGAGGATCAGGGAAGCTTTGTAAACACAGATTCCTAGGCCCATTCCAGAGCTGTGGGTGAAGAACCTGCTTGAGATGAGGTCTGAAAATCAGTAAATTATTCTTCAGGTAATGCTGAAGATCAGCTTTGAAGACCATTATTTTTAGAATTCATATAATATCCAGTGGAAATTTTATAATTGAAAATGAGTCTAATGAGTATAGGAAAAATTGTATTTCCATAGACCCACAGTGCACACCGAGAAACTGAAGTTAGTAGGAAGTATAACTACAACAGCTTCCAAAGCCACAGCTGGGTCTAAATCTAATGACACACAATACACACACCATGAAAGCAAAGAAATCCTCACGAAATTGAAGGAGGCACAAATATGTAGAGACAGACAATGGCGAATAAAAGAAAATTCAATTGTGTTAAGGGGACTATGTTCCTTAAAATTTCCACTCAATCCCAATCGAAATCAAAGCAGCATTTTTTTTAGGATAGAAACTGAAGAGATAATTCTACAATCCATATAGAAAGACAAACTCAAATACCCTGAAAACCTCAGGAGAAGCAGAGCAAATGTACAGGATCTACCAGGTTATTTTAGGACTTACAAAGCTATGTGACAGCACTGATTTACACATAGACACATGGATGGAAGAGAAACAGTACAGAGGTAGATCCATGCATAGTGCACTGAAAAGTTTAATAGAGAAAAGTATATCTTTCCAGCAAATGATGCTGGAACATTTGAATATGGATGTGAACATCAATGAAGTTTGAGCCATACTTTATGTCATATGGAATTATTAACTGCCCAAATATAATAGAACTAATCCCAAAGCCTAAAACTAAAACAAAATTCTAAAATTCATGGAAAAAAATTGGGTGACCAAAAATAAGGGCGGTATGTTTTAGAACTCACCAAACCAAGTTTCACAAAAGAAAAAGAAGGTAAATCAGATTTCATAAACATGAAAGGCTCCTGCGATTTGAAAGGCACTAAGAAAATGAAATCAGTGGCCAGAGATATAACTCAATGGCGGGAGAACCCTTGTCTGGAATTTACAATGTACAAATACACACACACACACACACACACACACACACACACACACACACACACACCACAAACACAAACACAAACACAAACACAGGCCACATACAGGGATAAAATATTTACAAAACAAATACACATTTGTTCAAGAAGGAAACTACTCAATGAAAACTTAGCAGAAGATTTGCACACAGGTTGGAGAGATGGCTCAGCAATGAAAAGAACTTGTTGCTCTTGAAGAGGGCCTGGGTTCAATTCCCAACACCAACATGTTGGGGATCTAATGCCCTCTTCTAACCTCTGCCAGCCTCAGGCATGCACATGGCACAGACATATATGCAGACAAAACATTCACACATATAAATAAAAAAAATTAAAGATTTGAACAAACACTAAGAAGATATATGGATGGAAAGTAACCTCATGCAAAGTTACTCAACATCACAACTATTAGGGAAGTGTATATTTAAAACTGCACTGAGACACCCCCCCCCTCCCGCACACCCGTTAGAAAAAGCACATTTTATGAATCTTACATTGTCAAATGTTGGTGAGAATGCAGAGATACTAGAATTCTCACACATTATGGCTGGGAATGGGATTTTGGAAAGCAGTTTGGAAGATTATTGTAAGGTAAAAATATATAAAAAACAACACACTAAGTATTTCAGAAAAATAAAACATGTTCACATAAAACATTGTCCAGAGAGATACTTAGAATAACTTAGTGCACACTTTCAAATATTAGAAATGCCTCTCACGTTTATCAACATGTGACATGAGATAATAAACTATGGTACAGCAATGGAAAGTTACTGAGTACTGGAAAGGGACACTGTTGTATACACCATCAGTATGTGAATTTCAAATGCATTATGTCTATTTATATAATAACACTCTTGAAAAGATAAAACTATAGAAGCAAAATAATGTATCGGTTCCTTTGCAGGAGCTGACAAAACAAAGGGGCTGAATGCAAAGGACTCAGGATAATGCATGATCCATCCCTTTATAGTTGGTAGGGGCCAGGCTGGTCCAGGATTTTTCCCAGGGACCCTGATAGATGAGAAAGTTAATTGTGCTAAGGCTATACATTACACTATTGTTTGCCACAATTTATGGAATTATATAAAAAAATGTATTCCACAAACTCTGTCTAAAAAGAGAACTACAATGTCTTAGTTACTCTTCTTCCGCTGTGAAGAGGCACCATGACCAAGGCAACTGTTAAAAAGAAAGACTTTAATTGGGGGCTTGCTCATAGTTATAGGTGGTTAGTCCATGATTATCATGGGAAGAAGCAGACCAGCATGGAACTGCAGCAGAAGCTGAGAGCTTTACATTCTAATCTGCAGGCAGCAGGCAGAGGGGGAGGAGAGAGATGGGGAGAGAGAGAGAGAGAGAGAGAGAGAGAGAGAGAGAGAGAGAGAGAGAGAGGGAGGGAGGGAGGGAGGGAGGGAGGGAGGGAGGGAGGAGGAGAGAGAGAGAGAGAGAGAGAGAGAGAGAGAGAGAGAGAGAGAGAGAGAGCCAGGTATGGGCTTTCAAAACCTCAAAGCTGACCCCTGGTTACATACCTCCTCCAACAAGACCACACCTCCTAATCCTTCCCAAATAGTTCCATTAACTAGAGACCAAGTATTCAAATATATGAGCCTATGGAAGCCATTATCACGCAAACCACCACGATATGTATATTCATATCCAAATACGTATTTAGTAACAATGTAAAGGAGGTCATGGATTTGAAAGAGAGCTGGGAGAGAGTATATGGGAGGGCTTTGAGGGAAGAAAGGGAAAGGGAAAATGTCATAATTAATTATAACCTCAAAAAATAGAAGTAATTAAAATGAGTTGGGAGAAAAAAATAATAATTAAGCTTTCTTACCAAACATTGAGAGATATTTTGCTGATTTCTGAACAATATATAAAATCAGATTATATCATTGCATAGGGTATACATGTGTCAAGTTTTCAAATTATTTATGCATGCCATAAACTTATATACCTAATAATAAAGGAGGAAAGATCATAGTAACAATTTTACATTTAATTTAAATGCAAGGTCTATAAGCACCTTCTTGAAGTTGTTATAGTTTGGATCCTTCAAGAAAAACATCCAGCATACCTTTAAATCAAGTAAAATTTTAAGTTAATGAAAAAAAAAAATACCAAGCTACATTCCAACGACTTCACTTTAAGTGAGGTCCGCAGCCAACTGTCTTGTGCACACATCTGTGTGAGAACCTTGATAAGAAAGAAGAGGCCGGTGTGCTGCCTGTCATCAGGCATTGGGGTAATATATTAGCTAATCTCACAACTATCAACAAACTTCCCAGTGTGGAGGTTTGCAGTGACTACAAGACAACATTGAGAATATTACTGAATTATAAAGACTTATATACACTTACTATGTTTAATTTCAGAATTCTCCATCTTCCTGCAGGGTCTAAGAAAAAACTGAACAACTTTTCCACAACTAGTAAGCAGCAGGGATTGTACTTAGACTCCAAGAACCTCTGCCTTGCTTAAATAAGAACAAAAAGAGGTCATTTTCTTACAAGGTGCACTTTGCATTTTCTCCTTCCAGGAACCCACAGTAAATGCATCTCTCATTAAGAGATGTGTGGGCCAATGAGTGACCTTGGAAAACACATTCAAGTTCTGACAGACATAGAAATGCCCAGGGAAGATATAGCCTGTTGTCAATCACCAGTTCTAAATAGTAGCAATGCTGAGATAGTGTTATATTTCCTACAGCTGGACATTATAAAATCTCCATGGCCCAAACTTTCTGTGTTTGCTATTGGGAGTTCTCCAGCATTTTAGACTGCAGACCCAGCACAAAATAATGCCTTATCTTGTTTGTGATGTATTACATCACTGATACGGCATATTTATCACTATTCGTTTGGGATAAATCATTGTAATATTAGTTTAACCAGGTGTCCAAGACTCAGATGACCACAACTGTCACCACACCACAACTCACAGACCAGGAGCAGTGGCATACTGAGAACAACTGAATGGAAAATAAACTTAAGGGGACATGGGATCGGAAGTCCATACAGTTAAACTAAAAAGAGAAATTCCATTTAAATTGATGAAAGTAGGATATATCTCTTTGACAGTAACAAAAAAGGGAGGTGCCTGTGTTCCAGTGAATGGTGCCAAGGGCTGTGGCTGGGGTGGATATGGTCAGACAAAAGTCCTTATAGGATGGCATTCATATAGCAGTGTTTTAAGGTGCTGAGAAGCTGTTGTTGAGAGCAACAGACCTGAGAGATTGGAAAGATGCCTTGGTGGCTTCCTCCGGCTCCACTACAGTGCAATGCTTGAAAGCTTACTCATTCTCTGAGCCACAATTAGTGAAAGGATTTGTAGTTCTGGGACCATTTCAGTCTCAGTGGAGAGGGGGTTTGCACGTGCATTTTCTATAACTAAGGCTGATTCCCATTAGAGTAGGAAAATCAAGTGTATGATTCATAATAAGAGACTGCTGCCTTTGAAATCACTTCCTCCCATAATACCGGCCACTTCATTACAATGGTAATTAGAAAGGAAAGAACCAGAAATGGCCATTTGAAGGGAAATTAGTGCTTAATTTCCAAGACTGTTTTGTTTCAATGGATTGCCACTCTGGCAAGATTTCACACTTAAATTTAAAACCCGAGGATGGCAGGGCCGGCGCTTCCAATCTGTCTTCTAAATGGACAGCATTTAATGCAGCCCGCGATGAGGCCGGGGTATCTGATGCGCTGCACATCGGGTGAAGTCACACGGCCTGTGAAGGGAGGGTTTAAAAGGGAGATCTCTGTGCGGTTACATAACCAGTCACGGCTGTCATTAACCAAAGGACAACTGGTTTAGCATACACCAAGTTCTCTAGGCTCACCATTGGCTTCCCAAGGGCCTTGCAAATTCTCTCCCACACGTCACATCGATGGGTGCTATGAGGAGGGTGCTGATGGTTTTCTCAGTGCTGACTGTTGCTGCAGCGTAGGTCCCTGGATTGTCACTGTTCTCAGTCGTCAGTTAAGATGGGACCGCTCCTCTGAGTGGACTTGTGTCACAGGGCTAAAATAAAGCCATTCGACTTCACAGCCACTTCATCCAAATAGTCATACAGATCTGAAAGATGACAAACCATAACAATGCTGAAACTTTTTGCCTAGAAAGAGAATTATGTAATTTGGCTTTTGAATATCATTATTTTAAATGAATAGGACTACTTAAGAAAATTGTTTTATGGGAATATATATATATATATATATATATATATATATATATATATATATATATATATGATTTATAATTTTTTAAAATGTGTGTGTTTGTGTGTGTGTGTTTGTGTGTGTGCACACATATATGCATGTGGATGCTGGTGCCCATAGAGGCTAGAAGGCATCAGATCCTCTGGAGATGGAGTTACAGGTGGTTGTTAGTTGCTTTGGTGTAGGTGCTAGGAACCAAACTCAGGTGCCCTGGAACAGAAGCAAGAGCCCTTAGCCTCTGAGCCATCTCTAGCCCCGAAGCCTTTAATCATCTCTTTTGCAACATGGTAGACGAACCACATGTGGCAGTTTGTGTTAACTCCTATTCCATTACTGACAACAAATCAGATTCATGATTTGTTATGGTAACAACGTTTGTAGGTTTCAGGAGAGTCACATGATATCACTAAGTGTAACTTCCAGCCCCTCTCTCACCCCCAATCTTTAATTTGTTCCAACTGTTCTTTTATTCCTGCCCTCTTGTTAGCCTTAGTCTCACTGGGGTTCCCTGCTGAGAGGATACCTTTTGTCTTGGAATTTTGAGTTTAGCAGGCGACTCCCTCATCTTCTCTGACCGTGGAGCCTGTGTTCTCTGTCTGTGATCATGCATCTGCCTCTTTATTTCCAGTGGTGTCTCCTGTCCTGACACCTGCCATGGTACCATGCCAGTGCCTTCTGTCATGTGGAGGTTCAGATATAGACTGGTCCTTTGACTCCATCCCTTCTCCCAGTATCCTTACGCACCTCTCCAAGCTTGACCTACCATTAGGCTTCTCAAGGTGCCTGCCTGAAACACAGACCACCCCCTCTCATGCAGGTGGACCTGGCTGTTTGAAGATAGATGGGAGGAGGTCATCCCTCCATTAGTGTTGTGTCTACCTCACAGGGCTTGCTGAGGAGATCACTTCTTTTGATTGGGAATTGTCTACAAGTGCCTGGAAAGAGTCTCACCCAGTTTAAGTGAGCCAGAGAAGACACCCAGTGTTAAGGCCTCTGGGAGAACAAGCAAATTGAAGGTGTCAGTTCCAACCTGTGTATAGTGTTGGGAAAGGGCTCCTGTTTACAAGGGTTGTCAGATCCCGGTTCAAAAAATTCAGGCCCTGCATTAGTTATCTTTCTGTTGCTGTGAAAAATTAGCATGACCCAAAGCAACTTTCAGATGAAAACATTTACTTTAGCTTAAGGGAAAAGGGAAAAGAGTCCGGCATTAGAAGTCCTGGCAGCAAATGGTAGGAACAGGAAGCTGAGAGATCACAGATCACAAACAAGGAGCGGTGGGAGCTGGAAGTGAGGTGAGATTTCAAACCTACAAAGCCTTAACCACGCCCCCCCCCCAAGTGACATACTTCCTTCCGCAAGGCTCCACCTTCTAAAGGTTCCATAACCTCTCCAAACAGCGCCACCAACTGGGGACCAAGTTTTCAAATACATGAGCCTATGAGGGACATTTCCAGAGTACCTCAGTTCTCTTCTGCCACTCAGCTTCTGCGAGTCTTTTGTGATTCTCTGCCGGGGGCCCATTACTAAGATCTGAAAACCACAGATGATTTCTCGGCTGCCTGTTTAACTAGACCTTGTTCCATCGATTTACACTGGATGACAACAGGTTTGTGGACTCCCACAAGCTTATGGATTTGAAATTATCAGAGCTTTATGACAAGAAACATTTTCTAAACTCTACCAATTAGGGATCTATACTAAAACAATCTTCCTAATTAGCTAAAAATATGAACATCAACTTCTTTTAGGGGAGAATAGCTCATATTTTTATCACCCAATTTTTCTCTCAGTTTTGAAATCCTTACTTAAATCACAAACATTAAAAACGCTGCTTACATCTAAATCCTACCAAATTACATTGGCAAATGAATCCTCATCTCTGAAATAAACTGAAGCAAGAGAGCAGCCAAGAAGCTCCCTCATTTGTGTGTAGCAGGATGGGAAACCTGAAAATCACGAGTGTAAATCCTTGAAAGGAAGATTCAGGAGAAGTTCTAGTTCCAAGAACCACCCAGAGAAACTAAGACCGAGGGAGAGAGGAGAGGAGGAGAGGGAGTGTGAGAAATGGAGACAGGAGACAGGAAGCAGGGAGGGAGGCAGAGTGGTAGAGAGGGGGGCGGTTTTAGTTCAGTTTCTGTAGCTGTGAGAAAACTCAAGGGCAGCTTGAGCTGGAAAGGGTTAACCTGGCCTACATATCCTGGTCACAGTTCAGCACTGAGAGAAGCCGAGGAAGGGACTCAAGCAGCAGGAATGACCTTCCTGGTTTGTTGTTCATGGCTTGCTCAGCTTTCTTTTGTATACAACCTAGGACCACCTGTCCAGGGGTGGCAGCACCACTGTGGGCTGGGCATGCCTACATATATCATTCAAGAAAATGCCCCCCCCCCAGATGTGCCCCAGGCCAATCTGATGGAGCCAATTCCTCAGTTGGTGTTTCCCCATTCAGGTAACACTAATTGGTGTCAAGTTGACAAAGATCAACCAGCACAGAGGGAATCAGGGGGAAATGGAGTACAGGAAGAAGGCTAGTCAAGTTCAGAGACAGACACGTCTGTAGATCCCGGGACAAGCCAAGGCAATACTACTGAGAGGTCCTGGAGAGACCAGGCTGACCTGCATCATCTGCCAGAGAAATTGAGAAAAAGACTGGAGGGAAGCTGCCAATGGTTACGCTAAGGTGGATAATTACTAGAGAACACAACTAACTGGAAAAAAAACAATCTGCCACTGGAAGCAGAATGATTGAAGCAAACCCAGGAATTTAAAATAACCCTAAACTCAAGGACTTAGGTAAAAATGCTGGTGACATGAAACATGTAGAGGAAATCAATTAAAAAGTCCACGTGGAAATATGAGGTCTGAATGTTTAGCAGTGGGGGTGTCGGGATCAGCTGCATGGGGAATGGGTGCACAGTGGGGGTGTCAGAATCAGCTGCATGGGAATGGGAGCAGAGTGGGGGTGTCGAATCAGCTGCATGGGGAATGGGTGCATAGCAGAGGTGTCGGAATCAGATGCATGGGAATGGGTGCACAGTGGGGGTGTCGGAATCAGCTGCATGGGAATGGGTGCAGAGTGGGGGTGTCAGAATCAGCTGCATGGGGAATGGATGCACACTGAGCTGCACAGATGAAGAACAAAGTAGGCTGGTAGAACGGACTAAAGTACTCTCTCCACATCACCAAGGAGCATCAGGGTGGGAACAGCTGAAAGACAGCCCAGGATCAGAAGACAGGGCTGCCAAGATGCAGAGATAGAGAGAAAACTTAAATGTTTTTAGAAACTTTGTAAATATATGAGTCCTTGGAGTCATAACAAATACACACAACAACAGCAACAGCTATGTTCATTTCTGAGTGCCAAGCTACTAAGAAATGGGTGTGTAATTCCACGGGTGATAGGAAGGCTAAGAGGCAGAATTTCTGTGTGTGGCTTTTACCGCCTTCCCTCCTTACTAATGCCGACCTAGCTGGGTCCGATCCACACTCGCTTGGCTCTTGTGCAGCACTATTCCCTTCATGCTTTTCTTGAATCCATCGATAACTTCTACTAAACAAGACAGACCTGTGTACACCACTGAATTGTCTTCCATGGCTGCATGACAGGTGCCCAAACACCCAAGTGGTCCTGAGACTTCATAGGCTTGTATTGCTCAGCACAGATGTTGTAGGCCAGCATGATCAGTTAAAACACAATTAGAAGCCAAAGATGATTACCTACTCTTATGAATTTCTCTCATCACATGCAAAAATAAATTTCATACTTAGGATATAGATAGATAGATCAACAATGAATTTTTCCAGAAAATATGAAAAAATTCATTTGCAAAATGCTTAAGTAAATTTCTACATACTATATATTGCCCAGACAGGAAGGAAATAGTCTTGATCAGTAACTGTATTAGGAGAGAAAGAAGAAATCCAGACTGTGATCTATGATAATCAGGACTCCAGTCTCATGGTCATTATCTGTTGTGATATTATCCACACTTGTTTCTTTATTTAAATCTTATGTTAAAACCAATTAAAATGACCTACAATGTTTTAGGGACTGGAAGTACTTTAGGATTGGGATGTTTAATTAAACATATTTTGTGACTGACGTTCAGAAGTCTCCTTCCCTTGTCCCTGTAACACACAGTGCACTCTGCAAGAGCAGCAAACTACCGAAGTGAGCATTTTCTTTATGTCACCACAACAAACACTTATTTTAACTGCCTGCCATGGAAGTAAGGCAATATACCACAACTGGGAGGGGATTAAGGATTTATCTTACTCTGATAAAGATTGGAAAACAGTCATCTTCACGGAGATGTAATGAATATTAACCTCTCAAACATCTACCATAATCAAGGAACCTTTACCCCCACCAGAAGCTAACTTATTTTTACTTTCAACAGAGATTCTGAAAGAATTTATATAGAACTGAGCCACGGGGAGGTTTGGAAAGCAAACAGAGAAAGATGAGGTGAGAATTATTCAAATAACTTAAGATATTCAGCCACTGGAAACCATCTGAAGCTGGGGCCTGCAATCTCAGGTGGTCTGAGGCCAGCCTGTTCTACAGAGTGAGTTCCAGGACAGCCAGGGCTACACAGAGAAACCCTGTCTTGAAAAAGAAAAATCAAATCAAAACAAAAAAGACAATCTCCTACTGCAAAGACATCAACCCAGTTTCCATGATAAGAGCAATTCTTCCCAAGACTGGTAAGACTGGGGTTCTTCAGAGTAGGGGTGTTCTCCCCTGACCCCTTTACCCTGCATCTTGAAAATCTAGAAGAACCAATACCTGGCTCATCTTTTCCCAGTCAAAAAAATCGGTGAACAAATGATATCCTGAAATAAAGCAGTTAGTCAAGAGACATTACAGTGGTGTTAACACAGGTAAAGAGATGGCTGGTGGGGGGGTAAGAGTCTTTAATCTAGAAATAGACCACAGAAATGACAAGCATTAGATCACTGCCCAAAGGATGCTAACGGCGATTTCACAGCTGTTAACTGGTATGGAGTCTGTAGCACAAATCTGACCTCACTCCCTTTCATGAGAACAGTTCCACAGACACCGGCAAGCCTCAGCCTTCCCAGGCCCCTCACAAGTTCAGGGCTTCTGATGTTCAAATCACTAAACAATTCCCAGAACTCCAGAGTATTGCACTTCCCATCAATTTCCTTATAAAAGGCACACATTCAGACCAGCCCCCCCTGCAAAAAAGCCTATAGTAGATTTGGGAGGGTTGTGAGGCACTCTTATTATTTAGGAAATCTCAAGGATTTAGAGGCTCCCTGCCAGGCACTGAGGATAATGGCCAATCCAATTTCTTATTATACAAGGCCTTAATGAGAATTCTGACCTGTTAAATCTTACTAACATGATTTACAGCTCTTGGAAAGATTCTGCTGCTATTCTTCTGTATTAAGCCAAAAGAAGAGGAATATAACAGCCAAGGTCTCAATTTCCCAGTATGTCTTTGGTTAACTGAAACATATTTATTGACTGCCTATATAAGACAAAGGCACAATGTGAACACAGCTGTAGAAATAGTCTATCCACATCTAGCGTAAAACAGATAGATCTACATGGAAATGTCCCAAATGATCCTGACATATTTGTTGCATAAATCTTTTACTTAATACTTCATCAGTTACTGTCTTTATCAGGTCGGGCTATCACGAAACATCTCTCTCACTTCTGGAGGCTCAAGTCTAAGGTCTGCTGAAGGCCTTCTTCTGGGCTTCAGGTGGTCAGTTTACTGCACCTTCATGGGATGAAATAAGAGGTTTCCTGAGGTCTCTGAACAAGGACAACAGTCCCATTCATCAGTGTTGTCTCTATTGTTTAACCCTTTCTCAAAGGTTCCACCTCCTAGACCACTGCTTCAGAGGCCAGGATTCAACATATTAATTTGGGAGAGGGCAAACTTCAGCCATATCATTCATCATATCAATGTGGGCACTTAAATATTCATAGCGGAGCACCATGGACTGAAAACTGCTCTGGAGTATGAAAGCAGGCTCTGAAACCCACTCAAGGCACTGCAGTAGTGTGATCTAGAGCTACTGAGTACTAGGTCAGCCTTTGTGGCTGTGAAAGGTGACACAAGACACTGACCAGAGTCTAGGACCAGACTGCTTCAAAGGCAGCTCCTGTTACACGAGCTAGCCACACTCAGGAGCATCGACCACTCCTGCACAGCTTCCTTACTTGTAGAAGGATGATACTTACCCTCAGTGACGCAGTTAGGATCAAACAAGCCATCACATGCAATAGTCCCTGGCACCCGATACACACGGAAACATCTACAATTATATTATTTTTAATTCCCTTATCTCAGTGGTTGGAATAAAATGATGAAAGATATTAGAAAACTTGGCTCAAAATATACATTCCATATCGTCTTCTTAAGAAACTTTGTTCTGTTACTTTAGACTGTTCATTCATATAAATGAGGCTAAGTTTATCTTCATCTGATGGGGAAGAAGGGGAGGCAGCGCAATGGCTGCAAGTGACAAGTAGTGACTTTAAATAATGATGAACTTTGAAAATCAAGGCTGGGACGCTAAGCTGGCAGCAGGCAAAGGGTACTATCTAAGGGGAGTCAGAGGGCAGAAGGACACTTGAATAAGCCAGGGTGACTGTTTACTAGGGACTGGGAAAGCCAACGAGCCTGAAGCACAAATGCTACCATCTCAGCAGCTCAGGACAGCACAATGAAGCACAGACTCACATTCAGGAGGAGAGAACTATAAAACCACCACCACAGTATTTGATGAATAAAATCCAAGCACAGCTCCTTAGCTGAGGCACTCCCATGCTCGCAGGTTCTGCCGGACCCACAAGCAAAGAACAGGTTAAGTATCCCTTAGGATAAAATAGAATTCAAGAATAATCCTAACAAAATATGACGTCACCTATAGCATAAACACTAAGGGTTTTAATTATATTGATTATGCTGAAAATGAAGAATAACATCTTCTATACACACATGCACTCGTGTGAATGTGTATGCATACACACACACACACACACAGTGAGCAGATGCACATAGCAATTACAAAAATCAATGTTGAAAGGCACCAAATCTGACTCAAAACTACCCAAGTAATATGGCTATGGTCTGAATGTTTATGTACCCTACAGTCACCTGTAAAAAATCCTATCTCCCTAGTGGCAGCCTTAGGGGATTGAGTCACAAAAGACCCCATGATAAGATTAGAATGGAATACCAGAGGTCACAGCGAGATGACATCTAGAAAGTAGGAGGCAGCCTTGCAGGTTTGCTAGCACCTTAAGTGTGGACTTCGTAGCATCCAGAACTGCTGGGATGAAACCTCAGTATGTCTAAACTATCCAGACTATGAGATTTTACTAGAGTCTGAGAAGCAATGCTGTCCAGGTCTTCCAAATCTACCCAGGCTTCTTAAATGCACCCCACTTCATCTCAACCCTTCAAATCAAATTTCATCATTATAGGAAGAATTAGGATTTTTTTTTTAACTTAAGATGTTAACTTCTGCCCTTCAATTAAGAAATCCAAATTAAAGCCAAACATCATGGCATACTAGAACTCTAGCATAGTTCTCTTAAGCACTTCACCCTGTGCATACAGACAAGAATGCTTTAAAATATTTTACATTGTGAGTGAAAAATCCAAGTTTTAAAGTGCACATTAAGCCTTCCCATCTCCATTTCCTTCAGTAACAAATTTTATTAAAACATCATTTAAAAAAAAATCACAGGATAATTTTATTTATAAATGAATTCTATTTTCTCTAGACTTTAAATCATCGGTTCACTCTTATAACAGAGAAGCAATTTAAATAACACCACCAAAACGGAACGGAGACGAAACAGTGTGCTACTACACAGCACCGCGCTGCATGTGGGAAGGATTTCCAATCAGTCTTGCAACACGGTCCATTTCCAGTGAAATGTTCAGGACACTGCTAGGAAGTGCTTTCTTCCTTCATACCGACTGGACTGAACCAAGTCCTAGGTGTGGCTCTTGACTGTTTCGGAGCTGGTCAAGCAAGTGTTCTGCAGAGGCTGACTCCACAAACTGCTGCTCACACAACAGCAGCCTTCAGATCCTTTGGTTTTGATCACAAGCCTTTGGAAAGTGGACTGATTAATGATTGTCCCCTTAGAGTTCCATTTTAAATAGGCAACCTCAGTGCCTACACAGTCTCTGCCAACGTCCTTGACTTTTTCATGTCCATGGCTTTGTTCATCAGATTGTACACTGATGGCAATCTTACTTTATCCATATTTTTGCTGTAAACATTGAGAAATATGCCAAGGACAACTAGCAAGCCAGACCATACATACCTAAAATAAAGAAATGAAAAAGTGGATATTAAAATTCACGAGTTAAAACTTCACTATTAATTATGACATGTGGTGGTAGTCAGTCCACAATAACTTCAACCAAATAAAAACTTGCTGTTAGCTGGGCAGTGGTGGTGCACGCCTTTAATCCCAGCCCTTGGGAGACACAGGCAGGTGGATCTCTGAGTTCGAGGTAAGCCTGCTCTACAGAGTGAGTTCCAGGACATCCAGGGCTACACAGATAAGCCCTGTCTCGGGGGGGAAAAACAACAACAACAGAAAACAAAACAAAAAAACCCCAACCAACCAACCAGCCAACCAACCAACCCTTGTTATTAGAGGTCTAAAATAATAGCACTAGAATCATATGTTGACTGGAGAGAAGAGGGGCTCACAAAGCCTGTTCCAGTTTGCTTTTCATTGCTATGGTAAAGACCATATCAAAAGCAACTTAAGGTAGAAATGGTTTTCTTTGGCTTATACATCCTGAGTCCCATTCCACAGAGGGAAGCCAAGGCAGGAACACACAAGGCAGGACTGAAGCAGAGACCATCGAGGAACACTGCTTACCTGCTTGCTCCTCCTGGCTTGCAGTTTGCTCTCTCCTACACCCCAGGACCATCTGTCCAGGGATGGCATTGCCCAGTGAGCTGGGCCCTCACACATCAATCATCCGTCAAGAAAATGCCCCACAGGCTTCCCTATGGGCCAATCTGATGGAGGTATTTCTCAATTTAAATTTCCTCTTTTAAGCTGACTCCAGATTGTGCCCACTTGACAAACAACATAAGCAGTCAAAAGCCCCACCTAGCTAAGATATTGGCTACTGAAGGATCCTGAGGGAGGGAGTGTCTGTTTTCTTCAGGGATACAGTCCCAGGGAGGTTGCTTATGTTCCCCATGGATGGCCCTATACCCACGTACATACTAGCAGCACCAAGTAGACTCAGTGGTTAACAGAAGGGAGTACATGAAGTTGGGATAAAAATGGGAAGGGGGCTAGGAGATGTATTTGATCAAAACACATTGTTTACATGTATAAAGTCTCAAAAAATTTATGCTGAATATATACAGAAGAAAGTTACACAAAGTGACAGTAATTTAAACTTCAGGGCTACCAGCACATTCAAAGTCTAACCCTTACGGAAAAGACTTAAGATTATACTTAAAATGCCGGATTCCTATTTACTAAAGGCAACATTATATATTCAACCCAGCACTCCACCTGGTTGTCCCAGTAAGTAGAACACAGATGATAATCAGGTACACATTCTGCAGGGGGCAGATCATTATAATTTAACTGCTATAATATATTATCACATACATAAAGAAAAGTAACCTATAGACACAAATGACCTGTAATATATGGATGGAAATTTAAAATTTTATTTAAAATTATGTATTTGTAAACTAGGTTTGAAATCCTAATTACTGGCCCATAATGTTTAAACAAACTGCTTTCAGACACATAAAAGATAGCAAAAAGACTGCTCAACACTTTCTCGAAAAGCCACAAACTAAATCATTAGGATCTAATTCACAGAATACTTTCCTATTGTTTATTGTTGTGGAAAGAGTCCATGAATAAAGGTTTTACAAGAATGAATTTTAAACATATAATTTGTATATTTGTATGTGAGAAAGAAAAAGCCTTTACTTAACACATGCACACCACTTGTACTCACTCCCATCAGAAACAGGCACTAATAGAAAGTCACACTGGCACACACACTCCACTAACAGTCACACTGGAACACACTCCACTAACAGTCAGTCACACTGGAAAACACACATCACTAACAGTCAGTCACACTGGAACACACACTCCACTAACAGTCACACTGGCACACATACTCCACTAACAGCCAGTCACACTGGAACACACTCCACTAACAGTCAGTCACACTGGAACACACTCCACTAACAGTCAGTCACAACGGCATGTACACTTACCTCACAATCAGTTATTTTGTCTCATATTTCTTTCTCACACAGGCACACTACAACAAGACCACATTTCCACTGGGCTTTAGCTGGGCAATTTAAATATATGAAATGACATTCAAAGTAACAAATTATAAAGATCCTTAAAATAGCAGAAAACATTTAATAGATAAGAGATTAGGATGAAAAGGATTCTATGTAGAGGACAATAGGCTAATACACATTAACATGTAAGTTAACACAAAGTAAAAGTTAGAAAATAATGCTGTTTAAGACAAAACATGAAATAGAGTATCTACATTTTGAGAAACTTGTTGAATTAAGAAGTACTTACTGAAATGTGAATGGTTTGGCAAAGAATATAAATGAAAGGACTATGGTCATTGCTTTTCTTCCTGTTGTCACTGTGGGGGGAAAGATTTAGATGCACCTTACTATGTTGGCAATATCTGTAAATCATTTATTTCACAAGTATTTATAGCTCTGTAGACGCCAGAACCTCTAAGGTGCCAGCGACAACACAACCGACCGCCCAACAGCCAACCAAGTTCATGCTGCTCATGGTTTTGTAGAGAACTGGCACTGATCCAATTCCATGTCTAAGTACAACTGCAGTCGGTGTCCATCAGCGGTCACGGCATGCTGGGGCCACAATGAAAGGCT
This sequence comes from Peromyscus leucopus, assembly GCF_004664715.2. NCBI lineage: Eukaryota > Metazoa > Chordata > Mammalia > Rodentia > Cricetidae > Peromyscus > Peromyscus leucopus. Next base: position 25,161,650 of record NC_051067.1, on the reverse strand, counting down.
TTCTTGTGAGAGAAATGATTAGGCAGAGCAAGGCGAGCCTTTAAAAATAGTGAGAGGTTCACTAGTGTCCTGGTTGGTTGGCTGTTTGGAGACAGGTCTTGCCATGTCTTGCCCATCCTGCTCTGAGATCCCAGGCATGCACCCTACACTGGCTCCCAGTATTTAGTCATGGTGACCTCTGGGAACGAGATGGCAATTCCAACAGCTCTGCTCTCTGCACATTTGTCTTAACACTTCCTCCCTCTCTGGGTATTAGACTCTGACCTCCATTGTATTGTAAGGCCTGAGACTGTTCCAACCCAGCCCAAGCAGAGGAACAGCCACACACTTCTCCTTTTGGGTCTTCATCCTCACACAGCTTCTCTCAGTTCTCACTAGTCTCCCGAGTCTCACCAGACTGCCCTCATGGCACTTACCATTCAAGTGTGAGTGAGTAACTCAAGAACTTGCTCTGGAAACACAAGTCGGGGCCTGCTCTGCAACGACTGCTTTTGGGATACCTATTTGGGTTGAGCCTATGCTCCTGCCTCCCCTACACGTAGGTGTGGTCCTATGTCTCGGGATCCAGCCAGAAAAATGTGGGTTGATGTGTTGTTTCGAGCAGTGCAGCATCTGAGAAGTTTCCACCAGAGGATGTTGCATCTTTCATCTTCTCAGACTCCATCCTGCTGCCCAGCACAGCAGGAGGATGCCATGGTAGGGAGGGTACTGAGGACCCTGGAGTCTCTCTCTCACCATGCCATCCAAGGAGGCACAGTGAAGACAGCAGGTGTGGAGCCAGACAACTGTGCCTGGAATCCTGAGTATAGCAGGTTGTCACCCAAGCCAATAACCTTTCCAAGTTTATCTATCTGAGTATAAATAAAAAAAATAACAGTGCCAGCTGGTTAGGATTGAGGTGAGACTAGAATGACTAGATATCCTGTGACTAGTACACAGGAGGGGCTGTGTTAGCTACCTCTGCCTTTATTTGACAGGGAAAAAATTTCTGCCTGTATCAGGGAGGCAGGTTTGCATTTACAGCTCTGGAAAGCGATGCCCTGCACACAGTCACTGGCTCCCCTCACTCTCCTGCCATTTCTCCAAACACATCAAATATAACCTTCGGTTCTCTACAGTGCCAGGTATGGACACACCCATCACTGGTGAAAAGAGAAACCATTTTGGGGCTGGTGTTAAGAAATATCCAAGTGAAAAGTTTGCAAACTATAAAATGCACCTGCCATGTTTTAAGTGCAAGAAGATTGGAATTTCAGTAATCAATTAAAAGTACACAAAGGTAGTGCTTCCCTGAAGGGGTTTCATTCCATCATAGTTTTACAGCAATTTTTTTCTAATGTATTTAATGTTTTTCATGAAAATGTATATATTTGACATCAAAATGAAGCCTTCAGGGCTGGGGATGCAGCTCAGTGGTAGAGTGCGTGCCCAGCATGCTGAGGGCCAAGGTCTATCCTCAGCACTGCACAAAGGGAAAACAGGAAATCTTCAAAACAAGAAATTAAGACCAAACACCATTTCCTTTAGAACTCAAAACAAAACAAGCTACCAAAGCGTGAAGCTGGAGACGAGTACCTTTTCAGAGAAGAGGCCCTACTCTCCTGTTTGTAAAACAGCATCGGAAGGTAACACTGTGAGCACTTCCTTCCTATGCTGAGCAAGTCTCCTACCTGTCACAGCAAGCAGAGCACCAAAGATTTTAATCAGGGCTAGAACGAAGGAGATCCCAAAGTATCCAGTGAGGGAAAAGAGGAAGGCGTAGCCATAGGTACGAACAGGGTTCTGCAAGGAGTAAAAGGGCCTGTTAGAAAACACAAAGCCAGCCTGAGGTAGCCCAGGAAATCAAGCCACAGCTCTGAACCAGCCTCCTGAGCAATAATACGTCACTCCACAATGCAGTCAAGCAAACAATATTTAGTTTTTATTAATGGGAAAATATTGATGAAATGAAAAACCCTTGATTTGTACATTATGAACTTCTCAAAAATTAACTTGCAGAGTCGAGAATGGATAAAAAAATTAAATATCAATCATTTCTGAGATCTTTCATTTCTAATCTGTAATGCTGTATTAGAAGAATTACCAACTATACCAACAATAGCCTTTTTTGAACTTGGCAAAAGCTGTACAGAGAAAATTATCAAACGTAAGATGTTTTTTTTTTTAAGAATGTGATGAATGCTGACCTTTGAACAAAATGCCACTGCAGGGCCCAGCCCACTGGTGCACGACAGTCCCAACAAGATGTACACAAAACCGATGGAGTAGGAATACAAAACCTGGGGGAGGCAGAAGGAAAGCAGAAAAATGACTGTCACACCAAAAGGGGAAACGGAAGGGTTTGAATACATGCAATTAACCTACTCATTCAGTACTGCAAAACAAAACCTTTTTAAAGCAACTTTATCATTGCTCTATGGCTGATGTTTCTAGAAATAATGGCCAATTCTAGTGGCCTATGAATATATACAGTATTACGTAACAAAAATCCATGGCCTATGTGGTGATATACTGTGTAACCCAATAAATTTGCCTGAAGATCAGAGGACAGAACAAGCCATTAGATTAAAATAGACGCCAGGCAGTGGTGGCACACACCTTTAATCCCAGTACTTGGGAGTCACACGCCTTTAATCCCAGCATTAGAAAAGTTGAGACAGGAAATGATATGGATGGGTGGAGAAAGGTATATAAGGTGTGAAGAGACAGGAACTAGAGGCTTTTCAGGCTGAGAAGTCCTAGAGGTAAGATGTGGCAGTGGCTTGTTCCTTTGTTTTTCTGATCTTTCAGCATCTACCCCAATATCTGGCTCAGAGTTTTTTTAATTAAAAGACCATTTAGCAATTGGTATTACAGGCTTATGGAACCTTCCATATATGTTTATATTTTACTCACTGATTAATTGTTAAATTTAAGCAGATTTAAATTTTATCATTCTAAAAGCATAAACAGAGCTACTTACAAAACATGAAAAGCATCTTGAACATTGGAGTTTGCAAAAGATACAAAAGTCACCACTGTTTAATTTCCCTGCTCACTTTTGACTCCATTTTATTAGCTCCTCACCCAGGGTACCTCCAGCTTCTAACAGAAATGCCTGTTGCAGGTTCGCTACACTTAGCTACACTACCCAGTATGCGGGCTACTCCCCTGGCTCTCACAGCTAACCCAATCTTAATCCCACGTTCATTACCCAGCTATCAAACAAAAACACTGATGCTTGAGGGTGTAATTTGCCCCAAAGGAGAGCTACAGAGTAACCTAGGATACGACCTGAGGCTTCAGTTTAAAGCCTGCAGTCCTGTGTGCTACCTTGAGTTTCTAGGTGACCTGCACGGTCTTAATTCTGAGGCCATCTTTACCCCAGCCATGAAGAGTAGCGACAATGACCCAGCAAAGATCTACTAAAATTCAAGTCCCTGTTACTGAGATGTCAATGCCTCATGCTGTGGCAGACAGCAACAGGAAACATACTCCTTTATACCTTCAATGCAGTGTGTTCTATCTGAACAGCAAAGCAAGTGTGCTCTCAATGCCACACACACACACACACACACACACACACACACACACACACACACACCCCTATATAAAAACAAAAGCAAAAGATATTTTATCTGAAGAATACTTTTAAATCTAGTGGACATTTAAAAGGAAAACTTGGGGAGACTGGAGAGAACTCAGGAATTAAGAAGGTGGATTACAAGTTAGGGTCTCAGCACTCATGGTAGGTGGCTCACAACTGTCTGTAACTCCAGCTCCAGGGGAATCTTGGCCTCTACTAGTACCTATACTCATATACTCAGACATACATGCACGCGCGCGCACACACGCGCGCGCGCGCACACACACACACACACACACACACACACACTTATACAATCAAAAATAAAATAAAAATATTATAAAAAGACACTTGAAGAAAAGGAAAGTCATACCTTGATCTTAGATTGAAAGAATCAATATACAGATGCCATGCCCCTAAACTAACTTATAATTCAACTCTACCCCAGTCCCAGTCCCAGGGGGTTTCTAGTCTATGTGAGGGTATAAGCGCCCTAGTTTATGTGAGGGTATAAGCGTTCCTTGAGAAGGAACAAGGTGGCTAGTGCTAACGATGAGGAATGAGTGCAGCTCTTCAAGTTTCTGTGGGCTGAGACAGAAATCAATTCTAGAGAATTCTGACCCCTGTGTGAGGATGGGAGATACAGAAGGCATCTAAAATAAGTGGGGAGGAAGAGGTGTTTAGTAAGCAGAAGTGGGGTTTAGCAGGATTTATTTAATAAAAATGGAAATAATAAAACTACTAGGCGCCGGGCGGTGGTGGCGCACGCCTTTAATCCCAGCACTCGGGAGGCAGAGCCAGGTGGATCTCTGTGAGTTCGAGGCCAGCCTGGACTACCAAGTGAGTTCCAGGAAAGGCGCAAAGCTACACAGAGAAACCCTGTCTCAAAAAAAAAAAAAAAAAAAAAAAAAAAAAAACTACTAGGCAACATGGATGAAAAGCCTTTTGACACAGCTAGAAGCCATCAACAAATAGAGAAGTTGGATTAATAAGAATTACAAATCTCCATATTGAGAGTAACACAGAAAGAAATACAAACAGAAGGAAAACAATGCCACAAAGAGGCTTCTTTTAACATATAAAAGACTACAGAAATCAATGAGGAAAATATTGATCAGTTATACAAGCTGTTAGCAGTGACAGGTCTCCTTCCAACCTTCCACAATATTGTTAGCACTGTGTTCACGAAAACGATACAGTGGATTAAAATGCACATTTGGTCTTAAGCCTGTAGCTATTTCATGAAATCAGCCATGCATCTTACAGATACCAGGGAAGCACTGGGTGCTCACCATCTCAGAGTTGGAAGCATTGTGCAGTTTCATAGCTTTCTCCTGAACATTCCCAATGACGGCATCTGCACACAGGGCTAGGGAGATAAGCATCACACCTTCAAGGAAGAAGAGAATGATCCTCTTTAAGCATATTAACTGTAAGCAAGGTTGACCAGAAGTTTAACTGAGCTAAAAGTCAAAAGCAGATTGTCAATCCCATTTTGCTGGAATGCTGAATATGCTGATCTATAACTTGTTTTGGTAAGCACATAGGTAATGATATTAATGTAAAAAAGACAGACACTAATAAACAAATGCTACCATCAGAATCGTACTTCAGCATCATGTCAAACAAGGTTCTATTTCTAACCTGGATCGTATGATGGAAGGAACAAGTGTAGAAACTCCTAGAAGATCTATTGGGATTGGTGGTGGCACAAAATATTTGAGAGGAAAAACAAAAAACAAACATTTAGAGAAAAATCATACACACAAAATGTCTTCTAGAAGGTTCAATTTGAAAGGAACACATGGGCATTGCCAAGGTCATTTCTGTGGCACGGCTTCTGACTGGAACTCTAGACATTCTCCTCTATCAACCACTCATTTTCAGTCTGACACTTTCCAGGTAGTGTCTGTTGAGAAGTACAGCTACAACTGAGAATTCTGGGAAACAACTAGAATACCCAACCCTTTTCTAGTTTTACAACCCTCAATTCCATACTGTCTCAGACACACCTAATTCAATGGTGATTCTGTTAGTTTGCCAGACAAACTGTCTCAGTGACTGTTCACATAAGCAAGCCTCCCTTCCACATCCATGAGGATAACATGAACAATATTAAGTTGTCACATGCTGTAGTGACAGGTCCAACCGCATCGGGTCTGGGTGATACCACTCATTCCTGGGAAGCAGCAGGCAGGTGTGCATGAAACAGGCCTGGCTGCCTCTGAGCTTCACATACAGAGGGAAAGGGGTCGTGGTTCCATCTGTGGGTTTCACAGGCTTGCGGGCTTTCTTGTCTCAACAGTCTCAATATTCCAACCCTTTAATACAGTTCCTCATGTGTGACTCCCAATCATAAATTATTTCATTGCTACTTCATAACTGTAATTCTGCTAATGTTATGAATTGTATGTAAATATCCAATATGCAGGATATCTGATATGTGACCACTCTGAAAGGGTCATTAGATTCACAAAGGGGTCATGACCTCTAGGTTGAGAACCTCTGCTCTAAAACCAAAGTGGGGACTGCTATTCACCGGTTTCTCTCACGAAGAATGTCTGGGTTCTAATTCTTTCAAAATGTGCCCACCGAACTCAGGAAGAGAGAAGCCCCAGGTGCCCTGGCGTACACCTTCCCTGGCTGTCCCCTCTCTCTCTTGTCCCCTCCCTGCTGCATGTGTGTGTTCTCAGCCCTTCTTCCTCAGCTGATACCACATAAAGCAAGACAAACAGCAACTAACCCTTGGTGCCCTTTACCCAAGAGTGGGCCTGACTCGTTCTGGAGAGTTCTGATCTCTTCTTTCCAACAGAGACCACCTTCCCTACTTATTAAGCAGCACAACAGACAGGGCACTGAAAAGGAGTGAGGAGGTTTGTCTTACTCTTTCCCAGGAGTTTCCTAAAAGAGAAACTGCTTTTCTGATCCTGCTGACTTGGAGCAGCACACACACACAGCCACTCACAGATGTTATCATTCTACACCCGAGTGCCGCTTTCAACATCTTGCTATTTCGTACTACATGCAGTGAGGTTTTCACGGAAGCGAGGCAGCAAGTTCCCTCAGGACTGTGGCTGTAAGAGGTCTGCCCCAAGAGGTCCAACTGCTTATATTTAAACACATTAATTCAGGCTGGTTAACTAGGGCCAGTAAGACTGGCTGATAACTGGTCTGACTCTTGAGAACCACTGTGAAGCTAATGTAACCAATATTTTCATTGTAGAAACGGTTATTTTACACTTGTGCTTGCTGGTTTTCAATATTGCTTTTCCCTGTTCTCTTAGGTGTTTTCTTGTTTTTGTTTTTCTGATTTAGAAACTTTAAATGCTATTTTAGTGAAGATAAATTATGGGATGACAGTGTTCTTAGTAAAATTCTTCTAGTAGCTTAAGGAAAATACTGTATGTATATAGTAAATGCCCCAAATACCCCAAAACAATTTATCTCAGTGGTTCTCATCCTTCCTAAGGCTGTGACCCTTTAAAAATACAGTTCCTCATGTCATGGTAACTGCAACCGTAAAATTATTTTTGTTGCTACTTCATTACTGCAATTTTGCGAATGTTATGAATCATATTGTAAATACAGTATGCTAGATATCTGATATGTGACCTCTGCGAAAGGGTCGTTTGATCCCCTAAAGGGATCATGACCCACAAGTTGAGAACTTGATTCATCTGCATGGTCATGAAAATAAAAACAGGATTCTAATGCTTATTCTTATCCCTGGACACATTGTAATACTTGGCTTTTGAAAACTCTAAATTTAATTGACAAAAAGCATAGAGCACAATGGAGGAAAGTAAGTCACAGAGTTGCAGCTCTATTCATGTTACCACAGTGACTTCCCCACATCTCCTGTGTGCATGGACAGGTCAGCATACACATGCTAACTCTTGTCTTGGACAGTTAACCGGGAGCCTTTTGTCATGTACTCCAACAATGGGGCATCTCTAGAGCGCTGACACTTTTCTACAGTTTGGAAAGTCTGAAAGCCTTGTTAGGTATGGGACTCATCGACATCACAGCATCATTTAAAATCCTCATGAAAACTTACAAATTCTTATTCAAAATAAAATGCTTATACAATTTAGGAATACAAATACATTCCTCACCTGTCAGGTTAAAGTTTGGTGCAATTGTACTGTCAGCCAGGGTAAACCAGATCAGGCCAAGGCTCATGCACACTGCTGCAGACACATCTGCAAGGTTGTACCGCTTTCCTATGTGAGACAAAGGGAAGCTGGCCTCATTATGCAAACATTTATCCAGCCTACTGTCAGATCATGGGGCTTCACCAAGCAGAACAGGGATGTGCTGTTCATGTCCAATGCTCAAATCATGAAGAACACTCAGATCAAGGCACACAGCAATCCCAGGAGGTTTAAGATTAAAGCAGGCACCACATGATCTTGTTAGACAGAAATGAGATCTTATTTTATCTATTATAACAAAAAAACAAAACAAAACAAAACACAAAACCACACACATGCACTCCTTGATGGTGAGGATATGCCCTGAAAATGTACCTGAGGGGGATCTTGTTGTCTGACGTCATCAGGACACATACACAGACTGAGATGGCTATGATGTCACTGGGTAACAGTATCTCATGGGAGCATTTGCATACACAGTCTACTGGTGACTGAAGCTTCCTTACACAATGCATGACTACAATTTTTGTGAAAACTGACAAAAGTAAAAGGTATACTCCCCAATTTTCACTATTTGTAAAAATGAGTATGTCTTTTATCTTATGTATAATAAAAGGCTACAGATTTTCCTTTAGCTTGTAAGTTTACAAAGGGAAGAGAGTAATGATTCTGGCTATATAAATACCATTTCAGCTTATAAATACTATGTGAAGACCATTAGGAAGGGGAGAATTCACTCATTTTCCTCTGCCTAATGTATTCTAACTTTCGGTAAAGATTCTAAGGAAATATATGTGCCTAGTCAGAATTTTTAATAGAGACCGAGGTAATTTTTCCACACGAACGACTATCCTGAAGTGCCCAATGAGGTGGCTGACACCTTTCCACTGTAAAAGGTCAACCCCAGGAAGGCATCTTGATGCACACACTGAGAGCAGGCTGCACAAGCCCTTCAGTGATGGGAACAGCCTCAAGACAGGAACAGCTTGTTCCAAGGCTTGCTGCTCCAGCTGCATCCTCTTTCCATCAGCTCCACGCAGCTTGGCTCTAAATCATCAGAGCCGGTGCAGTTAGGGAAAAAGTGGGTCCACTCAGATGGGCTTCACTATGTGAATATGGCACTGTGGGGTGCATTAAATTCCAAGATACAATAATAATACAAAACACTGGCTTTACTCTCTTATGTCCAAATTATGAACCTCAAATACTATCGTATGTTAGAGCATATCAGTGTTTTTATGATACCCTATTGTTACCAGATACTATACTATCACAATGTCTAGAGTGCTCAAGAACAGTGTTGTGGACATTGACTGTTTTTCCTAATGCCAGATGCCACAACATAGTTGCGCGCTTCAAACAGTATAAAATGTCATTACTGTACCTTGAATAAAAACTCCTCCTAGCATAACAGGAATCAGTTTGCAGCACTTGAAGATGACTTGGGTGGGGTAATTCAGGTAGCCCAAGGAAGTGTTTGATAAGCCCATAGTACCCACAGTTAGAAAAGCTATTATCATGTAGGTTTTTCCTGGTATTCTGGAAGAGACAATTTTTAAAACCTTCATTGTGGGACCCAGTTTCATAGTACTTTAAAGATGATGGCTTACAATGTGCTTCCCTATTTCTGGTTAATGTTTCTGGAAATATACATTAAAAAATCATTCTCTTCAAGTTGTAACACTGTTTACTTGTACATTGATAAAAATCACAATATACTTTTACTGAATCTTCAATGAGGAATCTCAACTGTGTGTTATAACAGTAAGAGACTTACTGAGATTCTAACTGATATATAAATGGTGATCTAAGATTTTCTTACAGTAGCTCTAGGTATAGATTAAAAACTATCTTGATTTAATTCATAAAAAGAGATGATTAAAAAAATAAGGGCCTCTACAATGGTAAAAAGGCCCCAATTACTAATGTTAGAAATTAACTTTTAAATTGCTTTTGCTTCCTAATGTTTCCATTCAGCATTAGGAAAAAAAAACATAACGACCAGAACAGGCAAAGAACTTCTCTAGAGAAAGCTCACGGGCTTTACAACTCCAGGTATGACTGTTACTATAATATTTTATAAATCACCTCTCTATTTCCCATGTTATAATAATAATCAGATTCAGGTAAAGTTTCTGATGCTGTCTTTGTAACCTCTAAACTTTTAACTTAAAGTCATCAGTATGGGTATATGCTCACTCTGAGTAGTTACTAATGGTTTAAAATAATAATCTGGCATACTGTATGATAGACAAAAAAACGTTTGTCACATAATTTGATTATGCTCTGTATTTAGATGTAACCTACCTATATTTAAGCATTTGTATTGGTATTTAAATCAGGCAAAAAGGCACACAATTCTTACAATTTTTTCTTTTCTTCCTTCCTCTTTCTTTTCTTTTTCTTTTGGAGACAGGATCTTTAGCCCAGGCTGGCCTCAAAGTCCCTACATAACGGAGGAAAACCTCAAGTTTTTTTCTGATCAGTATACTACCTGAGTGCAGAGATGACAAGCTTGTGCCACCAAGCCTGATGGATGTGGTACTAGTGATTGACTCCATGGCCTTATGCATGCTCGGCAAAGACTCTACCATCTGAGCTACAGCCCCAACTCTCTACATCTTTAAATGGGTCTTTATACACTAAAACAATTTGTTGGAAAAATTCTATTGAAATGCATTATTTACCCTTTCAACTTTGAGGTTTTCCTACTTAAGTACTAATGTAGGAGTCAACATTTAAAACCCACTGACAAGAACTGGCCTGCCCATGGGTGTCCTTCAATTACCACAATGTATTTCCTCAGTGTGCCTGGAGTCTGACCAATCATTGCCCTTGTCATCGAAGAAGGTAACATCACTTTCCTGGCTTAGGATAAAAACCAGTCATCAAGTTTCCTCAAAGATAAACTGTAAACAATGGTGGCCAGAAAGGAAAAATTCCAGCCAGCAAACTTACAAGGAATGGTTCCGGCAGCAGGATACAGGCAGGCAGGAACTGTCCTGAGGTTCAACCCCCAAAGGAACTTGCTACCTTATAAAACCTCCTCCTGGTCCTGTTTCCTTATGGGTGACGAGGAAGCTGCATTTCATCAGCCTGCCTCCCGGATTCCTGGTGTTTCTATTTAATTTAATTCTCCAATAGTTTCTTAAAGATGGTGGGGGAAATGAAACTGAAAAGGAATCCTTCAACTGCAAAATCATCTACTTCCTGTCCCCAAACTGACAATGGCTAAAAAGTTGTTCCTCGGTGAGGGATGGTAGCACCATGTTTCAAGCATCGGAGCTGTGATCTTACTCCTCAAGCACACTCTCAAGCAAGCCCAGAGTTCAGAGACTCCCCAGGGTTTGACAGAGCCAGTGAGGGCCAGTGCCCAAACCCATGATCTTTACATTCTAAATCTGGTGCTTGTGCTAACACAGCATCACTTACACAGACCCAAGCAGAGAAAAAAACCTAGGCAGAGGCTAAAAGGAGTAGCAGTCAAGGAGATTCAGAGGTCAAGTCCACTCAAGACAAGGAGTCCTGGGGCTGGATGAAGTTCTCAACACTTCAAGACAACGTGCCTTGTAAAGAAAAGGCTTCCGTTCACAGCTACTCATTTTAAGTCTAGAAATCTATCTTTCAAAATTAAATGTTTAAATCAAATGTAAGTTATTTTATTTTCAAATATTTTATGGTCACATGGTCAGAAAGCTGAGATAATCTAGCCGGTACCACATCTCATCTGGCTGGCTGATACAGGGAGATGCTTCCTCCTCAAACTCAACTTCAGGAGCAGAACCCCGACTTCTACCCTGAAACAGCGGTTTCCAAGAGATAATGGATTGTCAGTCCCTCACTATCAGTCTTGGCAATGATATTTACTTACTTTCTAGTCTATCACCCACGTTTTATCTTGGATTTTCAGAGCATGAAAAAACAATAGAGATGATAGTCTCACACTTGAGTACTTAACTATAACTGTTGTAAAAAAAAATTATCAGCAATAGAATTTGGGAAATAAAATTAAATCTATAAAGACATTTGTTAGATTCTTCCAGTAAAAATCTGTGTAAATGGATTTGAATGTTTAAAATTGAATAGTTACCTATTTATACACTTCAAAACAATTATGTAGAAAAATAACAAGCTGTGATTTTTCAGGCATTAAACACTTATACAAAAGACAGAATGTCAGTATTGTCTTTATTATCTTTTAACTGTCCCACAGATACATGAATATAGCCATCCTAGATGGGATGAAAGGATGAACATGTTTCATTTACCCTCACTGCATGCCCATGTTCCTATCTTCTGTTTATGGTCACAGCATTACTGTATTTTGTTTTATATGCCACTAAAGATAAACCGAAGTATTTTTTCAAATCTATATGGTTACTAATTTAAAAAACTTTGAAATAAGTGTTCTGGATTTAACAAAAAGAAATTTGTACCTCCAATATTTAGGAACACAGATTTCCAAACCAAGACTAGAATGTGGGAGATGGACTTGTAAGCGAGAAGGGAAGCTCACAGGCTGGAAGAGAGATGAGGAAGGGTGGGGTGAGACGTGTGTGTGTGTGTGTGTGTGTGTGTGTGTGTGTGTGTGTGTGTGTGTATGTGTATACACACACGTGTGTAACTGCCAAACAACAAACTGTATCAATTACAAGAGAGAAACCTTGGACTCCCAGGTAAAGCAGCTGCCTCTACATGCCTTGGTGAAGAAACAGCTGTATGAAAGGATGAAAGGACTTTGCTTTAAGACAGTGGACACACCAGCAAGAAAGGAGCTAAGTGAAACAGCTCTGGGTGCTGTCTGGTGGGGGTGGAAAAGCCTCATCCAAAAGGGAAGTCAGTCCTAGTGTAGACACAGGCAGCTCTACCCTCAGGACAAGGCCAGAAAGAGCCTCCACTTCAGCAGTGGGTTTCGGTGAGACTGATGTCTCAGGTAGATGGGTTAGTTCTGGAGAGGAATCCCACTCTGAGGGCAGTGGCTGGGTACCAACCTGATGGAACCGACTGTTTAAAACTTATCTACCTGGGGTGGCCTGAAGACAGGGAACAATGACGAACCCGAGAGTCTGCCGTAGGACCTGAGAACTCTGAAGGCCCAGGAGGCCGCCTCACAGGCACAGCCGCATCCCTCCAAGAGGGTGAGGAGCACTCAGGGGGGCTACAAAGGACAGACAGGTGCTTTGTCTGCAGAGGACCCAGTGCCGTGTGTGCACACTCCCAGCACACGTGTTAGCCCCTTCCAAGCAGAATTTCAGTGACAGCAGGGGACACTATGTAAGGAGTAACAGGAGGGGGAGGGTCTGCCCAGCCCACAATTGCAGAGATTCTGCTACATAGACAAGCTTCTAAACTGAAACACAGAGACTTGCTCACTACCACACAAACCACAGCAAAGACAGGAGGCCACAAGGCCACTTGGCTCTGCTAGCAAGAAACTGGCAGGGCTCACAGGGAGATGGCCAGGGCTGCATCCTTCGTCCCCCAAACTTCTCTTTCTTGAGCACATTTAGTAGTATTTTTACTTTATTGTACTTTTTAAAAACTTATCACTGTTTGTACTTTTCTCCTTCATACATTCATCTAATGCTGCTTACCCATGTTTTTTCATTCCTAGGCAAGCATTTCTCTTTTCTTTTCTTTTTTTTTCCTCTTTATGCCTCTTGTGTCTTTCCCCCATTCCTTTTAGCAACACTCTAACTTATTTTATTTTTTTGGTGTTTTGAGACGGAGTATCTCTGTGTAACAGTTCTGGCTGCTCTGGGACTTGCTTTGTGACCGAGGCTGGCCTTGAACTTACAAAGACCCACCTGCCTCTGCATCTCGACTGCTGGGATTAAAGGCCTGTGCCACCATGCATGGCTTGACCTTATTTTAGAAAACAAACAAACCCACCCTTTTATTTTTTTATTCCCTCTCCTAACATATGTCTAAATTTGTTTTTGAACTTCCTCATTACTGGAAAATTTTGTTTATTGGTATTTCTTCTCTTAATTTTTTTTTTTTGGTTTTTTTCTTTCCCTTTGTAACACTCTCATCTGTTCTTCTCTTCTCTATCATTCCTCCTTCCCACGCCACTTCCATCACATTTCATTCGCTATTTCCAAATCTAGCACAGTCATCCTACATTAGCTTTTGCCATTTTTTGTTATATCATTGGTGATGTGTGAGCTGCATTTACCTTTAAGTGTATTTTATATCCTCTTTGATATTGCTGCTGTCATAGTTTTTTGTTGTTTTTGTTTGTTTGTTTGTTTTAACCTTTTTAAATTGTACTGGGGATTGAGCATTCAAGAAAAGGCTGCCCAATAAGTTGAATTCCAGATGGAATTGGAAGGGATACCCAAACCAAGAGATGTGTAAATAGCTACAAGGAAAACACACCCCCCCCACACACACACAGAGAGAGAGAGAGAGAGAGAGAGAGAGAGAGAGAGAGAGAGAGAGCGAGAGAGAGCGCAACGTGACTTCAAAAGATCCTAACTCAATTACTGAACTCAATGATACTACTGAAATGGTAAAAAACCGAAAAGAGACATCCAGTGTGTATTAGTAAGAATGATAAATGACCTTAGAGAGCACCCATACAAGCAGAAGGACAAAATCCAGGACTTAAAGTCAGCAACATAGAAAAAGTTAAAATTAAAAAAAAATAGGGGAAGGGGAAAGAGGAACTCTGCAATATGGATGAGAAGTTTGGCAAGAGGGGGAAATCATCAAAGAAATTGAGATTTGGGGGAAACAAAGTTGGAAACAAAAAACTCAATGAATCAAATAAAAACACAATGGAAAGCATCGCCAAGAGACTTGACCCAGCAGGAAAAGTGTTTCAGGGATGGAGGGCACAGGAGACAAATGCGACATAAAACTGATAAAGAAAACAATGAAGGGGCATAAAGCCCAAGAACTCTGGGAGCCAAGCAAGGGTAGAAGCTGAGTTAAGAATGGCAGACACACGGCCTGGAAAATCACAGCAGCATATTTCACAAACCTAGAGAAAGAAATGGGCATCCAGACACAAAAGGGCAGAGTCCCAAACAGACATGACCAGAGAAGAATGTCTCCATGGCATACAGAAATACAAAGAAACAAGATGAAAAGCTGAAAGAGGAAAACACGAGCTCGCCTATAGAGATACACACCTCAGAGTAACATCCGATCTCTCTCTCATCAGCAATTTTAATCCAGGAAATCATGGAATGATACAGTTCAAGCCTGCTGACCAAGTTGCTATATTCAGTAGCATTATCTTTGAAAAATGATTTAAAAATGCAAATATTTGAAGATAAGCACAAATTAAGGCAGTTCATGATCACCAATTTAGCATTCCAGGAGACACTTAAAGGAATACTATACACAGAGAAAGACAGAAAAACTGTCTCAATCACAAGATAATAATAAAGCACGACTTTCATGAGAGGAACAGACAACAAAGGAGAGCTCAGAAAGAATTCATCAGGTCCAATGCAGTAAGCCAGCAAACCCTTAACAGGAGTGAGAAAGAACAAACAATAATCTAAGCAAGGGAATTATGGTAATTAGTAAACAATTTCCAAAGATAAATGACCTCAAATGTAGATGACTTCAACCCAACAATAAAGAGATGCAGATTGGCTGACATATTAAAATCTAAATCTAGTTGATGTCTGCAAGAAACATTTCTCTGGAAGATACCCACAGACTGAGAGCCACAGGATGGAAGTGAACCTACCAAGCAAATGGAAACCGAATACAGACTGGTGTAGCTTTTTGGTAGCTGATAACTTGAAATCAAATTACGACCTAGGTAATAAAGAAGGTCGGCATATAGTAATGAAGGGAACACCTGAGCAGCAGCTGTAACTACTGTAAATAAATATGCACCAGACACTGTGGCTCCTGATTTCACTGAATATTAACAGACATAAAAAGTCACTTCAGTTTGAGTCCAATAGAGTGGAAGACTTTATAGCCAATTCTCACCTTTAGACAGGTCATTCAAACTAAAAATCGACAAGGAAACTTTATAACATTGGTCAACAGATTTAACAGATATACTAGCTTCAGGTGACTCCGTATACAAAAATCAATGCAACGCACCACATCAGTACTCTTAAGGACAGAAATCACAACGTCGTCTCAATAGGTGTAGAAAAGATCACAGACAAATTTCTATACCCCTTCATGGTTAAAACTCTTAAGGAACTAGGAGCAGAAGACATCCACACCAAGAAACTCAAGGCTCTAGATAGCAAATGTTATACTCAAAGTGCTCAAAATCTTAGCTAGAGGGCCAGCAAGACGGCCTGCAGTAAAGAGTGACTGCCAGGGCTCACAGTGTAGGTACAGAACTGACTCCTAAAAGGTGTTCTTAGACCCCTCACACATGCCCACACACACAACTCGAGCTTTCTCTTCCTCCCTCCCACCGTTTCACTTACACATGCAATCTGAAAAACTAAAAGAGCCCATTCTCTATGTTAGAGCATAAAGAGAAGAGGAAGAAATAAAAGGTACACAAATAGGAAAGAAAAAAGTCAAATCATCCTTATTTGTATACAGAACAATCCTATTAAAGAACTTAAAAACTCTACCAGAAGATTCATGTGATTAATTTTATATACCAAAACCAAGTTTGCTAAGGAAGAAATGAGGAAAATCCCACTTATAACTGTTTAAAACAAAACCAAAATAAAACACGTCTAACGAAGGAATAAACTTAACCAAGAGATAGTGGAAGACTGCTCTAACAACACTTGCAGACAACAAAGAAACTGGAGACACTGGGTTGGCAGAATTAACACTGTGAAATAGCTGTATTAAGTCATCTGCAGATTCAACACAATCCCATCATGACTCTAATGCAGTTTTTTACACTAGATGAGACAATCCTAAAAATCATAAGCACAAAGGACCCCAAAGAACTCCTAATAGAAAGTACAGTGCTGGAAGGTATCACAGTGAATTCTACTATAGAGCCATATTGATAAAAAAATATGACGGTGGAGCCCCAACAGATAGAGACCAACAGAATAGAAGATCTAGAGAGAAACTCCCACAGCTACGTACAACTCATTTTGGACAAGGATGTCAAAACATACAATGGGAAAAGACAGACAGTCCCTCTCAACAAACAGTGCTGGCAAACTGAATACTCATTTAGAACCAGATCCGTATCTCACCCTGAGTAAAAATATAAGACTTAATGCTCTCAAACTATTAGAGGGAAAGCACTTCAAGATACAAGCATAGGCAGTGATGTTATGAAAGGTGCTCCAGAAGTGCAGGAGAATCCCAAGAACAGACAAACTGTATCACATAAAATCAAAAACCTTTTGTTCAGCAAAGAAAACAGAATGAAGAGGCAGCCTACACAATGGGGCAAAAGAGTCTGTGCTAACAATACACCAGATGGGGATTAATATTGAGAATATATTACTCTCCCCCAAATTAAACACCCTATCACAAACCATGCAGTCAAGAAATGGGCTAAGAAACTAAATACACAATTCTCAAGAGTAAATGTAAATGGCCAGAAGATATTTGGAAACCTGGGCAACATCCTTAGCCATCAAGGAAATGCAAATTACAGCAATACCTTGTTTCTGGAGAGGATGCGGGGAGAGAGGAATGTATGAACCCTGCTGGTGGGAATATAAACTGGTGCCACCCAATGGAAACCAGTCCGGGACTTTCTAAAAACTAAAGAACATGTCACAGCACAGGGCCCAGCTATGCCACTCCTCATCTAGAAAGGATGAAATGCCCAGAAGTGTCTGCACATCCGCGTCTACCGCTTTACTGTTCTCAAGAGCCAGGGAAGAGAGCTAGCCTAGACATCTAACAACCTGCGACAGACGAAGAAAACAAGGTGTGGAGCTTTATTTAGCCATGAAGAGAAATGCAATCAGGACACCTGCAAGGAAATGGATGGAGCTGGAATTCATTATGTTAAATGCACTAAGGGAGAAACAGAGACACAGCCATATGTTCCCTCTATATAAGGTACCTAAACTTATATATATATATAAAACTTACAGGGAAGTACTTGAAATTAGAAAGGGGACAAGAGGGAAGAAGGAAGAGAGGGAGGAAATGGACAGGGTATCAAACTCCTGTGACATGAAAGCAGGGAAGGGGACTACCTACGGGAAGGGAGCAGCAAGAGTGGGGGCAGGTAAATGTGGGGTGCAGTGTGGGAGGGGATGAACTAGAACATCCTACGATGACACGTACATGAGAATGTCAAAATAAAACCCTTACTATCAACTCATTAACGAAATAAAAGAATCCAGATCTCAACTACCAGACACTCTGTAACAACGTCAGGGGATACAGCCCAGCAAACACTAACTTGACACTTCAGAAACTATTAGAAAACTTGCCACTAGCCCTTCGCTTACCCACTGTGATGTTGGCGCGTTTTAAATCTCTCACTAGGCATGTCTTGGTCAACTCATGGAAATGTGTATCTGAGCTCTCTGAGGGAGTGTGCTTAACCATGAACTGACCCATGATCTATTTCATTTTTGTGACACTGTATTTAAAAGGGGGAATCTACTTTTCCAGCTCAAAAAGGAAATAAATAGATTTATTATTTTAAGCAAGAGGTTCACACCGATAAAAACTCATGATCAGATGTTAGCAGGAAATGTAAAACCATGCATGCACAGTCAGCATGCTGACTTTATTTTTTCATATCCAACTGATGCAGTAACCACACCACATACCTTCTCCTTTTGTCCTGAATGAGCTGAAGTTCTATTAGGCCAAATATGGAGTAAAATGCAAATTGCATTAAAGTAAGGTACCAGCCATAGGGCTTAAAGCCTTCCATTGAAAATATCAACTCCTGTAAAAAGACAAGGAATGCTGTTAAATTCAAGGCGGAGACTGACTTTCAGTCAACTGTTCTAAGCACATCTTAAAAGCAAGAAAGCCATACTCCATCCAACTCCACCCTACTCCTGCCAAATCACTAGACTTCCTAAGACAATTTAGGCATGAAAATAGACTAAATTGTTGAAGTCAAATTGTGAGAAGTAACCAAAATGCAACATCTTCTTATGCTTCTTCATCAGAAGCCATGTAAGTATTCACAAAGTCAAAGCTACAATCTGAAGGTTTTATGCAACTAATTACCAGATTTGTTTGGAAATCTGGTAATTATTCAAATAAAAAAACACAGCGAATAACATTTATAGACTATGTAGCAAGAGCATGAAGTCCTAAATGAATGTGTATTGCTGAGACAGACATGGCCATGTCAAATACCCTATGCCTCAGCCGCATAGAAGTGCCAAAGCCTTCCCCAGGTGATGGCTCAGGGGAGTGGTAAAGCCTTCTTTAACTCCAAGTACGAATGGTGACAGTATATACAGACAATGTCACCATAGCTCTCTCCCCACCCTCGACATGATCATGGCCTGAAGCCTGCTCCCCTCCCTACAGAGAATGTTTCTACCAAGACTAGCTAAACCTGCCTTCCTGTCTGGCAGTGTATTGTAAACCCAGCCTCCTTGTCCAGGCTGTAATAACCCCACCTCCCTGTTCAACTGTGTATAATAAACACGCTGAACTTCTGGGGTTGCGGCTTCTTCATCTGAGAGCCCAGTCCACCTAACCCCAGCTTTTCTGTGTCCATGTGTTTGTCATTCTTCATTCCCTTACTATCTCAGTTGGTAAGTCCCTGGAGCCTTGCAAAGCATTGCA
This sequence comes from Peromyscus leucopus, assembly GCF_004664715.2. NCBI lineage: Eukaryota > Metazoa > Chordata > Mammalia > Rodentia > Cricetidae > Peromyscus > Peromyscus leucopus. The sequence continues at coordinate 25,142,243 of NC_051067.1, read as the reverse complement.
AGGTGGCTGCATTACTTTCCTTTGCAGTGGCTACCTGCCTCCCAAGTTATTTGGTTTTTTTTGTTTGTATGTTTTGTTTTTGTTTTTGTTTTTTTGATTTTTCGAGACAGGGTTTCTCTGTGTAGTTTTAGTGCCTGTCCTGAATCTCACTCTGTAGACCAGGCTGGCCTTGAAGGCTCTGCCTCCTGAGTGCTGGGATTAAAGGTGTGTGCCACCACCGCCCGTCTGCCCCAAGTGATTTGTAACAGAGGCATTTTGAAGGGAAGAAAATAATGCTTCATAACAAGAAAGATTCTACTCCTATTTCTAACTGCTGTGTGATGTGATACCTTGCTTTTTCTTTTTTAATCACCCTCCAGCTGGGACTCAAATTACAAATCATATTCTACAGTATTTTTACATAATGTTCTTCAGGACATTCTTTAGGATAACTAAAAAAAGAAAGTCAAAATTTTACTTATATATAAAAAGATGTAATGCATCTCTATAAGATAAATGGACAATAAGATGTTTTATGAGATTTTTACGCATAAGTAAGGTCACCCAAATGTGGTGCTAATGAACATCAATAGTTTATGTCCCCTCTTAAATTACCAAGGTTCTCAGATATGATGTAGTTGAATTAAAAACTAAGTTGCTAATAGTTAAAAATACGTATCAAGTCAATGCACACTAATAACACTGGGTGCCATTCAAACACGAATGCTCACAATGGACTGAACCTTCGCCCATCCAGTAATGGTTTTGAAGGGTAGGAATTTGCTGGTGGCCAAAGGCATACAACTACCTCAAGCTACAGAGCAAACACTGGACAGACTATTGCAATGTTAGATACAGTGAAACAAAACTCACAGAAACGGAAGATTACTGCAAAAATAGATAAGAGAAACAAAACAAGAATGAGAACATCACGGGCACCAGGAAAGGAGGGGAAAATAAAGAATGACTCAGCCATCTCAGGATTAGAAAGCTGTGTTTAAAGGAAATAAAACTGCTTTGTAGTGGAGAGGGGAAAGGCAGAAAAAAATATATATGTATATATATATATATATACACATATATATGTGTGTGTGTGTGTGTGTGAGTGTGTGTGTGTGTGTATATTTGGTCAGACTTATTTTGTAAAAATGGCCTTTTACACTATGTGGTGAGCGTAATAATCCTAAGAATTGGAGGGATGAGGCAGGATTTTGAACATGAGGTTGGTCTGGGCTACAAAGAAAGACTTGTTCAAAACGCAAGAAAATAAAAATAACCTTTTATCAATGAAATCCAAGAATCGGGAATAAACTGTGCTATTTTCAACTTTATTATAAAATGATCTTCCTAGACATCAACCAATGCTTGACTCATAAAAATTAGCATGGATGTGTGTGTATGTGACTAGATGGCTCAGAGGTTAAAAGCACTGGCTGCTGCTCTTGTAGATGGCCCAGGTCCATTTCTTAGCATCTACACAGCAGCTCACAACCTCCATTAGCTCCAATTCCAGGGGATCCAATGCTAGTTTCCTTAGGCAACCGGCACACATGTGGTATGCTTACCTATATTCAAGCAAAACACTTATACACATAAAAATAAATGAGTAAGTCTTTAAAGATATGGACACACAGCTGCAATCACCTATGTTTTGTTAAATATTTACAAGTTTACTTTTATAACTTTAACTTTCAAGATCACCTTTCTTTCCAACTTAAAATATTGAACTTGGAGAATCTGATCTTTACTTTTAGTAGTCCTTTTAAGAGGCTATTGGTCTACAAAAATTTCAAGCTCTGAGTCAACTATTAGCCTGTAAATAAAAACACCATGGTGAAAACAAGTAGCTGAAACCAACATGGACATCATGTGCTAACACTATTATAAACAAACAACATGGACATCATGTAACTAACACTATTATAAACAAAGGACTACTGTTTACCTGTAAGTATCCATAAATTAGGTAAAACACAAAAACTCCAGCAACACATATGAAAAACTGTGTGAGCTTGTTAAACTTGCTGAGGTTCATGCCCAGCACCACAATGTCATCAACTGACTTGATGTGTGGTGACATTGTCTGGGTTTTGGAGGGCACAGTGATGGAGACATACTTCCTGGAGTTGTTGAACTTGAGGTCCATTGTTTTTGCTTTGCCACATTCAAGGCCTGCAACCTTGTCTTTGCTGGTTTCCACTGTCAGGTCCTGCCTTTCCTTTGCTGGCTCAGCCTAAAAAAGGGAATAAGCAGTTATGGCAAATCATACAGTCTATGAAGTATCATATTCAAATAACAATCCAAATTACACCATAAAAAATATAGGCGCAGCTGAGTCTCTCTGGATATCAGCATTACCTCCCACACACCAAACACCAAATACAAGACCCCTCACTCCCCCATCCACCATTGAATAGCATCATATTCATCTCCATAGTAATCAAAACTAGGACTATACACGGTAGTATGCTTTTATCATCTAGTACATATCTAACTCTAATAAAACAAAATGTAAAATATTTTCAAGATGCTTAAGGGTTGACAACCATACAATCTAATTGCTTGTCAAGCTTTAAAACTAAAGCCAAACAGGTATGAGATTTAGCAATAGAATTCCTTAGGTTGAAAGAAAAAGCTGTATGAAGCCCAGGCTGGCTAGGAAGGGACAAGCCTCCTGCCTTAATGTCTTGAGTACTACAGTTACAGAGCATGAACTACCAACCATGACGGAAAAGCCTTTCTTTCCTCATGGAGAAAATGATTCAAATGTAAAGTCTTTGGAATGTAAAAGACAGAAAAATGTGTGTATGTGTGTGTGTGTGTGTGTTTTTTTTTTTTTAAAGTTGTGAAAGCACCACTGATAACTGTCAAGTTTCTCCTTGCATTTCCATAAGCTGAAAATGATGAATTCCCTGTAAACACTAAGGGAAGTGCAGAAATCCTGACAGCACGCAAGAAGGAAGGACTATCTTCCCAGACTGTCTCCCTGTTGGCACTCCAGCGACATAAATCCTGACTCAGAGGGCAGGAGAGAACAATTCTGACAGGGGATTCACTTAAAAAAAAAAAAAAATCAGAGAAGAAACTGTCTTGTGAGCATTTGAAATGACAAGAACTAGAGTCACCTTTGGGTGACTGTTCCTAGTTAGCTGAGCTGCAGACATTCAAGAGAGCTCATTAGTCACAGCAATGGGGGCAAGGTGCTGGGTACACAGCAATAGATATGTAGGCACCAAAACATCTATTCCACGGGACACCCGCCTTATGTCTAAACCTTTAAAAGTACTTTTCTTGTTTGTGTTCCTTCTTCATGCTTTTCTTCTTTATTCTGGCTTCCCTGGCTGTGTTTCAATCACTCTTATGTCCTTAAGATTTTTTTATGCCATGTTGTAGGACACCCTTGACATACAGTTTTCATGATAAGCATGTTTAAACTGCCCTCCTCCCATTGTCCTGTGTTTTAACACTGAGGGGAAAAATGCTCTGGTCTATTTCCTATGTTAGGCACAGCAACAGCGCCCAGGGCACTATTTAAATAAACATAGGTTCTGAGCTTCTCTTCCCTGATTTATTTCAATAAAAGGCCTAACCACTCAGCCATTCCCGAGAACAGAAGACTTCCAAGTGCCTCGTGTTCTGTTCATGGTGTCCTTTCTGCTTGGTGGTTTCTTTCTTTGGGTCATATTTAAGTTCAGAGTTGATGGCCACTTCTTTGGGACACCTCTCAGAATCTTACCAGTCTCTGCATCTTGGTATCTGGCATGGACTTTTTATGCACACCAGAAAACAAACAAATTGCCATACCTACTAAACATGCCTCCAACTCCAGCTCACGTCTGTCTCACTTGGATACAGTTTTGAAAGGAGCATGGGGCTGGCAAACTTGATCAGCAAAACTGAAAATCTACACTAGGTAAGAACTGGGAGGAGAGTGCAGATATACTTAGGCACACATGCGCACATAGAGAATGAGTCTTATAAAATCCATTTCCTACTTTTACTGATGTTGGGATATTTCTCCAGAAAGCAACTCTTTCCCAACATTGCTCTCTTCTGAAATGCTTATAGTTAAAAGTCAAGCACACAATACCAATTCAACTACAGTGAACAGTACAAATAAGCAGTCCCCAGACCCCATGGTTTGGAACTTTGAGGTCTGAGCTATGATACAACCTGAGAAGTCTTGGGCAAAGTAATCTCTCTGCGTTTTCAGGTTCTTTATCTCTACAGGGAAAAGTAAAATGTGCTGATTAAAGACTTTCTGTGGAATCTATGAGATAAATGTGAAGTGCACGGCACACAGTATGACAACCATGTACATTAGCTTTCATTATTCAACTTTTCAAAAACATTGCTGAAGTGGCCTGAAGCTGATTCACCTTCCTGACATGAAGTAGGAAACAGGGATCTGGCTGTCCCACCTAGCCTGCCCTACAAATGTCTCTTCCATTGCCCGCTATAAGATGCCACAGCACACTACAAAACCCCAAGACACTGAACGGACGGACTCTTTTCTCTTGTAAACATGTGATCAACATTATTCTACTCTAATCTCTTCCACCACTTTATCACTCCCACACACTCCCAGCAGCCCCATGAGCTGCAGATCTAGGCTGCATGTGCAGGTAAATACCCTCAGCAATACCTTTTCTTAAATGTGTGCAACACACTACTCATCTCTCCAGAGTTTCCCATGAAGCACTTGTGATGAACAAGGAAATGGATTCACTGTCACTGCGTAAACGATGCCTCACCACCACAAAACCTGCCCTTTAAAGGCCTGGCACTTAGTGTGCAGCTTGGCATGCCTGATCGGCACTGTGCTAGTCAGAAAGCATGACTGATGAAGGCCTCGGTTACTCTCAAACTGTGACCCCTGATATCTGCCCCTCACTTGTTTGTAACATTAATAATTGATATTGTTATCTAAAGAATCAGAGCCATGGCTGGAGAGATGGCTCAGTAGTTAAGAATGTTTATTGTTCTTGCAGAGGGTTCCCAGAACCCATGTTTGGAGGCTTGCAATTGCCTTCAGCTTGACCTCCAGGAATCAGACCCCTCTCATGCACATACCTACTTATGCATAGATGCACACACACACACACACACACACACACACACACACACACACACACATAAATCTAAAAAAAAAAAAGAACCTGGGACAAAGTCCTTATGTTACAGGGAAACGCCTAAACTACACATGGAATTTAACATCAGCCTAGGCTACAGAGATCTTGCCTCAAAATCAACACCCCACCCCCCCTCACCCCCCCCACCCCTCCACCCACCCCCTGGCGAAACTCCAAACAAAAAGCTCAAGAACAGAATTAAAAGTAATCAAATAATTAATAACTTGCTTTGCTTTAGAAATTCTAAACAACCTCTGAAACTAAAACAGAAAGAAATCATTAAAGTGGATCTCTGCCTTAAGTCTTTTCTTAAACACAACAAACATTTAACTTCAGCACAGTGAAGGTAGAAATAACAGCTAAAATGGAATTAAAGGAAGTCCTCCCAGTTCTAAAAAAAAAAATCAGAAACAGGTGATGTTGACTTTCAATGACATACTGAAATAAAAATTATCTGAGCTTACTTCTTAAAAAACACAACACAACACAACACAAAACAAAAACCAATCTGTGTGAATATGCCTCAGCTCGCAGGAGGCGGTCAGAAGACACGTGTGGGAAACTGGTTCTCTCCTTTCGCTCTGTGGGTTCTGGGGACCAGGCTTGCGGACAAGTGCTCTTGTGTGCTGACTCATCTCACTGGTCCCAGCTTAGCTCTTAATCTAGTTCTGTTTCTAACATGAAAGATAAAAGCTTTCTATTATCAAAAGGTGGACTGTGAAGAAAGCCTCTCCGGTGCATAGCGTGGGAAAGACCTAACTCCGCCCATAACTTGCCACACTCAGGTGACACTCTTGTCTTCATGTCTCGGTAACACTTTGGATAAATTACAGTGTGTGGAATAAGATCATAAAACAGAAAACAAGATTTTGATGTCATCCATACTTCATCTCACAAAGTGTGAGAGACTGGTGATTTCTGAAACTCTTTCCCCCTCAAGGGCTAAAATTAGGATTTAATCTATACATTAAGCAGAAGTAATGCTGCTATCTAAAATATTTTCAAATGCTAGGAGTGTTTTCCCCAAGTCTCAAACTATTTTAATTCACTTATAAGGAAAACATTAACTAAAATTCAGGATTCTGATAATCTACTGTAGAAGAAATAAAGATGTATTTTTTTTAAATACAGAAAAAAACAAAAACTCTTGTTAGTATACTAACAAAATCTTTCAGTGTTTGTTTTTTTTTTTTTTTTCTTATTGAAGGAAAAAAAAAAAATACGAGGAAGAGAATTCAGTTGCAAAGCCGGAAAGAACACACAGGTTTCAGGGACATAAACTTAATAGCTCTTTAAGGACAGTCACTTCGTGGCAAGGCAAACAGGAGCGGGGTACCGGAGGACCGGACACAGACCCGGAAGTAGCTCTGAACTGCAAAAACAGTCTAGGGAATCCGGGAGACCATCCAAACCCTGACAGCGGGCTAGGGGAGACGGGCGGTGGTCTCACGCCGGGAGGGGAGGATGCTCTTCCCGGAAGCGCTCGCCCCGGTTACCCCTAACCGGTCCGCGCGCGCCCCGGCCACCCAGACAGCGGCGTCCATCACCTTCTTTGGCGACACTGTGTGGGCGCCCACCCCAGTCCTGCCTGGCGGCACCTGGCCGCGCGGCGAGACCCCTCCCAGCTCCGCCGCTGTCACCTCCTCTGCCTCCTGTCCTGCTCCTGCGCCGGCCACCGCGGCCGCCACCTCCCCGGAAGGTCTTCACACCGCCAGACCCCTGGCACCACTTCCGCCTATGGGTCTTTGTGCGCATGCACAGGCACGCGGCCCCGCCCCTTCGCCCGCCTTCTGGGCCGCTACCTCTCGCGCATGCTCCATTGCTCGGAGGCTGAGCCAGGACCTGGGTTCTGTACGTCTTTTGGGGTCCACGACCCAGGTGACTTCACATCCGTGGCCGTGAGCCGGTACGTGTGAAGGCGGCCAGATTCAGAATGTTCGAACCGGAAACAGCCTGAGGCTCTCTCTCCTCAGCCCGCGTCTTTTGATCCAAAGAAATGAGGTCGCTTCTCAACTCCTTCCTTGTCCCAGTCTCTGGACCCATTTCTGCTCTTCTGGCCAAGATGGACTGAAGAAATGCCCAGGGGGCCCAAGTCACATGCCCTTTCAGTGACGATGGTTTGTAATTGTAAACGTTACCAGGATTGTATTGAAGAGGCCATTCACTGCTTGGAACGTAAATTCCTACTTTGGGGTCTGACAAATATAAAAACATTTATGGTTTCTAAATATCAGAAATTACCCCCTATCCCCCCATTGAGAACTACACCTATAATTACTGAGATACAATGAAGAAAATACCAAGACGGATTTGGTGACAGGGGTTATTGTGACTACCATAACCGATGCAGTATTTGAGAGCCTGCTTTAGTAGGGAAAGGGGTGAATAATGTCAACAGAAACGTTAGAATCCATTCAGTTACGAATCAGTTTTAAAATTTCACCAGAATTATGCAGAAAGAGAAGCATTTGTGCCTTGGTTGTGGTGGTGGTGGTGGGGGAGATCCAGTTAAGTCATTTTGAAAATGCCAGCCTTCTTAGGCCAGTGATTATGAATGTTCAAACTTAAAATTTTTTTTCCTAAAGAGAATAACAAAGCCCATCTAGTGATACCATTCTGTCACTCAACAATAGCAAACAGAAGCAGGAAAGCCCTAGTACTGTTAGCCACTGAAGCACCGTATTTATCAAGCATCTGTTGAATGGGCGTATGGGTAGGTGATATGTGTAATTTCTAAGTAGAGTTCCCCACCCTCAAGGAGTTACAGGGAACAGGTGAAAAGGTAAATGGTAATATAAACCCAGAATACAAGAGGTGTCAAGGTCCATCCACTTGGCCTGGGCAATCATAGTAGCCTAACAGGGTTGGTTCTCCACTTCCTCCATATTTCTTTACTGCCTACTTCTGCTCAGCAGTGGGAATTAGCCTTTTAGGATCTGATGTGTTGTGCTCACACCACTTTAATCATCTCATTGAAATCCAACACTCATTACCACCTCATTGAAATCCAACGCTGTTCCATGGCTTGCAACTTGTCTCGATGGGTCATATCCAAACACCATTTCAGAGTTCATCTAGCCCCTGTCAAGCACAACATGCCTCGTGCTTTGCATTTACTGTTCCTTTTGCATGGTACACTGCCCTCAGATGTGTCCACTGGGGATGGAAATGAAGCAGTGCCAGATGTTACCGTGGAGTTAGGGATGATATTACTGATAGGATTGCAGGTAAGAGCACCCCTGTTCACCAATAGGAGCAAGGTGAATGCAGTTATGACCAGCCACAAAGCTGGAGCAGAAACCCAGTTACTGTTGCCTGTGGACTCATGAAAAATGCATGTTCTTAATGTGAAGACAGATGTGCAGTCTCAGCATGTTGATTACTTTGATTAACCACAAAACAAACAGAAGAACCAAGGAATGACTCCCCCCTCCAAATAACCTCATGCGCCAACTCTTCCCTTGAGGAAGAAGCAGGTCCCTTGACTCTTGATGAAGAACACTGTGTTACCACTGCAAGTACTTTCAGTAAACATTCAACTCCCAAGGCACTTGAAGCTATTTGCACACGGTCTTACGCTGTGGAAAGCAAATTACTAAGTCATGAAGGACCATCGGACACAGATCCTGAGTTGACACTGATGTTGAAGACTCAAAGTGGAGGCCAAGTGGTGAAAGGCATGCTGGCCATACATAGTCTGTCTCACAGGATGTCCTTGAGTTCTGTGAAATCATCCAGGGAATGAGTGATATTCATCTGTTTAACAACAGAATCTCTGATCTTTGCTGACTGATTATGATAGGGAGGGGCAGGTGGAAGCTCTTGAAATTATCTACTTCTTAGGGCCCAAGGTAGGAAATTAGATACTATTGCACCTACAGGGAATTTGAGAGATTTCATTACTAGCCAGACTTGAAAAATGTACAGAAAGTCTTCTTCATGGTGAGGCTCTGAATCAGATGCCAATTATACTTAGGAATTTCAGAGATAGCATTGCCAACAAAGACTTTAAAAATATAGGGATGTTGATGTGTGTGTGTGTGTGTGTGTGTGTGTGTGTGTGTGTGTGTGTGTTTGTACTCTGCCATAGTAGGTAAAGCCATGATGTGCATTTGGTGGACTCTAGTTAACTTATCCAAGCAGTAGCTCCAATAGCAGCTGCTGTGAAATATGTGAGGTTTTACTAGAATGCTAATTTTTATGTAGTTATTGAGATGGCAGATGCCCCATCAGTAAAGTGGAACAAGATCAGTTGGCTCCTTCATGAAAATAATTGGAGTGCCATGCATCGACTTTCTCCAGGCTTGTAGAAACTATCCTGCTTCCAGTTATGATTCAGTCTTGCGGGAATTGTGATTGATGTAAAGGGTTGCAGGCTACCTTCTTGTTTTGCTCTAGTCTTGACATGCTAATCAGATCTAGAGAGAAGGTAAGAGCTATGTGTCTGAGGAAGATGTATATGTGAAGTAGGGTGGGAGAGAAAACCTGTTTGGAATCTGCCAATATTGTGGAAATCTGATTTGGAGAGCGTTTGTGACATAGTCTTACTTTGGTTTCTTCACAACCAATGATTTGAGACAGAACTGTGTGGGTAGCAGAAGATAGATAACAAAGAGACCAACACAAAGAAGAATGCAATTCCAGAGTTCATTAGGGAATTTTTTTGTCCTTGGAAGTGGGTATAATTTCACCAGGACTGAAATTTCAAAGAATGGACTTCCTGTAAAGATCAGTAGTTTACCTTAAAGGAACTGATAACACTTTTGAGATGAATTTCCTCTGTTCACAGTTCATCTGCCTGCACTCCAGTCTTGCAAATGCAGTTTTCTGACAGATTGTTTTGACTGCAGGAAATACTCACGGCAAGATGGCATGGTGGGGCATATGACTGAGGGATGCTCTGATTCTGCAATATATTACCACCTGGTCATTGGTCTCGTAGAGCGTTATGAGCACCAGCAGCATTCCTTCACCAGGACGAAAGACCTCAACAGGATGGAGATGCATGTGGTGATATATTATGTCTCCCCAAATATTGTGCACCCTAATAAAGCTTATCTGAGGATCAGAGGAAAAGCTAGCTGCTTTATTAAACATAGAAATCAGGCACACTCCTTTAATTCTAGCATTTGGGAGGCAGAGATCCATCTGGATCCTGTGAGTTCAAGGCCACAAGTGGGGAACCAGCCAGGCATGGTGGCACATGCCTTTAATCCCACCACTAACAACAGAAGTCTAGAGGTCTGTACAGATAGACAGGAAGTGATGTAGCTAGGTGGAGAGAGGAGGTGAGATGCAGAACAGAAAGGCATATAGATGTGGGTATACAGGAAGTAGGTCTCTTTGGCTGAGGATTTCCAAGTGGTAAGAACATGGCTGTCTTCTCTCTGATCTTTTCTGATCTTTCAGCTTTTATCCAAATATCTGCTCCAGGTTTTTGTTAATAAGATCATTTAGCAATTGGTCTTACAGATGCTATTGCCAAAGATACTTACAGAACCAATAGCTTGTACTCTCTAATACCTAGAGTAGTTGGACCCTGAGATCCAAAACTCAGAAAAGACATTGGTCCTTCTCATTGTGAGTTCCAATGACTCAGTGAGAGAATTTGTTTCCTATTTCTCTGCTAGATTAGAAGTTCTGGTCTCCATGGAGCTAGAAATGAATCATACTGCCCCACAAGCACCTGACCTGGATAGGTTAGAGGTCTCCAGACTCACCCCAAGCCCTCTTTTCTCCCTGTGAGCATCCCACCTGGACAAGTGAGACATCTCTGCTCTACATTCTGCTGACCTCTGTTCACAGCAGGTGGCCAGGCTAGAGTTCTTTATCCTTCCTCTGCACAATTCCACTGCCCTCCACTTGCCCCAGGCAAACAGGTTAAAAGACCATGGACCTCCCACTTCCCATCCACACTTCTGCTACTCTGTGCTTGCCCTGACTAGATGAGTTAAACTTTCCCAACCCTCTTGTCTTCTGTGCATTTCCGCCTCTCAGCATCCTCATCCTGGTCATGCATGTTAGAGATTTCAGGGTCTTCAGCCCCAACCACAGTTTCCTTCACCCCATGCCTATCCTGGCTGGGGAAGCCAGAAGAAAGACAATTCCTCTCTTTCCAGAGCACACCACTGCCACTGTGCGTGTGCCCCAACTGAGCAAATGAGACACAAAACCCATCCACTACTGGCTCACATGCACTACACTCTTCCTGCTCATAAAGTTAGAGGAAGTATGATCCCCAGTCCCTACACACATTCCTACAACACCTTATGAACTGCACACCTTGAGGTCAGAGGATGCATCCCATCCCCACCCCCCACCCCCCGTTGTTTTTATCTAGGTTGTTCTATTTACCAGTAAAGAGTCAGGAGTCAGATGTTGGGGTGAAAACCTGCTAGATCAGAGAAGCCAAGAAGCAACCAGCTGAACTTCTTTTATGGCTGGAGACTCAGGAAGAGATCATCTCTGTCCCAAACCAAAAGAGCCCGTGAATCTCTAAATCCCTTTCTACTCCTTCCTGTGCATCTCTCCACCCACCTTCCTGAACTCTGTATAGCTAATGCTTGTCAACTAGTCGCAGGCTCCACTCCATAATCCTAAGTTAATTTTATTAACACAGTCTCAGAGCTTCACAGTGCAATCAAGTATCCCACAACACCTCATATGCTCACTGCAGTGATCATGGCTTAGTGATCACAGGCCATGTCTCCCTAAGTAAGACAAGATCACCCAGAGTTGCTCCATCCATGGATCAACCCCAGGTCTCTTCAGTGATACTTAGTCAAGCTAAGACCCCCCCAGAGCAAAGAAATACCAAGCACTCCAACAACTGCTCACGGAAACTGAGTTTTCCAGAAAGTCCTAACCAATAAACTCTGGATAAACAAAATCCCAACATAAATACTGCCACCAACATGAAAAGCTAAGGTTGTCTCCTTCAAAATCACTAACCTCATAGTAATGGCCTCCAGTGACAGTGATACAGATGAAATTCCAAAGAACTATGGAGAATGGTTTTAAAAACTATGGTTAATGATCTCAAAGAAGATATGAATAAATGCATGAAGGACTTCAAAGAGAATGTAATGATTTGCAAGATTCTTTGTCTAGAGTTGAACTTCACTACAATAACCTTTCACAAAATAACCATTATGCATGTGTGTATATGTGTGTGTGTGTATATATATGTGTGTTTGTGTTTATGTGTATGATTGTATATGTGTATGCATTTATATATATATATGTATGTATATGTGTATGTACTTTTTTCTCTTCACATTCTGATTATTTTGATATGCATTAGACCTTAGTGACAATACAAAGCACTGTTTCTGTTAGAAATGCCATGGCTGACTTGTATTCATTAGGTATTTAGGTTCTGTGATATGGTAATATCAAATGAAAATGTCACTTCACATATCTTCTTATAATATCAACCTATTGAATTCCTCTAGAAAAATAAAGGCTGTTAGGGTCAACATAGCTTGGAGTAAACAGGAATGGCAACATTGTGTTTGTTCCACTTCAGAATGCTGTGACATAGAAGATGGTATTATTCCTTATCACTGGTTTTCAAGTTTTGGTAGTGTGTATTACAGTTAATGAGGAAATTATTAGAGACTGCTAAGAGGCGGGGGCTTAATTGGAGGCAGTTATGCCATTAAGGGGACAGAATTGACAAGGACATAGGAATGAAGATCCCTTCATTCTCTTTGTATGTTTCCTGGCTGCCATGAGGCTAGCAGCCTCCTCTGTCATGTACTCTGATAGTGATGTACTGTGTTAGTATAGGCCCAGAGTAACAGGGTCAAGCAACCTTTGACAACATGTGCCAGAAAAAAACCTTTCATTTTCAGAAGTTGGTTTTCTCAGGTATTTTGTGACAGCAATGGAAATCTGTTAGTAGACCGTGTAATACAGTACTTACCACACATGCTGTGTGATTAGTTTTTCATCAGACAGTTCTTAATGATGTTTGACTGTATCTTGATTCAATTGGTGTGCATCAGAAGAAGAATGATTTTTAAATCTATCATTGCCTTTTTCCAGATTACAAATTCTTGGCATGCCTTGGTTTGCCTAGGTAACTCCATTGTTTTGTGGCTTATTGAATTATTTGATAGCCTTTCCATGTTGTCATATTCTGATTCTAAACAATGGAAGAAAGTGTAAAATGTAAATACTCATGAAACAGACATTAATGATGCAAGTCTAATTTGTTATACCATTAACCCATTTATGATTATTAATCTCACCAGACGATCAGACAAGCTCACTACTGTCATTGCTAAAATGACCAATGATATCATAGTTTTACATTTTCTTGAAATCTCCACTCAGGACATAACATACAGTGTTATTATGGATGAAATATGCAAAGGGATGAAAATTTAAAGACAATGATATTAAATATAGATGAACAGGAGGTTTATTTTACTTCTGTGTCTGTACATATGTAGAAATATGTCTTGGTCTGGCTGTCATGGAAGAGAACAATTTAAAGACTGAATTAAACACAGATTATTTCATCTTCCTTGTGGTCAGTGAAAAAGCTGTGAATTACACTAAAGGCCAAAGAGGATGCCACAGCCATGCTCTAGCCACTTGTGAGATTTGTAATTGAGTTTATGTTTTATTATCTTCTTAGTTTATCATGCTATTTATAATTACAAAAACCATTATCGTAATTAAAAATTAAGTCACCAAAGCATAAGTAGTAAATATTTAATCACACACTTAATTCTTTTAGTTCTTCTGTCCTATGGCATCTGATGGCACTTGAAGCTTGGTATTCTTCCAGCAATGCATAAGAAATGCACCCCCCCCCCAATGTTTTTCCTTTTTCAAAGCTTTTTTAAAGCTCAAGATGGTAGTATAATACATAAACCTGCATCTACTCTTATCTGATATTACATGTTTTGGATTGTTTTTAGGTTAAAGGTAAGACAACTGTTTAGACACTGGAACATGAAATAACTTAAAATTTTGGTCTATTTATATACATTTACATACTTTAGACTTGTTCTTACTTTTATATTTTCACGTATATTTACATTAGGTGTAGTTTTGGTGTAATTGGTCATTATGCATTTAGTTGTGACATTCAGTTTTATCAACTGTTTGAAGCTGGTGGTGGAGAAAGAACCAAAGGACAAATGTGTTCAGCCACTGTATGAATGTAGTAAAGAAAGGTATCACGTTATGCTAAGACCAGGGATACATAAAGAACAATCATGGAAAGAAAGGAGTGTGCAGCTATTATCCTCAAATAATTAGGTAGGCATCACACACAAAATAGATTTATATGGCTCCTAAGGCAGAGCTAAAACTAAACTGAGATATGAAATTGTTCTTCTGGGTATACAGTAGTTTTCCAAAGCCAAATGGGCTGTCTCGTGAGGTTCACAGCCAAGTGTCAAGTGAGCATTCTCTAGGATGCCACTGGACATGGGACCCTGGACTGTGGATACCAATTGGAGATCCCCTCAGGATTTCTGACCCTAAGATACTCTTGTCCAGCAAGTACTCTTTATAAGGCCATGCCAAGTCTTGGGGGCACCTGATAGGTACAAGTCCACTTGATATTCCATCCCTATGGAAAAGAATACTTTTAGAGGCCCACAGCAGCCTGTGATTCTAACCAGTATGAGTGTTTATACACAGGTGTTCTGTTACAATAACAGAAAGCAGGCTAATATATTGTCCTACACAATATTCATCATTGGTAGTAGGAAGGAAGTCAACAGTAGCATTTATTCTCTTGAGTTTTCATTCATTTTGCTTCAGTTATGATCTTCAATTTTTCTCTAAGTTCTGCAATCCTGCAAATTTGGAATCTAGTTTCTTATACTTCATTATTACTTATTTCTCTTTTTGATTCAAATACATAAATACTTGCTTCAAACAGCTTACACATATGTACCACAATCTTTGATTATATATACTGCATTACATCTGTGCGGCTCACCAAAAGCTGAGCAGACACTAAAGCTTAGACATGAACCACCCTCGACAGTTTCCCTTGCAGCTTCCATTAGTGTGCTGCTGATGTTACGGTTGTTGCGCCAGTGTGGTTCATTGATGCCTGCTCAGATCCACAGTTTACAAGTGTTACTTGCTGTTGTGCATTATGGGTCTGGAGAAATGTACAATGGTGTGTGTCCACAGGAGAGCGTTGTGCTGAATAAGCCTCTCCCCCTACGTGCCCTCTGTCCTCCTCTCCCTTAGCCTCTGCCTTGAGCTCTGGGCAGTAACTGAATTTTTAGCTATCTCTACAGTTTTACATTTCCTAGATGACCATGCCATTAGAATCATGCACTCTGTATCTTGTTTCTATTTTTTTTCTTGGAAATACTCATTTAAACTTTCCGGCACTTTGTGACTTGTTCTGCAGATTAAACATAAGGCCTCACACTTGCTTACAAACTCTACCACTGGACCATCTCTCAGCCGTCACTCTTATTTTTGCTTTGAGATGAGGCTTCACTAAGTTACCCAGGCTGGCCTTTAACTACTCTATATAAGGCTGGACTTGTGATTAATACTCCTGCCTCAACACCCTGAGCAGCTGAGGTTACAAGTCCATGCTGCCAGGCCTGTGTCTTATTTGTTTCTGCACTTGTACAATATTCTAGTGCATAGATGTACCCTGGTTTGTCTATTCACCCACCGAAGAGCACTTCTACTATTATTTAAGGACTAATTCTCCCTTACTTAATTTTAAAAGGTTGATTAAATGCCTGGTTAGAAATTAAAAGTTAAGTGGTCTGTTTACTTCCAGAAAGATTTTTCAAATGTGCTTCATAGAGGCATTCAGTCAAAGACTCTTGAGCTTCCAAGTCTGGTACTTTTATATCAACTTTGAGGGGGTTTAGACACTAAAATAAAAATAGTTTTTATAATCATATTTTTTTTCTAAAATTTCCTGTATAACCAAGTTCTCTTTAAGCATAAGTAGAAATAAATATTTTCCTATGGATTTTAATTTTCTCTATATTACATCTCTCTCAAATATTAGATATTTTAAACACACATTTTGTTAAGACTTCTCTTTTGTAGCAGTTTCCTCCCAGATCCAATCTTCCATCTTGGATGGAAACCTTTTAAGACATAAGCTCTAACAGGAACATGAAACAACAGGGTATTTTAAGATAGGTTGTTCACAAGGAGGTGAAACAAGAGTGTTCCAGGAGGAGGTGAAACACTCCATCCTATGAGGTAGGTTTTTAAGACAGGAAATAAACAACTCAAGATAGCTTCAGAAAGTCCCTGAAACTAAGCAGTCTCACTAGGACCCTTCCTCATCAAGAGTATATAATCAATCAAGACTGCTACTAATTGCTCTGAGATGAACCAAGCAGCCTGGAAGAAGCAGAGACCAGGTGAACTGCCCAGGAGAAACAAAGACCAGCTGAGCTGCCTGGAAGAGGCCAGACTTACTGAATCAACTGGAAAGGATGCCCTCCAACCTGTTGAGTGCTGCGGGATGATCCTTCTGTATGCTGTGAATGTATAATAAAGCTGTTTGGCCTATAGCAAGGCAGGATAAAGTTAGGTGGGAAAATCAAATTGAGGACTCCGATGAAGGAGGGTGGAGTCAGGAGAGACATGATAGAGCGGCAAAAGAAGCAAGATGCCAGAGGACCAGTAAAGCCACGGGCCACACAGCAATACATAGATTAATAGAAATGGGTTAATTTAAAAATAAAATCTAGTTAATAATAAGCCTGAGCTATCAGCTGAGCATTTTTATAATTAATATAAACTTCTCTGTGTTTATTTGGGACCTGGAGGTTGGGACAGAAAAACAATGCCTCCGTTTAGTTGAGCTAGCTACTTTTCAACTTGTTGAACTGTGCACAGGCTGTGCAGTGTGCTCCAGGTTTCCAGCTTTTGTGAGCTGTTACCCATGCCTGGGGTGGGCTTTGGTGATGCAATTGTCTTTGAGTCATTTTTGCTTCTCTTGAGTAACCCCTCATCTATATTCCTATAAAGTAACTCTAATAAAACTCATTGGCTTATCAAATTGGACTTTAATGGTATCTGTACTTTTGTCTATTATGGGCTCCTTATCTGGGGTGAGTAGACTCGGTGTGTGTGTGTGTGTGTGTGTGTGTGTGTGTGTGTGTGTGTGTGTATTTTGTTGTGTCTCCCCAGGAAAAGTCACACAGAGCCTTAGAAAAGTGGTTCTCAACCTTCCTAATGCTATGATCTTTTAATGCAGTTCTTCATGTTGTAACCACCAACCATAAACTTATTTTCATTGCTATCTCATAATTGTAATTTTACTAGTGTTATGAATTAAAGTAAATATCTGATATGCACATATCTGGTATGTGACTCCCATGAAAGGGTCATTTAACCCCCAAAGGTGTCGCAACCCATAGGTTGAGAACCACTGGTTTTAGAGTGTAAAACTATATCTAGTCAGCCAGTCTCTGGACCGGAAAATTTGTCTCTTATATTGCAGGCAGGCTGGTTATAGCTTACTTAGGTTTAAATATTTTGAATGACAGGGAAATTGCTCTGGGAAGTGAACTGGTTTCTTTTTCAGATAACTCTAGTCATTACAAAGCTCTGTCTTTTATTCAACTAAGCTCTGTTTTCCCATAATTTTTACTCATCCATTCTAATTCAGTCCCATGAATTATAAAGTATAAACTTAATCTTTTCCCTCACAGTAGTCCCTTAAATATTTTAAAGAGAGCCGTAATGTCACTTTGCACATTAAACTTATTAACTACCTCATCATCTTAGACATCTTCCTCTGAGTGGTTTTGCTTTGTAGCTCTTTAAAAACATTTTGTGAATGTATACCCCACACCTTATACCACTCATTCACAACATTTTTTTTGTCTCTCTACAAGACACTTAGGAATGAGGATGTGATCATAAACCAGCCACAGTGGGTCCTCCACATAAAATATACAAGGGAAATGAAGAAGATCAGTACGGTGAGGGAAGTCACGTTGGAAAGGTGTTCAGGGACAGTCAGCCAGGGAATGTCCTCCAGACAGGCATGTGCATGTGTGGAGGTACTTGGAGATAGAATGGTTAGTGACCTTTAGGAAGTAAAAGAAGGTCCCAGTGACTAAAAAGAAGTAAGGGCACATGTGGTTTAAAATGTCCACAAACTCCCATCTAAATGGTGGAGTAATGCTTAAGCCTGGCTGAGAGTTAGTGACTCCCTAAGTGAACAGGATGTGGTAGAAGTGAGGCTCCGTGACCGGTGAGGTTAGCTCTTGAAGGAAACAGCTCAGCCTCAGTTCTCTCACCCTTGAAAGGCCATTCAGAGCAGTCTCCTGCTGTAGTGTGAGGCCTGTCAGCAACTAAAGTCAGGAACTGAGGCCTTTGCCAACAGCAGACACCAAACTGTAAATTATGAGACATACTAAATTTCTTGTTGAAGTCCCTAAGTTTGAGGTAATTTTTTTTTTTTGTGCAAATAAATGAAGGGAAGGTTGAAGAGACACATGTGGCTCCAGCAGGCCTTGCCCTTCTCTTCCATTCCCTCTGCCTTGCTAAAATCCATTAGATTGCATTCCTAAAGCTAGCCACCAAGATCTGTTCCCTTATTTGGCCACTTCTCCATTGAGACTGATTACCAAGTTCCAGCTATCAAAGTATTGAAGTCCAGCAATCAGAAGCCCCCTTTGGCTCACCTAATTAACATGCCCAGTTAAAAGTAAACACCTCATCCTAACACAGGGTTTCCCATTTTACCTTTATAAACTGCCATTTGCCTATGGGCCACATCTGTCTCCTCTCTATCCAAAGGCAGTCCTTCTGAGACAAATCCTCCTGCCCCCTTTCCTCTGTTCCCTTCCCCTTCTCCCTCATTTTCTATATCTCCTTTACCACCACATTCTAGCCCAATCCAACCCAGAGTTCCTTTTTTCTTTTCTTAAAAATTATGCCTGCAAGGTTACTTGCTGCTGTTTTGTTTGTTTGTTTGTTTTGCCTGAATCAGAAAGCAGCCACTTTAACTTTTCTTCCCCACTTAATAAAAGTTTCTCTGTGAAAACAGGTGTTTGGTGTTGGTCTGTGCCTAATCAGGGATCTGAGAGGGAGGCCCTGCTCTGTTGTCTGTGGGGGTCTCCTTCAGAGGTGATGTGTCAGTCAGAAGACATTTAACTCCAAGAACATGAGAACAAATGTGGGATAATCTTTTTGTACACTGTGAAGGTGTCTCTGACGAGGCACCTTCTGATTGTTTTAATAAAGTGGTGGGAGAGCATAGGTGGGACTTCTGGGAGAGAGAGGAACTGGGGAAAAAGAATCTGGCACGAGAGATTTGCCAGCCAGACATGGAGGAAGTGGGATGCATGGTACTGAACCGAGTTAATGAGTTATGTGCAGAATGTAGATTAATAAACATGTTAATTTAAGTTTTAAGAGCTAGTGGGAACAAGCCTAAGCTAAGGTCAAGCTTTCATACTTAATAAAAGTTTCCATGTCATTATTTGGGAGCTAGCAGTCCAAAGAAAGTCTGATTATATATGACACACACACACACACACACACACACACACACACACACACACACACACGGACTCAAGGGAGGGGCAGAGCCAACCACTAGTGACATGTGTTAAGTGGAGCCATGTAGTGAGTAGCCTGGCCCTTTAAGGCTTGCCTCCCTGGGTCAGAAAAAAGCTGCAGGCATGCAAAAAGCCAGACTGAGAAAACCTCTGAACAGGTGCAGTATGCTTGAAAATGTGCTTAGATGCTGAAGAAAGAAAAGAAAAGAAGTATAGACAGTCACAGAAAAAAATAGTTTGAAAATAATAAAGTCTTTAAAGAGATAGTAAAGAAATATAAAAAGAATAAGTCACATAAGGATGGGAAATACCATAAAACAGAGTCTGGACCTATATTAACTTTATTAATTTTAAATTTTTTAAATGCTAATAACCAAAAAAACAACAGCTACTGAGAAATGTTGGATTATTGAAAAAATTACTAAATTCAGTCAGCCTATATATTTTAAGGATGCCCTTCATTACTCCCACTCATGACCAGGCTGTTCATGTAGATCTCATCCATTTCTCCATCATTGGGTGATCCCCGTGTCTTTCTTGGGGTCCTATTTTCCAGGTAGCCTCCCTGGTGATGTGAGTAGCAGTCCAGTCATCCTTGTTCTACATCTAGTATCCTTCTATGAGTGAGTACATACCATGTTTGTCTTTCTGAGTCTGGGTTACCTCACTCAGGATGATTTTTTCTAGATCCATCCATTTGCCTGCAAAACTCATGATGTCATTGTTTTTCTCTGCTGAGTAGTATTCCATTGTGTATATGTACCACATTTTATTTATCCATTCTTCAGTTGAAGGGCATCTAGGTTGTTTCCAGGTTCTGGCTATTATAAACAATGCTGATATGAACATAGCTGAGCAAGTGCTCTTGTGGTATGATTGAGCATTCCTTGGATATATGCCCAAGAGTGGTATAGCTGGATCTTGCGGGAGATTGATTCCCAATTTTCTAAGAAAGTGCCATATTGATTTCCAAAGTGGTTGTACAAGCTTGCATTCCCACCAGCAGTGGAGGAGAGTTGCCCTAGCTCCACATCCTCTCCAGCATAAAGTGTCTTCAGTGTTTTTGACCTTAGCCATTCTGACAGATTTGAGATGGTATCTCAGAGTTGTTTTGATTTGCATTTCCCTGATAATTAGGGATGTTGAGCAATTCCTTAAATGTCTTTCAGCCATTTGAGTTTCCTCTGTTGAGAATTCTCTGTTTAGTTCTATAGCCCATTTCTTAATTGGACTGTTGGACATTTTGATGTCTAATTTCTTGAGTTCCTTATATATTCTGGATATCAGTCCTCTGTCAGATGTGGGGTTGGTGAAGACCTTTTCCCATTCTATAGGCTGTCGCTTTGCCTTGTTGACCGTATCCTTTGCTCTACAAAAGCTTCTCAGTTTCAGGAGGTCCCATTGATTGATTGTTTCTCTCAGTGAAGAAAGAAAAGAAAAGAAGTGCTACTGGTGTTATATTTAGGAAGTGATCTCCTATGCCAATGTGTTCAAGACTACTTCCTACTTTCTCTTCTAGCAGGTTCAGAGTAGCTGGATTTATGTTGAGGTCCTTGATCCACTTGGACTTAAGTTTTGTGCACGGTGATAGATATGGATCTATTTGCAGCCTTCTGCATGTTGATATCCAGTTATGCCAGCACCATTTGTTGAAGATGCTTTCTTTTTTCCATTGTACACTTTTGGCTTCTTTGTCAAAAATTTATGTTCTTAGGTGTGCGGATTAATGTCAGGGTCTTCAATTCGATTCCATTGGTCCACATGTTGGTTTTTATGCCAGTACCAAGCTGTTTTTATTACTGTAGCTCTATAGAAGAGCTTGAAGTCAAGGACCGTGATGCCTCCAGAGGTTGTCTTATTGTACAGGATTCTTTTGGCTATCCTGGGTTTTTTGTTTTTCCATATGAAGTTGAGTATTACTCTTTCCAGGTCTGTGAAGAATTGTGTTGGTATTTAGTTATAGTTGAAGACTAGTTAGGATAGAAAGTGAATCAGGTACATTTTGGACTTATCAAAATAGGATAAATAATGGAATTATTTTCTCTGAATATGTCAAATGCAAATGGACTAGACATTGTTTAGGTATTTATTGCTTGTATATATTGTATATAATTATTGTACATTTTGTATATAGTTTTTCTTATATTAGTGATAACTTTTTCCTTTTTTCTTTTTATTAAAATAGAAAGGGGGAAAAAAGAGATCCTCTTAGATCTCTGTGAGTTTAAAGCCACAGTGGAAACAGCCAGGCATGGTGACTCATGTCTTTAATCTTAGGAAGTGATGGCAGGAAGCAGAAAGGTATATAAGGCATGAGGACCAGGAACTAGAGCCTGATTAAGATTTTAGGCTTTTGAGCAACAGTTCAGCTGAGATTTACTCTGGATGAGGACTCAGAGGCTTCTAGTCTGAGGAACCAGGATCAGCTGAGGGATTGGCAAGGTGAGGAGGCTGTGGCTTGTTCTGCTTTTCTGATCTTCCAGCTGTCACCCCAATATCTGGCTCTGGGTTTATTTTTATTAATAAGAACTTTTAAGATTCATACTACATCATGCTGTCCAAATTGGACAAACAGGGCACAAAAGAAGGTGACTGCTGAACTTTGCCAAGACAAGGTAGGCCAGTCCTTCAAAATTTTTGCTTCACAGAAAAGTCTTTCAGATATTCTGGGCATGTAGGCCAAAGATGGATGCCCCAGTGTTGTAGAGGAACCTTTGGTGACTGTCCAGGCCACCAGCTGTCTCTGTCATTTTTATAGTTTTGGAAGTTGCTTGTTCTGCACTTTCTTTTTACTCAGGTAATATTTCATTTTTCTTAGGTCTCTACTATGGTTGAAGACTAGATAGTTATAGTTTTCCTTGTTGCCAAATTCAAAAAAGAAACACATAAAAGAGATGTAAAGTTTATAAAGGCTGAAAAACATAAAATCTTAAGTTGTTTATCTAAGGAGATGTTCTAAGGTTTAAAAGGATATTTTTATTTTATTATGATAGAAAGTGATTTAGGCACTAAAATTGGACTCACCAAGATAAAGTAGGTAATAGAGTAATTTCTACAAAGTTGTCAAATACAGATGGACTGGACATTGCAAATGTAATTATTATCTGATAATTGTTCTTGTTGTATATAGTTTTACAATGGTAGAGTCAAAACATTTCCTTTTATTTAGAGGGAAATGTTGTTGGATAATCTTTTTGTACACTGTGAAGCTGTGTCTTTGCAAAGGCACCTTCTGATTGGTTTAATAAAGAGCTGAGTGGCCATTAACTAGGCAGAAGAGGATAGACGGGACTTCCAGGGAGAGAGAGGAACTCAGGGGAAAAAGAATCTGGCATGAGAGATTTGCCAGACAGACACAGAGGAAGTGGGAAGCATGGTACTGAGCAGGGGTAACAAGCCACGAGGAATAATGTAGATTAATATAAATGGCTTAATTTAAGTTTCAAGAGCTAGTTGGGCACAAGCTTGAGCTAAGGCCAAGCTTTCATACTTAATAACAAGTCTCCATGTCATTATATAGGAGCTGGTGGTCCAAAGAAAGCCTGACTCAAACAATTTACAAATATCTGAAGCCAGTGTGGCTCTTGTCACACCATGTGATAACTGGCCCAGTCTGTTAAGTGCTTTCTATGCAAGCACAAACACCTAAGTCTGACACCAGAACTCACATAAAAATACAGGCGTGGCTGCTGTTTGGTGGTGGCACACGCCTTTAATCTCGGCACTGGGGAGGCAGAGGCAGGCAGATCTCTATGAGTTTGAGGCCAGCTTGGCCTACAAAGAGAATTCCAGCACAGCCAAGTCTGTTAAAGAGAGAAACCTGTCTCAAGTAACCAAAATCAAACCAAACAATAAACAAACAAAATACTGGCATGGTATACACTTAAAATAATACCAGTGCTAGATCAGAGGCAGGTGAATCTCTGAGGATCCTCAGCCAGGCAGCCTCACCAAATCTGGCAAGCCTCAGATTAGTGAAAGACTGTGTCTCAAAAAGCATGGCAGATGACACCTAAGGAGGAAGGACACACACACACACACACACACACACACACACACACACACACACAGTCCATAGGTGGAAAAACTTTGGAGGTCAAGCCTATGTTCCAGTCACTCACTCAGGACATGTATCCAGTGAGCCATTGCTGTGCTTGGTATTTGATGGTTAGTTGTGAAATTTGACCTAGTTTAGAGTCATCTGGGAAGGGAGACTCCATGAAGAATTGTCTTGATTAGGTTGACCTGTAGGAATGTCTGTGAGGGACTATATGTATTATGAGGGACTGTATGTTAATTGGTTTGGGAAAACATGCCCACTGTGGGCAGCACCGTTCCCTGGGCTTGGAGTCTTAGAAAGAATAAACAGTAGAAAGTGAACTGAACACTGGCATGCATTCATTGCTCTAATTGTTCCTGATGTGGATGTAATGTGACCAGATTGCTCAAGCTCCTGCCTCTGTGACTTCCGTGCTACAATGAACTGTCACCTGGAGTGGTAAGCTAAAGAAATCTTCAGTAATAGAAGTTGCTTTTGTCATGGTATTTTTGTGAGACCAAAATGAGCCATCTTAGAAATAAGACCAAAATGCTTTCACCCAAAAACTAAGGCCTAAGATTTCTCCTTTTAGGAATAGGCCATTAGTTACTGAAACCAGTCAGTTCAGATTCCAGAAACCAGGAAGTGTAAAAGTACAGAGTCACAAGACAGTCACGAGGTAATGCCTGCCAGACTATGGAATGTCCTCTCCCTGGTTTCCAGGGTAACTGACCACAGAAATGCCCCTACCTGAGGGCAGCCAATGAGAAATGGTGGTGGGCAACCACTCCCTTAGAAGTAATTTCTAGAAGTCCCTAGAAGCGAGCCAATCAGAATTGTACCCATACTAGCACCCCTAAATGATGTAACCTTGTGACTTTTCCCTTTAAAAACTGAGCTTGCAGGCCGGGTGGTGGTGGCGCACGCCTTTAATCCCAGCACTCGGGAGGCAGAGGCAGGCGGATCTCTGTGAGTTCGAGGCCAGCCTGGTCTCCAAAGCGAGTTCCAGGAAAGGCGCAAAGCTACACAGAGAAACCCTGTCTCAAAAAAAAAAAAAAACAAAAAACAAAAAAAAAAAAAAAAACTGAGCTTGCAGACAGGTGGGCGCTTCCTCCAGCCTCCACTGTGTTGGGTGTATTGGACGAAGTCCCTGCCTAGGCTTGTATTTCTTTTGGATATCCAGAATTAAACCTTGCTTTTGCATTCCGGCATGCTCATCTTTGGTGGTCTCTCTGGGGGTCACGATCTGGGCACAACATTTTATTTTAGCAAAAGGAAATGGAAACATCACAGCATTCTTACCAAGTTTTCCTTACAGCCCCACAGAACTACCATAAGTTTCAATCCTCCCTAGCATGGAAGAAGAATTTTCTCCTGTATGTCTTTTCATGGATAAAGAAAAATCTCCTCAGTCACAATAACAGAGCTAGATGAAATGTCTTTCCTCTTACCAGTCACTGGTAGGTGAGATGGACAGAGCAGGGACTGGGGACATAGGCCGATGGGCTGGAGATGATGTGAGAGAGAGGAACAGAATTGAGGAGGATGGAGTTTGGGATGAAGCAGTTGAATGGAAGGTCATGGATGGAGATGGTTTGTTGTTTGGTTTTTGGTGTGTGTGTGTGTGTGTGTGTGTGTGTGTGTGTGTGTGTGTGTGTGAACATATCTGCATGTATAGAGAGGGGAAGATCAGGAGTCATGTGGGGAAGTCAAGAGTTTCATTTGTATCATTCAATCTGAGAGGCCTGCAAGACTTCCAAATTGACATATCATAGGGAGCAGGCAGACATTCATCTATGGACTGACAAGAGATAAAAATGTGGGCCCTGGCTGGGATGCAGCTCAGTTTGTAGAGTAATTCCCTCACACGGTTAAAGCCCAGGGTTTGGTTCTGTATGCATGGTACATTGGTGCATGCCTGTATTCCAGAACTCACAGAAGATCTTCAGCTATATGAAGAGCTCAAGACCAGCTGGGTGTACATGAAACCCTCTTTTGTTTGTAGTTGTTTTAGTATGCATTGATCAACATATTCAAAAATATGTTTTTTGAATCTATTGAATTGATGACGTAACTATGAGAGTGGATGACAGTAACAGAGCGAAGCCCACGCAGGATGTAGAGCTTCAGTGACTGACAGCTGGGGAGAGGAGAAGAAAGAAAGGGAAGGAAAACCAGGGGACATGGAGGGTAGCAGGAAGCAGGTAGCCAGGGAGGGGTTGTCCAGGAAGCAGGGGTGGGTAATTGTGTCTTGTTTGCCAAAAGTTGAACCAAATGAAGAGATAAAGGTGACCTTTGGACTTAGCACAACAGTTCCTGGGCGGTGGCATGAAAGAGCAGGTTCCTCACAGGGGGGGTGGGAGGAGAGGAGAAATGGAGCCAGCTAGTGAGAACAACTCACAACAGTCTCCCTGAAGGGGAGAGCAGGACTGGAGGGAGGGGGGCTCAAGGAGAGGGTGGTAAGGTATGCTAATGGCAACGCTCCCACACAGAAAAGAATGCCTGACCATGCAGAGGAGTAGGGGACAGCTGGGAGAGTTAAAATTCCCTAAGAAAATGCCTAAGTATCATTTCAAGTACAATTTTGAGCTGAGTTTTAGTGTAGAGATAAAGTCACTGGGAGTCGTTTAAGTTGGCGAGCCTGTCCTTGAACGCGTGTGCATGTTCATGTGTGTGAGCGTAGGTGTGTGCACGTCACCTCACTCCTGTGGCAGTCCTAGGGCAACCTCAGGTGCCAGTCCTTCTCCCTATCCTCCTTTGAGACAGGGTGTCTAGTTCACCGCGGGCATACAACAGGCTCACTAGCCTGGGAACGTCCAGGAATTCTCCTGCCTTGACCTCACATCTTCCTGTGCTCTAAGAAGGCTGACCTGCAATACCACATCCACCTCCAGCTTATTTTTCCTTTTTGTTTTTAAGAGAATTTTTAAATTTAAATATATTTTGATGGTATTCTTCCTCTCCTCCAAATTCTCCCAGATGTCCCCATCCTTACCTGCCCAACTTTAAGTTCTTTCTCAAAAAAACAAACAAAAGACCAACCCAACATCAAATCCCCCCAACGAAGAAAACAAAATAAAAACCCCAAATCTGTGGGGCCCATTATATATTGGTCAACTACTCTTTAACATGAGGCTGTTCTAGAGTAATTTAGGTATCCAGTGTCACTCTATTGAAGAAAATTGATTTTCCCTCTCTCAGCAGGTATAAGTGACAGTTCAGTTGTTAACTTTGTATTTTGGTGGCTAGGTTTTCATTCATTCATTTTAAAAATATACCAAAAAATAATAAAACAAAAACTACCACATCAAAGTTGGACAAGACAAACAAACAGAAGGAAAAGAGCTTGAGGAGTTACAAGAATCAGAGAACCAAGTTCACTCACTCAGGAGTCCATTAACAACACTAAACTGGAAGCCATAGTACATCCACAGCAGACCTGATTCAGACCTAGGCACGCCCTGTGCTTAGTGCTCCAGTCTCTGGGAGTTCAAATGAGATTTGCTCCTGTTGATTTAGAGGGTCTTATTTCCTTTGTTTCCTCCAACCTCTCTGACTCTTAAACTCTTTCTGCATCCTCATCCATGGAGTTCCCTGAGCTCTGAGGGGAGGGATTTGATGGATCCCCTCCCTCAAGGCTGAGGGTTCCAAGGTCTCTCACTCTCTGTGTAACATCTGGCTGTAGGTGGATATAGAGTAAGGGGGCTACAGGGAACAGACTGATCTCATTAGGAAAAGGAAATAGAATACTTATAGATGGATGGGGGCTGGAATAGAGGGCCATATCGAGAGAGAGAGGGGGGAGAGAGTGTTGTGGGAGGGAATATGGTGAGAGACAGCTAAAATGAGGGACATTTGAGGGGTGGTATGGAAGCTTAATGCAGTAAAACTTTCTAAAATATATAAATACATGAAGGCAATCTAAATGAAATCACCAAATAATGGGGGAGACAGAGTCCCAACGGAACTTGTCACCAAACAAAGCTTCCAGTGCTGGAGTTTAGTTGCATCTAGTTGGGTTGTTGGCCAGATGGGTTCCCTAAACATGGAAACCCCTAAACAACCCAGGCTGTTGACATGACTATCTGTTGTTCTTTACAAACTGACAGCAAGGCCCTGATGCTGAAGACAACGCCGGTAAAACTCATAGAAGACTGAGATGTCGAGCCAGTGTTTACAGAGAGCCTTCAACACTACCTTCCAGGGACTTTGGTATAGGAAGGCACACTGCACACTATCCAAAGAGAAACGTAAGCACCAAGCCAGCCACAGGCCCTTTCTCTTCAGTCCTGCTAGAT
The DNA here is from genome assembly GCF_004664715.2 of Peromyscus leucopus. NCBI lineage: Eukaryota > Metazoa > Chordata > Mammalia > Rodentia > Cricetidae > Peromyscus > Peromyscus leucopus. The sequence continues at coordinate 25,114,255 of NC_051067.1, read as the reverse complement.
GCACTAAGGCAATGGTGGCACAAAGCTTGTGGGAGTAACCAATAACTGACTTGATTTCAGGCCCGCTCCTTGAGATGGAACCCATACCTGACACGGCTTGAGTGACTAAGAACCAGGGACTAGATAGGTAACCCATGGGACCTAGGATAAAACCAAATAAGAATGCTCTTAGAAAAAGAAGAGAGCAAGAAAGAAAGTGTATCGAAAAAATAATTCCTAGTAACATTCTGCTATCCTCATAGACCAATGCCTTGCTCAGCTATCATCAGAGAAGCTTCCTCCTGCAGCAGATGGGGACACATAGAGATCCATTCCAGCTTTACTGGGCTCCTCAAGCTCCTACAGCAAGCCTTTTATCCAATGAGTGTTTCCCAAGTCCTGTTAATTAACTATTGCTTGATGAGGAAACTTTGCCAAATGGCTAAGGACCCACACTCTCATAGACATATTTTGGGGAGTTTTAGATTAGCTGTGTGGCTTGATGAATTTGTCTAACCTCTCTGTGCTGCAGCTCCCTAATTAATAAGTAGCAGCTACTTTATAGGATCGTCATCTAAGGCGACTGGCTTCATCTGTGTGACTTGGTCACAGTGGTGGCTGGTGTATGGTAGATGCTTTGTGTACCAAGAACCTATTTGTTAGTAGTTGCTTGCTTTGATTTTCTTAAATAACTTAGGCTAAAGGTGCTGCTTTCAGAAAAACACTATTGGCTTAAAGTTTATTCTGATTTTTATATTCGTTATGGGTTGTTATGTGTTTGACTTCCCAAGTGTCATATCGAAGTCTAACCTCAAGAGAGAAAATGAAAAGGACCTAAGCATTAGTAGTTAAGCATGGTCAGTATTTGATATTTATTGTTTTTTGCTTGCTAGAAACTCTCGATCTGAAATTAAAAAAAAAAAAGTATGAAAATTTGGTAGCCAAACAACCATCAGGAATGTGCGGGCAGCGCAGCCCAGCTGCTAAAAAGAACAATGTAATGGTGGCGGGCAGAGGGGTCTGGCACACATCTTCTGGGTGTTTGTCCCTCCCGAAAGACCCTCTCTGCAGGACCCTGGAAAGACACGGTGCCTACAGGAGTTAGCGCACTGCAGGCATACAACACGAAGCCGAAGAAGTCAAATCGCATCCACGCGTGCTTTCCAGTCACAGGTGCAAGCAGGTAATGGTATTGTGATGTTCGAGGGTGGAGACCATTCCCTGACAGCGCGCAGACATCAGGGGCGCCCCTCGGTGCTCCAGCAGGGTCGCATTATGGGGTGATTTTTCCTTTACTGCACTTCCAGATCATCCCCTTCCTTTCACACACAAGGTTAATTCACTTCTTGATCACGTTATTTCCTCGCCGCTCTTTGACAATATAAAAATTCTGGGTGGACAGCTCAATCCCTCTTCCATCTCAGATTTGATTGTTATGGTATTGCCTGGCGTCCCTCAGAGGCCTCCAGCAGCCTTTGCCGCTCTTTATGACACTTAAATGGCTCGGCTACAATTTCTCCATCTATTCACGAAACGCTGTTAATAACTCATTTCCAAAGAGGCCCTTCTTTATGTCCTGGCATTAAGGAATTTTTATTAGGTGCCAGGGTAGGTGATACACAGCCCCAGTAACCAAAGAGTTAATTAATCTGTTGAAATTTATTACATTTTATACTGCACTCAGTGTGACAGTCCCTAAGAGAAACAGACACTGTATTTACAGCCTGGGCTGAAATATTCAGTAATATAGTCTGCATACTGACCTCCTCCATCAGCGCTGCCTTCTGCTGGAACGTCCATTAATCACAGAAGACGAATTTGTGTAATCCATCTCCTTTCTTATTCTGAGATTCCAATAAATATTGAAATAATAATTTATTGATTACCTTGCAATATAAATGTGTGGTAAAAAGCACCCGAGACGTTTGCATGGTAATGCATTTTGGAAGTTCTGCACATTCTGTGGGAACGCAGGGACAAACCGGGAAGGGGCCGGGATGAGTTTCTCAGAGTGCGAAACTGGTCTCTCCCTGTGTGATGGAGGAGGCAGCCACGATCAGAGCGGCTTCCAGCAGGCACACGGCGCTGTTGTCATTAGCAACTCACCCTCCTTGCTCTTTATCTCTACAATATTTTAGAGCGCTAACGATTTTGTTGTGCCACGGTTTCACCAGCAAAGCCACCTCCTGCCTGAACTTAGTACCAGCAGAGATGGGTATTCACGTGTCTTCCCCGGTGAACACCAGTGAAAATGTTTTGCACACTCTCTAGACCGAGATGTGTGTTTCTCGGGGCCATGCTTTGGAATACTTTGCGCTGTTGGTCCAAACAGAAACTCCTTCAGAAATTTTCATGAGTTCTTATCCTTACCTATGATGGTGTTAGTTTCAGGACCTTTCCAGAATCCTAGTAATGCCTGCATCAAATCTGAGTTGATTCAAAATACTGGAGCTAAGGGTGAGGAGTATGAAGAATCACACAGAGCTTTGAGACACTCCTGCAGATCCGGTGCTCTTACTGGAAAGAAAAACTCTGGAAGTCTGGATGTGTTTGTAGCTGAGTATTTTCAGCGTGCTTCTTCAGGGCTGGGTCAGGGTAAGCTGAGAGACAGGTATTTTCGAGTCTGTACTTGCTCTACGTTCCACCGTCCCCAGCACTGCACACCATGGCTTGACACCGGCTCTGCTCTTCCCATCCAATTCAATCACACTCAGTTAATGTAACCCATTTCTGGTCTCCATCATAATTTATCTCAGTTTTGTGCAGCACTTTATGGCCAGGATAACTCATGGAATGGATGATTTCTAATGTGTGGGGTTGGTTTTCTTGTGCTTTTCTGATAAGGTTAACCAGACAGGGAGATGTAATAGCTTGGGAGACCTAGCTTTGATATACGACAGCTGATCACCCTCAGAATGATAACGAAAATGCAGAAGGAAAAAGCTTCTGAAATAAAAAAAATACACTTTTGTTAGAGAATAAAGATGTTTTAATTCTCACATTTAAACAGCTTGGCTGTATATATTTTTTTTTTTAAAAAAAAGACAAGTTAATTTGAAAATTTTATTAAAAAAATTTTATAGAAAGCCTGTATGGCATTTTTAAGTGAAAAATTGTAATTTTTATGTGCCCTGAAAGGGTTTACAATATGGATTTCAAAAGGAATGTTATGTTCTTCAATATTGTAGCAGTGAATGGCAGCAATTAGCTCACGTGTTTCTTCTATGACACTTCATTTTGACAAATATTCAGGTCAGTGTGTACAAAGATACGCCACAATGAGATGACCCTGAACCTTACTCTGCTCCAACACTAGCTATTTGGACACATATCTTATTCTCTGAAGATGGACAAAACACAATTTTTGTTTCTTTTGCTTTTTGCAGATTTGGATGACTTTAGCTGTGGACACAGATGTTTCAGCACAGCAGCTCACAGGAAACTGTGGGCACCGCAGACAGCCTGTGCTGCCTGGCGATAAGGTTTTGCTGAGATGGCACTCAGGCACGTGCTGGCCATCATTTCTTTGGTTGTCATTACAGTGAGCATTAACGGCCGCTCCGCTCTCTGTTCATATAAAGTTACGTTCTGACTCAAGTTCTCCCTGGTGTTTGGCTAATTGGGCTATTCACTTAAAGTATGCTATGTTTTACTACTTTATCTTTCATGGTATTTTACATTTTGGAATGTCTGATTCTAATTCCTCTTCCACAGTAGCATAATTTCACAGTGGCACAACCTTGGGAATCCATTAAATTTGGCCTTTAAAACACGGCTTTGTTTTTTTCCCCCACACAGCAGTGAAAAGCTGTGGCATTTCCCATCACCCAGGTTGCCTCTTTCCCTCTTTATAGTAATGCAGCTTTCTCGTCCCTTGATTTACATCAGTGCAATAGTATTTACTTCTGAAAAAGTCATTATCTGCAAAGTTTTATACTAGGTACTGAATATGTGAAGTTGAAGACATGTGTTCCTCTCTCAAGCTGTTCAAAGTCAAAGCCCGTCATGTTAGACAGAAATATAAACAGTGGGTTGGCAGGATGGCTCAGCAGGTAAAGGTGCTTGCAGACAAGCCTGGCGATCAGAGTTCAATCCCTGGAACTCATATGGTGGAAAGAGGGAACCCATTCCTGAAAATTATTGTCCTCTGACCTTCACACACACACACACACACACACACACACACACACACACACACACACACACACACACAGAGAGAGAGAGAGAGAGAGAGAGAGAGAGAGAGAGAGAGAGAGAGAGAGAGAGAGAGAATAAATGCAAACAATTCTTTCAGCTATATCACACTGAGCCTTTATATCTGGGAAACTGGAACCCAGGAAAGTAGCCACTTATTGAGAATTCATCCAGTGGCTAATATTTCTATAAATACTTGAAATGGACCACATTCTTCCCACAATACACATAGGGATTCCTGTTTCCAGGAACCCTTCAGACACCAAGAGCCACAGACTTAGATTCCTAACATAATGGCTCAGTATTGCTGGGAACCCACACATGTGCTTCTATCCGCCAGCATCGGCTCTAGATGACTTGTAAAAACGAACGCAGTGGGAATGGTCATTGTTTACTGTACAGTTTAGGGAATACAGACAAGGAGCAAAGTCTGGACAAGTTTGTAAGAGGCATGCACATGTGGAACCAGCAGAGACTAGAGTCTGGCTGTGCTGTATAATTTGTTACAAGGCTGCAAAGCAAGTGTTTCCATTTTATCCCCACTTTAGTGATGAGTGGAGTGAATTACAAAATGTCTAGCTGCTGAAGGATTGAAATACAGCCACAGGACTGCACAAGGCGAGGCTCTGCACACTTTCCCCTGCTCTTCAGGAGCACATGGAGGTCCTGCAGGAAGAATTAGCCTCGTGTCTTAGTTTACTTCTCATTGTTGAGATCACCACCAGCGCTAACAAGTCACACTCCCTCACTGAGGGTAGTCAGGGCAGGAGCTCAAGCAGGAACCTGGAGGCAGGAGCTGAAGCAGAGGTCATGGAGCAGCGCTCTTTCCTGGTTTGCTTATGATCTGCTTAGCCTGCTGTCTTACACATTCCAGGACCTCCTGCTCAGGGATGTCCCCATCCACAGTGGGCTGAGCCTTCACACAGGGAACATTAATCCAGAAAATGCCCCCTAGACACTCCTACTGGCCAATCTGATGGAGATATTTTCTCACTTGAGGTTCCTTCTGCCTACAAGACTCTGGCTTGTGTCAAGTTGGCAAAAGTAAATAATTAGCACAATATACATTTTTTTTGTTGTTGTTTTTTCGAGACAGGGTTTCCCTGTATAACAACTCTGGCTGTCCTGGAATTCACTCTGTAGACCAGGCTGGCCTTGAATTCACAAAGATCTACCTGGCTCTGCCTTCCTCATGCTGTGATTAAAGATGTGCAACACCCCTGCCCGATTGTACACTAACTACACTTTTGTCACTTTTGATCTATTTCTTGTCCTAGTGCTGTGAGTTGAGTCCTTTTCTGGGGTTCGCAATGCACCTCACATGTGTGGGACAATTCCTAGCCTGTTTGCTCTAGGCTGCTCTACCATCCCCATAGTCTGTTTGTTCTTTGTTCTCATGGTTTTCTTTGTTATGATTTTATAAGAGTGTTAATATCTCATACAGGAATACAGGGCTTGTATGATGGATCCTTAGAAAACAAAATTGGGTTGCGTGGTGGATTTGAATTAAGACAGGAAGGGAAGGTAGCTTTATTGTAAAGAGATAATAAACGACTTAGCATGGTTGTGGGAAGACATTAAAATTTTCACACGTATACACTATGGCGTTCTTACTCAGAATGTCTTTTCTGTTCTTGACCCTTCAGTTTGCTCCATTTTTTTTCTGTGGAGTTTATTTTGTATGTAAAAGAACTCATGAAAATTCATGATCAGTGTAAAAAGTAATAACTTTAAAAAGCCTCCATGAATGTACTACCTGGGCTAACATAAAGTGTTGCCTTGAACTAATTCCTGCTACGACACTCTTGGGTTTCAGAATTCTCCCCAGTACTCACCTCTTCTCAGTGGTAAGAGAATTATGGCTTGATGACCACTTTCTTTTGGTTTTCTTGATTATACAAATAACATACAATTTAGCTTTACCTGTTGATACATTTTTCTATAACTTAGTTTGCTCAACATTATGTTTTGGATATTCATTTCCATAAGAAGATATAGTTAATTTATTTTTACTGCTTTGTAATATGTTCCATTAAACAGAGTTACTTATTATTCCATTGCAGTATGGTGATGTTGCACTCATTTCAAAATTTTCAATTTTGGACAATGCTGCTACCATTATGCCTATGACATGTTCTGATATCCACTGCAGGAGTTTCCCTGACCATACACTTATATAGAAACCCTGAGTCACAAGATAGAGCCATGTGTCTTTAAATACTTTAGTTATTTTTATCACTGCCGATACAAAAGATATTTATTTGACTCAGTTTCAGACCCAAGCACATCACTGTAAACTATTTTCTACTCTAGACTATCCATTTTGTTTCTCTAGTCCACTTACATTTTAGACATTCTATTTTGTTGCATGAGTCTACTTAAGTATTTAAACATATAGATTTGTGGTAAACTGCTAAACCCATTAGCTCAAGACCCTCAGCAACATGGTGCCTATTGGAAGGGGGTAGGATTTGCTCTTACAAATGAATCATGACGTCGTTTTGTAACTTGAGTGAGCCAAGGCCAGACCTTCCCTTTAAGGATTCTAAGGGAACATGGGAACATGGCCCTCATTACCTGGATCTCAGACTCTGACCTCCAAAACTCCAAGAGAATAAACTCCTGTTGTGTTCAGCTCCTTGTCTTGTGTCTCTGTCTTGTATCTCCTGTTGGACAGCACAGTCATGCCTTATCACTAAACTGGATTGATAACAGTTTGTGAATTTGACACTGATATTTACAAATAAGCTTGCCTAATACTTTCATGATTTTCAGTGTGTGTCTATAGTGTCATTGAGGTTGAATTAGAAAATAAAATGAATTACAGGGCACTCCACCACTGTATTTTCTGGGAGAATTTGTGTACCACTAGACTAGCCTATTTGACTTAGACAGTATAAAGCCAACTGGTCCTGTTGTTTTAGTTGGGGGATATTTTGTTTAATGGAATTAGTATTGCTAAGATATATTCTTCTTCCTGTATTTGATCTAGCAGGTTGTAGTTTTAAGGAATTCACTAGCTTCATCTAATTATTTATATTTTGTGGCATTAAATTTTTACAATTTTATTATATATTCAGTCTGCAAGTTTCCCAAATTATGTCTACTTTTAAAAAAAGATTTAATTTATGTGTCTGTTTGTCTGTCTGTGTGTAAAGGGAGGGGAGGGTGCCCTGGAGCTAGGACTACAAGCCATTTTTAGTCATCTGATATGCGTGTTGGGAACCAAACTTGGGTCTTCAGGAAATCAGCAAGTGTAACCACTGAGCCCTCTCTCCAGCTCCAAGTTATGCTCAGGTTTTAATCCTTAACATCTGAAAATCTGTCCTTTACCATTATTGCTCTTGCCAATGGTTTGCTAATGAGATTTTTTGTGAAGAACTAACTTTTCATGGTCCGTTTTCTCTGTATAAACCCTGTTCTCTGTCTCATTGATGGTCTTCTGTCTACATTCTGATGGCTCATTCTGTGGTCATTTCCACTCTATAGTGTTTCATACCATAACTGCTTCATACTTGTTACTGCTTTAATAACTACATTGCATACATTTTCATTCGTAGTATATGTGTCTGTTTTAAATCTTATTTTTATGGGCTGGAGACCTTCGTTAGTGTTTATCAGCATGTACTGCTCTTACAGAGGACTGAATTATAAACCCTAACATCATCTCACATCACTCACAAGTGCTTGTAATTCCCGCGGCAGGGGATATGATGCCTTCTTCTTCCATAAGCAACTGTATTCATGTACCCACCACATATTTAAAAATGTTATTTTCATTATGAATTGATCCATTGGTTCCTTAGAGTATTTTAAGCTTCACAAATGTGTGTTGTTTCTTTAGTTACCTTTGCCCTGTATTAAGGTAATTTCTTTCTTTTTTTTTTAATCAAAACACCTTCTATGTGGTCCAGTTTTTTTAAAAGTTTTTGATGTGCAGTTGCAGCTTGACATGTGGTTTTCAGTGTTCCACAGATGTCCATGTGTAGGGCATGGAGACGAGTCTTTTGGTGGTTTCACTTATGCTTATTTGTACAAGTCAAGTTAAAATCTCTCATGATGGCTATAGACTTCAACATTTTAACTTCATGTTCTTGGAATCTGTGATATTCAAATGCATATTTGCTACAGCTTTCTGTGAGCTGAGCTTCCTTCCAAATGTTTAAGCAGCCTCTGTCTCCATGGTGTGTCTAGCCTCATTGTCTGTTTTGTATGGTGTCAATGTTAGTCTGCTTTCTCTTACTAGAACTTTCTTGACATCCCATTTTTCTATTTATATAATGTTTCATGTTCTGTGTCCTTATTTCTAAAGCAACACAAACCGTTCTGAGCTTTGCTGCTCTCTGAACATCTGCATCTTTCATCTGAAGCTGATAGCACATTTACGTTTATTGTATTATCGATGGGTTTAGATTTGATTAGATTTGGTTTTCACTGTACCTTGTCCTTTGTATTATTGTCTGTCCACATCCTCACATCCTCTAGGATTAATTTCTTTTGCTCATTTTTATTCAATTTTTGTTTTCAATCTGTTTGGAATTTATTTGTTTTAAATCTAGTTTTTAGTTTGTAGCATTATTATATCTATATTAGCATTCTTTAAAGTAATCTTGAAGTTAATAATGCCAGACAAGTAAAGACCCTAGAAGACGTTAAGTTTGATTCATCCCTTTTGAACTTATATATATTTATTAGTAGGTATTTTACTTCTAACTAAGAAAATATCTTAAGATATTTTTCTTTCATTTTGTCATTTTTCCCATTTTTTGTACTGTCTTTGTTTACCAATAATCATATTTTCTACTTTTTAGGGAAAAGCCCCATGAAGCAGTTATGGCTGGCCAAGTAGAACTTGCAGCAATCCTCTTGTCCCTGCCTCCACATTGCTGGGATTACAGATGTGTACTACTGTACTCAGCCTCAATAATTCTTTCATAGCTATTCACAAGCATCTCCTTTATTGAAAATCTCCTGGTAACCGCCTCTCATCTTATGTAATAGTTATTCACACTTGGAGGATAGCTTAGTGAATATAGGATTCTATACTGACAGTAAAGGAGAATGTATCAGCAATGAGTAAAAATGCTCACAGAGGAAGCAGATCATTTTAGGAGATAAATGGAAATTATGAAAAAGAATTAAATCGGAACCACTGGTACAGAATATATATTTGAATAAAAAGAACATTTAAGTGTTTATCAGCATGCACAGTTTAAAATAAGAGTTAGCTTACATGAAGAATGATTGATATATTTAAATTCTACACTACAGAGAAAAATAAGTTAGCAGATCTTTATGAAGCTATTGCAGTCTTTTTGAAATGGCAGATGCTCCTTCCAATTTTATTAAATTAATGACATCTTATCAAGAAGGCATGAAAAGGCTATTACTCACAAAACAAGGTTGTTTAGAAGAAATAGGTGGGTCTTCTCAGTCTGGTCCAAAAAGAGAGCGAGGAGGGGATAGTGATGAGTCTCTTACTGGGACACAATGAAGGACTACAAGATTTTCTTACCAGTTTGTCCATATGTGAGACACAAAGAATAGAGGAAACAGTAACTCTAAAAGCCTACCACCAAGTAACCAGAAAATATAAACTGGGGGCTGGAGAGATGGCTCAGCAGTTAAGAGCTCTTACTGTTCTTCCAGAGGACCTGCGTTCAGTTCCCATCACCCACATCAGGCAGTTGAGAACCATCTGTAACTTCAGCTCCAAGGAATCTGATGCCCTCTTCTGGCTTCACAGGTACCTGCACATGTGTAGAACACACACATACACACACACACACACACACACACACACACACCCCAAAAACCCCCCAAAAAACAAAAAACCTGGAATTTTTGCTACAGATAAAATGTATGAATATCTAAAGTATATGTGATTGGGTTTCATAGTAAACAGAAGTAGAATGCCACAGATAAAATGCTGGTAGAAATTCTGGTGGAAAAAGGCACAAGTTATTGAAACACCTAAGTACACATGTTTGAGAAAGTGAAAAATTCTAGCAAGATGACCACAAAGAAAATCAGCTAGTCAAATGACTGGAAATCAAAAATGCAGAAAGAAACTGGAATTAAAAACCCCAAGACACTTTATGAGGCAATCACTATAAGTCACACTGTGTTTCAGTCACGGTCCAGCCAGGAAAAGAAACTATGCTAAGCTGGGAACGTCAGCTACTGTCAGAATCACTCAGTTCTGGTGAGAGAGGATACATGGATTTCAGGCAAATGCTGAAGATTACCCTCAAGCTAAAGACTCAAGGATGACAAAGTTGGGAGATAGGGTCCTTTCAAGCATGCACGATAATTGAAACACTTTGAGTACAATGCTTGGATATAATTTAATTTTTTAAAACATTAAGAAAAATTTGAAGGACAGTACTGTTGATCAATGTTCCATCGAGGAAAAATATAAGACTCATTGAATTGAGCTGAATTGATATTAATATATTAGGTTCATATTGAATTATTTCACTTCTTCCTGTATTTTCAAATCATAATTCCTACTGGCATTTTAAGAGAAGATAATGAATATAAATCTTTTTGACTGGTACTTAACACACACATCTCATAAACTGTGTAGACACCACAGAGGAACAGGGGCTCCCTGCTACTGTATAATGATGTTCTGAATGTCAACTGAAAATTCTAAAGCAGTCAGCAGAGTGTGTTGATTTTCTCTGAACCAGAAAGCATGCTTGGCAGTTTTGACATAGGCATTGAGCGATATACATTTTGTGTTCTTTGATACTGATTAAAAAATATTTCATTAGCCAGGCGGCAGTGGCACACGCCTTTAATCCCAGCACTCGGGAGGCAGAGCCAGGTGGATCTCTGTGAGTTTGAGGCCAACCTGGTCTATAGAGCAAGATCCAGGACAGGCACCAAAACTACATGGAGAAGCCCTGTTTTAAAAAACAAAAACAAAAACAAAAATTTCATTAAATACTGCTGGCACATTTTCTAGAAAGAAGTTACATGACTTTGAGTCAGTTTTATTTTTTCTAGGCTTTATCTTGAGCTTTGTTAGGGAAATCTTGGATCTAGGATCAGTTGGATCCAGTTCCTAGAAATTTCTCTAAGAATTTATATAATGGAACATTCTCTATCATAGGGCTTCTGGGCTTCTGTGGTTTCTGGGAAAACAAACTAGTCCTAGCCCTCTGAGCTTCAGTGGTCTGAACTTTCCCCTACTCCATATTATGGTGTCTTTTCCTGGGGCCTGATTCAGGAGCTCCAGAACCAAACAAAAGGGTTTCAGATTTCAAGAACATTTTTAAATTGGAATGCTTGCATAGAGTTCATAGGCTAAGAGTTAAGAAATTCAAAAATCAGAATTGCTCCAAAACCTAAAACTTTGTTATCTTTTCAGTCTGTTTCTGTGAGTTTGTGTGCACTGTTTGCTAGTTTCATGCTGTAAATTTTGCTGTCTGAAAGTATTACTAGTGGGCTACCACTTTTGAATGATATTTTAGGCAAGTAGAAATTGTTGGGCTTCAGATATTTTACCTCAATTTAAATCATTTCATTCCATGAGATTCTGGCATTGTTGCTAATGAGATATCTTCTGCCAGCCTGACAATTTTCTCTACACATTCCTGTCTTGATCAGTCATCTTATGAACTTTTCATTTTAATAGTTCTTCAACGAATTTCAATGTATATTTTGTTATACTCATTTTAGGAATAACTTTAAGAGATTTGGTTTTTCTTTAATATTGTACAATCCTCAATGGCATATTTTTTAATTCCCCGTTTGAAATTTTGTTTCTTCTAGTGCTTCTAATGCATTCATGATGGGTTTTGTCACAGCACAACCTCAATGTTCCCTTTCTTCCTACCTTACATTTATTTAAAAACTGAACTGTATTTTGTGATTACTATTTTGCATTCAGTTGTCAGTTCATCAACTGCCATTTCATTTGGAACACTGTCGTTGAACTCCCCATCTTCCTGCCTCCAGTTCCCTGGTGCTGGGGAATGGGCAAGGGCCACCATGCCTGGCTTTGGGGGCTTTTGTGCTTCTTATTAGCTCAGGAATTGATGTGTGTGTGTGTGTGTGTGTGTGTGTGTGTGTGTGTGTGTGTGTGTGTTTAATTTTAGAGACTATGGTTTTCATTAGTAGAATGTGCTAGTGAGCTTTCTGTTGCTATAACAAAGTATCTAAGAAAGACAAGTAAAAAGAAGAAGGGAAACCTCCTGCCTCACAGATCTGTGGTGAGCAGCACAGCCCTCTGGGATGTGGGCGTGAAACAAAGCTGCTCACCTCAGGGCATCCAGAAGTGAAAGAGAGAGGTAGTCATGTTGTCTCCCCTCCCTGTCAGCCCTCACCTTCAGCTACCTCTCTGCTTCCCTCTAGGCCCCACTTGAAGTTTCCACCATCTTCAGTGGAACCACAGGTCTGAGGGGCATTTTAAATTATAGCATAGAAGTTCATTTTATTCTTCATCTCAAGTTGCCTCTCCTTCCTTCTATTTCTGGCCCCTTTGTTATGATTCTATTACTTCTTTATACCTTAAGCAGTTTTGAAAAGATACTATCTCTTTTTGAGCAAGTTCAGACCTTCTGGTGTGTGGTTTCCTTATCTTTAGCAAGACTTGTCTGCTCTGTTGAGCATAGTGTATCTGTCTATGTGTTCCTTTGGAGAGGAGTCCAGAGTGAACTTCAGAGCACAGAGTTTAGTGAGCTACAGGTTGTTAATTTATTTACTAAAAGGTGAAAAGTTTATAAGATGTATAACTCTATTATTAAAGGCTGAAAACATAAACATCAACAGCAGTAATTTTGGCAACAGAAAAGAACATAAGACTCGACACCTGCAGATTTGGGAGACAGAGCACATTGGTGCTTAAAACTGGAACCAATGATAAAATGTAAACTGGTTAGGGGTGTGGTGTAGCGTACAGAGTCTGAGTTCCCATTGGTTGCTTGTGCTCTAGTCTACTCATCCTTGACCCTGTGTCATGTGTACTCCCCAGGCTGTAACAGTCATAACCTGAAAGACTTCAAATATGTTTTCTAAGATGTCACTCTTTGCCCATTCTCCATTGGTTTCCATTTCGTTTGGACTTAAGTTGTAGTTCATATTTTCCACATGGCTATTAGACATTGACCTTTTAAGACATTCTTTATGTATTTATTGCATTTGAATAGTTTAGCATTTTTGTTCACCATATTCTCAGTGAAATAATATTTCAGGATGGCTAAACAGTTCAGTTACTCTAATGTCACAGTGTTGTGACTCTAAGAGGAACTTGGAATGAATCTGAAAGTTGGAAAGTTCAAGCAGAAAAAAGGATGATTTAGAAGTTAAGAAGACTTGGCCTTACCTTGCATTAGCAACTTACTTTACTGTTACCCATGTGACTTAGTGTTCTATTAGTAAAATGAGAACGATTGTTTTCTGTATGTCAATTTCATGAAAACAATGCAAAACTGAACAGGCAGAATCATGTTGCAAATAAAACTTTTTTTTTTTTCTGAGCAGGGTTCAAAAGGCAGGACTTGAAAGACAAATCAAGAATGGGTTGAGAACTGAAGAGATGGCTCAGTGGTTAAGAACATTTGCTGCTCTCACATAGGATCCAGGTTTGTTCCCAGCATCCATGTGGTAGATCAGCAGTCTATGGATAAATAAAAAAATGGTATAGCAATATGATATAAGGAAATATTACCCAGCCATGAAAAGAAATAAGGAACTAATAACACCCCCCCCATCTCTTATGAGCCTTGAGGATGACCCTGGCTCTTTTATTGTCAACTTGACACAAGTTAGAGTTATTTGGGAAGAGGGACTCTCAGTTGAGAAGATGCCTCCATAAGCTTTGTCTGTAGGCAAGTCTGTTGAGCATTTTCATTAATGATTGATGTGGGAGGGATGCTCACTCTGGATGGTGCCATTCCCGGACAGGTGGAAGTTCTGGGTGCTGTAAGAAAATAGGTTGAGCAAGCTATGGGGAGCAAGCCAGTAAGCAGCACTCAATCACAGCCTCTGTGTTAGTTCCCGCCTCTTGAGGTCCTGTTTTGAATTCCCTCAGCAACAGAGTGTGACCTGAGTTATAAGCTGGAATAAACTCTTTTTTCCTCAAGTTGCCCTTGGCCATTGTGCTGGCTAGTTTTATGTCAACTTGACACAAGTGAGAGTCATCTCAGAGGGAACCTCAACTGAGAAAATGTCTCCATAAGACTGGGCTGTAGACAAGCCTGCAGTGCATTTTTTTTTTTTTTTTTTTTTTTTTTTTTTTTTTTTTTTTTTACATTATTGGCTAGTGTGGGAGGGCCCAGTCCATTGTGGGTGGTACCACCTCTGGGCTGTTGGTCCTGGGTGCTATAAGAAGGCAGCATGAGCAAGCCATGAGGAACAAGCCAGTAAACAGTACTTCTCCATGGCCTCTGCATCAGCTCCTGTTTCCAAGTTCCTACCTTGCTTGAGTTTCTACCCTCACTGCTTTTGGTGATGAACTGTTATATGGAACTGTGAGTTGCGGCGAGCTCCTCGGCCAGCGAGGAAGAACGACCACCATGCGAGGATCCGTCTCAGAACACACTTTATTGGAGCGCCTCTTGATCAAGGGAGAGCGGGAGGTGAGGGGCCCCGAGGACTAAACTGCAGCTGCTTATATAGGGAATCAGACAAACGTGCCGTACTGTGATTGGGTTCCGCCAGAATGCTAACACGGGGAGCCACGGGATAGGCTGAGGACATAAGGCCAATTACCATACTCGTGCATCATAGCCAAATATGGAGTTGTTTACAGCTAGGCTACCAGGAAGCCAGCGCCATCTTTGAATAGCGGCTCCCTACAGTGAGTGAAATAAACCGCATCCTTTCCATGTTGCTTCTGGTTATGGTGTTTCTTTCCAGCAGTAGTAACCCTAAGACAGCCATGGTGCTGTCACCGCAATAGAAACTCTAACTAAGACAGAGGTATACGCTTAATGGAAGAAGCAAGGCTCCTCTGTGAGAGCACACATTCTATGATTCCTCTGTATGCAATATTCAGCCAAACCTTGTTCATGGTGACAGCAGACATGATGTTAGGGATTTCCAGAGAAGGGAGAAGAGCGGCTGGGGAGTGAGCACTAACAGGTGTCGGGGTGATGAGTGGGTTTGGGGGTTAGATGGTGAGGAGGGTTGCACACCTTGTGTATAGTAATGACTGGTGAAGCTGACTGTGGCAGTGTACACCAGTAACTAAGAGAGTTCAAGGTTGTCCTTTAGAAACACAGTGAGTGTCAGGGCATCATGGTCAATGGGAGGTCTTATCTCAAAAAGCCAGAATAAATAAATAAATATCAATGAATTATACACTTTGGATGACAAATTCTATGGTATATAAATTATATCTTAAAAAATGAATATTTAAACCAGGCAGTGGTGGCACACACCTTTAACCCCAGCACTCAGGAGGCAGAGGCAGACAGATCTCTGAGTTTGAGGTCTATAAAGTGAGTTCCAGGACATCCAATGCTACACAATGAAAACTTGTCTTAAACAAACAAACAAACAAACACCAAAAACAAAACCAACCCCCCAAAAGTGAATATTTAAAAAATCAACTGGTCCAACTCAATGTTTCAGCAAAATCATTTTAAGTATCAATGAATAAATATTTCAGGTGTCAAGTGATTTTTTTCAAATCTATCTTTGCCACACAGAGGTGTTGACATCTAAGAAGTCATGATCATGGTATGAAGACCCAATCATTGTATATATTTACAAACTCATGTGCATATATATGTCCATAAGTGTATATATATCCATAAGTATATGTATATATATATATATATATATATATATATTCAGAATATATGTGTGTGTGTGTGTAACTGAAAGCATTCTTCAGAGACAGGCCTAAATACCAACAATGATACTGTTGTAAGGACAATGTGAACCTGGCCTCTGATATGGGTTCACCAAGATTGAAGCAGGAGGAGGGGATATTTCCAAATGGGTTTGACTAGATTTTGTGTTTACTTGTCACTGTGACTGTGGGATAATTGTAGCTTAAGTTATGTGGGAAAAGCAGGAGGCCAATCGCCAGCAGAAAGGAAACAAGACAAAGGCCCTCTGAAACAAAATCAGACACGAAAGGGCAAACACCATCCATGAAAGAAAGCTTAACAGCGGATGCATAGCAAAGATGCATAAAAGAAAGCAGGGAGTGTGACCAAAGGAAGAGTCACTGCATGTCTGTAATGACAAATATGGCTGCCTGGAAGGCAGAGAGACCCAGATGGATAAGGGGAAAAAACCAGGAAATTGGGGCTTGAGATATTAAAATAAAATGAAGGGCAAAATATTAGGTGGAAGAGAGAAACTAGGTGAAGAAGTAAGTTTTCCAGCGCCAGGAGAAGGTGGATGATAATTATTTATTTGAGGTAGCTGGGCTAGCTACCAGGCCAAAGAAGACAGCTCACAGTCATTGGAGCTCAATGAACAGGACGAACTCCTTTGGTCTCTTTTCTCTGCCATCTTTATACAATGACTTCCATCCTCATTTGTACTCCATGCTTACAAGATAGCTGCTGTGACTCTGGATGTTGTAGCAGCATTCCAGGCAGGAAAAAAGGTAAGTGATGAACAATCTCCTTAGCATTCATCTGTGTTAGTGTCAACTCTTGGAGGATAAGGTGTCTTTATTTCTGAAAGCAAGGAGAAGAGGAAGAAAGAAAAGGAGGAAGAAGGAAGGAAAGAGAGCTCAGGAGCTACTAAGACAGAAGCAGTGGAAGCCAAGGGGATCATTGTGGTGGGTGCCTAAGTGGCATTTTAAAATTCATACACATGCTCATACTTATTCAGTTAATGTGTACATAGATCATGTTACCCTCAGGATCATGAATTAGTAAGTCTGAAGTAGTCTGCATCCTGTAAGCAGTTCTGTGTGATGCTAATGATGCTGGGTATTTGACCACTTTGAATCTGCTAAGGAGTCTTTAGAAAATTCTGTGTGTGCTTGTATGAGTGTGCAGAAGACAACTTTCAGGACTATTTTCTCTGCTTCACGGTGGGTGCTAGGCATTGAACTCAAGTCCTTAAAGTCACAGAGTGAGTGCTTTTACTCACTGAGTTATCCTACCAGCTCCAAAGACTCTGAAAAGTGAATTCTTAAGTATAACACAAATTGAGCTTAAAAAATGTGTCTCAGCCCAATCTTTAAAACAGTCTGTGATCAAATGCAATGTCTTACTTCATGTAAGGTTTGCCTTCTAAAGGCCTGTGGGGTTTAAACTGATTTCCTCATTTAATTTATTTGCTTACTTATTGTGGAGATTTCTCTTCAACCCTCACTTTGTTGGAAATGCCCAGTTTGTATTTCTGTCAACATGACTATGCTACACATAGTCACCTTTCTTTGGGGTCCCTCTGATCTTGTTGTTCCGCTCACCTGGGTGACTCAGGGAGAGTTGTGAGACTCTCTATGTTCATAGCAGTATTATTCTCCATTTTTTTCTCCTGTAGATTCCCTGCTAAGAGGTCAGCCTAGGTAAGATGAAGGTCAAGATCCCTTGATCCTTCTTGGATGCATTTCATCCTCTGCATTCAAGGTCAAAGAAAACCTCATATATACTTTTCCAGAGGCCAGACCATTTTCTAGGAAGGGCTATTTCCTTGTCCACACCAGGGTAGATACTCAGACACTAATTCTAATTGCTATACCATTGCTCCCCCTACCCCTAATGGTTTTGTTAATGTACCCTCTGCTCCTGGGAAGTAAAGAGTGAAAATATATCATCTTTCCTCTCAGAGTGGGGACACATGACTGTCTCCAGGGAATCCCCCTAGGTCCAAACAGACCTCATTTCCTGGATGCTTTAGACATTTATTATCTACGTTCCCAAGATCCACTTAACAAGCTCTGGTGGTGAATGTGCTGCTGCATTTTACAGAATGAACGTGGTCAGTGCTGAGTTTCTATGGATGCTGTGTGATCCCGGCTTTGTAAAACCCTGCAGGTGTGTCTTCCACCTCTGAGGCTCAGTGGATTGATACAGAGATGGTGATTTCTCTTGATTTGAGGCTCTCCTTCTCATTTAATGGCACCTTATTTTGGCCTAATTATTAGCTTGAAGTCTTTAGAGAAAACAAGCAGGCTCATGTTATTAGGAGAATTGACAACAAATTTAGAAGATGCTGCATTGACCTGTATGGTTTGATTTCTTGCTTGTATCTCTTTGATACTGGTGCCTTTTTGTTCTGTTGATTTTCAATCATTCTCTTTCTCTGACTGTTTGGAAAGCTTCTATTTAATTTTTTTTGAAATTAAATATGGAACAGAAGGATTCAAATTTTGGTTGTTCTTTGTTTACAGATAATCCCCAGCTAACAAATGTTTCACATTTCTTGTCAATATTTTAAAACACATACATCTAGAAACCTGCTTTTAATAGAAATTATTATTCTAAATTTCATTCCTTTGAGTGAAATATAGAGTGAACATTTACCTATAAAGATGGTTGTTATGCCCACAGATTTATAATATAAATGAGACAAAGAATGTTTGATGAAATTTTTTTTTTACTCTTGACTTTTTAAAGAACTTTTATTGATTCTTTGTGGATTTCACATCATATATTCCAATCTCACTTTTCTCCCATTCCCTCACATGTAGCCTCTGCCTTTGCAACCTCCCCCACAAATCAATACCAAATTTAAAAGAAAAACCAAGAACCACACCAAATAAAGCAAAAACAAAACAAAACAAAACAACAAAACTAACGAAGAAGAAGAAGAAGAAGAAGAAGAAGAAGAAGAAGAAGAAGAAGAAGAAGAAGAAGAAGAAGAAGAAGAAACTCGTGGAAGCTGTAGTGTGGTCCTTTGAGTCACACAGTTTACTCTTTAGTCCACTCATCTTTATTTGCAAGTGTTCATTGCTACGAGTCATTGGTCTTCCTCCAGGTCTCTGGTTTCTGCTACACCTCTGATAATGGGCTCTCACTGGGGCTCCTTTTGGACATACTGTTGTTGCACTATGTCATGGAAATCCTGATGTGTTGAATCTGCAGATTCATCCCCTTCACCTTCTCCAACAGTTCACAGATGAGGTGGATGTTGGGGTGGGCCAACTCATAGACCTGGTTCTGGGCCTGGTTGGTAGTTAGGTTGGTCAGCCTGCCATCTTGCCCTCATCATCACTACTGGGTGAGCTTTCAGCATTGCCTCAGCTAGCTCACCCAATGCAGCCTGCTGCAAGGAGCAGGACCAGTTCTCCTGCTCTCTGGCTCTCGGATCTGGGTCTGCCTCAGTCACATGGCCAAGGCCAGCTCTACTGTTTTGTCCAGGCAGGGCACAGGGAGGGAGATGCACCTGGGCCCTCAACAACAGAGTCAGCTCTAGTGTGCTGCCCCGATGGGGTATAGAGCCTGTTCTCTGTGTGCTGCAGCTGGTGAGGGTCAGAGCTAGTTGTCCCACTATAGTGGCCACAGGTGGTAATGGGTAAAAGGGGAAGGCATCTTTCCCTCACTCATGCCACCACATGGCAGATGAGTGTGCAGGGTCAGTTCTCCTGCTCTGGAACCCTCAGGGTCAGTTCACCTGTGTCACCAAAGGATTAGTTCTAGTGTACCTCCCATGTGAGGTGCATGCCTATGGTGAGGGGTGGGACCATCTTTCTCTAGTGGAGGAATATTGGGTCCTACCTGCCCTGAATAGGGGAGTCCTGAATAGGGGAGTCCTGAATAGGGGAGTGAGGATTGAGAAAAACAGCTAGGAAAAACAGAGACATGAAAGAAAAGACAGAGACATAGGATAGGTTAGGGAGGGCTCTGAGTCAATGCCACAGCAGCCCCAAGTTTATTTCTTATAGCATTCTTATACCCAAAGCAAGGAGGTCAAAAGACCTCCCCATCTCAAGGACATCAAGGAACAAACAAGCATAAACACCTCCTTAATTCTCAAAACATCTGGCAACCATGCCTTTGGCCATATATCTTATTATCTAGCATTGAAGAACAAAACATCTGGTAGTCATGCCTCTGGCCAATCATCCTGTTATTCAGTCTTGAAGAGCAATAACAAACTTGAACTCTCTGACCTTAAGTCAAGATGGAATCAAAAACTGGAGTCACTGTGAGCTCCCACACTAGGGCAAGCTCTCTCCTGAGGGGTAGGTCCAGTCTGCCTGCTACAGTATCTAGTGAGGGGCAGGGCCAGCCATCCCAGGGCCAGTGAAGGGCAGGGCAGACTCAGCACACCATGGTTCCAATGACCTCTGTGCTATTCTGGGCCATGAGCATCACTACAGACTCCAGCTGCAGCAGGATCACAGACCCAGACATGGCCCTCAGCAGCAGCCCTGGCCAGGACAACACCATGACCCCAAGTGACAGCAAAGGCCTCTCAAATCAGGATGTCTCTGGTGGCAGCATGGCTCTCAGATGCCCTCATGGACACAGGTTGTGGCCTAGACCCAGGCATCTCTGTGGCCTTTTAAAGTGAGAACCCACAGAAGTTTGGTCAATAATTTATTAAGGGATGAAAGGGGAATTACACACTCATGAATACAGAATGAAATGGATGCCCCTGCTAATCCAGCTGTCGTGGTCCTGCTGTTCTGCCCAAGGGCAATGGGAACCAACTACAAGTCACACTTCTCTGACATTTGCTCCTGCTCTGACCATCCAAGAGAGACAGCACGACCCCTCCCTCACCTCCGTTCTCATTTGTTCACATACTCAGACAAGACCATGCCCCATAGGCCTGGTCACCTCAATACCATATTGGCCTAACAAATCGAATTCCCACAGCAGTCTTTGGTGGCAACGTAGACCATGGACATCAGTACAGACCCTGGCTATGGCAGGACCACAGACCTAGACTTGGTCCAAGGCAGCAGCCCAGGCAAGGTTGTCTCCATTGGCCCAGGTGGCTGTGCAGACTATGCATATCAGCATGGTCCCTGTGGCAGCAAGGCCCTCGGACACTAATGTGGCCCCAGGTGGTGGCCTAGACCACAGGCTCCTGCATGGCCCCCAGAGTCAACAGGAGTCGTAGACATCAATGCAGGCCCCCGTGGCTGCTCCAGGAGCCCAGATCAAGACCTGGCCCTTGGTCATAGCCCAGGTCCAGGCATCTCCCAGGAGTAGTAATGGACTCAGCCATTCACATTAGCCCGTTCCTCAGCACCCTCACCTCTCTAGATCCACCTCTCTCCCCAGCCAATGAACCATTCTGCCTCTCCCTCTGTTCCACCTTCCCACCCTGTACTCTCTCACTACAATGATGACCATCCTCCCAGTGCCAGGGCTCTTGGTTGGGTCACATGTGGTGCTTGGTTGAGAATTGCCCACCCCAGCCATAGGGATGGTGTGGAGCTGTCACCACCCCTGTCCCCATGCCTGGCCTAGAGACCTAGGGCAGTATTTGGTTTGATGGTCTCTATTGTGACCACAAAGACCCAAAAGTCTTGGGAGGGCATCTGTGTCCACCACTGATTCAGGCCCAGGCGAGGCCAGTGACTCCTGGTAGTGGCTTCTGCAGACCCAAAAGTCTCTCCTCTTGATATTTTGTAGGATATAATTTTGAAGTGTTATTTTGAAGCCTGTGACCAAATATAGACTGACCTACAAGGAGGAGATTTAAATTATCTCAATGACATGAAATGTTTTGAGCCTCTCCACCTAATGACTTAAGTTCATCGTTTTTCTTCACACTTCCAGCAGGACCACCAGGAGGAATTGGTTCCTTCTGGAATCCGAAGTAGAAATTGGTGCAGTTTTTAACTGTGTAATTTTGAATTCTTCTCTGTAGAGCCACCAATGCCTATTAGAACCTCTATGAATGACTTTATTTGACAATCAAAATACATTAACTCACAGTGACCTCAGAGCAATGAAAGCCACCATTTCCCATTCTGAAGGATGTTTGGCAAACAGAGGGAATCATACCTGTGCTTCGGAGGCTCTTCCCAGTGAGTGTCTCCTAGAAGATGGATCCTGGATGTTTGACCTTTGCTTCCTGGATTATAGCACTCTTTATTTTGCTGAAAAAAAAAAGTATAATAAATTTTCATTGTTTCACATCCGACTTCAGGGCTGCCTGTGAAGACAGTCCCACTCAGATGAATGAAATCAAAATCCTCTCCGCCTTTGGCCAGAAGGGGGAAGCAGCTGACTGTATCTGAGCTTTGGTGCAGCGTTTCCAGCAAAACTTGGCACTTCAAATTAATTACTACTCACCAACTTAACGGTTGAAGCACTTCGTAGCTCTCCCACGTTACTTTGTAAGACTACACACGCAGCAGTCATGGATGCTGCCTGTCACTCATTTACTCTTTGAAATTATGTGGTTTCTCTCAGACTCCGGGTGTGTGAAATTCAATGCTGATGGCCTCTGCCTTGAATCAGAGCTTCGGCCATGGATTTGGAGATCAACAATAAAGCAATCACAAAGGCAGCCATGTTGTTCAGGGTGTTTATGTTTGCTTTGACATGAGGAAATGGTTTTTAATTAATTTGTGGTTAAATCCAAGCCTGTAGCAATAAACAATGCTCTATTTTGACCTCAATACTTGCTTAAATTAATAGTACATGCTACATTGTTTTGCCTCGTTCTGAGCGTGATGACTCTTTCTGTAGCTCTTTTATTATCTGTTCTTTCCAATATATTTGGTAATAGTTAAAGTTGGCAAAAAAAAAAAAAAAAATTCCCTCAATGAGGTTCTGCTGTAAGGCCCGAGTAAAGTTGAATGTTGGAGCTTTCTTTTTTTTTCCTTCAGAAATTACATTAAAAGAGAGAAAACAAGACACACAGTGTGTGCTATTAAGCATAGTGGTTTAATGCATTTTTAGGTTGATAACATGTCCTTTTTATTTTGAGTGTTGCTGGGTCTATTTAACCATGGTAACAGAGTAGAGAAGAGCCCTTCCAAGGCCCAAAGCTCCTCTGTGTTCATCTAGAAATGGGGTTGTGACTTGTCATTGATTCTTCAGTTAGAGACTTGGTTTTAATAGAGCCATGCAAATACTGGGTTTCAACTATAATTTGTATCCTTAAATATATTCAGCTTTTAAAAGTCTTTTCTTCGTTTCACTGATTAGATTCTTACATTAAATATAGAACATGTAGCCAAAGAAAGCAAAAAATATTATTAGCTCAAAATCTATGTATATGTGAATAAACAGGCTATGCTAAGTTTAAGATGTCTGTGAGTTCTCTGAGATTCCTCCCAAGGTGAAACGAGATGTAAATTCTCTTTCCTGGAATTCATGTGGGTTCTTAAGTGCTCTTGATGTGTACCATACATTAAGAGTGAAGCTGCTCTGGTTCTCTGATTAGGGCCTTCAGATTTTGAAAACTCATGCTTTTTACCTCATGGAGCATTGATTCCTGGACTCCAGCGGCCACATAGTAAGGAAGTCCAGTATGTACTGTGAAGCGCCCCAGATAGGGAGTCAAGATCCTAACTGAGTACCAGCTTTAGTGATTTTCTAAGTGATTGTCAGGGGAGAAACCTTGGAAGGGTTTTGCTTTCTCAGGCCGCTCCTCTCATCTCATGGTACTACTGGAGATAGATTGCCCTTGCTAATCCTAGCTCAGATTGCTGATAGGAAGCCAGATAATGTTATGTGTGACAAAATATTTCCTCGGAGACTCAACACACATGCCTACTCACCCCAGTTAGGGAATCCATGACAGACCAAAATGCAGATACCACCAAAGTCTAACTTGGCAAACCAATGGGTTTTATTGAGGTTACTTATGGGAACAAGGATGGCAGGTTTCTTGGAGGAGCAGGAATAACTCAAAGACAACTGTATCACCTAAGCCCACCCCAGTACAGCCACAGATCACAAAAGCTGGGAACCTGGAGCAAGTGGAGCAGCCTGTAGACAGCCAACAGGTCTGAGAGTGTCCTTTCCAGGTGCCTCAGTTGCTCTAAACCTCTTCCAGGCAGCCTGGCTGTTTTTTTGCTTCTTCCAGGCAGCTGGCCTAGTCATCTTTGCAGTGTTGATCCTTTGTGGGTCCTCTTTGCAACTCAGCTTTTCTGATTATTCTTGGCAGCTCAGCTTCCTTGTCTGAGGAGGATGCTCAGCTTTTATTGCTTACTTTGGCAGGGGTGGGGTGGGAGTTGGGGGTTGGGTGGTCGGTTGGAGGGTGGTGGGGGACAGGAGAACACAAGGACACAGACTAGTGAATCTGGTCAGTTTCAGGGACTTCCTGAACCTAATTTGAGTTATTTATCTACCTGCCTATGGAGTATCTAGCAGGATGAAATGTTTCAATCTCAGAGGATCTTAGAGGAAGCTTTGTTTTCTTCCTCCTCTCCTTCTTCTTTTCTCCTTCTCTTCCGTCTTTCTCCTTCTTCTTCTTCCCTCCTCCTCCTCCTTCTTAATTTTTTTTTTCAGTTTTCTAAATGGGGTTTCTCTGTGTAGCTCTGGCTGTCTTGGAACTTGCTCTGTAGATGAGGCCAGCCTCAAACCCAGAGATTCTTGAGTGCTGGAATTAAAAGCATGTGCCACTACTGCCTAGCTTTGGAGAAGGCTTTTGTACAACAAACGGATTTTTGCTTCTAGTCTTAAAATTTTGGGACAGTTTAATACACAACATTACATACTGAACATTATTATTCAACAAAACACAATCTTCTTTCAAAGATACTTCTTCAAAACATGATATTAAGCTGACAGGTCTTCAAATGCCTCTGCCTGCACTGGGAGGAAAATAGTACAATATAGGCTCGTAATCAGCATCAGGGAAAAGAGACACCACTGATGAAGTTTATGGCTTGTCTTGTACAACATTTCAGGCTTGCACTGTTAATTGCTTCATTGCCACTGAAGAGAGCCAGTAAATTTAGAATGTGTACACTACACTAAGCATGGAATTGTGTCATGCCATCATTTGTGTTTGAGAACAGCAACACTTTATGTGGACAATAGACTTGGAATGCATTTTAGAAACACTAATGAACTACAATGACCTTATTTAATGTATAATGGTGTTCCAAGCTTGTTCTCAACGATTTTAATTGTCATAGTACAACCAAAAGGAATAACAGTGAGAGCTGAGTAATAGTTTTCCTTTGTTTGCTAAAAGGACCTTCAGACTGAGCTGGAAGATGTGGGGATCTGTTCGGTTCTTTTAGAAGGCATAGTCTCACCTTCACATGGACATACTTTATAAAAGAACTCTCAGAGAACAAATCTCATGTTTTCTACAACTTTAGCAGGCATCAGACTCACCTGAGGGCCTATCCAAAAATAAATTGCAGGTCTGAAGAGATGGCTCAGTGTATAAGAGCACTTCCAGAGGCCCTGGATTCAGTTCCCAGCACCCATGTCAGGTGGCTCACTACCATCTATTACTTAAATTCTGGGGATTGGATGCCCTCTTCTGGCCTTTGGGAGCACTGCACAAATTTGTTGCACAGGCATGTGCCCTTGCAATGTCCCCCACACAAATGAGTAAATGAATAAGTCTTTAAAATAAAGATTGCAGGGGCCTAACTCTGAGTTCTTTATATGTAGATTATGGGATGTATAATGAGAATTTACATTTCTAACAAATTGCCAAGCAATGCTAATGCACACCAAGAGCTATTGTGTTAAAAGAAATAAGGCACAACAAAAGTTAGGCATGGTATTCGTTATCTAGAATTTGAAGATTAAAGCTGGGCATGGTGGCACATATCTGGAGCTACAATTACTTGGGAAGCTGAACCAAGAGGATCACTCAAACCTAGAAGTTCAGTACCAACTCATGCAACACACACACACACACACACACACACACACACACACACACACACACACGAGGTGTGGGTGACACTAACTATGTGTTTAATGAGGCATCTCTCATGTCCCACTAGAGAAAATTCTTTCTTCAGTATGTGGTGATTAACAGACCCACAGTTGTTCAGCACACAGAGAAAAGAGACCTCAGAGTGCTTAGCCCTAAGGGTTATCTATATCATACCGTCATTGTGAAAGGGGGTAGAAAGATCATAAGAGCCAGAAGTGGTGGCTGACTACAACAAAACTGTTTTCTGGACACAACAGGGCAGTTGTACACATGAACTCATAGTGGTCGTGATGGAACACACAATACCCATGCAAGTTCAAGCCAGACAACATGCCAGCGCAGACAGGGGAGGTAGACACGAAGTCCCACTCTAGCTGGGAAACTGTTAAGAACTGATAGCTGCCGGGAGAAGTATCACTCTTCTTCAATGGTGTGCACTTGGTAGGTCAACCACACTCTATGGGATGGTCCCAGACCCAAGATACACGGGCAGAGTACATACAGCAATTGGTAGCTCTACGAGGAGTTTCGATATTTTTTAAGAGTGTGCACTTGGTAGGCCAGTCATGCTCTAAGGGAATGCTCCTGTACCCAGGAATACATGGCAAGCACACATTGGGCTTACATGAAAATAGGACACAAAGGTGGGTGGCTCTGGAAGCTACATGGGTCTTGAGGAAGTTGAAAAGGGAGATTGTATGGAAATACAATTGTACATTGTATGAATTCAAAAATACATTGTATAAAACTATCAAAGATTAACAAAATGTTACTTAAATAGAAATTGGAGATTAGTGAGTATTACTATCTAAAGTATCATCTTTAGAATTATTCCCACTCATCTCAAAAGCAAACCCTTATTCATGGACTACTGTGAGTCAGGCTCTAGACTTATTGACGATCAACCACCTCCTCTTGGGGTTCAGGGGGAGCCCTGCTGTAGGAGGTGAGTCCTGTGCTGTGCGTGTTCTGATATGACAGAGTTAGCTGGCTCAGCAGAAGCTGGAGATCATTTTGCCTTTATTATTTTTGTTTTCTTATAGACATAATATCTGCTCATATTTATTTGGTACAGGGTAATATTTTGATTCATGTATGTACTGTAGAACAAGCAAAGCATGTAATTCACATATGTACCACCTTGGCCTTCCATCATGTC